>NC_059102.1:266941106-267554060 GCF_020740685.1 Jaculus jaculus
CAAGGAGGGAGCGCAGTAGTAAAAGCACTGATACAGGCATGCTCCGATGGGATCAAGAAGGCTCAAGATAGGCTTCCCAAGCATACCAGGCCCCGGTGTACCCTTCCTACTTCTTTACTCTCCACAGATGCAGCTGGAGGTCGGAAAGCAGACACCGATGCTGGAGGGACACGCTTGAAATCCAGTCACTTGGGAAATAGGCAAGAAGATCATGAGCTCAAAGCCAGCCCACTCTACAAAATTAGTTCTTGGCCAGCTTGAGCTGCATAGTGAGACTTTGTTCCAGTAACAAACAAACAAAAAGCAGTAAAGGGCCGGAGAGATGGCTTAGCAGTTGAGGCACTTGCCTGTGAAACCAAAGGACCTGGTTTTGATTCCCCAGGACCCACGTAAGTCAGATGCACAAGGTGGCACTTGCATCTGAAGTTCGTTTTCAGTGGCTGGAGGCCCTGGCATAACCATTTTCTCTCTCTCTCAAATAAATAAATTAATTAAATTAAAAGATTTTTTTTTTAAAAACAAGCAATAAAAAAAGAAAATCAGCAAATTAAGCCAGACTTGGCTTCTGTCACTGTGATGTGGGGTTCTGTTGAAGCACTGTGCCCACAGTGACCTCAGCAGAGGTGGGAACAGATAACCAAAAAGCAATAGCAAAACTCTAAGGAAGGGACAGGTGTGGTGGTGCACACCTTTACCCTCTAACAGGGTGCTTGGGGTTCAGGAATGTCTTTGAATGTCAAACCCTAGCTTTGTTTTTAATTTTAATTAAAGAATTGAATTAAAAAAAGACTGAGAATGATAGTTATTGATTTATTATATTTATTTAGGGATATACAGAGCCAAGGAAAGGTACCCATGTAGCTAGAGATCCCACTTGGAGAGCCTGGGAAAAATGTGGAAGTTAAGAAAGAAAAGAATGTTCAAGGAGCTCCTTCCATGGAGGGAATAAAGAACCCATGTGGAGAGTTAGGACTAGGGGGCTTCCCCTCAGATCAACCCTACTGGACCCACAACTAGAAGTTTCCAAGTGGGCAGAGCGCCTGTCCTCCCCCTATAAAAGTTTATAACCTTGTATATAGGCTGTCTTCCAGCTAAGATGAACCACAGGTACAACTGATTGGTTAGGGCTAGGGGCTATACCAGAAAAAGGCTACTACTGGCCACCAAGTTCCAGGGGCTGAACTTGATCAGCCACAATGTTTAACTCCAGGAAAAGACCGCCTTCCCAGAAGGGGTCCTGGTTGTTTGTGGAAAAACAGGTCTAGGGAACTAGGCAAAAGATAAGAAGCCAGATCGTCTTTTATTTCTAATAAGTACAGACTTTCTTGCCTTTTTCACTTTCAGGGGTCCAGTCACCCTAACTGTACTCCCTCTCAAATCCTAGCACTCGGGAGGCAGAGGTAGGAGGGTCGCTGTGAGTTAAAGGCTAGCCTGAGACTTCACAGTGAATTCCAGGTTAGCTTGGGCTACAGAGAAACCCTACCCCTAAAAACAACAAATGCATACACACACACACCGCAAGATCATTTGGGTGTCTAATTCTAAAGTAGATAAAGCTTTGAGATTTGGCAAGTTGTCTGCTCTAGTTTTGGAAGGGATATTCTCTGAGGGAATCCATGTCTCCGTGATGGAAGATAGCATGTCAGAGGCCTATGAGCCAGGCAGCTGGGGCCCAGTTTAATTCTATAAATGGCACTGGCCATGTGACTTCACGGTAGTGTTCTCACTCAAAGGGAAGACCATGCTGTTTACTTCACTGGGCTGTGTGAGCATTAGAATGGCTGTCTTTGAGGCACTCAGCAAAGTCTCTAAGATAGAGACATACTCAAGACTTTCAAGTTATTGAATGTGTAGTGGTTCGATTCAGATGTCCCCCATAAACTTAGGTGTTCTCAATGCTAGGTTCCCAGCTGATGGAGATTTGGGAATTAATGCCTCCTGGAGGCAGTATATTGTTGGTGGTGGGCTTATGGGTATTATAGCCAGTGTCCCTTTGCCAGTGTTTGGCACACTCTTCTGTTGCTATTATCCACCTGATGTTGGCCAGGGGGTGGTGGCCACCTTCTGCTCATGCCATTGTTTTCCCCTGCCATCATGGAGCTTCCTCTGGAGTTTATAAACCAAAATAAACTCCGCCCCCCAGACACACACACACACACACACACACACACACACATGCTCCTCTTGGTTGGGTGATTTCTACTAGCAATGGAAAACTGACTGCAAAAGTAATGTTGGTACTGAGGAGTGGTGTCATCTGCTGTTAGACACCTGACTATGTGGTTTTGGCCTTTTGGAGCTGATTTTAAAGAGGAATGTAGGGGCTGGAGAGATGGCTTGGTGGTTAAGCACTTGCCTATGAAGCCTAAGGACCCCGGTTCCAGGCTCAATTCCCCAGGACCCACGTTAGCCAGATGCACAAGGGGGTGCACACGTCTGGAGTTCGTTTGCAGTGGCTGGAGGCCCTGGCACGCCCATTCTCTCTCTCTCTCTGTCACTCTCAAATAAATAAATAAAAATGTATTTAAAAAAAAAGAGGAATGTAGAAGGATTTGAAACCTTGGCCTAAGAGATGCCATATAGTGCTGTAAGTACAACTTGATGTACTATTTTGGTCAGAGTTGAAAGACCTGAATTCAGTGAGAACTAGGACTGTGAGGTTTGGCTAAGGAGGGAGAAAAAAAAACTGCATGAACTGGGCTAGAAGCATTTCGTATGAGAGGCTTGCTGTTATGCTTGCATCTTGAAAAGTTGTGCAGGGTTGCTTTGCATAGAAACAGACTGGTGTGAGCAGAGGAATATGGCACAGAAATGAAATCTTTGGGCCAAAACTGCTGCCTGTTCAACTGCAGTTGACAGATTACAACCTTTGAGATTGGGCCAGCTGACCTGCACTGGGGCAACAGGAAGAATATAGACTCTTTTGAAGGGGCCTGAGTGCTCAAGGAGTGTCCTGTTCTTCAAAGTCTGCTTTGTTCCATCCTGAGTTAACAAACAGCAACCTACCTGGTATTGTAGAGTATAAGAAATGCAGGAAAAGAGGGTCATTGAGTTTGCATCAGAGTCTTGTGTTTTGGAAACTGCCATGGGCAGTGTGAAGCAGGTTTGCTAGATGCCTGCATGGAGAAAATATGGGACCATGAGGATGAACCATGGCTTGCAGTGGAGACCCAGTGGAGCTCCCGGGACCAAGAAATGGCTGCCAAGGATTACTGCTGGCCCTGATGGATTGGAATACCAGAGACTTATAATTAACAATTTATAACTTAGAATTATCAGACTTGGAGATTTGTCACTGACTAGAGTTGTTGAACTTGGAACTATCTATCGATTTTGATGTTTGCCCTGTTTAAATCTTATATTGGTTGTATATTTCTTTGCTATGTCCAATGCCATCTTTTGTAGTGTGAATGTTTATTCTGTGTCATTATGGGTTTTTAGAGGGATTTGGGGGGATTTTTTGGTATTATGGGTCAGTTGAAAGATCTTGGATTATGGGGATGTTTAAAGCTGGACTGAATGCATTGCATGTTACATCATGGACAGTTATCAGTTTATGGGGGCCAGGGTTGGAATGTGGTAGTTTGATTCAGGTATACTCCATAAACTTAGGTGTTCTGAATTCTACTTTCCTAGCTGATGGAGATTTGGGAATTAATGCCTCTTGGAGGCAATGTATTGCTGGGGTTGAGCTTATGGGTATTATAGCCATTGTCCCCTTGTCAGTGTTTGGCACACTCTCCTGTTGCTATTGTCCCCCTGGTGTTGCCCGGGGGGTGATGTCCACCCTCTGCTTATGTCATCATTTTCCCTTGCCATCATGGAGCTTCCCCTTGAGTCTGTAAGCCAAAATAAACCTCCCCCCACAAACAATTTCTACCAGCAATGTGAACCTGACTGCAACAGCATGTGTTATAATATTTTTGGAAGCTATGGGGTTACCACCAACCCTACATCTTACTACCTTATGCTTCTTTGACTGTGTGACCCTATCCTTCTCAGATCCCCACTAGACACTTCTGGGTTCCCTTGGAGGAGTTTTATGAGACCTGTGGAAGAGCTAGCCATCACTGAGCCATGGCTTCTCTAACATGAGTCCCATCTCTCTCAGGATTCCTGCCTGACCCCTCTGCATGACTCCTAGTTCTGCTGCCCTTCACCCTCCATCCACTGCTTGGCACCCAGGGTGATGGTCTGATGTGCCCAACACCACTGGAGTAGAAGCCACTGTCCTGGGGACCTTAGTGGATGGAAACCCCAGGGTGTGTCTTACAGTGATATAAGTGTATAAATTGCCATGTCACCCCTGGTCATCCATGCCCTGGCGCTGCCCCAGGGGCCCCTGCTGTAAGTGAAAACAGGTAGTTGTCTCTAAGAATCATTTGAGGAATGTCTCACCTGGTTCTTGGTTTCTTTCCCCCTCAAGAGGTGTATTCACCCTCCTCTTGCCCCTGTAAGCCCTGCCTGCAGACCATCTGGTGCAACTGGAGCCTTTCCAGGAGCTTACCATCACATTAGCACACCTGAATCCTGATGAAAGTGGACACCACCACTCTTTCCCCAGCCACTGCTGCAAGTGAAGAATACTTAGGAAGCCAGCACTGATCAGAGAATGCCCAGCAAACACTCTTCCCAGACAGAACTCTAGGGTCCTAACACCTTGTCTGATTCTTTTGTGACTACAGCGTTTCACAACTAGAAGTTTTAAAATTTTACAAATGTGATACACTGCATATGATTGTGTATGGTAAGGGTCAGCGAACTTTGGGCCTTTGAATCAGATTGGCCTGATGACTGTGCCTTATAAATAAAGTTTTATTAGTATGTAGCTGTGTACTTTTGCTTGTAATTCCTTCACGGCTGCTTTTGCCTAAGTTCGCAGATCTGAGGGTCTGAATGGCAACCATAGGCCCATAAAGCTTTAATTGTTTACTATAGAGCTTTTAAAAGAAAGTTTGCTGAGCATTGTGTAATGTAATACCACTGGAGAGGCAGCACCTTATAATTAAACACATGAATATCTGCATCCAAATGAATATCCACTATCAGTAGGATGGATGACTTCTATCAAGTACCAGATGGTTATTCAGAAGCCTTGCTTAGTGGAGAGCCTTTTGGGTGGGTCCTTAACAGGTTTGGTGCTGTAGGTAGATGGATGTATAAAGCAGAGGGAATTCAGTAGAATAAGGTATTTTATTTATTCTTCAAGATTGGTTCTCATTCCATCCCTGGCTGACTTGGAACTCACTCTGTAGCCCCAGGCTGGCCCTATCTCAGCTTCCTGACTGCTAGGATTAAAGGTGTGTGCCACCACACCTGGCTTGAGGCATTTTATTTCTAAATGCATGTTTTAGAATCCCACCACTCCCAGTTTGAACATTCCTTTGATATGAGTCCATACTGGGTATGGGCCCCTGAGGCATCCCCTATGCTCTGAAAGGGGTAGATCTGGCAAGGCCTCCCATTGGAGGCTTCTTTGTTCTGAAGCTGGGAATGTAAGGCCAACACTTCTCACTTTCAATTTTGTTAGATAAATGGTCTCACTTCTGTCTGACCTGGAATTCACTATGTAGTCTCAGGGTGGCCTTGAACTCACAGTGATCTCTTACCTCTATCTCCTGAATGGGATTAAAAGAGTACACCACCATAAAGCCGGGCGTGGTGGCGCATGCCTTTAATCCCAGCACTTGGGAGGCAGAGGTAGGAGGATCGCCGTGAGTTCAAGGCCACCCTGAGACTACATAGAGAATTCCAGGTCAGCCTGAGCTAAAGTGAGACCCTACCTCATAAAACCAAAACCAAAAGCAAAACAAAAGAGTACACCACCACACCCAGACATCTCTTAATTTAAGAAAACTTGCCCGGCATGGTGGCACATGCCTTTAATCCCAGCACTTGGGAGGCAGAGGTCAGAGGATTGCAGTGAGTTTGAGGCCACCCTGTATCTATAGAGTGCATTCTAGGTCAGCCTGGGCTAGAGCTAGACCCTACCTCAAAAGACAAAAACAAAAGCGAAAAGAAAGCTTGACAGTGTGGGGAGGGGAACAAAGGTGCCCTGCAGATGAAAGTTCTTTTCAGTCAAGTCCCAGGGACTGAATGCCCTCGATGGTATGGCTGGTAAGTGAGTGCTTGTGCTACCAAAGGCAGGCTTCGCTCTACAGTGCCTCAGCCATGATAGGTAAGCACTCTACCACGAAATTACATTCCTAGCATATCATAGTCTTATTTATTTGTTTGTTTTGTTCTGTTTTGTTTTGTTTTTCAAGGTAGGATCTCATTCTAGCCCAGGCTGAACTGGAATTCACTATGTAGTCTCAGGCTGGCCTTGAACTCACGGCAATCCTCCTACCTCTGACTCCTGAGTAAAGGCCTGCACCTCCACACCAGGCCCCAGGTTTATCTTTTCATGGTTCTTTGAGATGCTGAGTTTAATCAATGAATTCATATTTAATAGTCCATCAGTCTGGGGTGAGCCAGTCTTCCTCAAGGAGCATAAGGGAACATTGAAAATTCAAGAACAGAAAGTACATTCTAATATGGTTATTTGGTTGTGTGAGTTTATACTCAAAATCCTTTGTACAAGCTTTACAATTTTTATTTATTTGACAGAGAAAGAGGGGAGAATGAGAGAATGGGTGCACCAGGCCCTCCAGCCAGTGTAAATGAACTCCAGATGCATCTGGCTAACATGGGTCCTGGGGAATCGAGCCTGGGTACTTTGGCTTTGCAGGCAAATGCCTTAACCATTAAGCCATCCCTCCAGCCCAAGCTTTACAATTTTTAAAATATTGTTATTTATTTGAGAGAGAGGAGAGAGTATGTTTACCACAAAGCCTCTTGCCACTGCAAACCAACCCCAAATACAGGCACCACTTTGCACATCTGGCTTTATGTGGGTACTGGGGAATTGAGCCCCAGCCAGCAGTCTTTGCAAACAAGAGCCTTTGACCCCTGAGCCATCTCCTTTAAGTTTTTAAATTAAACACTGCATTTTCTACCATTTTTTGATGATTGCAAGCTAAGCACCATCCTTGTCTAAGCATGGTATGGACTCCATGTTGGGTTAAAGTGTATACCCACCCTCAAGGATGCTAGCTAATAGGACATCTCAGGTCCCATGTCCTTTGAAGACTCCAGATCTCCAGCTCATAGCTACCCTTCTGTCCTTCCCATTTCCCAATAACTGGTGTACAGCTGGCTCAAAAATGGTCATTTAAAGCTGGGTAGGGTGGTGCATGCCTTTAATCCCAGCATTTAGGAGGATTACTGTGAGTTCAAGGCCACTCTGAGGCTATACAGTAAATCTTTATGGCATTCTTTATGTCTCTAGCGCAGTAAAGGTATTTTTGTGTCTCTAGTTCAGTGAAGTTATTGACGACAATAGTCTGCTTGCTCTTGGTATGTGTGTAAATAAATAAATACCCATGCTCACATCTGTGTACACATAGTTTAAAATAATTATGAAAACAAGTAGGGTGTTTCTGTCTTTGGGGGTGGGCTGCTGTAGTAAAATATCTTAGACTGTGTAGCTTAGAAACTACAGACATTTTTTGTTGTTATTGATTTTCGAGGCAGGATCTCACTCTAGCCCAGGCTGATCTGGAATTCACTGTACAGTCTCAGGGTGGCCTCGAACTCACGACAATCCTCCTACCTCTGCTGGGATTAAAGATATGCTTCACCATGCCTGGCTCACCCATTTTTATCTTAAAAACCTGCAGGTTGGGGAGTCCAAACTCAAGGCCCTGGAAGATTTGGGTCTGCTTACTGGTCTTTATTTTTATTTATTTTTTTTATTTTTATTTTTTAATTTTTATTAGCATTTTCCATGATTATAAAAAAAAAACCCATGGTAATTCCCTCCCTCCCCCCCACACTTTCCCCTTTGAAATTCCATTCTCCATCATATTACCTCCCCATCTCAATCATTGTACTTACATATATATAATATCAATCTATTAAATACCCTCCTCCCTTCCTTTCTCTTCCCTTTATGTCTCCTTTTTAACTTACTGGCCTCTGCTACTAAGTATTTTCATTCTCACACAGAAGCCCAATCATCTGTAGCTAGGATCCACATACTGGTCTTTAGATGCCCATCTCTTGCCATTTCCTCATAATTGTGAGAGGGAGATGGGAACTTTTTATAAGGGACTATTTTTATAATCCCATTCATGAAGGCTCTAGCTTTATGAACTTCCAAAGAACCTCTTCCTGATACCTTAGCTGGTGGATAGTTAAAATGTCAATATATGAACTTTGGGGAGCCACAGATATACAAGGCATAAAATACATACCAGAACATAGTATTGTTTAATAATATTCATTTTGTTTGAAGAAGAGACGCATTTAAGATAGTGGGAATGATCCAGTGAGAGTCAAAATGTAACATGAACAACCTTGCCAAACATTTTGAACATGTAGCACTGCTAGGTCAGTAGGTAAATAGCCTGGTCATTTGTTCAGTTCTCCAAGTCCACTGGTCATTCACCATGCTCAGGGCAGGTGCACAGAATGAACAAAGGAAGTGCACTTGAGTAACCAGGTAAAGAGGCAAGGCTGGCTGTCTCTTAAGTTGTGCTTATGTGTGTTCTGATGGGGGCTGGTGAGAATCCTTACAATGAGTTATCCATCCCCAAAACGGAGGTGGGTCTCCTTGCTCCATTTTGTTCTCTGATGGGGTCCACCCCTCATTCTACCCAACCCCAGGCTGTGTGTGCACGCCTTTTCCTCTGGACTGTGATGGGTTGTTTATCCATCTACTCCAACAGCACTGTGCCTGCGGTATTTCAGGAATTCAGTTCATGTTTGTTTGGATGGTAGAATGAAGCCGTCTTGTTATATTTTGACATTCCTGCCAATCAGAATATTAACCTAATGTTGAACAGCACTGTTTAATATGCATAGAACTCATTTTTATAAAAAACTGTCATTTTTTAGTCATGGTATCAGTAACATTAACAACTGATATTGAGTGCTACTATGAACCAGAAATAGTGTTCATTGCTATTTGTACATTACTCAGTCTAATTTTCCTGATGAGCCTGTGAGATCGTAACTATCTGCATTTTGCTGACAAGGAAAGGGAGTCTTAGAGGTGTGAAATATTTTATCCATGGCCACAGTCAGACTTAGGTGAGCGTTTCTGTATTTCTTACTCTGAAACTTGTTCTTGGAGACCTTCCATCTGGGGGGGTCTGTATTAGTCTACTTGGCTACTATAAGTAGTAGCACATTAGAAATATATTTTCTCAGCCGGGTGTCGTGGCACATGCCTTTAAGCCCAACACTTGGGAGGCAGAGGTAGGAGGATCGCTGTGAGCTTGAGGCCACCCTGAGACTACATAGTGAATATTCCAGGTCAGCCTGGGCTAGAGTGAGACCCTACCTTGAAAAAAGACAGAAAGAAAGAAAGAAAGAAAGAAAGAAAGAAAGAAAGAAAGAAAGAAAGAAAGAAAGAAAGAGAGAGAGAAAGAAAGAGAAAAAAGAAAGAAAAGAAATATATTTTCTCACAGGTCAAGGCTAAGGGAAGATCAAGGTATTAATTTCTCCTGAAGCCTCTTCTCTTAGTTCGCAGCTCTCTCTGTCTCTACACAGCTTTCCCTCTATGTGAGTCTGTGTTCTAATCTCTCATTTGTATAAGGACACCAGTGAAATTCTATTTGAGCACAAGTTAATGAACTTATTTTAGCTTGGTCATTTCCCAACCCAGTCACATTATTCAGTACTGAGGGGTTAAAAGTCTTGAATATGTGATATTTGAGAAACATGATTCAGCTCATGTGAGATCATTTCTTATGCATGATCAGTGTGCAGTCCAGGCAACAACATGATTACTATAGCTCTGGTAAAATGTACAAAGGCTCCATGGACAGCCCCCTTTTTGCCAAAGATAGGCCTGGCAGGGAGAGGAAGAGGCATGAAGACACTACCCTGACCGTGTGCCCTGGCCAGTGACCTAATGCTCTGAAGCTAACTTTTCTCTGGCATCATGGAAATGCCCAGCATAAGAAATCCAAGTTAGAGAAAGGTACAGCCTGAACTTGGTTATGAGAACCAAGGCCTTTTCTAGGCTGAAAAATTCCTCAACTCTTATTCAAATATAATACAGACAGGAAAAGAGCATACTCTGCACACAAACTTCAGTCAGTTTGTTCGTTCTCAGCACTGTTGAGTAGCCAGCACCCACAGGAGACACCAGAAAATTCCAGTGCCCCAGCAGCCCCCTCCTGTTCCTGTATAGATGCTTTGTAGCTTCGGATCTCAGATTTAGTGCTCACTTTGTAAATATAAATGTGCAGTAAGTTAAAACAAAAACCAGCATGCATATGCCTTACATTCATGTGGCTTCTGGCTCTTTATTTCCCCCTGAGACAGAGTCTGATCTGGAGTTCACTATGCAGCTCAGGCTAGCCCCAAACAGCAGTCTTCTTGCATTATCCTCCTATGTGCTGTCACACCTACCAGATTTCTTTTGATCCAGTCCTGCTTCCTAGTCACCATGTGACACAGGAAAGGAAGACTAATGGCTCAGCTCAGCCTCTGCTTCCTCTTCCATCCAGTGATGGCATAAATCTCTCAGTAGAGATGAGCATGGCGTACCTAGAGCCACGCGAGCTGGCACACCAGTGGGTGAGGATGGTCTGTGGACTGACTATCTAGGATGACAGAGACAGATGTTGAAGAAGGCTGGACCTCTTGCTTTCTGGGGTGAGGAATCTGAGTCCTGGGGCTGATTTGGGAGCCATAGGCTGCGGCAGCTGGACATGTAACAGGTATTCATTCAGGGTTTGAAGCAGATGAGCCAGGGCTCTCTGATGAAAGCTACTGTCATCTGGATATGGAATCCCTAGATGAGGCTTCAGATCAATCAGTTGTCTTGGTTTTACAAATTTCCTCCCTTGTCAAGAACTTTCTTTAAAAAAATAAATAAATAAAAAGTACAGCCAGGTGTGGTGGCGCATGCCTTTAATCCTAGCACTCAAAAGGCAGAGGTAGGAGGATTGCCATGAGTTCGAGGCCACCCTGAGACTACATAGTGAATTCCAGGTCAGCCTGAGCTTAGAGTAAAACCTACCTCTAAAAACACAAAACAAAAATTATGCTAGCATGGTGCCTTTAATACCAGCACTAAGGAGGCCAAAATAGGAGCATTGCAGTGTGTTTGAGGTCAGCCTGAGACCAATTTCAAGTCAGCCTGGGTTAGAGCGAGACCCTACCACAAAAAAAAAAATGTGTGTGTGTGTGTTTTAAGGTTTTTTTAATTAGAGAGAGTGTATAAGGGCATGCCAGGACCTCTTGCTATCACAAAGGAACTACAGATGTTTCCTCTACTTTGTGCATCTGGCTCTTTGTGAGTACTGGGGACCTGAACTGGATGGACAGCATTTATAAGCAAGTAGTTTTGCCTGCTGAGCCATCTCCCCAGCCCCGTATTTAACAGCTTCTATATCAACTAAGGAACCAGGGAGCTTGCTAGAGTCAACACCAAAACTTTTTCTTCTAAAGGGATAAAATAGTCATGTCATTGGCATAAGTGCCTTTTTTGTTTTTGTTTTGTCTCGGTTTTTGTTTTTTTTTAATTTTTAATTTTTTTTATTAACAACTTCCGTGATTATAAAAAGTACTCTATGGTGATACCCTCCCTCCCCCTCTGTTTTTGTTTTCTGAGGTAGGTTTTACTGTAGCTCTGGCTGACCTGGAATTCACTATGTAGTCTCAGGGTGGCCTCAAACTCATTGCGATCCTCCTACCTTTGCCTGCCAAGTACTGGGATTAAAGGTGTGTACCACCACGTGCGGCTTTTTGTTGTTGTCGTTTTGTTTTTTCAAGGTGGGGGCTTGCTCTAGCCCAGGCTGACATGGAAATCATTCAGCAATCTCAGTATAGCTGTAAACTCACAGTGATCCTCCTACTTCTGCCTCCCAGGTGCTGGGATTAAAGGTGTGTGCCACTACGCCCTGCATAAGTGCCTTTTTAAAATGTCCTATCCAGATTCAATAGTAGACATTGTGAATTGGGGGACAGTTTCCTGTATCTCACCAATCCTGGATTTTTGTTCCCTGAAAAGTTTGCATTTGGCACCATATTTTAATATTTATCAACTCACTTCCTACTTCTCTCATACTGCACAAGAATTGATTTTGAAGAAATACGTTTGGGATTTGGTTGGGTATTTTTTGCACACTGATGTGAGGGAAGTGCATATTTGCATAGAAATCATCTTTAGTGAGCTCTCTTTTCAAGTGTGTCAAATTTATAAGTATCACCACTGGAAAGACATATTTCTGGATATGGCTTTCCTCCTCAGTGTATTTCTTCTTTCATTTATCATGTCTGGGTCACCAGGCCTTGCATTTATTTGGTTGGGATTTTGTTTCTGAACAATTTATTTTACCCAGATTACGTTTCAGGAGATTAAAGTAGCATACCATATTTTATTTTATTTTTGAACATAGTAATTTCATAGGTTGTTTCCAGACTCCTTCCTCTGAAGGCAGCAGATTTGACTTCCATCTCCTCAGTCCACAGCGTATCTCTGAAGATGCTGGGTTTTAATGAGCAAGGCAGAGTGCAGCAACCAGATGTTTCAGCTCACACCTGTGAAAATGCCAGGATCTGCGAAACATTAAACTTAATGGCGAGAAGCAGGTCGCCAAGCTCAGTGAATTGGACTTAACAGGCATGTAATTCTGGTTAACAGAACTTTCTGTCACCTGAGGGTGACATCTGTTCATACCACCCCCTCTCCCTCCCCACCTCCCAACCTCCTCAGCACCCCTGGCCCCTGAGGTAAGTTTCTCTTCCTTCTTCCTCATCTCTTTTCTCTCCCTTTTCAACTTAACCCCTATGTCTCTCCACACAATTTCTTTATCTTTTCTTTTAGCTGCTTTTCTACCTCAACCTATATACATTCCTCTTTTGCTTATGCCTGATAGCCTCAGAACTTTTGTAAAAAAAAAAAAAAAAATATATATATATATATATATATATATATATATATATATATATATGGAGAGAGAGAGAGAAGACAGAGAGAATGGGTGTAACAGGGCCTTCTGCCACTATAAATGGATTTCAGATGCATGTACCACTTTGTGCATCTGGCTTGATGTGGCTACTGAGGAATCAAACTTGAGTCATTATGCTTGGCAGGCAAGTACCTTAACCTCTGAGCTATCTCTCCAGCCCTTGCTTTTTTATTTTTTGGTTGTTCGTGATAGGGTCTCATTCTCCCCCAGGTTTACCTGGAATTCACTATGTAGTCTTAGGGTGGCCTTGAACCCATAGCAATCCACCTACCTGTGTCTCCTGAGTGCTGGGATTAAAGGTGTGCAACACCATGCCCTTCCCTGTGTCATTTTATTTCATTTTTATAATATTTTATTGCTATATATTAATTGTACATAGTCTATGTATTTTCTGTGTATTTTCATGTAATTATGTACTGTATATTGAGCATAACCCTCACCTATCCCCTTCCCTTCCCTACATTAGTCTCTTTTGTTCCCTTACTTAGCTTCACTTTTACTTTCATGTCACATATACATATGTGATTTTACATGTCTATATAGAAAACTATGATCCACAAATGAGAGAAAGCATATAATATTTATCTTTCTGAAACTTATGGATCTTTTTGTCCTTTCCCTGGCTTCTCTCTTATTTCTCCTTGCTCTTTCACATCTGTGCTTAAAATTTTATTTCTATATAATCTTATAATTTAACGTAATACCATAGCAGCAGATAATTCAGGAGAAATTTTGAAATGATAGAGACATTTGGAAAAAATATGCTGCACTATCGTCTCTCCTCTTTCCCCTATAGTGGTTTTCTAACTCTTACTCACAGATGAAGTAATTCTGATCTTACTATGTTGACACTCCTTGGTTTCATTCCCCAGGACCCACATAAGCCAAATGCTTAAGTTGGTGCATGCATCTGGAGTTCATCTGCAGTGTCTGGAGGCCCTGGCATGCCCATTCTCACTCTCTTTTTCTCTTTCTCTCAAATAAATAAATAAAAATATTTTTAGCTGGGCGTGGTGGCACATGCCTTTAATCTCAGCATTTGGAAGGCAGAGGTAGGAGGATCACTATGAGTTTAAGGCCACCCTGAGACTACATAGTGAATTTCAGGTCAGCCTGGGCTAGGGTGAGACCCTACCTCGAAAAAAGAAAAACAAACCCCCCCTTTTTTTTTTTAAATAGGACAGTTTTAACAATACATTGTCACAAAATTGCCAGGATCACTGTTTTTATGCTTTGGGGCCATTATTAAGTAAACAAAGGTTGTTTGATCATAAGCACTATGACATTGCACTCGGAGATCTGGTAACTGAAGTTGTTAATGAGTGATGGGCAGGAGCTCATACAACATGGATGCACTGGACAAAGCGGGGGGTCTCACTTTCCAGGAGGATGGATGTGAATCATTAGGTAAGGCATGTCATTTAATACTTCATTTCTGGAACTTTCCACTTATCATTTTCATACTACAGTTGACCACAGGTACCTACAAGTGCAGAAAACAGTTGGGTTTAGGGAAAGTACTGTATGTCTTTTTGTAAGAAAGCTCTCTTCCTTCATGATTATCATCTTTGAACAATGAAGAAAATGGCACACAGTACCAGATGTCAGATGGTCATTATTTAAATATATGTCTCCCTACAGTCATATGCCACGTATCTTAAAATGTCAGGAGGCGCTCACATGGCCTGAATATGGCAAGGCCTATTCTATGTAGATCATCTTGGGACCTGCTGAGGAGAAACAAGGTGACTTCATGTACAGTCTTCCTGCCCACTTTATAGATAAGAAAAGTAAGAGTCTATGACGTCTGACACACAGACCTCAGTGGAAGCCCTTGACTGAGTCTCATGGACCTAGAAAGTCACATGCTGTCCATTAATTTGCAGACAAATGCAAGGACAGGAGTGAAATTGGAATTTAACTTGGGAATTTCTGACACTTTCTTTTATTTGTGTCTGATTATTTTTCAACCTGGAGCCACCTTCCCCTTGAAAGCCTCCTGCAGGCCCCTGCGCTGCATGGGAGTCGTGCGTTTCTAAGGGGCAGGCCGCGTGAGACTGCACTGCCCTGCGTCTTCTCCCCACCCAGCCCTGCATAATTGTCTGTGTTCTTTTCATTGTCACCTCTGAGACAAGATGAAGAACTCAGGGTTTTGCTTTCAAACACATTAACTTCTTTATCACATTAATACCAACTGACTCATATCTTATTTCCCACTCACGGTAAGAAAACCATTCGGATCTCCCCCTCACAGGACAATGTCTTAATAGCTTCTGTGTGTTTCCTATTTTTGGCTGTTTCTGTATAAACAGACTAATCTAATAGCATGCTGAACCCATCTAACTTGGCAGAAATTCAGAAAATCACTCATTTCTATAGCAAGCTGTGATGCCAAAAAGGGGAACCCTCAGTTTCATTACAGAAAGATTTCTCTTAAAGTTGCCTTTCATGAACATAATAAGCCTATCATTTGGAGCTCTCCAGCACCTGAATGGTATTATTTATCGCTGAAAGGTACAATGGCGTATGAGAAGATATTATTCCCCATGCAATTTCTGGCTTGCATTTGTTTGTCTAACCAAACAGGTATCATCCAAACATAGTTGGGGCTTTTTTTTGTTTTTTGTTTTTGTGTTTTTGGTTTTTTGAGGCAGGGTCTCCTGCTAGCCCAGGCTGACCTGGAATTCACTATGGAGTCTTGGGGTGGCCTTGAACTCACAGCAATCCTCCTACCTC
The DNA here is from genome assembly GCF_020740685.1 of Jaculus jaculus. NCBI lineage: Eukaryota > Metazoa > Chordata > Mammalia > Rodentia > Dipodidae > Jaculus > Jaculus jaculus. Next base: position 266,956,874 of record NC_059102.1, read on the forward strand.
TGCTTCTCAAGTGCTGGGATTAAAGGCCTGCACCGCCACACCTGGCCACACCTCATTTTTGAGACAGTCTCACACTGAACCTGAAGCTCGCTGATTCTGCTAGACTAGGTAGCCAGTGAACTTAGGGATCCCATGTCTTAGCTTCCCTAGTGCTGAGATTATAGGCATGTGTCGTCACGGTTAGCATCTTATGTGGGTCCTGAAGATGAGGACTCAGGCTTCATCTTTCATGGCAAGCACATAACCCGCTTATCCATATCCCCAGCCCCGATATGAACTTCCAGGCATGATGAACAGGGCTTTATAAGCATGCCCTCCAGGTCAGTACCCACTTTCAAACAACCTTACCAGCACTCCAAACTATGTGCAAGCCTGAAACTACATAGTGAATTCCAGGTCAGCTTGGACTAAAGTAAAACCCTACCTTGAAGAACAAAAAATGAAAAGAATGAGGTGTGGATTGATTGAGGAAGACAGCTGATATTGACTACACACACACACACTCCCACATAATCATATTCATCTAAACACATATGAACATTCATACACACATGCAATGCATACCACCAACATACTCATTGTGCAGATTTTTTTTTTTTTTTTTTTTTTTTGGCTTTTCAAGGTAGGGTCTCACTCTAGCCCAGGATGACCTGAATTCACTATGTATTCTCAGGGTGGCCTCAGAATTTACATAAAAAAAAACAAAGGTTGTATCATGGCCTGTGTGTAACCCTTCAGCCTAGACTGTAGTCTCTCTCCCTAGAATAAGCATTAGTGTCTTCATTTGCACCCACTTTGATTTGTTGCCACTTACACACACCACAGGGTCACAGTACCTGAGGACATGGTTCCCTTCACCACTAGTGTGTCCCTTGGGTACCACATATCAGCCAGGGGAACAGTGGCAAGTCAAGTACGTGCAGATAGCAGTGTTTGCACCTCCGAGGACTTTAACATGGGTCCTGCACAAGATGTAGCCGCATCCCTTCATTGTGGGATGTGCTATTATGTTTCTGTTTTCACTTTCATATCTTTTGGTGGTCATTTTGTTTTGTCTTTTTTTTTTTAACTTTTATTAGCATTTTCCATGATTATAAAGAAATATCTCATGGTAATTCCCCCCCACACACACTTTCCCCTTTGAAATTCCATTCTCCATCATATTACTGTTTTGTCTTTTCTTACCTCCACGCTACATATATCGAAAAGAAAACATGCTACTATCATCTTGGTAGCTATTTAGCTATCCATAAAACTTCTGAAAGCTGGGTATGGTACGATATGCCAGTAATCCCAGAATTTACAGACTGAGGCAGGAAGATTTTTTAAAAATTTTTAATTTTTTTTTTTTGTTGTTGTTTTTTCGAGGGAGGGTCTCTCTCTAGCCCAGGCTGACCTGGAATTCACTATGGAGTCTCAGGGTGGCCTCGAACTCATGGTGATCCTCCTACTTCTGCCTCCCAAGTGCTAGGATTAAAGGCGTGCACCACCACGCCCGGCTGAGGCAGGAAGATTTTGAGTTCAAGGCCAGTCTGGGCTATATGGCAAGACCCTGTGAAAACAAGCAAATTCCCGGAGATTACTAAGCAGGTGGGTGAGTACTCTGTTTAACACTTCACTGTACTTAACTTAGGGCTCTCTCAGGCCACTCTTTCTCTCAAAATGTTTCCTAAATTACTGCCCCAAGGAATCCACCCTAGAAACAGTCAGCTACATAATCTGATGTTCAAGCCCCAGGCAAGGGGGAAAATACCGCAGTCCTAGCCCTGGGTCACTCACGTTGACTGGTGTCCTGACCGCACTTTTTAAAATAATATTTTATTGTTTATTTATTTGAGGGGGGAAGAGGCAGATAGAGAGAAAAAAAAGAGAATGGGTACGCCAGAGCCTCCAGCCACTGCAAATGAGGTCCAGACACATATGCCCATTTGTGCATCTGGCTTACATGGGTCCTGGGGAATTGAACTGGGTCCCTAGGCTTCTCAGGCAAATGCCTTAACTGCTAAACCATTTCCTCAGCCCTCACTGTACTCTTTTTAAGTTTAAAAAAAAAATTAATTGTTTGGTTTTTCAAGGTAGAGTCTTACTGTAGCCCAGGCTGACCTGGAATTCACTATGGAGTCTCAGGGTGGCCTTGAACTCACGGTGATCCTCCTACCTCTGCCTCCCGAGTGCTGGGATGAAAGGCGTGCGCCACCACGCCCTGCACTCTTTATACTGAGGACCGCACCTCCTCTGCAGGTCTGAACAGCGCCATGACACCCAGAGGTCACCAGTGGTCTCAGGGGTTCTCATGGAAATCTTGGGAAAGGCACAGAGAAAGGGAAAGAAACAAGAGGAAAGAGGGAAAGCTGAACTCTTTTTAAAAAAATTATCTTGTTTATTTATTTATGAGAGAAAAAGAGACAGATAGAGAGAATGGACACGCCATGGCCTCTAGCCACTGCATATGAACTCCAGACACATGTGCCCCCTTGTGCATCTGGCTTACGTGGGTCCTAGGGAATCAAACCTGGGTCCTTAGGCTCACAAGCAAATGCCGTAACCATTAAGCCATTTTCCCCAGTCCCATGAACTCTTAAAAAAACAAAAAAAAAAAAATGATTTGTTGCTAGTGGCATTGGGAAGAGATGAGTTGAGAGTTAGAAGAAATAAATAAGGCCTTGAAGATAATTCCTAGGAAATAGTCATGACCTTTTTTTGCAATGATTGAAAAAAGTGGGAACTGCTAAGCAGTAATCTAAGCATACTTCTACTCACCTGACTTCATTCTCCTCCTCTCCACCCTCTCCTCTCTTTTAGTCTCCCTTTCCTTTTATCCCCTTCCTTCCTCTCTTCCCTTCCCTCTCCTTCCTTCTCCCTTCTCTCCCCTTCCCTTCCCTTCCTTTCCCTTCTTTGCCTTTTCTTTCCCTTCCTTCACTTTCCTTCCTTGCTGAAACCCAGGTCCTCACACATGCTAAGCAAACACTACCATTGAGCCACCCCTCAGCCCCTGTTTCATATTGGAGTAGGCTTCTATAAAATCCCAAGATGCACAGAGGGTGTGCAGTCATTTCTGGTGTACTGGGCTCTGAGAGAGTGATGGTTCCTTAGAAGGCCTTTGTAGATGTGAAATGTACCAATAAAGGGAGAGGAGCATCCTTCTAATTTGATATTGATCATACCATGTCCACAGTCTCCTTTTATGCTTTGAGGTTCACTGTTAAGAGCATTGTTGGGGCTGGAGAGATGGCTCAATGGTTAAAGAGACTTGCTTGCAAAGGCTGAAGGCCCAAGTTGAAATACCCAGTTCCTATGTAAAACAAAGTAGCACATGTATCTGGAGTTCATTTACAGTGGCAAGATGCCCTGGTACACCCATACACACACATACTCCCTCCCCCTCTGCTTGCATATAAATAATAAAATGTATTTAAAAAAAAAGAATGTTAGGGCTCAAGAGATGGTTTACAGTTAAAGCACATGCCTGCAAAGCCTAAGGACCCCAGTTCGATTCTCCAGGTCCCACGTTAGTCAGATGCGCAAGGGGGCACACGCGTCTGGAGTTCCTTTGCAGTGGCTAGAGGCCCTGGAGCACCCATTCTCTCTCTCTCTCTCCCTCTCCCTCATTCTCTCTGTCTCTAATAAATAAATAAAATATTTTTTTTAAAAATGTTAGCCAGGTGTGATGGCACATGCCTTTAGTCTCAGCACTTGAGAGGCAGAGATAGGAGGATCTCTGTGAGTCCAAGGCCACCCTGAGACTACATAGTGAATTCCAGGTCTGCCTGGGCCAAAGTGAGACCTTTCCTCAACCAAAAAACTAAAAATAAAAAATAAAGAAGAAAGAAAAGAGCATTGCTGACAAACTGAAGTCTGTCCTTAATGAGCGACATGTATGATATGAGTCTTGGGTTCAGAGGGTCTCCATGAAGAAATGAGATATGAGACCTTTCTTAAGGATCATCCCAGCATGGTTGATGGATAGCTCAGTCTTAGCGGAATGAACCTCCACCCAGAGGACCCGTTCTGTTCCCTTGATTGAAAACACACAAGAGCGAGGGCTGGATGCTTGGGCCCTGTCAGGGCTCTCTCCCCAGAGCGGCTAACCTCTCCTGTTGCCATACTGGAGCTCTCTCCCTCTTGTCATTCTCGCTAAGACTAGCGTTTGTGGAGGGGCTTCTTTTTCTCTACTTGGTGACTGTGAACCCCAGCCCCCTGCAGAGGCCTCTTTTCTTACAGTGCAGATTCTCAGGCCCGTGTGGTCACTCCAAGGCACTCAGGCCGGATCAGCAGAGAAGGGATGATGGCAGTCTGAGTTTCTCTAACTGCAAAGGTGACTTGAATGCATGTCTGCAGGTCTCTCTCCTGACAGGACTGCCAAGTCCTTGAGGATAAGAACTATATTTTCCTCCTTTTTTGTATGCCTCCCCACGTAAGGATAATTACACAGAATAAGCACAGAAATGCTTGTTGGTGGATTTATTCCAGCAATTTTTTTTAGCTCTTTGTCTAGAACTTTCCAAAATAAACATCACGGTTGCCCCATGCATTGTGAGTGGCATGCTAGAATGGAACTTCGCTGTTTGAAATTGGGGGTTAATTACTTGGTTTCAAGTGAATACTGAATAGAAGAGAACTAGGACTGCTCAGGTGAGGGCTACCCAGGCTCTCCCCTCCCCAGCTGCTCTGGGAGAGGTTAAGAGGCTGGCTGTTGTGACTCCTCACCAGGGATGGGCCACACCCCTCCTCAGCGGGACTTTTTCTTTACCTCTTGCAGGGGCATAGTTAGGAGTGTTGCCATTCTGTTTGAGCTGCAGAAATCCTCTCCATTGTGAAGACTTTTATGTAAGTGTTCTTGAACCCATTCCAAAAAAGCGGAGTTTTAACCCAATAAACCATAACTGCAGTGTTTTATCGTGCATAGATATTTCCAAATGTGAATATAAGTAGATTTAGCAAAGTCAGAATAAAATTAAAACTTTTCAAAGGGCACTACTGTTTGCTTTCCCATGTTGGACTTTTCCCTTTGGATTTTGTGTGCCATTATAAAGGCTCTAAAAACAGGGTTTTTTTCTTTTTTCTTTTTCTTGAGTCTTTGTTGTTGTTGTTGTTGTTGTTTTTCCCTTCTACTAGGGGTTGGACTAGAAAGCACTAGTGAGGACCCCCCTCTCTGCAGCATCTTCTCTAGCAGTGGGGGGGGGGGCTGGGGTGGGGGATTCCGAATGGTGAGTTTGCATTTCAGACAGCAGCTGGGCTGGGCAGGTTTTCCCCAGGCACCCTTGTTTCCCCTGGGGCTTCTGCTGAAACCCCTTGTTAGACAGCAGGTAAAGGCATTTTCCTAAAACTGGAATCTGATCTTGCTGCTTCTCAATCTGCTACTCCCTACTTGATCTCTTCCCTGCCTTTTCTTATCCCTGGAGATGAAAAGAAAAATCCAAAGCCTGTGTGGGGCCTGCAGGCTTCCCACCAGTCATTCTGATCTCTCCTAGGAGCTGCTCTTTCTGCCACAGGGCCTTGAGACTGACCGCTGCCACTCCCTGCAGAAGATGGCCACTTTGGTTCTTCTCATCTTTTCTCCCATTTTTTTTTCTTCGTTTTTTGTTTTTCGATGTAGGATCTTACTCTAGTCCAGGCTGACCTGGAATTCACTATGTGGTATCAGGGTGCCCTTGATCTCATGGTGATCCTCCTACCTCTGCCTCCTGAGTGCTGGGATTAAAAGTGTGCACCACCGCGCCTGGCTCTCCTTTTCCAACCCTTTTGAAGGGAGTGATGAATAAATGATGCTATTTACCATAGCATCCAGCATGTGCTGAACACGTAGTAGGTTAGCATGTTTTGAATACTAGCATCATCGACTTACTCTGCTGCCCCTTGGTTTCTCCTGCTCCTGGTGCTGTGGGCATTACCCTGTTTGTGCCAGGCAAGGCCAAGGAAGGAGGGACACGAGGTGTTGACATGACCTCTGCAATGGCCTTGGCCCATCAACTCCAGGCCTTCCCCTCTCCACTTTCTCACTCACTAAATAAAATTGTTTGTAAAGGATGACCCAGGTGAAGGACGGATGCAGGATCCCCGCTCCCAGTTCACAGATAGAACTGGGGGAGTGCTCATCTCCCAGCCAGAGCCAGCATTCTCCATTCTGCATTTCTGGTGACTTTACTACAGAACCGCATGTTCAGAGCTTTGGCTAGGCCCCTTCTTGTGCTCCGTAGTACACACAGGCTCCCAGCTTTTCACCCTGTAAGCATGGGATTTCTGACAAGAAAAGCCCATGGGTCTGTGGCTGGGATGGTATCACTACAAAGTCCCCTGCTTCCCATGAAGAGATTGCGAGGAGGCCGCTGCTCCAGCAAGCAGGCTGCACTCCCCCTGCGTGCCCAGCGCTGCGCGGTGAAGTAGAGTTGAGTTGGCAGCCCTCTTTCTTCCCTCCTTCATGGGCGACGCATAGAGACCCTGCAGGGCGGGAGCTGCTGGCAGCCTGGGCAGAGCTCCCTGTGCACAGGATGGGGGTGGGACCTGCTTCCTTTTCCACTCTGATGTAGGTCACCTGGGGGAACAGGGGAAGAACCCCCTGTGGCTCCCTTCTGGCTTCTCATGGCTGAAGCTGGTTCCAGCTGTGTCCACCAAAGGGCCACCTGTCCCTTTAGTACTCTCACTCTCTGGAAAACACGCAGAAGCAAGCCGGGCCAAGGGAGAGGCAGCCATGGGGCTTTGAAGCTGCATTCCCCACGCCAGTGAATGCTCCTGGGCCTGGAGTAGATACAGCTGTGTCAGTCATGACCTTACACACCAAAGACCTCTTTACACGGGGAGGGACATCTTTCTACTATTAGAGGTTCACGTGCTTAAGTCCTTGAGGCACTTTACAATTTAAAATATGAGTGCCTTGGAGCTGGGGAGATGAGATGGTAGATAAACTGTTTGCTGCTCAAGCATAAGTTTGGATGCCAAGGTCCATGTTGGCAGCAGAGACGTGGTATCCTGGGGCTGGTTTGGCTTAGCTAGAGAAGCTGAACCTGGCTCTGCCTCAATCAATAAAGAGGAGAATGACTGAGGAAGATGCCCAGTGTCACTCTCTGGCCTGTACATGCACACATGCAGAAACATACACCCACATATGGACACATAGATATGCCACACTAACATACATACTCATAAAAGAAAAAAAATGCAAGTGGCCAGCAGAATAGAAGTGCCACAGATGCTTGTAAATTCACAGTGGACGATTTATTTAGCATGTGGCAAGTATCTTCTTACAAATCGAAAGTTCATGACCAACAAGACTCACAAATAGGCAAAAACATAAAATAGATATTGCAATAACCCAGTTTATAAATTATATACTATCATGTTTGTCTTTAAGTCATTTTAAAAGTATCTCTTCATCCAGGTATGGTAGAGATATGAGGATTATTGAAAATTCGAGACCACCGTGACACTACAGAGTGAAATCCAGGTTAGCAACCTAGGCTAGAGCAAGACCCCACCTTCAAAAACCAAAAACCACCACCAACAGCAAAATATTATCATTTTCACTTATTTGCTCATTTAAGTAGGTGTTAACAGTCCTAGGGACATGAAACCTATAGATTCCACACACAATCATCGTGAGGAAACAAGGCTGAGGCCCAGAGGTTTAGAAGCTGGCACTGGACTGGAACCTGTGTGTGGTGTGTGCTGGGGATAAGCATTAGGGAGAAGGAAAATGACCCAGAGCAGGAAGGAGTAAGGAAACTAACATGGTACCTGGGCAGCTTGTCCTTTCCAAGTCTGAGAGACCCCGGAGGTGTCCATCTTGTCTCACTTCATCCCTGCAGTTACAGTTCTCCACCTCACACAGTGTACTTGCTGCACTAAGAGGTCAGAGCCCACACTTGAGCATGCCTGGGCTCTTTGGAAGGCCTGCTTTGCATGCTATGTGGCTCTGTGCCTGCTGGTCTGACTCCGGGTTCTCAGAAGTCAATGCGTAAGGCCCTTTCAGAGGAACTCTCAAGTACTTTTGAAGCAGCTTATGGTGAGTTAAAGGTGGGGAATGCCCTGCCACCTGTGAGGGAGCATGGTGTTCTTCCTTACCTCTTTTTCCCTGGAGGAACCCTCCCAGCCTCCACATTGCTGGAGGCTGGAAATGTCTGAGGAAGGGTCTGGTCTTTCCTTATGTCATCTTTGCTAAAGGAGCTTCCCTTCCCAGGAGTAAGGCATGCAAGGGGCCTAAGATGCCTGCCCTGGGAACTGGACTGAACAGCTCATCTCTCCCATCCTGTAGACTCCTAGGCAGTAACCCCCGCAGGGTTTTCCTATCTCTGGGGACCTACCTTCTTTCCTTTTCTTAAACTCTATAATAAAATCTTTTTAAACTTCACACTCTATTGTCTATGGATTTCATTCTTTGAATTCATAAGACAGGAACCTGGAGGCCACTGACTCAGTGGAAGTTTTGCATGAATTGACCGTGCAGCATCCTTGGTCAAAGCCAAGCCAAGAGGAGAGAATGGCTCTCTTGATCTCAAAGACACTGCAGTTTCCCCAAATCACTGCCTGTTAGCTAGAGTCCCGATAACCCTGTAATCTATCACCTATGAAAAGCAAGGAGGGTTGGCAGTGGATCTAGATCACTACCGTAGCTATTGACAAGGGGACCTCTGTGCCAGCTCATCTGAGAACACTGACTAGAGTTCTCAAGGTTGTCCTTGACTGGTCAGAAGTGAGGCAGTGGGAACAGAATAGTGTTTTGACACTGTTGAGTTAGAAGCTGCACATGTGTGTCTCAAACCTGGCTGGGTCAGTTACTTCCTGTGGGCCTTGTTAGAGGACTGAGAATAAAATTTTGGGAATAGAGGATTTATTAATCTCTCAGAGCTGAAGTTTTAGGTAAGGTAGAGGGGAAAGGAGCTGCGGGAATTGGTGATAGATTGCAGTGCTACCAGCCCTGAAGGAACAGTGTGCAGTGGGTTAGCAGGAGAGGGAATTTGAGCTAAGAAGTGAGGGGAGAGAGAGGAGAGAGAAAAGGAAAGGAAAGCAAGTGAGAGGCAGATGAGATAGATAAAGAGATACAAAGATTACAGAGATCCACTATAGAGAGAAATACATACAAGAGAAAAGAGGGCCAGAAAAGAGAGAGAGCATGAGAGAGTAGCACCTGGCTTTTATACTAACGCCCCTAGGGTATGGCGACTTGTCCTGTGTGGAGATGTGGGCTGGTGCTCAAGCTGGAATGATGCCCTGTTGAGTTTGACTGGGTGGCATTGTGGATGGAGATGGGTAGGGCGCTGTAAGACTGTAACAGACCTCAGGCTATACACTTACGCTTTCTAAGCCTCTGCCTGTTTATCTGCAGAATCAGGACACCAACCGTCTCTTATGTGGTGGACAGGAAGCATGAGAGCAGGAAGTGCTAGCGCAGATGCATGCAGTGAGGACCTAGAGCCCAGCCCTCCCACGTCATCGAAGTCATCAGAACCAACATCAAAGCCCCTAGCATTATTTTTGCTTTCTACCGTGTCATGAAAAGCACTGGACATCAGATTGCTCTTGAGTTGGAAAGTTGTGCCCGAAGAACCTTGTGAAAGTTACACACAACTCAGAAGTTGGCTTTTCCATTTACCCTCCGTGGTGGCCAGTTTCAGGGAAAAAGATACTTTGGAAACCAGGTCACAGAGGGAAAAGCCTCATATTGCTCAGAGCCCGCTGTGGAAATGCGGAGGAAGTCCTGGCCTAATTGCACTGATAATATAATTCCATAACTCATTGTTCCGATGCGAAGGTGGACGGACATTCCCCATTCTGCTGCACATTGCTGTGTGCTCCTTGGAGAGACATCTGCACTTCTGTTGTGATTAAGGGCCCTGGACAGGCCCTTGCCATTAAGAGAGGGTGGCTCCACCTTAATAAATGGTAGTATATTAAAATGAAATCCATGCTGTTATTGATAAGGATTAGCCATGTTATAGACCAGATCAAAGCTCTGTAATGCAAGATATGATGGGAGGAAACTAAAGATTGCCAAGTACCTACTGTGAGTCACTGGCTCTGTTTAGGTACCTTAGAGACATTGTCACAAAATACCCTCTGCAATAAACCCAGTCTGGCCTCCTTGACATATTAATATATTTAATCATCAGACTTTCATTGTTAAAGAAGATTGCAATAGAGGCGTCCAGTTGATTGGGGAATAGTCCCTACAAATGATAAGTTCCTTTGAGTTAATGGATCCTGACTTAATGAGGTTTTGCTGTGTGCTGTGCTTTTCTCTTCCTGATGGGAAGCAGTGGCTGCCCTTCTCACCCACCATGCTGGATCCTTTTGCTTACCAGGATCCTCTTCTCATTCCATGGCAACTTTTAAAATTTCAGATTAGTGGGAGTGGTGGCTCAGTGGTAAAGCATTTGGCACGTAAGCAGGAGGACCTGAGCTCAGACCCCCATGTGCATGTAAAGGCCAGGTGTGATGCTGTGTGTCCGTAATCTCAGCACTGGCAGGTGGAGATAGGAGGATCCCCAAAACTTGCTGGCTAGCAGGAGTAGCTGAATTGGTGAGGTCCAGATTCAGTAAGAGACCCTGTCTCCAAAAAAAAAAAAAAAAATGGGGATGAGTGGGCTGGAGAGATAGCTTAGCAGTTAAGGCACTTGCCTAGGAATCCTAAGGACCCAGGTTCAATTCCCCAGCACCAACATAAAGCTGGATGCACAAGGTGGTGCATGCCTATGGAGTTCATTTGCTGGCCTACACACACACACACACACACACACACACACACACACACACACAAACACACAGGCTTGTCTGAATACAACATAGATACAGCCCCACACTATACCACACATAACACACACACACATGTGCCTGGAGGACCTGGCTGGCCCATTCTCTCTCTCTCTCTCTCTCTCTCTTTCTGCTTCTGCCTCTTCCTCTCTTTCTTTCTCTATCCCTCTTTCCCTCCCTCCCTCTCTCCTCAGATAACTAACTAGCTAGCTAGTTAACTAAATCAATCAATCAATCAATCAATAAAATATAAGAAAAAAATAGAAGAGCAATTAAGGGAACCCAGTATGAACCTCTGACCTCCATATGCACATGTATACACACACAGATACACATGCAAGTATTTTTTTAAAGTTTTCATTTTTATTTATTTATTACAGACAGATTTTATAACTTCATTTTTCTTTACTGCTGAGTAGAACTCCATTGTATAAATGTGCCATATCTTCATTATCCACTCATCAGTTGGGGGACATCTAGGCTGGTTCCATTTCCCAGCTATTATAAATTGAGCAATAAACATGGTTGAGCAGACCTCAAGGTTCGGGAATCCAAAGAGAACATGAATATTCATTGTTTCTTAACTGAGGGAAAACAAAAACAAGAAGAAAAAATGAAAAAAAAACCCATCAAACCAGTCTGAGGTGTGACATTGAAGGGGTTCCTCATCTGGTCAGGGATTCTGGCATGCTGGATGGGCTCCCCATTGTGGTTTGAATGTGAAAGGCGCATAGGCTCATGTGTTTGAGCAGTTATCCCTCAGCTAGTGGTGCTGTTTGGGAACTTTGTGGAACCTTTAGGAGACAGAGCCTAGCTAGAGGAAGTTGGTTGCTGGGGCAGGCCTTGCAACTTCATGATCTAGCCTCACTTCCCACTCATCCTTTGCTTTCTAACTCAGTGCAGTGCGGCCAGCCAGTCCCCCACTCCTTGCTGGCATGCCTTCCCTGCAATAATAGAAAACATCTCCTGAGACTGGAGGTCCAACTCTTCCTTCCTTAAGCTGCAAAGAGTAAAGTAACCAACACACTCTCCCAGTCGGTGCCCAGTCTGCCCAGTTGCAGAGAGAGGCATATGTCCAACGGGGGCAGGTTAATGTTCCAAGATGTCCACTCCTTGCCCATCTGGCTCCTTTGGCCTTGCAGGCAAATGCCTTAGCTGCTAAGCCATGCCACCAGCCCATGAAATCTGGTCTTTTTTTTTTAAATTTTTATTAACATTTTCCATGATTACAAAATATATCCCATGGTGAAATCTGGTCTTTTTGATGAACTTTAGCACATGACCCTTTCTTAGTGCCTGTCGTCATGATCTGGGCAAAGAAGAGGCTGAAAGATTGTTTTAGGGATACTTGTCTATCATTATGACAGAGGGAGGCACTGAGTAGATTCTCACACCCTGTTTGAAGTAAGTTTAAACTCATGGTGGTGGGGTGGTCAAAAGAGAGTGATAAGTGTGTGATGTGGGGCCAAGGTTGCTTTTTCTCATCCTGAGTCTTCCCATGGTGTGTATCTCTTCTTCCCCTTCATGAGCTTAGAGGGGACCTTGGTCATTGCTATCAGTATCATAGACTGTCTCCCTAAATGGAAGATTCACTTCCTGCAGGGCTTTCTCTCATTCCTCAGGTGGATTGAGGTGCCTTTCACTGTTTGCCTGTGCCTGTACTTGATCTACTAATCCACCCATCTCTCACTTTCCTTACCTCCTTCCCCACCATAAGCGATGCACTTCCCTTCTCTGAGAGTAGTACTTGCTCAGTGATCTGAGCCGCTCTAGTCACTTTAAGGATGGGCCACCTGAGGCTAGGTGGGGCGGAGTCCCTCCGTCTCACTCCCACCCCCATTAGAATTTAAACTAACTGGCTGCTAACTAACAGGTGATTTGGTGGCTCCCCTCCCCTTCCCCCTACCCAATCTCCTTGTTCCCTAAACTTCTCTCCCTGTCTATTCTCACTTCTATCCTGCCTCCTCCCCCTGGGTCATCTTTCCTTCCCCTACAGGCAACTCTTCTTCCAGTACTATTTTTTTTTCCCCCCACAGGCAGACAACATCTGAAAGGCACAGCCTGCTGGCCTTGGGCTCTGATAAGATCTGTCTGCGTGCTTTTGTCTGGCCTGTACCTGCCTTTTCTGAATGGCCTTGTTAATTGCAATTGACTCCCTTAGAATGTGGAGAGCAATGCCACTTGACACCAGATGGATGCCTTTCCCAGGTGCCTTTAGCAGCAGGCTGGAGGGTATGTGTGTGTGGGGGGGAAGGGCTGGAAAGGGAGATCACTTAGAACTCCAATAAAGCACGTTAGAATTAGAGCTTTTCTGTTCACCTACACCCCTCTTTAACTTTTAGGAGTTTGCAGTAAAATTAGAAATAATTTGGAGATTTTAGCCAGATGTGGTAGTGGTGCACATTTATAATCTTAGCACTTCGGAAACTGAGGTAGGATCATCTTGAGTTCAAGGCCAGCTTGGGTTGCATAGAAAAATCTTGTCTCAGAAAATCAAAATATAGTGGGCTGGAGAGATGGCTTAGCAGTTAAAGTGTTTTGCCTACAAAGCCAAAGGACCCAGGTTCGATTCCCCAGGACCCATGTTAGCCAATTGTACAAGGTGGCACATGAATCTGGAGTTCGTTTGCAGGGGTTGGAGGCCCTGGCACACCCATTCTCTCTCCCTCTTTCTCTCTGTCAGATAAATAAATAAAAATAATACTTTTTTTTTTAATTTTTTTTGTTTATTTTTATTTATTTGATAGTGACACAGAGAGAAAGAGGCAGATAGGGAGAGAAGAGAAAGGGCGTGCCAGGGCCTCCAGCCACTGCAAACAAATGCCAGACGCTTGTGCCCTCTTGTGCATCTGGCTAACGTAGGACCTGGGGAATCAAGCCTCGAACCGGAATCCTTTGGCTTCACAGGCAAGCGCTTAACCGCTAAGCCATCTCTCCCAGCCCAACTTTTTTTTTTTTTTTTTTAAAGAAAAAGCATAGGGTTTGGAGATAAGGCTCCCTAGTTAAGAGTGCTTGTCAGTCAAGCAAAAAGGACCTAGAGGGCCTGAGGCTGTCTTAAATTTGAACCCCCATCACCATTATAAACAGCTGGGCGTGTCCATACTTAACTGCCATCCCCAGTTTTGTTAACCTCAGAGAGGGGAGACCAGAACATCCTGGGGCTTTGAAAAATGCAGCCCTTGGTTCAGAGAGAGAAAGTCCATCTTTAGGAAATATAGAGATGAGTAATTTAGGAGAACATTCTACTCCAATGTTCTACACACACACACACACACACACACACACACACACACACACACACAGCCTTATCTGAATACACAATAGATACACTCCCCATGCTAAACCACACATAATACACATGTACATGTAAACAAGTAGAGAATGAGGATTGGAGAGATGGCTTAGAGGTTAAAGCGCCTGTCTGCAAAGCCCAAGGGCCTGGGTTCAATTCACCGTGCCCACATAAGGCCAGTTGTACAAAGTGGTACATGCATATACAATTTGTTTGCAGTGGCTAGATGCCTTGACAAGCCCATTCTTTCTCTGACTCTCTTCTCTCTCTCTGCTTGAACATAAAAAAAAAAAAAAAAAAAAGAATCAGGAGGAAGAAAAGAGGGATAATTAGGGTATTTCACAGCTGTTTTTCCCTGTCATTTTCTAGTTTATGCACTGAGCATGCCTAGAAATGGGCTTTACAGAACGTGAGCATTGAATCTACACCAAGAAAATGTGTTCCTCTGGAGAGCTGATGGTGTCAGCTTACTTTCATATAGGTCTTCTGTGGCCAGGCCTGTTATCCTACGTACACTCTTAGTAGTCCTACAAGATTGGATTTAAAAAAAAAAAAAAAAAAAAAAACCTTAAAAGGTAGAAAAACAGAGGATGGAGGAAGGACCTGCCCTCTGTGGGTCATTACCTTTCTTTTGTGGAACAGTAAAATAGGAGCACAGTGAACCAAATGCCTGTTTAGCTGGAAGCCTCAAATCTCAGCTGTCTCAGATGGGCCATGTTCATTGTCACCTGGCCACCCAGCTGGCCTCCTTGTCACAGAGCTGTAGGCAGGGAAGGAACACAGCTGGGTCCTTCTCAGGGAATAGGTCCTGGGTTCAAACTTTCCTGAGGTTATTTTATGGGAACCTCCTATCAAACTTGTGTGTAGGGTCAGAATTCTCTTTCCATTTTGCATGCTAGAAAACTGAGGTATTCAGAAGAGTGAAATGTTTTCAAGATCATAAATCAGTCCATTACCAAACTGGGAACAAGCTGAAGGTTGGTTCCAGAGGCTGTGGTGGAAGGGGTAGCCATGAGGTTGGGAGAATGGCCCTGGCTTTCAAGAGGCTACTCTATGACTAGTCTGTGTGAAGTAAGAACCCTGGATAAACACAATGGGGATCTGATGTTAGAGGAAAGCTTGGGGGTGAGCACAGTATGTTTTCTTCTTCTATTCTACATCTTGAGGGACAGTTTCCATCATCTGAGGCCTCCTAGGCAGGAGAGTGACAAGGGCAAAATGGCAGATAGCTGGCTCATTAGCAACTACATGAAAGGTCCAAGTAGAATCATAGTAAGTATGGAGTGAAACCAGAAAGTAAAATCTTAGTAAGTATGGAATGAAAACCAGAAGCTGAGCTGGGTGGTGCTCGCACTAAGGACAATGAGGCTGAGGCAAGAGGACTGCCAGGAGCTCAAGGCCAACTGATCTCCAAGGCAAGGCTATGACTAGGGAGCTCGGGGGAGAGGAGGACAGGAGAAGGGGAAGACAGAATAGGAGCGAGGGGAGGAAAGCTGGTTTGATGGTATATGCCTGTAATTCAATCAGTCATTTGGAAAGCGGTGACAAGAGGAATGCCATGAGATCGAGGCCAGCCTTGATTACAGTGTGAGCCCTTGTTTCAAGAAGATAAAAAACAAGCCTGGTACTTGGGAGGCAGAGGTAGGAGGATCACTGGAAGTCCAAGGCCAGCCTGAGACTGCGTAGTAAATTCCAGGGCAGCCCAGGCTTGAGTAAGACCCTATCTTGAAAAGCAAACAAAACAAAACAAACAAAGAAAGAAACATAACATAAACAAAAAGGTGACCAAAAGAAAGATAAAAGATGTGAATGGCTCTAAGGATGCAATCGGAGTATTCTGAGGTAACAGGTTGTGTTCCTTGGGCAATGTGAGTTCAATGCCTGTGGTGATTGTTAACTAAATTAGTGCCATGTTAGGAATATTTCACATGAAAGTCCAAATTTCTGATTTCCCTTGAAACTAAAGGAGGCAACTCTGGGCTCAGATTCTATCATTCAGTATTGGCATATGGCACACGCTGGGGCACTGTCCTTAGGTGCAGCTGGCACTCTCCAGTCCCCTACCTGATTTCATCACTGGTGTTACTGCCTGCCCCATAGCCTTTTGGTATCTGGGGATCCACAGAAGGACTTTGGCTTTGACCAATCCTCCAGCCATATTAATTTCTCAGTTAAGCATTACTATTTCTCACCAGTAAAGGGGACTACTGAAGCCCACTATTTTGGTCCAGCAGAGAGAACTACAGAATCGTGAAGCTCTTCAGAGGGTGCTCAGAAATCTACAATCACGACTGTATAATTTGTTAGCTCTTCCTTTCCTTCGTGATAAAAATACATGAAACCATCATGCCTAGTGGTGCTTGGGCCAGTGCTGGAGAGGGGCAGGCTGTGTTCTGCAAGTGACTGCCTTCTCCAAAAACCATTCTCTTCCTTGGCTTTCCAAATGACCCCCATGAAGAACAAAGCCTTTCACACCATGTTTATAATTTTCAGGTCCAAGTTTCTCCCAGAAGGATTTTTCTTGGGGAAAAGGCAGCAAAACCCCTAACCCAAGGCAGAATTGAATATAAATATGAAAATGGGACTCATCCTGGCTAGGAAAGGGCTCCTTTTTAATTAGAAGCCTGGAAGGACATAGCCTTTAATTGCTACACTTGTAGTGTCAGGGCTATCAATATCAGAGCCTCTTTCATTAATAAACTGGCGAGTCAGAAAATGGCAGGAGTAGGTAGCCCTCCCCTCCCCCCTCCCACTCCAGGCTTCACTTAATCAAAGGCAGGCTCAATCAAAAGGGGGGAAGAACAGAGAAATCAGCAGCATTCATTCTGTTGGCCAGAAATAGGTAGAGGGAAGGGCACATGAAAGGGAACCTTCATCCCTCTCCATGTGGACACGTGGGTCATGGAGAACCCAAGCTAGAGGTAGTTAAAAGGCCGGGCAGATCGCAGACGACTGCGGGAATGCCTTGGTTTATGTATGGATTAACACGGTGATAGACCCTGAGTAGCAAAAGACGAAGACTAATTACCTGACAGAGTTCCCCTCCGCTCGCCTGGGTCATTGAAATTAATTTCTGCTTTCAGGCTTGGCAGCCAGCAGCTGCACAATTTCAGCTCAATACTCAAATGAACGGGAGCTGAAATGATTTCTCTGCGCAGGCAGCATTAGAGGAGTGGGCTACCAAATAGGTCTTGATCGCAGACACCAAAGAAAGGATTACTCCTCTCTTTCATCAAGTGCCTGGAGTCCTTGGGAAATGCAAGGAGAGGAAAGAAGAAAGCAACCACCAATTTATTGGAGAATTTACAGGGAAATGTTTTACTAAATTGGGTATGACATCCCCAAGGTAGATCTCCTATCCCCCAAATAATCAACAATTTTCTTCCATTAATAGCAACAAAATTTAGTTAAACAAATGTGTGTGTGGGGGGGGGGTGAGTGTGTGTGTAGTCAAAAGGTGATTTGTGAATATTGTCCTACCTCACCCTAGAAGGCATTGACTTATTTCAAGGTTGAGGAAATGCATGAAGAGAGGGTGGAAGGAGAAGGTATAGAGAAAGACAAAAATAGTATTCATAGATGGGATTTGAACCCAGGGTTTCTATCTCTTAAGTTCATGTTTCTTTTTTATTTTGAAAAAAAATATATATATATTATATTTTTTGTTCATTATTTATTTACTTATTTGAAAGCGACAGACACAGAGAAAAAGACAGATAGAGGGAGAGAGAGAGAATTGGCATGCCAGGGCTTCCAGCCTCTGCAAACGAATTCCAGACGCGTGCGCCCCCTTGTGCATCTGGCTAATGTGGGACTTGGGGAACTGAGCCTCGAACCGGGGTCCTTAGGCTTCACAGGCAAGCGCTTAGCCGCTAAGCCATCTCTCCAGCCCTTGAAATATATTTTTTATTTGACAGAGAGAGAAAGAAACCGACAGAGAACGGGGGAGAGAGTAAGGATACACCAGGGCCTCCTGCCACTGCAAACATATTCCAGATGCACGCATTGCTTTGTGTGTCTGGTTTTATGTGAATACTAGGGAATCGAACTCAGGCTGTCAGGCTTTGCAAGCAAGCTCCTTTAGCCATGGAGCCATCTCTCCAGCCCCTTAAATTCATGGTTCTTTCCCTTTATGCTTATCTTCATTTGTTTGTTTGTTTGTTTGAGACAGGGTCTATCCTTGTAACCCAGGTTGTCCTTGAACTCATGTTCTCCTTGCCTCAGTCTCCAAAGCCTTAGAATTATAGGTGAGTTGTGGGACTACAGGTGTGTGCCCTCACACCTAGCTTGACTTTCTCTGCTCAAACTCCCTCTCCTTGTTCACTCCTCTCCAGGCTCCCGGCTTGGCTCTTATTTCCGTGTAAGTGGAATCTGTGAACTTTGCGTACATGTCAAAGTTTAGTTTTTATTTTTATTTATTATTTATTTATATTATTTATTTATTTGAGAGAAAGAGAGATTGAGAATGGGCACACCAGGGCCTCTAGCTGCTGCAAAGGAACTTCAGAAGCATGCATCACTTTGTATATCTGGCTTACTTGGGTCCTGGGGAATTGAAGCTGGGTCCTTTTGGCTTTGTAGGCAAGTGCATTAACCACTAAGCCATCTCTCCAGCCCTCAAAGTCTAGTCTGATACTTCCTGGGCCACAGTTCTGGTTTTACTTGTTTCTGTGTATTTCTAGTCACCATGGTCCCTCCTGGGGATTAGATTCAAAGGTAGACTGAATCCCCACATTCTTGCCAGGGCTCCTGCCTGCCAGGCAGCTCCAGGGTCATGGCAGTTCTCAGTGTCTACTGTTCCTTGGCATCAGCCAAAGCCATGGGTCCATACCAGACTGCACAGGTAGGGAGTGGGGTCCTGGCCCTGGGCACATTCATCATACAGACAAGAAAATCCATCTCTGTCCTTATTCATTTCCTCTGGACCAGGAAATGGTGTAATGGTTAACCAAATTCTGGATTTTTACTGTCAGGGCTCAGATTGTACCATCTAGCTCTCTAGGTATAAAACTCCTGGGATTATTGCTTATAATAGTATAGGTTTAGCATCCCTATCACAAACATTGGAAAACTGAAACACTTCAAAATCCAAATTTCTTTGAGTGCCAGCATTATGTCACAGAAGGGTCATGAGTGAATTTCATAGTGAGAACCATTACCCTTCCCTAAGATATCTCCTACATCAAGCATACACATATTTATCCAACAAAACGTATTCAACCTGACACAGGTTTTCTGAATTATGAAAGCAAGGCTTTAGTGGATTGGTGAGCAATATAGGAAATACCTCATAGCAGATTCCGGGGTGGGGTCTCTCTACCAAGTGCACTAGCGAATCACCCATGAGTAGCACTTATACCCCCTTCTAACGTGTCCAGCTTCAAACCTGTGACCTCGAGGCAAATGACTTCCACATCTCATTACCACTCCCCTGAGCCATCCAGCCCCCAGTAGACCAGGGAGGTTAATCAGCCACGCACTGAATCTGCTTATAAGGCTGTTTCGTGCACGATTTTTATATCTTGGCTCCTAATAATGGTCCCATTATAAATGATTGTCTCACTATGATATACTGGTTCCATGCCTTCTAGGAACTGATTTAAAAGGAAGCCCTGGACTCCTTGTGCCTGAAGAGTTTATTCATATTGCTCTGTGCTTGCTCAGCATCTGTAGTCGTATGGGGGGGAAAGCCAGAGTCCAAAAAAAAAAAAATTTCCTTCCCAGCATGAGACAGTTGCCATAATTAGTAACCTCCAGCCCATTCAATGGCTTGGTAATATTTTATATATATTACAAAAATCACTGCCCCTGCCTGTTCCTCCCCACCTCCAAGCTTCCTATCCAACCAGTAGTGCCTGTGGACACATGGTCACCCCTGGTCACCCTTCTCCTATGTTACCAAACATTTTAGTTATGTCTAAGATGACTTTGAAGAACAGTCATGGTGGCTATAATAGCATCAGAGAGTGTATTTTCAATCCAGCAATAAGCTATTTAGTGTCTATTATGGGTCAGTCCTCTGGATGTACTGTGAGCTCCAGCCAGACACAATATATGGACTGCAAACTTAAAGTGTAGACAAGGAGTTGCAAAGGAAATCTGCACTTAGTAGAATTCTCCATCTAGTTATTATTAACACATGGAAGGGCCTTGGCTCCTTTCCTTAATGAGTTTAGAATCAAGGAGATTAAAAAGGGCTTGGGTCTCCTGAATAGTTCAGTTATATGGTGTGGTGTTTTGATTCACATGTCCTCCATAAACTTAGGTGTTCTGAATGCTAGATTCCCAGCTGATAGAGATTTGGGAATTAACCCTCCTGGAGTGAGTGTATTGTTGGGGGCAGGCTAATGGGTGTTATAGCCAGTTTCACCTTGCCAGGCATACTCTCCTGTTGCTATTGTCCATCTTATGTTGGCTAGGGGGTGATGTCCACCCTCAGCTCATGTCATCATTTTTCCCTGCTATCATGGAGCTTCCCCTTGAGCCTGTAGGCCAAAATAAACCTCTTTTTCCCACAAGCTGCTCTTGGTTGGGTGATTTCTACCAGCAATGCGAACCGGACTGCAACAGTAAAGTGGTACTAAGAGTGGGGTTGCTGCTAGACAACTGACTTTGTGGCTTTGGCCTTTTGGAGCTGATTTTCTTTTCTTCTTCTTCTTTTTTTTTTTCTTTTCACAATTTTTATTAACATTTTCCATGATTATAAAAAATATCCCATGGTGATACCCTCCCTCCACCCCCTGCACTTTCCTCTTTGAAATTCCATTCTCCATCATATTACCTCCCCATCTCAATCACTGGAGCTGATTTTCAAGAGGAATGTGGAAGGATTTGAAGCCTTGGCCTAAGAGATGCCTTGCGGTGCTGTGAGTACAGCTTGATGCACTATTCTGGTCAGAGTTGAAAGACCTGAATTCAGTAAGAACTGTGGCCTGTGAGGTTTGGCTTATGAGGGTGAGAAAGATCTGTGACTGGACTCAGCTAGCAGTTTCTGTGGGAAGTTTGCTGTTTATGCCTGGGACCTGAGAAGATGTGCACGGTTGCTTTGTGTAGAAATGAACTGGTATGAACAGAGAGATATGGCATAGAAAAAATAAAATCTTTGGGCCTAAATTGCTGTCCATTCACCTGCAAATTGTGTGAGAGATTACAACCTCTCAGATTGGGCTAGCTGATCCGCACTGGAGCAACATGAAGAATGTACACTATTTTGAAGGGGCCTGACTGCTCAAGGAGTGTCCTGTTCTTCAAAGTCTGCTTTATTCCTCCCTGGCTTAACAAATTGGAGCCCTACCTGGTATCGTGGAGTATAAGAAATGCTGGAAAGTGGGTCATTGAGCTTGCAACACAGTTTTGTGTTTTGGAAATGGCCATGGGCAGTGTGAAGCGGGTTTGCTGGATGATTGCATGGAGACACCATGGAGCCATGAGGATGAACCGTGGCTTGCAGTGAAGACCCAGTGGAGTTGCCAGGACCACAAGATGGCTGCTCAGGAAAGCTGTCGGCCCTGATGATGTTTTCCAGGACTGTGAGTAGCCTAGCTGGAGGGGTGGAATTGGAAATCCAGAGACTTGTTG
Organism: Jaculus jaculus; assembly: GCF_020740685.1. Lineage (NCBI taxonomy): Eukaryota > Metazoa > Chordata > Mammalia > Rodentia > Dipodidae > Jaculus > Jaculus jaculus. The sequence goes on from NC_059102.1 coordinate 266,978,487, forward strand.
CTGGTTTGAATTATTGGACTTGGAGATTTGTCACTGGCTAGAGTTGTTGGACTTGAAGTTACAGAGTTTGATGTTTGCCCTGGTTGTTTAAATCTTGTGTTGTTTGAATATTTGTTTGCTATACCCAATGTCATCTTTTACAGTGTGAATGTTTATTCTGTGCCATTATGGATTTTTTGTGGTTATTTTTTTTGTTTATTATGGCTCAGTTAAAAGATCTTGGACTATGGGTATGTATGAATGTCATTGCAATTGATAAAAACTATGGGGACTTTTAAAGTTGGATGAATGCATTGCATTTTACATCATGTATGGTTATCAGTTTATGAGGGCCAGGGGCAGAATGTAATGGTTTGATTCAGGTGTCCCCCATAAACTTAGGTGTTCTGACTGTTAGATTCCCAGCTGATAGAGATTTGGGAATTAACCCTCCTGGAGTGAGTGTATTGTTGGGGGCAGGCTTATGGCTGTTATAGCCAGTTTCCCCTTGCCAATGTTTGGCACTCTCCTGCTGCTATTGTCCACCTTATGTCGGCCAGGGGGTGATGTCCACCCCCAGCTCATGTCATCATTTTACCCTACCATCGTGGAGCTTCCCCTTGAGCCTATAAGCCAAAATAAACCTCTTTTCCCACAAGCTGCCCTTGTTGGGTGATTTCTACCAGCAATGTGAACCTGACTGCAACACATGGGATATTTAAAGTTCTGTCTGTTCTTCTGAAAACTTCAAACAATGTACATTCCATCCTCCATGATGTGCCTACAGTTCCCTGCATGCCAGAACTTTACCCTGTCAGTTTCTACTTGTCCTTGCCATTTCTGCTGTGGTGTCCTCCACCTCATCCTTTAGCTCTTAATACAAATATCTCCTCTGGGAGACCTTCCCTGAATGATCTGGTTCCCACTGATGCTGTAACAGATGAGTTTAAAGTGGTGGCTTGAACAACATGCAAGTTCTGTCTTGCTGTTCAGGAGTCTAAAATGGGTCTCACAGTGCTGAACTCACACAGGTGGCTGGGCTAGGCTCTTTTGGGATGCTCCGGAATGGATGTGTTTGCCTGTCTTTTCCATCTTTGACCTGTGACCATACTCTCCTGTCTTTTTGTGTGCTGGTGTGCATATGCTTTCACGTTGCTGAGTGTGCAGGGGTGTGTGTGTGTGCACGAGTGAGCAGGCACATGTGCATGTGTATGCAGAGGTGTGGAGGCCAGCCTCAGGTGTCATTCCTCAGGCACTTGCTGAAACAGGAATTTTGGGGCCCCTTGTCAGTATACCAATATACCAGTGCACCAACAAATTTAGAGTACTCTGGGTTCTTGTCTTATGAATTTAAAGAATTAAAACCCATAGACTAGAAGTTAAGGATTAGAGAGAGTTTGCTAGATTAAGAGAAGGAAAGAGGAGGAAATACAGACACCTCACTCCCTGAGGGTGGCAAGACAGTAATCCCTGCTTTTTACTTTGTAGGCAAACACCCTAACCACTAAGGCAGCAGCAGCCCCTCAGCCAGCCTTTTTTTTTTTTTTTTTTGAGGTCGGGTTTCACTTAGCCCAAGCTGACCCAGAATTTACTAAGTAGACTCAGAGTAGCCTTGAACTCACAGTGATCCTCTGCCTCCTGAATGCTCGGATTAAAGACATGCATCACCATGCCTGGGTGATGCCATTATTCTGATTACCACCCTGTCTTGACTGAGGAGAGTAGCGCTCTGTCATTCCCCATCTCAGCTCTTCCTTCCTTAGCTTCATGATGCTCATCACAACTCCCAGATGCCTGCTTCTTGATCTGGAACATAGGCTCTCTGAAGGCAGAGACTATGATCCTTATTTCCTCTCTGACGAGACTGGCATCAGCCTACCTCTCTGGTGAGTTACAGACAACTCACTGAGCTGGCCACATTAGAGGGAAGGAGCATTGATGGTCTCATGTTAGTCATGATTGGTTCTGGTCTGGTTCTGTGGTGCCAACATATTCAAATGATGCCATGAGAACTGGTCTCTTCCCTTTTCCCAGAGGAACTTCCTTCCTTGGCCATAGCAAAGCTTTTTGTATATGCAACTCCCAACTCACAATCTGGAGCTGACTGTGACTGACCTATGTTGGGTGTATTCTTTTTTTTTTTTTTTTTTTTTTTTTAATTTTTATTAACATTTTCCATGATTATAAAATATATCCCATGGTAATTCCCTCCCTCCCCACCCCCACACTTTCCCGTTTGAAATTCCATTCTCAATCATATTACCTCCCCATTACAATCATTGTAATTACATATATACAATATCAACCTATTAAGTATCCTCCTCCCTTCCTTTCTCCACCCTTTATGTCTCCTTTTCAACTTACTGGCCTCTGCTACTAAGTATTTTCATTCTCACACAGAAGCCCAGTCATCTGTAGCTAGGATCCCCATATGAGGGAGAACATGTCCACATTTTGAATGAATTAAATTGGGCTTGAACCTGAACATTTTGTGTGTGTGTGTGGTGCTAGGGATGAAACCTAGGGCTTCATATATGATAGGTAACTGCTCTACTGTTGAGCTCTATCAAACCAAGATGTATTTCAAAAGATGACCCCCCCCCAGGGGATTCAATTGTGTCTTGCTTGTGAGAAAATAAAAATGGAATACCATGGGAACATCAAACATTAAAGTACTGTGTGGAGGTATTGGGACGTTTGTTGATAACGTGAACACTAGTAAAAAAAAAAAAAAAAAAAAAAAAAAAAAAAAGGCTGAGAGAGCCAGACATAGTGGTGCACGCCTTTAATCCCAGCACTAAGTAGGCAGAGGTAGGAGGATCACTGAGCGTTTGAGGCCACCCAGAGACTACGTAGTGAATTCCAGGTCAGCCTGGGCTAGAGTGAGACCCTACCTCGAAAACCAAAAAAAGGCTGAGCAATTCCATAGCAAGCAAGTGCTTGATTGCACCAAAGGGAGAAGAAAGCTGGTTGGCTTCCCATTACTAAATTTCCAGGGAAAACGGCCTCCCTTGTTCAGTACCTAATTTTTGCTTTTTAGATGGTTCCCAGTCAGCTAAGGGGCTAAGTACTCAAATGTAAATGAGATAATTTTATAATATTTTGCTAAATATGGAATCTGACTCATTTACATTTGACTTGGCTCCATAGGATCAACAAGTAATTAAGTTTATCAAACCCAGAGCTTTGCACATGCTAAACAAGCAGTCTACCACTGAGCTATATCTCCAGCCTTCCTACTATTGTTTTTTTTTTTAATTTAATTTATTAGTTTTCATTTCAGTGAATACAGGCAGTTTGGTACCATTATTTAGGCTCATCTGTGATCTACCCCCTCCCATTAGACCCTCCTTGTTAATGAAAATGGGTCGTGCATTGTGGAGTTAGCCCCCAGTTATTGGTATGATAAATGTCTCTGCAAATCATGACCCAACATGTAACTCTGACATTCTTTCCGCCCCCTCTTCCGCAAAATTTCCCTGAGCCATGTTGGGTTCATTTTTGGTCTCCTTCAGTGCTGAGGTGTTGGGGGCCTCTGAGGCTTTGGCTCTCTGATTTGGTAGGAGTTGATTTTTCTCTGCGTTGATTTCCTTCCCCTTTGTGATGGTATCCGGTTCACAGGAAAACATCATGTTGGGTGTATTCTTGAATTAACCTTTGGGAATGATCAGGCCAGTTGAATCACCTGCTCCAGTGAGGTCCATAAACACATGCTTGAGGACCATGGGAACAGCCGCTTACCAAATGAAATCAGAAGGGGGTTGGAAGCTGGCAGGGGACAAGTGACAGATGAGAAATAATGTGTGTGTGTACATGTGGTGTTGGGGATGGAATCCAGGACCTTATGCATGGTAGGTGAGCACTCTACCACTGATTTACAGCCTTATCTCTTTCATAATTTTTTTTTAATTTATTTATTTGAGAGCGACAGACACAGAGAGAAAGACAGATAGAGGGAGAGAGAGAGAATGGGCGCGCCAGGGCTTCCAGCCTCTGCAAACGAACTCCAGACGCGTGCGCCCCCTTGTGCATCTGGCTAACGTGGGACCTGGGGAACCGAGCCTCGAACCGGGGTCCTTAGGCTTCGCAGGCAAGCGCTTAACCGCTAAGCCATCTCTACAGCCCTCTTCCATAATTTTTAAAATATTTCATTTCTGTTCATTTATTTCAAAGAAGCTGATAGAGAAAGAGAATGGGCACGCCAGGACCTCCCACCACTGCAATCGAACTCCAGATGTATTTACCACCTTGTGCATCTGGCTTATGTGGGTCCTGGGGAATGGAACCTAGGTCCTTTGGCTTTGTAGTCAAGTGCCTTAACCACTAAGCCATCTTTTAAGCTCTCTTTCATATTTTTTTCTTTTTCTTTTTTTTTTTTGGTTTTTCGAGGTAGGGTCTCACTCTGGTCCAGGCTGACCTGGAATTAACTCTGTAGTCTCAGGGTGGCCTTGAACTCATGGACATATTTTTTTTTTCAAAGTAGGGTTTCACTCTAGCCCAGGCTGACCTGGAATTCACTATGGAGTCTCAGGGTAGCCTCAGACTCATAGCACTCCTCTGCCTCTGCCTCCTGAGTGCTGGTATTAAACGCGTGCACCACTATGCCCGGCTCTTTTATAAATTTTTTTGGGGGGGGTTTTAGGTAGGGTCTCACTCTAGTTCAGGTTGACTTGGAATTCACTCTGTAGTCTCAAGGTGGCCTTGAACTCGTGGTGATCCTCCTACCTCTGCCTCTCAAGTGCTGGGATTAAAGGCATGTGCCAAAATGCCCAGCCCTCTTACATAAATTTTTATTTATTTATTTTTTACAAAAAAATTTAATTGAAATAAATTTTTATTTTGAGAGATGACAGTTTCTCTAAGTTATCCAGAGAGGCCGCCAACTCCTGATTTTCCTGCCTCAGCTTTCCAGAATAGCTGAGATTACAGGTCTGGCTCACTAGGCTCACTTCAATAACTGCTCTTTAATATCTCATACAATCTTTCCTCACCTCAGAGACTGGATGGGTTCTCTGAAGTTTTACATGTTTCTACATCTTTACCTTAGCATAAAATTTAACACTTGAGGAGCTGGGGAGATGGCTTAGTGCTTGAAGACCCTTGTTTGCATAGCCTGCTGACGTGAGTTCAATTCCCAAGTCATCCACATAAGCCTGGCACAAATTATTACAATGTCAAAAGGCCCTAGCAAATCTACAAACCATACATCACCACCACCCTTCTAACACAAGTAAATTTTAAAAATAATAATGGTGTTTATTATTTTCTGTTTGTTTGTTTCTTTATTTTATTTTTATTTTTTTGGTTTTTCGAGGCAGGGTTTCACTGTGTTCCAAGCTGACCTGGAATTCACTGTGTAGTCTCAGGGTGGCCTCATACTCACAGTGATCCTCCTGCCTCTGCCTCCCGAGTGCTGGGATTAAAGGTGTGCACCACCACATCCAACTTAAAAAAAAAAAATAATAGTTTTAGCCTGGCATGGTGTCACACGCCTTTAATTCCAGTACTCAGGAGGCAAAGGTAGGAGGATCGCTGTGAGTTCAAGGCCACCCTGAGACTCCATAGTGAATTCCAGGTCAGCCTGGGCTAGAGTGAGACCCTACCTCTAATCCCCCCACCAAAAAAAAAATAACAATAATAGTTTTAAGACAGAATTAACGCGATTGTACAGTGCCGTGATCCTTCTCACTACATAATCAATTCCTTTGTGCCAAGCACCTTTGGGCCTTTTAGGGAACAGGATGGATATCCACAGTGTCCCAGCTACCTGAGCAATGTTCTAGACAGTTCCACGCTGCTTGGATGAACACTCTAAACTAGACACAGTTTATAGGAAGAAGAGATTTACTTCAAGGTTACAGATACAGGGGAGGTTCCATCCATGGCAGACAAAGCTGGCTCCCATTCATAAATGCAAGCACAGAGACAGCAACCAACTGGCAGCAAACACCAACAAGAACAAGAACGAACCAGCAGCCAGCAAGACCCGACAGAGGTGGAATCTCTCTGCATACCTTTGGGCCAGAATTCAGGTCCATGCCCAGTGACACAGCCCTAGGATCCACCCCTAGTGACACCTCCTCCAGCCAGTTGGCTATAGGCCCAGGTTATAAACGTCAGTAAAATACCCGAGTCTATGGGGGACATACATTCTAACTAATACAAGTGGTTTATGCTAACCTTTATTAGACATACACCATTACTTTCCCATGAGCGAGGCAACACCTACCCCCAAACCACATACATAGTAAAATAACTGCTACTCTTTGTTTTTTTGTTTGTTTGTTTTTCAAGGTAGGGTCTCACTCTAGCCCAGGCTGACCTGGAATTCACTATGTAGTCTCAGGGTGGCCTCAAACTCATAGTAATCCTCCTACCTCTGCCTCCCGGGTGCTGGGATTAAAGGTGTGTGCCACCACGCCCGGCTAATTGCTACTCTCTCCTGGACACATACTAAGCACTTGATATTACATCAGTGTGTTGGGCTGTCACATCAAGGCAATCCCCAGGGCCCCTCAGAATTCCCTGTGTTTGAAGTAGCAATCCCATGTTTAAAACCCAAACCTAACAGAACTCAAAACAGCCAATGGTATAAATATGCTGGCTAAGACTGGTTTTATTGAATAGCATATTTTTTGTGTTTTGGGGATCGCAGAACTACTTTCCTCATCAAATTCTCTCTTTCTCTCACTCTCTCTTTCTCTCTCTCTCTGTGTGTGTGTGAGGGGGTTGTGGGTGGTATGGTTTGGGGAGCATGATGTGTATATTTATGCCTGTTTGGTTGCATGTGAATGGATGGGTATGTATGGGTGCACATTCACATGTGTGCACACAGTGGAGAGCAAAGGTTGATGTCCCATGTTTCCTCCTCAGTTGTTCTCCATCTTATTTTGGTTTTTTTTTTTTTTTTTTAAGGTAGGTGTTACTCTAGCTCAGGCTGACCTGGAATTCAGTATGTAGTCTCAGGGCAGCCTTGAACTCATAGTTATCCTCCTACATCTGCGTCCCAAATGCTGGGATTAAAAGTGTGCACCACCACACTCAGCTACCATTTTATTTTTGAAACAGGGTCTTGTACCAAACCTTTAGCTCATTGATTCTGCTGGACTAGCCAACGAGCAAGACCCTTCTGTCTCTGCCTTCCCGGCACTGGAATTACAGAAGCATGCCCTCATATCTGGCTTTTCTGTGGGTGTCAGGGATCTGAACTCATTTCCTCAAACTTTTTTTTTTTTTTTTTTTTGGTTTTTCCAGGTAGTGTTTCACTCTAGCTCAGGCTGACCTGGAATTTACTATGGAGTCTCAGGGTGGCCTCGAACTCAGGTGATCCTCCTACCTTTACCTCCCAAGTGCTAGGATTAAACGCGTGCGCCACCACGCCTGGCTCTCATTTCCTCAAACTTTTAAGACATGTAGTTTACCACTGACCTATCTCCCCAGTCCTTCCACTGCCTAATTCTTCAGAGCAGGAGGTTTTTATTGCATTTTTTTTCTGAAAAGTGACATTAGAAATCACTTTGGTGGTGTTTTGTGTGAGTGTCAAGCTTTTTGTTTTTTTCTGTTTGCCTTGGTGTATCTTTCCCCTATTCATCCATCTGAATCCCACATTTATTCTTAGTCACCCACAACAGGTGTTCCACCTTGGAGAAGATGAAGCCAGAAAACAAAATCAAGTCAAACAGGAATTAGGTTGAAAGATGACTGAATAAATTACCTCCTCCCAGGAGTTGTATGAAAAACATGTATTTCTTTAGGGCATTAAAGCACCTTTTGCCTCTCTGATTCACATGTATTCCCATAAAAAGGCAACACTGACAAAAAATCAGTTTCTAAACTATGTAGAGCTTCTGGGAATGTGCTGTCCTTGTCACAGGAAACCCTGGTGGAGACTGTCCCTATCCTGGGCTGCTGGCCCAACTCTCCCCAAATGACTGCATTGGGAAAGGAGTGCTGTCAGGACACTTCACTCGCTTTTGATCACTGGGTGACGTGGCTAATGAGACATGGAATGCTCAGACCACCAGACCACATCTGGTCACAGAACTCTGACCTATAACCTGTACAGCAACCACCCTACAATAGTCGGGATTTAGCCAGTAGGTTCTGTAATTTTGACTCCACCTGCACTTAGAGCTTCCTCTTACTGATTGCCTTCAATTATAAATCTCCTGTCTTTATGACTTCATGTCCCCATGAACCCTCTTCTTTCCTTTGAGTTTCTCTAAATATCTATGATGGCTGGTGGCCTGACCATTGAAAGGTCTTCATATATGGGCTCCATCTATTGATATTTGTGTGGTGTTTGCTTTTTTCTATGCTAGCTTTGCACTGGGGTCATTCTTTCCCAAACAGGACTCCTTGCCTGTGTATCTACATATACCATAATCTTGATCGTTCCCATCTCTTCATCTTCTTATTTTCCCTTCTGTCCTTCACTTACAACTGTCCACCTTTTTTTTTCTTTTTTGTTTTGTTTTTGTTTTTTCGAGGTAGTGTCTCACTCTAGCCCAGGCTGACCTGGAATTCACTATGGAGTCCCCGGGTGGCCTCGGACTCACAGCGATCCTCCTACCTCTGCCTCCCGAGTGCTGGGACTAAAGGCATGCGCCACCACACCCAGCCCAACAACTGTCCACTTTTGACCTCTGTTAAGATAATTTGATGTTGTTACTGTAGTATTATATTATATGCTGAGTATCTTCAGTGGTTACATTGGGGGTTCACTCATTTAAACCTTATAAAAGTTTCACATACATACTCAAACACCAGACTTTGTAGGTTCGATTAGTGGACACATAAATAGATTAAATTACCTCGGTCTCTTGAGATGATGAGCAACAGCATAGGAGGCAGGACCTGCGTTGTCTGTGTGGGCTCTGTCAAGCCCTAACTCCATTGTGATGCACCCCTCTTATCTATTGTAATTGACCTGTTGTATCTCTAAGTCAGTTACCTTATCACTGCTGGGACAAAATACCTTACAAAATCAGTTAAAGGGAAGAAGGCTTTATTTCAGTTTAAGGTTCTAGGTAACAGTCCATCACAGCAGGGAAAGCGTGGTGGCCCAAGCTTTAGTCTGCTGGTCATATTCACTCCACAGTTAGGAAGCGGAGAGCAATGAATGCTGGTGCTCAGGCAACTCTCTCCTTTTTGTCCAGAACCCCCAGTCAATGGAATGGTGCTGCCCACATTTAAGGTAGATCTCTCAACTTAAGCTTTCCTACTCAAGAGAATCCCTCCTTGGTGATTTGAAATTCTGTCAAGTTGACAATCAGTATAAACGATCACAAGTCCTCATAGCACCTCAGGGCTAGTGGGACTGGCTAGAATGTCTGAGGCTGGAAAAGGGGATAGAAGGAGAAAAACGTAGAGCTGAACCCAGATTGAGTGAAAAAGACCATTTGAATTGTTTTTTTTTTTTTTTAATATTTTTTATTTATTTATTTGAGAGCGACAGACACAGAGAGAAAGACAGATAGAGGGAGAGAGAGAGAATGGGCGCGCCAGGGCTTCCAGCCTCTGCAAACGAACTCCAGACGCGTGTGCCCCCTTGTGCATCTGGCTAACGTGGGACCTGGGGAACCGAGCCTCGAACCGGGGTCCTTAGGCTTCACAGGCAAGCGCTTAACTGCCAAGCCATCTCTCCAGCCCTGAATTGCTTTTTCTTTTTTTTTTTTTTTAAAAAAAAGACATTTCTCTTTATAATAAATCACTACAAACATTGGCCGTAGCACTTCTCTAATTTCTTTTTTTGTTGTTTTTTTTTTTTTTTTTTTTTTTTTTTTTTTTTTTTTTTTTTTGGTATTTCAAGGTAGGGTCTCACTCTGGCTTAGGCTGACCTGGAATTCACTATGTTGTCTCAGGGTTGCCTCGGACTCACAGTGATCCTCCTACCTCTGCCTCCCGAGTGCTGGGATTAAAGGCGTGCGCCACCACGCCCGGCTTTCTAATTTCTTTAGAATATGCTTTGAAGATGAAAATATGTATATCTTCTTAACACTGTAGGAAAGAGTGCTCATAGCTATAAAAATACAGATGTTCTTGGTGTGGTGGCACACACCTTTAATCCCAACACTTGGGAGGCAGAGGTAGGAGGATCGCTGTGAGTTTGAGGTCAGCTTGAGACTACATAGTAAATTCCAGGTCAGCCTGGGTTAAAGTGAGGTACTAACTTAAAAAACAAATAACAACAACAACGAAAATACAGATGATTTTTCCCTTGCATTCCATAATCTGGAGACCATATCCACATTCCACATGAACACAGATCTACATTTGTCACCTGTGTGACACTGGTGTCTTAGTCCCCTACTGTTGCAGTCAGGTTTGCATTGCTGCCAGAAATCATCTGACCAAGAGCAGATTGTGGACAAAGGGTTGATTTTGGCTTACAGATTCAAGGAGAAGCTCCATGATGACAGGAACAATGATGGCATGAGCAGAGGGTGGACATCACCCCCTGGCCAACATAGGTGGACAACAGCCACAGCAGAGTGTGCCAAACACTAGCAAGGGGACACTACCTATAACACCTGTAATCCTGCCTCCACCAATATACTGCCTCCAGGAAGCATTAATTCCCAAATCTCCATCAGCTGGGAACTTAGCATTCAGAACACTTAAGTTTATGGGGGATACTTGAATCCAACCCCCACTACTTTCCACTACTATCTACCAAGATGTCAGCCATTAGATGCCTGGGATTTATCCCAGACTTGGCCTCAATCTAGAGGCTCCAATTTCTGTATCTAGGACATCAATGTACAAATGCATTTTTCACATATAGGTTGTTCACTCTGATCTTGGAGATTGTGCAGTTAGCATATATTGTCATAGTGATATATTTATTATAATTGAGGTTTTCTCAGGAAACCAGACTTAATAGTTTTAAATCAGAAGCCAACATGGACTTTTAGGAGTTCCATTGACAGTAAATTTCAGGCATGGTGAAAGGTTATGGAATGGGTTTCTGTGGTATGTCTCCCTGTCTCACAAATCTTAGCTGGTCTCCCATGTTCCACTAGAGGACTTTGAGAGCCAGCCATATTGATGTCCACAGACAGTTTCAGAGTTTATACTGTCACCTCCATGCCACATCATCCATTAAAAATGGTGCAGGAAAAGATGTCTTGACTGTTGGGTTTGTATGCTAAGCCCTCAGAGCAATATGATTCTCCTTAGTGGAGTGGCTCATAAGCCAGGAATGACAGGAACTTGGCTTTTCTTATGTTCAGTTGATAGCCCCTTCACTGTGAAGTCATTGCCCATCTGTTCAGTATCATATTCATGAGGAGGTTGCCCCCCTACCCAACCTAATGCCTAGGTACCTGGCATCCCTCTGTTGCTATCAAAGGTTTCTTACATAATAAGTGCCAAAGTTATACCAGCATGCACCATCTTTCCTTAAACTGCCCTGTTTCATGTGCATGCATCCCAAGCATGTTTAAACAGGAAACGAAAAGAGAGAGAGAGCCCTGAGGTGCTGGAAGACTGTGGTTCTTTATGTCTACAAAAAAGATGTAACGATTGAATTAGACTCTTAAATATCTATGGATGTCAGGTTGAATACAAGCAGCTATTCAGTGTTTCAGTCTGGCAGGAGAACAAGTCCCCTGGAGGTGGGAAGCCATGCAGGTCCCTGGAAGTGTGAGCAGATTGTTAAAACAGTATCAGAGCTGGGCTGGAAGGATGCCAGATTCTATCCTTCACACCTAGCTAAGGTTTGGGGCTAAAATCTTTTTACTTGTTCCATGCTTGGCAGGGCCTGATTCTCACTAAGAACTTCAATACATGCCAGTCTAGCCACTCATCTCCTAGCTGTCCCCAGGTCAGCCCTTCTACCGTTCTGTCCACTGGTGTTGGGCTCAGGACGTGGCCGAGGAGTACAGCCACAGCATTCCCAAACCGCTAAGCAAAGCCTTTCTAGTATCAGAGCTATACTTGGGAGTCAGACACTGATGAGTTCTACCAAAAGGACTGGTTAGACTCAATCCTCTTCCTGAGCCTTAAATGTATCCTCCGTCGAATGGGTAGATCTTTAGCTAAATAAATAAATAAAATTAAAAAAAAAAAGAAAGGTTATGGCTGGGCATGCTGGTGTATGCCTTTAATCCAAGAATTTAGGAGGCGGCAGTAGGAGGACTGCTGTGGGTTTGGGGCTTCCCTAAGACTACATTATTGTATGCTCTTTTATTCTTAGTGACAACATTTATAACAAGTCATGCTCCTAATCTACCTATAAATAAAAATGTATGTATCATTGAACATTGCTTGGCAAACATTTTAACACCTTCTTAAGATGTTACTGTTGCAGTCAGGTTCACATTGTTGGTAGAAATCACCCAACCAAGAGCAGCTTGTGGGAAAAAGAGGTTTATTTTGGCTCACAGGCTCAAGGGGAAGCTCCATGATGGCAGGGAAAACGATGGCATGAGCAGAGGGTGGACATCACCCCCTGGCCAACATCAGGTGGACCACAGCAACAGGAGAGTGTGCCAAACACTGGCAAGGGGAAACTGGCTATAACACCCATAAGCCCGCCCCCAACAATACACCTCCTCCAGGAGGCATTAATTCCCAAATCTCCATCATCTGGGAACCTAGCATTCAGAACACCTAAGTTTATGGGGGACACCTGAATCAAACCACCACAGTTACCATATGGAAGAATTTATTGTATTTAACACTTTTCCTGTTTGTTGTAGTCTTTTTCAAGGTAGGGTCTCATTCAATCCAAGGCTGACCTGGAACTCACTCTTTAGCTCCAGGCTGGCCTTGAACTCATGGCAGTCCTCCTACCTCAGCCTCCCAAATGCTGGGATTAAAGGCATGTATCACCATGTCCAGCTTCATTTCTTTCTTTCCCCCCCTTTTTTTTTTTTCAAGGTAGGATCTCACTGGAGTCCAGGCTGACCTGGAATTTGCTCTGTATTCTGAGGGTGGCCTTGAACTCACAGCAATCCTCCTACGTCTGCCTCCCAAGTGCTGGGATCAAAAGCATGTGCCACCACACCCGGCTCATTTCTTATTTTGATAGTTATGGTGTTTACAGCAGGTAGCGGGGCTGTCTGCTTCCTCTAGGCACTGGCTCCTCAGGACGCAGTGAGGCCATCTGTGCTGACATGGCTTTTTCAGTGTGAGTTGCATTTGACTCTGAGTGGAGAAACTGGTTCTGTTTTTGAGGGAGCCTAGGCTCATGGAGGCCTTCTTGAGATGTGGGTGCAGTTCTGCCCTTGTTCTATGGCTTATGGACTGAGTGGGCATCAAATAAACTGGGTGGGGTTGGTTTTGAATCATGGTTGTTGCTTACAGAGGATACTTCTCAGGAGATGTGAACAAGTGCAACCGTAACCTGCCATAGTTCTTCTAGATGGAAAAGCAGAGACTCAGATAGAAAGTGACTAAAGGGCCGGATATGTTGGTTCATGCCTTTAATCCTAGCACTTGAGAATCACTTTGAGTTTGAGGCCAGCCCGGAGCTACTGAGTAAGTTCCAGGTCATCCTGGGCTAGAGTGAGACCCTACCTTGAGAAAAAACAAAGCAAAACAAACAAACAAACAAAAAGAAATTGGCTGAAGACCGCATCTAGAAATTTCTTTCTAAGTAATTGCTTTGCTACTTAAATCACATGTTCTCCCTCTGTCCCTCATGGAGAGAATCTCTTAAAGCCTATTGGCAACAAAGGACAAGCCCAGGACTTAGAATGAGAAAGGTTCATATTGGATTCACATTCATTACCTGGACCCTTGAATTAAGAAAACTTCTGGCTTTTTGTTGGTAAAAGAATACAATACACCAATAGAAGAATTCCTTTGATAAAATATGAAAAAGGCATACAAATATCACTTATGCCAGTGATATTTATCAAGTACGGACAGTGCATCATATCCATTGTAAGTGTTCACAAGATTCCAGTGGAAAAAATCGAGGGTATCTCTGCCTGCATGGTTTCATTTTCTAATGAAACTTTTTTTTTTTTTTTTCCCAAGGTAGGATCAGGCCTCACTTTTAGCCCAGAATGACCTGGAAATGACTCTGTGGATCTAGGCTGGCCTCAAACCCAGAGCAATCCTCCTACCTGTACCTACTAAGTACTGAGATTAAAAGTGTGCACAACCACACACATGAAACTTTACACACATGAAACTTCTTTTATATTGTAGTGAAGTTTTTATATTCTAATGAAATGGGAAAATGATAAAGAACTTTGGAATAGGAGCCTAAGTTCTTTCCAATTCTATTACCCCATGTTTTTAGGTGAATAATCATTCTATCTATCTATCTATCTATCTATCTATCTATCTATCTATCTATCTGTCTGTCTGTCTGTCTGTCTATCTACCTACCTATCTATCATCAATCTATTTAGCTACTTATTTATTTCTCTTCTACTGTATGTGTATGTAATTACATATATAAAACTAAATTCATACCTTTTTTTTGTTTTATTGAGGTAGGGGTTCACTCTAGCCCAAGTTGACCTAGAATTTACTGTGTAGTCTTAGGGAAGCCTTGAACTCACAGCAGCTCTCCTACTGCTGCCTCCTGAATGCTGGGATTAAAGGCATGCACTAGCATGCCCAGTCATAACCTTTCTTTTTATTTTATTTTATTTATTTATTTGTAAGCAGACAGAAATAAAGAGAAGAGAGACACGCAGACAGAACGGGCATGCCAGGGCCTCCAGCCACTGCAAACAAACTCCAGATGCATGTGCCCCTTGTGCATCTGGCTTATGTGGGTCCTGGGGAATTGAACCTGGGTCCGTTGGCTTCACAGGCAAATGCCTTAGCCACTAAGCCATCTTTCCAGCCCCATAACCTTTCTTTTTTTTCTTTCTTTTTTTGGTTTTTCAAGGTAGGTCTCACTCTAGTCCAGGTTGACCTGGAATTAACTCTGTAGTCTCAGGATTGGCCTTGAACTCACAGTGATCCTCCTACCTCTGCCTCCCGAGTGCTGGGATTAAAGGCGTGCACCACCACGCCTGGCTTCCATAACCTTTCTTAACCCAGATCTTTAGTGAATTATTTGATTAGATATTGTGATTGAACTTTTACTATTGTCTTAATTTTTGGAAACAGATAAATGTTTTTCCAAAGTAAAAGAAAAAAAAAAAATATATATATATATATTTGAGGGAGTGAAGAGAGAGACAAAAATAAAAAAGTAGAAGGAGAGAGAGAAAGTGAGCACCAGGGCCTTTTCCCATGGCAGACAAGTCCAGACAGACGTAACAGGTTTGTGCATCTAGCTTTAAGTGGGTACTTGGGAATTAAGCTCCGTCAGGCAAGCTTTGCCAGCAAGCACCTTTAACTGGTAAGCCATCTCTCTTTCTCTATTTTAACTAGGAGCTTTACTGTGTGGACACATCAAGTGCTGCTCTCGTCCGTCTCGTATTATCCTCTCTATCCCTTCTTCGTAGCTCTCATCCCACTGAGGCCCTTCTGGAGAAAGGTTGTCATTATCACCTTTGAGCTGAGAGTTAGACTTGACTCAAGTCAACCTTCCTGCCTCAGCCTACCAAGTGCTGGCATTGCAGATGTGAGCTAGCATTGCTAAATAGATCAATATTTCTTAAATTGCTTCCCATAATCTGGAATGTCGCCACTGTATTCTCTGATGTATGTGTGTGTGTATGAGAGAGAGAGGAAAAAGAGAGATATCACATGTGCATACATGTTTATCTTGATGACAGCCTAGAAGGATGAGAGTCTTTATCTGGCCATCTTACAGATAAGTACAGTCACATCAGAGTGTATATATATCAGAATGCATATTATATCTTAGTGTAGCTATGTGCCTTTTCCAAAATTCTATAAACTTCTCATCCTTAGGCAGGTTATTCTTTGTGGGTCCTTGGATCCTTGGGGCCATGGTTCCCCAAAGGCATTCAGGCAACCATGGAGTGCAGAGTCTTGAAAGTGGACCTGAGCGGGATGAAAGAACCACTTTCGGGAGGCAGTCTCAGAGAACAGCTTGTGTATTTGTCAGGGAAATGGGTTTATAAGCAGTTGAGCACAGAAAGAAGGTCCTAAGGGGATTGGTGGGTTCAAATGTTGCTAGCGGATGCCTAGGGACATTCATTCCAGCGTGTAAGGAGAGAGTCAGGTGATCTACATAGTGGCGGGAAGAGGGTCACAGGGGGATGGGCTGCATGAGGGCTGCTGACTGATAAGGAGTTTCCTAGGCAACTGGCCAAAGGTCTATGGGAAAGCCTAAGCTCAGGTGTGCCAGGCTTGGAGAGGGAGTGGCCTCCTGTAGCCTGGGGGTCCTTAGCTGTGCCTAGGCTGCTCAGGCCCATCTCCTGAAGGCTCCAGCCTATGCCTGGCAGTGCCCAACAACGCTTCAGGAGTCCTTACCTTCGTTAGACACAGGAGTCCTTATCTATCTCATGCACAGGAATCCACATGAACCTTACTAAACACGGGAGTCTTTATACACCTCACTCAAGGAGTCCTCATCCACCTTCAGCACAGGAGTCCTTTTATACCTTATACACACACGTCTTTATACACCACACTCGACGAATCCCCCTTAGCCACCTTAAGCACAGTGATCCTTATACACCTTATACATGGGAGTCTTTATTTACCCCATTCAAGGAGTCCTTAGCCACCATCTCCACGAGGTGCTCATCCATCTCATGTACACATGAGGACACTGAAACCAAGCAGAGCTTTAGTGACTGGTTAGCCACATGAGAGCCTGGTGGTCTTCTTGCTCCCTTGCCTGTGCTCTCTGCCTCTTGCTACCCTCCCTCCCTCAGCTTAGTGGGAATGAATGCTAACTCTGATTTGATTCCTTAGCTGAAGAAGCTTATAAAATGTTATGGAGCAAGGCCCTTCCTTTCTGAGAACTTGACACCATAAAGTTGGCTTGATCTTCTCAGCTATATCTTAGGGGAACAAGTAAATTAAACAAGTAATTATATCCATAATGTTTTCAGAAGTTAGAAGATTTAAATATATGAATCTCATCTGAGCGTGCAGCCTTTTGTCTGTGGTGTTTCCTGCCAAAAGTTCTCTTGACAGGAAATAAACATTAAAATAATCTTTAATCCCTTGTCTGGTCTATTGCCATTAACAATTGATGCACTTTAATTTTGTGGGATTTTAACTACAAAATGGAACAGCTAAGTAGTGATAATTGGGTTTGGAATTATACGGTCATTTATATCAACAGAGATGCAAGAGGCTGGGAGGGAGGGTGATTAATTATTTACTATTTCCTGGCTGTGGCTCCTATTATAGAATTTTCTGATATGTTCGGCTGTGAACAATTATCACCAAATGAAAGTAAACAGCTCTGTGATTTGAAGCCTTATTTGCTATTGCATTCAAGAGGGTTTTTCTTTTCTTGGACCCTGTGAACTATGTGTCTTCCTTTCTCATGGTCCCACCAGCTCTGTATGTAAACCATGTTGCTACGTAACTCAGTGTGGCCTTGAACTCAGCATTCATGCCCCAACCTTCTGGGTGCTGGGATTATAGGAGTGAACCACAGTGTTGGCTTCTTTGTGTATCTCACATTTGAAAATGCACAGCCTTGGGGCAACACCTTCAGTTTGCCAGGTTTGGGGTATGTAACCAGTTCGGAGTTCCATGTCAGACATATTTAAGACTCATCTTAAGTCCATGCAGTTTATTTTTCCTTCTACTTAGCTTATTTCACTACTGTGGGGGTGAGGGAGGAGCAATGTTTTGTCAGCATACTCAGGAGCTATGCACTGTGTGCCAAACCTTACTGAGAATACTTGCTTCAATCATTTAATCCATGCAAGTGTATTTGTTTCCCAGCGTTGCCATGACAATGTGTCACAGGTAGTTGGCCACAACACCAGTAATCTATCCTCTGAAACTGAGTTTGTTTCTTTCTGAGGCTCTGAGTGAGAATCTGGTTCATGCCTCTTCCCAGATATTTTTTTTATGCTTTATTACTGAATAATTTACTAGTTATCTTCATCTTTTACAAGAGTATAAGAAAGGATAGGTTGTTTGCCAAGTCTGCCGGGCTCAGGTTCAATTCCTTCTCACAGTACGTTCCCCCTCACTCAGCAAAGAAGTGAAACATTATCTGGAGTTCTTTTGCAGAGGCACCAGGCTTTACCTACAGTGCCCATTCTCATTCTGTTTGCATATAAATAAGATTAAGAGGTAGTGGTAAGAAGATTGCTGTGAGCCAGCCTATGACTACAAAGCGAGTTCCAGGTTAGCCTGGGCTACAGTGAGACCCTACCTCAAATGAGGAAAAAAACAAAGGTTAAGGTAACTATGCTTAGTGGCAAATACTCCCAGGAGCCTGAGACAGGCCGGTCACATTGTTGGAAACAAGTCTGACTTACAAAGTGAGACTTAACCCAGAACACCAAAATTTACTCACCCTAAAACAGTCACTAAATGTTCTGTTCAACACAAAGCCTGAAGCTCACTTTTTTTAAATATTTATTTTGAGAGAGAATGAAGGGCTGCACCAGGGCCTTAAGCCACTGCTTGTTAGTTAACTCCAGATGTGTGACCCATTGTGCACATTTGTGACATTGCTTGCTTGTACCTGGCTACATTGGTTCCTGGAGATCCGAACATGAGTTCTCAGGCTCGCTCCTAACTGCTAAACCATCTCTCCAGCCCTTTTGGGGGTAGGGTCTCACTCTGGCCCAGAATGACCTGGAATTCACTATGTAATCTCTAGGTGGCCTCAAACTCACTGAAATCCTCCTACCTTTGCCTCCAGAGTGCTCAGATAAATGGCATGTGCCACCATGTCAGGCTCAAGAATCTTTTTTTTCTTTAATTTTTATTAGCATTTTCCATGATTATAAAAAAAATCCCATGGTAATTGCCTCCCTCCCCCACCCACACTTTCCCCTTTGAAATTCCATTCTCCATCATATTACCTCCCCATTACAATCATTGAAGAATCTTATTTTTTAAGAATATCAGAGATTTCCAACGCAATGCCTGTAGGTAAATTCTACTCTGCTATCTTTGTCAATTGCCAACAGAAAGTTGAACTCCAGGTGCATGCACCACCTTGCCCATCTGGCTGGGGAAATGAAACCTGGGTCCTTAGGCATTATAGTAGAGAACTTTAATTGCTAAGCCATCTCTCCAAACCACGAATATTTGAGAGAATGAAGCAAACAGAAAGAATGTACTACCAGGCCCTCTAGCCATTGCAAACAAACTCCAGACACATGCACCACCATATGCATCTGACTTCTGTGTGTATTAAGGAACTAACTTTGATCCTTGGACTTTCCAGGCAAATTCCTTAAACACTATGCCATCTCTCCAGCCCAATAATGTTTTTTTTTTTTTAATTTTTAATTTAATTTTATTTTTAATTTTTAAATTTTTATTAACATTTTCCATGATTATAAAAAAAGTCCCATGGTAATTCCCAAGAATGTTTTTTAAAACAGGTAAATGGGATGGCTACGAGATCTGAGGCACTTGCCTGTAAATGTAACGTCTGGCAGTCTGGGTTGATTCCCCAGTACCCATGACAGCCCGATGCATCAAGTGGTGCATACTCCTGGAGTTGTAAGCATTCTTCTCTAGAATCTGGTTGAGTATCTGTTCTTTCCATATGATTTGATGTAATACATTACATGGTGTGACAACAGTGTCAGAGATCCGATTTTCTGATGGAGACAGGCTTTGCATTCCGGCGAGGGCATCTGAAGCCAGTTGCAATGCTATGCTATTTTCTTTCTTCAGGTAGGTCAAGAATACCCTATTTTCAAGCCATCCTGGCCTTCGCCCACATGCTCTGCTCGGGAGCTCCTCGGGACGCTGCCTGCTGGCCAGGCGCTATAGCCGAAAAAGCTCTTCCCAGATTTTTGAGGATACCATCCACCCTTGTTATTCCTGGGATTGTACCAGTAAACCCCAACCTCCACTTCCCTCTTTACATGCTCATCTTCCTTCTGTGATTTTGCTGTTCTGTATTAGTCAGAATTTTTGTCACTGTGACAAGATATCTGGTAGAACAATCAGGGGAGGTGTGGATTTTTTTAAAATATTTATTTTTATTTATTTGAGAGAGAGAATAAGGCACAGGAAGAGACAGAGAAAGAGAGAGAATGGGCGTGCCAGGGTCTCCAGCCACTGTAAACGAACTCCAGATGCATGTGCCACGTTGTGCATCTGGCTTACATGGGTCCTGGGGAATCGAACCAAGGTCCTTTGGCTTTGCAGGTAAGCGCCTGAACCACTAAGCCATGTCTCCAGCCCATGGTGTGGATTTTTTTTTTTTTAAAATATTTATTTTATTTTTATTTACGAGAGAGAGAGAGAGAGAGTGAGCGAGTATGTCAGGGCCTCTGGTCACTGCCAATGAATTCCAGACACATGTTCCACCATGTGCATTTGGCTTACGTGGGTCTGGGGATTGAACTTGGGTCCTTAGGCTTTGCAGGCAAGTGCCTTAATTGCTAACTCATCTTTCCTGCCAGGAACTTACCAGTTTTTCAAGGTAGGGTCTGGCTCAAGCTCAGGCTGACCTGGAATTCACTTGTGTCAGTATAGCCTTGAGCTCACAGCAATCTCTGCCTCCCACCTGGGAGAAAATTTTTATTTTACCTCATAGTCTTCTAGGGCTCAAGTCCATAATTACAGAAGGGTGTAGTGGAGCAGAGCATTTCACATAATGGTGGCCGGGAAGCAGAGAAGGAATATAGGAAGCAGTCAGGATATGATATGTCTTTCAAAAATATGCCTTCTTTCAACCCACCCCACCCTCAACAGTTCTGCTATTTAAAGGTCTTTTACTCAAATTTTGAATCCATCAGGATGAATCATTTGTTGGAGACTTCATGCTGTAATACTCTCTGGAAACACCTTTGTGGACATATCCAGCAGGTGAATTTTACTAATCTCCTAGACCATCACATTCTGTGGGAGGGAGAGATGGTGTGTGGTGTTTATGCCTGTCTGTATATATGTCGGTACACGTGTATCTATCTGGTTATGTACCCACATGTGCCTGTGTATGTGTATTTAAATTTATACTATGTTTATTCTAGTATCATTATATGCATTTACCATCAGACAAAAATATGTAAATCTGGGCTGGAAATATAGTTCAGTGGTAAAGCCCTTCATTAGCATGCATAAGCCCTGAATTCAATCCTGGCACTAGAGAGAAAGGAAGGTAGGCAGGGAGGGAGGAAAGGAGAGAAAGAGGAAAGGAAGAAAGGAAGGAAGAAAGGAAGGAAGGAAGGAAGGAAGGAAGGAAGGAAGGAAGGAAGGAAGGAAGGAAGGAAGGAAGGAAGGGAAGTGAAGGAAGGGAGGTGAAGGAAGGAAGAGAAAAAGAAAACCAAATATGTTATAGTCTTTGAAGCCTATAGGCAACTTATTCTGTGGACGTCTTTTTTCCATTTCCTTCCTCTTTTCATGTAATCTTCTCTAGGAGATTATTTAGTTGCAACACAGGAAGCTCTCATTAGCTATGGCTATGTAATATTCCATTGACAGATGTCTTTTAAGTTATTTATTTATCCCTCAGTTGACATTTAGGTTGAGTGCACAGTGACTATTACTCTGATCCCCTAAGGAATGCCCCTCACATCTATGCTGTCCATTTGAACAAGGGGATCACAGGGGAGGTTTACCAATAGTAGAAGTACCAAGGCAAAAACATTGGCATCTTTGTAACAGTTGATTTCATAAGACTTGCCAGTTTTGCATCTAAAATATTAAATCATTCCTGTCTGCTGTGATGCTGTTCATTCATGGAAACACCTGCGTTGTTTTCCCCCACAACTCCACTACCAAATTATCTTCAACCACAGAGGGTACAGAAATGCTATGGATATGTCCAGCAAACTGGCAAGCATCACTCCACTCTTAAAATTTACATAGCTCTCCTCCAGACACACAATGGCGTGGATATCCATGACCTTGCAATGACTGACACTACCTACACAAGAGCATCATGATAGGAGGAAAAGATGACGACATCAGAATAAAAGAAAGATTAATTGAGGGGGGTACGATGGAGAGTGGAGTTGCAAAGGGAAAATTGGGAGGAGGGAGGGAATTACCATGGGTTATTGTTTATAATTATGGAAATTGTCAATTTAAAAAGTTTTTAAAAATTACATAACTCTCACATATCCTAAGGTTCTGGAGAGAATGCTTTGCACAACTGTATAGTGAGATCCCCAACCATGGCTATTTTTTTCCCTTCAATACATCAAATTGATTTTCCGTATGACTTTATCTGCTTAATACAAAGTGGGATTGAGGAGCCATTTGTCTGAATTTGACCATTCCTTATCAAACATTTATGATTTAGCTTTCGCCATGATATCTTCTTGTAAGGTGTTTCTTATTTTTATCTTTTTCCTTAGAAGTAGGCTTATGTTGACAACCCTATAATAAATCTCTCTGGAGTGAGATGTGTGTAGAGCAGTGGGCAAGGGATGGAGGGGCTCTGTGCATGCAGTGGTGGAGGACAGCTTCAAGGAGGGGCTGCATGTATTGCTTTTGGGACGACGTTATCTTTTATTAATAGTAGTTGACACTCTGACTTGAGGGTTTGCTAAATATTAGGATTGAGTGCTACACAAGGAGGCACAGCAGGGTGCAATTCTAAGGATAGATTGTCCAGTAAATAAGGTTGTATGGCTCAATCAAGGCCAAATCTCATAACCATCTGAGTGAGTGCACACTTGCCAGAATTCCCCCAGAGCCTGGGACAGAATTTCATCTACACACTGGAAAGAGGCTTCTTTTTTGTTGTCTTTTTCTTTTTCCTTTCCTTTTTTTATTTTAATTTTTTTTTTTTTTTTTGGTTTTTCGAGATAGAGTCTCACTCTAATTCTAATTCAGGCTGATCTGGAATTCACTATATATTCTCAGGGTGGCCTCAAACTCACAGCTATCCTCCTACCCTTGCCTCCCGAGTGCTGGGATTAAAGGTGTGTGCCACCATGCCCAGCTTCTTTCTTTTTATTTCAGACACTCTCACCATATCACCCTAAAACTCATGATCTTCTAGCCTAAGCCTCCCACATGCTGGGATTATAGGTATATGTAACCAAAATAGGCATTACGAACATAATAAGACACCCATATTGTCTCACCTTCGTTTGTTCTATTTCTCTCTCATTTAATGCATTTTCTACCTTTATGTAGAGAGAACAATATTAGATGATTATGCTATGCTCTTGACCAATTTATGAATCATTTGTGCCATGATGAGCATCATGCCCTGGGGACCACCTGCATGGATGTAAGGTTGGATGAGGCCATGCAGCATGGTAGAAAAATAACCTCCAGAATCTATGGCTTCAACCCCAGCACTCAAGTGGTGTGTGGGGCACCACTTTTACTGAATCACCATGCAGTTTCATCTTAGTCTCTATGACTGAAGAATCAAGGGGTATGCTCAAGTCATTGAGGAGCTGGGTGTTGCCAGCTCATGCTTGGGACTCTGGCAAGATTGCAAGATTGTGGTCGTTCAGCCAGGGGCCTCGGTGCCTTGGTGGCTCTGGTTGTGGGATATTGTGCATAAGTCTGTCTTCAAAGCCCTTCATATCATGGCTGCCTTCCATTCTGAGTAAGCAAATGTAAGAATAGGAGTTGGTAGAAAACCAGAAGCCGGATTCTCTTTGGAATTTGATCTTGGAAGTGACTTCTTACCACTTTGTTTTATTAGTGCCTTATAGTGTCCCTTTTCAACTAGATAGCCCAGGGTCTTTAGTCTGTTTACCAAGTTGTTTCAACCATCCACATTGTTCCACAACACTTTGATCACCCTCTTCCCCCTCAGCCATTAGCAGTCACTCACCACTTCTCACTCAGCCTCTGGCAATCATTAATGTGTTTTCAATGTCTATAGATTTGTCTGCTCTGGACAATTCAAGTAAATTGAATCATGTGATGTGTGGCCTTATATAGCTGGTTTCTTTCAATCAGCACGTTTGCAAAGTTCATTTTTGTTACAGAATGTATTAGTATATCAAATAGTATGGTATCATCTAGTTATATCACATTTTGTTTATCTATGTGTCAACTCAAATAGTTTCTACTTCCTGGCTATTCATTTTTTTTTTAATTATTTGCAAGCAGAGAGATTATGTGTGTGTGTGTGTGTGAGAGAGAGAGAGAGAGAGAGAGAGAGATAGATAGAGAGAGAGAGAATGAGAATGAACACCAGGGCCTCTAGCTGCTGCAAATGAGCTCCAGATGTATGTGCCATTTTATGCTTCTGGCTTTACATGGGTATGAGGAATCAAACCTGGGTCATTAGACTTTTCAAACAAGAGCCTTAACTGCTGAACCATCTCTCTAGCACTGGCTATTCTTTATTGTTATGGTTTGTTGAAGAAAGTTCATGTTATCTAGTCCAGGCTGGCACTGAATTTGAAGTCTTCTTGCTTCCACCTCCCAACTGCTGAGAATATAGGCACTTTCTGGCTGTTATGAATAGTACTGCTGGATGAACATTTAGCAACCCCTGGCTATCACACACACTGCTACTTGAACATTTTCAAAGGGTGCTTAGACTTGCTGGTTATTACAAATAACACTGGCATGAAGTTTTATTGTAGATGTATATTTTGATCTCAGCATCCATTTATTGTCTCTGCAGTGACATTGACATCTATAATATAAGAGAAGTGTCTTGAAATGTTTTTATATCACTTCAAACCAAATAAAGTGGAGGAAGGAAGTAGTATCATGTATATGCATAGAGACTTTTTTTGAGGAGGCAGTGTTTAAACTGCCTGCACACCAAATCAGGACAGTTATGTAGCGCTTGCTACAGGACTTTAGGTACTGGATGTCCCAAGAGCCTGGGGCGAAAGTACACTTGACTAGTTCAAGAGAGGAAGCAGCCACTGGGCTTCAAGTCTGGCGAGGTGCTAGGCGATGAGATCTAGCTCTAGACCATGTGGAGGCCAGAGGCTGATGCCCATGTCTTCCTCCGCCCTCTGTTGTTCACGTCGAGGCAGGTTCTCTCTCAAGCCCAGGATGGTCCCAACTCATGGCGATCCTCCTACCAGACTCACAGTTCTGGCGCTAAAGATGTGCGTCACCATGTCTAGCTCCTTCAACTTATTTTTTGAAATATGGTCTTGCACTAAACCTAGTACTCACAGACTCGATGAGACTAGCTAGTCAGCAAGGCCTAGGGGATCCTCCTGTCTCACCCCCCTAGTGAAGGCCTCTGCCATCATTCCTTGCTTTTTTTTTTTTTTTCTTTTCAAGGGGTTCTCACTCTAGCCCAGGGTAACCTGGAATTCACTATGTAGTCACAGAATGGCATTGAACTCACAGTGATCCTACTACCTCTGCCTTCTGAGTGCTGGAATTAAAAGCATATGCCACTATGTTGGGCTCTTTGCCTTTTTAAAAATATTTTATTTATTTATTTGAGTTGGGGGTAGATAGAGAGAGAATGGGCATACAAGGGCCTCTAGCCACTGCAAACAACTACAGACACATGTGCCACCTTGTGTATCTGGCTTACATGGATACTGGGGAATTGTACCTGGGTCCTTAGGCTTTCCAGGGAAATGCCTTAACCACTAAGCCATCTCTCCCACCCTTCTTGCATTTTTGTCATGGACACCGAGGAGCCAAACTCACTCAAGTCTTCATGCTTGCATAGCAAATACTGGTTACCCACTGAGCCACCTCCCCAGCACAGATAATGCTTTTACAAAGGTGCTGTGCCTCAGTGAGAAAAGAGGTCTGTAGGAGCAGAAGCTGAAGACTGTAGTTGTCTAAGGGAGCAAGCACAGCACTAAGACCAGGTGGTAATAATGGGGATGGAGAAATGAGCATAGATTCCAGGTACATGGTCTCACTGGGCACATTTGAACGTAATGATCCACGATCCTCTCTCTGTACCACTGGATCACAAGCCTTCTAACTTGCTGTTCACATCTTGGTACCTAGTGAGGAGTGTGGAGTGACACTGGGCCGGCATGGCAAGCACACTTTGTGGTTCACGCACTTGATTATGGAGCTTGGACTGGTTGTCTGGTCAGGGTGGTTCCTTCACAGCCTGCCCTTAGAGTGACATCCACTTTCATTAGCAGGGAATCCAAGCTTGTAAATAATGTTGTCCTTTTAAAATATGAAGAGAAAGAAGAGCCGGCAGTGTCAAAACTGTGTATGCAAATATGTTATGATGTTACCTCTACAAATGGACACAGTCCATCAGTACCCGTGGGTCTGGGAAGAGCAAGTATGCTGAGCAGCCAGCAGAATAGAAACTCAGGTCGGTGATCCATTTTGTTCTCCCTGAATTAGGCTTGTTGAGGGTCTGTTATCAAAGGTTTTTTTTTTTTTTTCGTAATTATTAGCAGTTAAAAATAGGAAAATAGATTTCAAGGAGGGGGAGTGAAGTAGGAGGCAACAAGGGTCCAATTCTAAATGTGTGTGCATGTGCAGAAAATGGAGTTTGCCAAACATGAATAGGCACTTACAATGTGACTAGAATTGGCTCTGTCATGTGTCAGCGTAATAGCCTAAACCCTGGTTCAATACAATGAACTTGGGGAGGTTTGCTTAATGAAAGAACTGACGTTTTCTGCGCAGTGGCCGCATTCATCAACCTGCGTCCTGTTCATTACACTACAAAAGGCTGCCAGTGGGGATTGGTAAGATCATCTATTAGGGAAACGTGATGGGGACAAAAGAGGCCAGGGATGTGTGGAATTTTCTGTGACAGTCAGGGTTACCATAGCTGTGGGCAACTTCTATTCAAGTTGTCAGGAGGGCTTGTGGTGCGGCGGGCTGAATTCCCTGTCTCTGCTCCGTCCTGGTCCACGTATCCCAACAGACCTTGGAGAAGATAATTTTCATTCAGGCTTCTTTCTTTCTTTATTTAGATTCATTGCACAATTAGAGGGATTTCTTTCTTCCCCTGGGCAGTGGAAGAGCTATCCTTCCCTGCTGCATGGTTTGCTTTGACCAATGGAATCCCAGTGTGAGTGTGACATATGAGTCTTTGGGACTCTAACTTGGATGGCAAGATATTGCTTTTTCTCCCTGCTATTCTAGCCAGCAACATTTCAGGTATCAGCTACCCATCAAATGAATCAGGAAGACAAATACAAGAGCCTCTGTGCAACTAAAATGAACATGCAGAATGACATTGTGTTTCTATTTGTGACCTTATATTCTTTCCTGGAGAGATTAGTGATTGAAGGGTTTTTTTTTTTTTTTTTTTTTGGTTTTTCGAGGTAGGGTCTCACTCTGGCCCAGGCTGACCTGGAATTAACTCTGTAGTCTCAGGGTGGCCTTGAACTCATGGCGATCCTCCTACCTCTGCCTCCCGAGTGCTGGGATTAAAGGCGTGCGCCACCATGCCCGGCTTTTTTTTTTTTTTTTTTTTTTTGAGGTAGGGTCTCACTCTGGCCCAGGCTTACCTGGAATTTACTACGTAGTATCAGGGTGGCCTTGAACTCACAGCGATCCTCCCACCTCTGCCTCCCGAGTGCTGGGATTAAAGACGTGCGCCACCACACTCGGCATGAAGGGAAATTTTAAAAGCAGAGAAACAAAGTTTGCATTTAATTTTCTTGACATGTAGCCTTTTAAAGAACCTTGGAACCGGCTACGTAGTAAATTTGGGCATAAGACAGAGAGCAGCTTTTCCTATGGAGCTCTAGGTTCTGTGTTTTCACAAGGGACTTCAAAAAGAAGCAAAGAAAGTTAGGTGTCTACCTGTCTCCTCTAACCCCAAAAGTCATACTGGAAGAATTTTTAAAAATACCTCCCATAATTCTTAAAGCAGTGTGAATTATCTAATCTTGGTATCTTTGTTTCTTAACTTTATTCAAGTTTAAGATCATAATTTTTCTCTTTCCTCCTTCTCACCAGTGCCTACCATGATCAATTCCACAGGCAGGAGTTGTCCTTCAGGTACAGAGAGCTGAGACAGATGTTAAACACAGAACTTCTCTTGACAAGGTCATGGCAAGTGCCATATAAAAAGATGTATTGAAGTGCTTAGGACAGTGGCCAGCAGACAGTCTATAAGTGCTCCTTATGACAATGTGGGGAAGCCTTGGGACTCTGTTGTCTAACAGGTCAGTATTCAAATACTGCCTCCTTCACATTGACGAAATCTTCAGCATGACCTTGACTCTGTTACATAACCTTTTTCAGCCTCAGGTTTCCTTTAAAATGGAAATGGACAAGGCATCTTAGCACTGAGTAATGCTTTATAAAGCTCCAAGTGATTGTGAGAAGCAGGTGAGCTAATGTAGCCGGTACACTTAGCTCTAGTCACTGGCGACAAGGGATGTCAGTAGATGACCCTCCAATAAACAAGTGTGCTCAGGATGATAACTTTTGTCATGAGATCCCCCGGTAGCCACAGGAGGATAGATAAGTGGGCACAGAGTCAGCGTCTGGTCCCAGCATATCCTGGCTAGATGGCTCTCTTTGTTTATTTTTAGGGATAGTGTTTCCCATGGAGCCCAAGCTGGCCTAGAACTCGGGAGTCTCTTGCCTACATCTCCAGTGTTCCAGGATCTCAGGCATGTGATAGCAGTTCCCAATCTCACATAGTAGCATCTGACAAAGGGATGGATTTGTGTCTGGGATCAAAGCTCCTGGAATTTTAGCTTTTCAATGCCTCCAGCTGGAACTGTGGAATCCAGGGTCAATGCTGTCTTCCATGGGCCATTACACATTATTTTATTGTCACAACAAGGAGAGGGAGAGGGAGGGTCACTCCTGATATCCAGAAAGTACAGGACAGGAATTCTTCTAATTGTCCTACAAGGTATGTGTCAGTCCTGACCAAAAAGAATAACCCAGTCCTAAATGTCAAAGAGCTGGTCTCTGAAAATAGTCTGTTCAAGTAAAAGAAAAAAATAAATCTTTGCCTATGTTCCAAGGCTCCCTGGCTATCAGACCCAGTCTGATCTGGAAATTACTCTGTAGCCCAAGCTGGCCTTGAACTTCTGAACCCTCCTCCCTTAGCATCCTTAGTGCTGAGATTACAGGTGTGAGCCTCCATACCTACCTTACAGTATTGCACTTCTGATATTGTTAATGACTCCACCTACTACAGCTCCATCATCCCCACACAGCTGCCAGATCTAAGCTAGACAACAGTATGGTTCATTGCTAGTGCTATTAGAGCCCTGGTGCCATCTCTTCTAAAGTCTAGATCTTCTCTCTCACTGGGACATGGCTGTAAGAACTAAATGAGACAACCTCTGTAAAGCACTTGGCATGATGTCTGGTTCGGAGTAAGAGATGAATAAATAACTGTCCTGATTGTTATTGCAACTAGTTAGAATGTAAGTATGCACTGTCAATACTCAATTATTCTTGCTAATCAAAGGAATAAAGGTATGGACTTCAAAACCTAGAATATATGTCAGTTTGCTCTGTATTTTTTTATTTTTTTTTACAAAACAACAAAAACACTTTTTTGAAAAACAAAAATTAGTTTTAGTATGATCAGATTTTGCTCTGTATTTTAAAAGGAGGCAAGATAGACACTATGATTCGAGTGTGTTCTTGTCTTTTTTTATTTCTTCAAAACCACATTTCCAGGGCCCAGCTTTCAACAAGGACAGAAGAAGAAACAGTCTTTGACACTCTCCAGAAAACCATTTCCTTTCCAGATGGTTAAGAGTTAAGTATCACTTCAAGTTACAGAATCCTGTTTAGAAACCATTCTGTCACTCTCTTTTCACAACTCCCCCTGTTGTAAAAGTTTAGAATACTGGCAGGGCAGCAGATATGTTTAAAGGATGTTATTCAAATGTCAGATTTAATTAACTCCATCTCCAGGAGACAAGCCAAAAAGACATTTTTCAGAGAGCTTTGGAATTTTTTTCTTTCTTTTTTTCTTTCTATTTTTCCATGTTCAAGGTGGTAACTGTAGCGTAAAACCTTCCCAAACACTTGTAAATGCAAGTAGGGGCATTTATCATAAAAATACAGTGCTAGAGGCTGAAGTGCCTGTTAACATTGTACTCTATAGCCAAGCTTGATGATCAGAAAATTCATATATTGAAGAGACCACAAAATAGTGCCTTAGCCACACGGTGGTTTGGACTGAGAGTGCATGCGTGCATGCATTCCTTCTGTTCTCTGAGCACTCAGGGGTGCACAGCCATACTAAAGATGAGCCAAGCAGCATAGCACGGCTGAGGAGACCACAGCGTCTCCAAAGCGTGCCTAACTTACGTATAGTAGGTTCATTCCAAATTGTGTAACCAGATTTTATCTCTTGCAAGGAGAGCAGCTGAAAAGATGCTTAAATTAAAAAAAACAAAAACAACAAAAAAAACTGGATGAAAATTTAAAAGCAGAAATGACCAGAACAATCCTTGAAAGACCATCACCGGGCTGAAGCCCCCATCTCGAGGTCCAGCATTTGTACTGATTACAGCCTGACAGCTCCTGAGTTTCCAATGATAACAGCCATCTGACTTGATCGGAGTTCAATGGATTTTCACTAAAATAGAATCATCGCCTTGGTGATGGATAGAAAACGTAAAGCAATACATCCTGATAAATGCTCTGCCTGCCTCCTTCCTCTCCCCGGCAGTGACCTTGCGCAATCCATAAGAGAGCACAGGCCGAGACCCGGCCACTGCGCAGCATGTCAGGACTTGGAAATTTAAGTAGCTTTGAAACCCATCAATGGGGTGAAGGGGGAATGGCCTGAGAAAGCAATGGATCATGCTTACAGGGCTCGGAGGGGAATCGGGTACTCTGAAGGTCAGTGTGTAGCCTGTCCTGAAGGGACAGCCCTGACTCTCATTCTTATTCAGGGCTGTGGCCCTGTGAAGTAAGATCAGTAGAAAAGTACAATGAAACAGGAATTTTCAGTGTGTGTAATTTCTCCTCTGATGCAAAAGGTACCAGAAGAATGGTGCAGAATTAGTGCATAACTAGAGCAAGAGGTATCCTGCTTGGGGTTTGCCCTCTAAGGAGCAAGGTGGAGGCTATATAAGGAATCCCTTGCTCTTCATGACAGGACATTTATTTTCCAACTCAGTTAGTGTAGCCAACTTCGGATACCTCAAACATTATTAATCATCATGAGCAACAGTAGTGCCGTAATGTGACTGAAGCCCATCTAAAACGTTGTTCCAGAAGCTCATGGACCAATTGCATTCATCCCCAAGCCACGTGTGTGAGTTTGAAAGAAATACTTCTGAGAGGTTGAAGGGGAAAGAAGTTAGATGTTGGCAGGCACCCATTAGTGTTGGTTACAACTTGCTAAAAGAAAATATTAAAATAAAAATTAGATCATAAATTTGGAGCCACAGTTACCAAGCCTAAAGTGCAAATTGCCCAACAAGTCAAGAGACTCATTAGCATTTTATGTAAATCAGTTATTACTGTTCTCCACTTCCTTAATTATCCATGTTATTTCAATACAACCCTTTCTTTGATGTCCCAATTCTATATTTAAATAGTGCAAGATTTCTATCGTATCCTCCCGCAGAGGTTTGTGCCATGCAAAAAACATGCCAAGAGCAGCTCTTTTAGAGACTACAGGGAAATGTTTAATTGGTTCATCCCATTTGAGTTATGAGGGCGTATTACTGAGCACATAAAATCAGAAACATGGAAAGCACTAGCTTGGAGAAGTTTACTCAATCCTGCAAGAGACCACTGGAAATTCTGCCCCCAAGACTTTTTGGATTCTCAGTGGGAGCCAATTCAAAGGGAAATTTTGCAAACTTCATTGAATCTTGCTAAACGATTGATTTATAATTGAAATATGTGGAAATAAGTGCCAACAGCCTTCTTTCGATTGGCATGGGCACATGGGGGGCATGCATCAACATGAGACTTTTCCCAACTACCCATCGTTGATTTGAAAAGTTAGTGCTTATTCCCAAGTTATCTGAAGTTGTGGAAATTTTCACAACTCTTAGAAATGAATGTCTTTTCTATAATGAATAAGCTCTTGAAATAGCAATGTGGACACAGAGATCTCAACAACACCTCTTCTTTGCTGTGACCCCATACTTTTCTCAACTGCCTTGGTTTTTTTCTCCTCCATTAAGTTGTCTTTCACTTGTTTTGTGTGAATACTTTATTCAACAAGAAGAAAAGAGAGAAAGAAAGAGAGGGAAAAAAGGAAAGACAAAAAAAAAAAAAAAACAAAAACAAGGAGGGGAGAAGCTGTGACAATGAGTTGTGTCTGAAAATGAAATGAAATAGAACTGGGTGTGGTGGCACACACCTTAAATCCTAGCATTTGGGAGGCAGAGGTAGGAGGATTGCCATGAGTTTGAGGCCACCCTGAGACTATTTATTGAATTATAAGTCAGTCTGGGCTACAGTGAGACTGTACCTCAAAAAGAAACAAAGAAAAGAAAAAGGAAAACAAGAAATAGAAGGAAACCCACTCTGATAACATTATTTATTTTATTTAATTAATTAATTTATTTATTAGAGAGAGAGAGAGACACCTAGAGAGAAAGAGAGGGAGAATGGGCACACCAGGGCCTTCAGCCACTGCCAACAAACTCCAGACGCATGTGCCACCTTGTGCACCTGGCTTATGTGGGACCTGGAGAATTCAACCTGGGTCCTTAGGCTTTGCAGGCAAGCACCTTAACTCTCCAGTCCCTGCTTTCATTATTTTGTTTGCATGAAATAGCAGATCTAAGACTGGGGAGATGGTTCAGTGGTTAAAGGTGCTTGCTTGCAGCCTGATGACCTAGGTTCAGTTCCACAGGACCCATGTACAGCTGGCTATACAAAGTGGTGCATGCATCTGGAGTTTGTTTGCAGTGGTAAGAAGTCTCGGCATGCCCCTGCTTGTGCTCACCTTCTCTCCCCCTCTCTCTCCGAATAAATGATAAATAGTAAGTGATAAATAAAAAGCAGGTCTAGGGTAAAATCATATTTTGTAAAGGGTTAGGTGACAGATATACTCAGATTCAAGGCCAATCTATCTATCTCCCTTAGGGAAATATGCTTAACACTGAAGCATTGTCCTGAAGGCTTGCATGTTGTGTATGACATATAGTAGGTGTTTAATATATGGTAAGTTTGATCTTCTGTCCTAGGCCAGGGGTTGTCTTTACATAGATGATTTACATAGGTGGTTGGATGGTTACCTTGAACCCTCAAAGTGTCATCTCATTAAGTAGGATTTATTTATTTATGAGAGAGAGAGAGAATGGGCATTCTAGGGTCTCTAGCCACTGCAAATGAACTCCAGATGCATGTGCCACCATGAGCATCTGGCTTATGTGAGTTCTGGGGAATCAAACCTTGGTCCTTAGGCTCTGCAGGCAAGTGCCTTAAACTCTGAGTCACCTCTCCAGCCCAGGATTACTTTTTATTATGCATATTTCACAAATGAGGAGAGAAGGGCTTCTAAAGGTAAGGGACTAATTCGAGGTCACACAGCATGACTGTAGGAGACAGAGGTTTAATCCAAATGTTTTCTCAATTTGATTGGTACTTCCCACAAGAGCCACACACAGACTTTAAATTAATAGGTTAAAAAAAACATCATGTCTATATCTCTTTATCTATTTAAATAAGTAATGTTAGTAGAAAACATACCTTTTCAGAAGATTGTGCTTTCAGATTTAATCTGACTTATTGGTTATTGATTCAACAAAGACTTGTACACATTCCAGGCAGTTTTCAAAGTTCTTACAACGAATACCTCATGCGGCTGTATGACAGCTCTGTGTATTCTGAGCCAGCGAGTGGGGTTGTGTGCAGATTCCAAGATGCTCGGAGGCAGGACCCTTCCCAGAGCTGATAATCTTAGAGAGCCCTGGGTACTAATCCATAGCTAGGGTTTAAGAAAGAAAGGACATCACATCAAATTAAAAATGATTTTTCTGACCATACATCTGGCAATCTGGCATGGTCATTATAGACAATTTGGAAGGTAGAAGAAGCTGTAAAAAAAAAAAAAAAAGAAGAAGAAGAAGTCCCTTTTAAGACCTTCACACACTAGCACAGTCACCATTAAGCCAGGGTGTTACTGGAAGAGGAAGTGTGCACTCTAGTGCCATGAGGAATTTTTCCAGCTTCTTCTAAACTTGGTTCCTTTTAAAGTTTTAATCCACACTGAAGACAGAGCCAATGTCTTCTTTATTACACGTGTTATCCTGTATGTGGACTTAAAGCTAGCATGGGGCGGAGTGCCAAGCGGGAATCTTCCTGAATACCCTGAAACATAGTGCAAAACTTTAGCATGCCACCATCCCCAGAAGAGCTTTGGACCTTTGCCCCCTGGTACTCCCCTACCCCTCCCAATCTTGTCCTTTGTACCTTGGAAGCAGGACCCACAGCCTGTACTGTTTTCTTTACTTTGGGACTTCCTGCTGCTGAAATCCAATTGCTTATCTGAGACGCTCCTTTCCTGTCTGTGACGAGTGGGTTTCATCACCAGGAAAGCACATTGTTCCAACTCCGAAAGCCTACAGTCTAAAATCATCATCATGTATTTTCATCAGGATGAAATATCGGG
The DNA here is from genome assembly GCF_020740685.1 of Jaculus jaculus. Classification (NCBI taxonomy): domain Eukaryota; kingdom Metazoa; phylum Chordata; class Mammalia; order Rodentia; family Dipodidae; genus Jaculus; species Jaculus jaculus. The sequence goes on from NC_059102.1 coordinate 267,012,919, forward strand.
CACTCTGCTCAGTGCAAGGTTTTATTAATGATGTGCTGTCAGGGGCTGGATGTTCTGCATATTTGCATATTAAACAGCTGAGTGAAGAAACATTCCTTTTATTGCTGCAGGGAATAAATCAGTTTAAAGCAAGTTCTCATCATTTATACTCCTTTCAGCTAAGTCTTCTTTTATTGAAATAAATTGTTGAAGTGCTTTGCTCATTCTTTGAATACTGATGAAATTTACCTTGATAGGACCTCAGGAAAAATAATATTTTCTTAAAGGTGCAGTATAGTTCCATTTTTGAGTATTACTTTAATCCATTATTGAGAAGTTAATTTAGAAATATCAAGCAAAAAAGGAGGAAAAACAGGTTTGAATAAAGACGGTGTTTCCTCAGGATGGTTCTGCCAAATGCAGGTGGAAGAGCACAATTAAATAAAAAAGCAACAAAAGGAGTTTATTACAATAGCTAGCATGCATTTACTAATGAGCCCTGCCCTGGTTTCACAGTCTAATCCCAGCGGGTAGTGTGTCCTGTCCTTAAGCAAAGGTCACAAACCCGTGTCTCCTGGGCAGGCCAATGAGAGGTCTCAATCAGGTCATTTGCAAGTATGTATTCTGCCTGCTTCAGGCATGACTCATGTTCGCAAATGCTTTGGGATCCTGTTTACAGGTTACCTGATCTGTATACTAGAAGTTGAAAGTTCACTATTCAGACCATTTATGACCTGAAAACATGTTTTAAAGTATGTGCATGTGGGTGTGTACACATGTGCATGGAGCCAGAGGACAACCTCAGTTGTCATTTTTTTGGTTGTTTTGTTTTTTTGAGATAGGGTCTCACTCTAACCTAGGCTGACCTGGAATTCACTGTGTAGTCTCAGGTCAGCCTTGAACTCATAGTTATCCTCCTACCTCTGCCACCCAAGTTCTGGGATTAAAGGCATGTGCCACCATGCCTGGCTCCTTGTCATTTTTAGAAATGCCATCTTCCTCTTTTTGACATACAGGGTCTCTTTTTGGCCTGGCACTAGCCAAGTAGGCGAGGCTGGCTCATCAGACAGGCCCAAGGATCCTCCCATCTCAGCTTCCCCATGGGGAAGGCAAGGGGTTACACCATGCCTATCTACCTTTAATGGGTTCTGGTGACTGAACTCAGGTCCTTATACTCACAAGGCAAGCGCTTTATTAACTGAAGTACATCCCCAGTTCCTGGAAACTTTTATTTTTCTTTAAAGAATATTTTGGCCCATTCACAGTCTTGAAAACTTTTGTTTGCTCATCAAGGAAATATTCACATAACAATGCAGCCTCCCAGCTTCTTAGAAAAGGTGGTGGGAAATAAATGATGCTAGCCGGTTCCACTATTGCAAAGGCGGAGGCTGCTTCAGGAAGCAGAAGAGGAGCCCCAGTCCTCGGTGCTCCCTACCTGTGCGTCTTGTTACACCTATCACAAGCCTCCTGTGATGCTTTTCTGGAGCCTACAGGTTCTCCATTATCACTTCCGGAGATGACTGATATGTAGGACTGCCACCGGAAGAACAGTGTCCCCACCTGGGCCGGGGCTGTAGTGGCAGAAAAGCAGGGGGTGCAGATTGCTTTCTCATTTTCTTCTTCTTCCAGCCTCCATGAGGCCAGCCAGCCCCTTCACCATACACGTGCAACATGGTATATTGTCTCACTCCCATAACCATGGAGCCGGCTGACTTCGAAACTGAGAAATCTGAAAATAGGAGCCGAAATCAATCTTTTCTTTCTTGAGAAGTCTTTTCCTTGGGTATGTTATCATAGCTGCAAAATAAATAAATAAATAAACGGACACAGTGCACTGCATCCGCCCTTTATTGGCTCCTTTGAGCACCCCATGAAGAGACATTATTCTTTCTGCCAGATGCTCCCTTACAACTCCTAGGGCAGCACCGCCCCTCAGCGACCTTGCTTAGGGCTGAGCTCTGAGCTCTGGCTTCCCAGGACCAGTGCCCAAGGCTTTTGAGGCTCTGTGCCTTGTGAATCCTCAAGTCAGAGCATACCTGGGGGGACTGATGTGTAACCTTGAGCCCATTAACTTACCTCTGCAAGCCTCAGTTTCTGCACTGTGGAGTGGGGATAACCATAGCTCCACTCTGGCAGGCTTGGAGTAAAGTTTAATTAAGAGTTGGGCTATCTGATATATAAGCTAATCACTGGCCAGGGGACTACTCAAACTTAATTGAGATTTCAATAAAGTTGAAGTTTCAGTTATGCTTTTAGGTGCACAGCTGCCTCCTCTGGCTAGTTCCTATCACTCTGGGAGACACAAGTACTCCAGGAACACTGTCCTGTAGAAAGTGTATGCCTTAGAAAGTTTCATGGGACACCATAGGAATCTCCTTTAGCATAGCTGTGCTGGTTCTTGTTTTTATTCTTGTTTTATTTTATCTATTCACAACTATCTATAAGGAAACAGGAAGCAAATAGATATTCAAAGCAGAGGCCTTTTAATCAGGATTTCCAAAAACCAGGCTTGGTGCTACCTGAACCCCTGCATGCTACAGAGGAAGGGATCAGGGTGTGGTAACTTAAAGCTCCCTGCCTTTTGGAGGTTCTGAGGACAGTCTTCTCCCTGAGGCTCCTGAGTCTGTCTCAAGGGACTTTGCTGCAGGTGTTAACCTGATTAGCCAAGCTGGCCCCTCATTAATTACCTGAAGTGGACAGGACAGTTCCTAATACTCAGCACAAACACTTGCCTGGTAACTCTGCCACTTCGTGCCTAGTGGCCTTCCCAGGTTTACTTCTAAGACAAGACTCTCGTTCTGAAACTTGATTTTGGGTGAGAAACCCCTGCATGGCAGGTTAAAACAAAGTGCTTGAGTCCCATCCTCGGGGGCTTTCATTCTTTATATCTGGGCGCAGGAGGCTGCATTTTTAGCCAGTTCCCACATTACTGAGGCTCTCAGCCTTCTTAGATCATACTGCAAGCAGCCCTGTAGAGTTGTTCTTTTTTTTTTTTTTTTTTTTTTTTTTTGGTTTTTCGAGGTAGGGTCTCACTCTGGCTCAGGCTGACCTGGAATTCACTATGTAGTCTCAGGGTGGCCTTGAACTCATGGCAATCCTCCTACCTCTGCCTCCCGAGTACTGGGATTAAAGGCGTGCGCCACCACGCCCGACTAGAGTTGTTCTTTATGCCCACAGTTAGTGTGCTGGTTGAAAAGATGAATGTCTGTAAAGTTCACAGCCCACAACAGTGCAGATAATCAGCAAACAGCATCTGCTGTTACTATTGTTTTATTTAATGAGTATTATTTTTACACCTATAAGGAGGATCTGCCAGATACTTGAAAACTGGACCTAGTTCACCATGCCTCCATGGTACCATACTGTAACTCCCACTGCTTTAAATTATCAAAGAACTGGGCTGGAGATATGGCTCAGCAGTTAAGGAGGTTGCCTGCAAGGGCAAAGGATCCAGGTTCAATTCCCCAGGACCAACATAAGCCAGATACACAAGGTGGTGGTGACACATGCATCTGGAGTTCATGTGCAGTGGCTGGACACCTTGGCATGCTCATTCTCTCTGTTTCTGTGTGTGTGTATATAAATAAATAAATAAAAGATATTTAAGAAAATATCAAAGAACTTTTCAACCCAGAGTCATTTGGACCAGTGTAACTAGAGATACTTCCAATGTGAGATCTTCATCACCCTGCAATCAGGCTTCTCCCTTCCTAATTGGTTTTGAGTTGGAACTTCTTACACCATTCACTGATCCACATCTTGCGACCAAATTTGGCATCAGCACCTATTGACTAGGAGAGAGAATGTTCCAGAGTGAAAGGTCCTCTGCAGATGGCAAGTTCTGCTCTGAGATTGGACATTTTATCAGAAACGCTCTAAAACTGCTTTGGTGGAGTAGGAAAGAATGACCGTTCAAAACCTGAGATCTAAGTACAGGCACCCTATTCCTTTTGTCCATCCCTAAAACACTCCCAAATTGTTTCCAGTTTCCAAAATGGCAAACGAGAAGAGGATGCTAAGCACCGCTTGCTGGTCAGTATGCCACCCAGTTCCGGCAGCATGGAGTAGGGCTGTGTTGTTGTTTTATGGAAGTGTGCATGTGTGTATATATGCTTTCTGATGCTTATTTCGGATTTTTGAAGTGTTTCATTAACTTTTTGACTTCAAAGATGCCCTGTTCTGATTACCTCTTTAACATTAAGATAAGTTTCACTCAGGATTCTGAGATAAGAGGATTGCTATGAGTTGGAGACCACCCTGAGAGTACATAGCGAGTTCCAGGTCAGCCTGGGCAAGACCCTACCTCAAAAAAAGAAGGAGGAGGAGGAGGGGGAGAAGGAGAAGAAAGAAAAAGAAAAGATGCCATGAGGTTCACATGAGTTGCAAGGTCTTAAACAAAAAGAAGTTTTAGTGTGTGTGAGCCAAACTAGCAAGGGGGAGGAGGAGGGTGAAACTGGCAGTGGCAGAAGAAGGCAATCAGAAGGGGAGAGTGCACAATCGGGCAGAGGGAATCACACTGGCTGTTCCAGGAGATGCTTCATTTCCTGGGCTTGCCAGCTCCATTCCTTACTATAAACTTTTATTTGTTTATTTATTTAGGATTTTCAAGGTAGAGTCTCACTCTAGCCCAGGCGATCCTCCTACCTCTGCTGGGATTAAAGTCATGAGCCAATGCACTGGCATCTTTCATCTATCAGTTGTTCTTGCTGAACATGCTCTGGTCTGTTTCCCTGTTCCCTCTGTATAGAAACACTGTTGGTAGAAGAGATCTGGCCCACTTGTGAGTTGAAAATCCAATTTTTGGACTGATGGCTCACATATAACTGGAACCACACGTATCAGCTGTATCCAGAGTCGGGAAGGATTCATGTCATGGTCATCTAAGTACTGGGGCCCCGAGTGGTGGGTGTTTGCTGTAGAAGGGCAGAAACAGGCAGGAAAGGATGACTGGGTTAGCAGTTTAGGACCAATTAAATTAGGATTTCACTGGAGCTCAGAAGATCCTCTCTTCCTTGGCTATTCACAGTTGCTTCATATTTCTTAGGGGACCTTCATGTGATTCAGGAATGCGGATGGCTCACACTCCTCCTCCCAGCTGCTCTGGTGGCTGAGCCAGGTGGAGCCCTCTGGCCCTCCTTCCTCCATCTTTGCAGCTGAGAGGGGCTCTGTGGGAGTACTTGTCATCAATGCCTTACTGGTGGGGGGCACTTATCTTTTTCTAGGTGTTCTTCAGTTTCAGCTGGTTTGAACTATTGTTAAAAAAGACCATGGTAGGTTGAATTTTAGAGGAGTCATGGTTACTCCAGGGAGCTTCTTTATTACCACATGGGTTTTCATGAGGGACTAACATATATTTTTTTTATTTTTATTTGTTTTTTTTTAATTTTTACTTGTTTTTTGAAGTGGGTATATACAACGTGTGTTAGTCTCAAACTCTCAGTGATCTTCAAACTCTCAGTGATCTTCTTGCCTCAACTGTGGAGTCACATGATGGTGGCATGCACCACCATGCTTAGATGAGGCTCTTCCATCTTCATAATATAGAGAACAAGGAAATATAAGGGTAATTCATCCCTTTGAAACTTGGGGAGTGGGGACATGCACGGTACCAGAATCCCAGAAGCACCAGTGTCATACACCAGTGATTGAGAACATGCATTATGGGCTTTATTTGCGAGTGTACCCATTTTGGTTTTATTCTGGAGCATTCTTTCATCATAGTCTTCAGAGGGTTTATTATTATTATTAATCTTTAACATTCCCTGTAACATGGTCCACCCCCTGAGATATTATTGCCGTTCAGTATCCTAGTGTCTCTACTTCACAGTATGAATGTCTAGTCGGTTTCCTTTCTGACTTTATGACCCAAGAGGGATGGGAGAGACCTATGAGGTCATCCAGCCAATCCTCAGCCAGGCTAGGATTATTGTTCCCTAATGGTGTCGTCAAGTATTTGGTCCGACCTCATTTCAAATGAGTCAATGATGAGGCCCAGAGACCTCCCTGGAGAAGCTATTCTACAGCCTCACATCTCTCATGGTGTGACTTTTTCTACAGATAAAGCTATATGAGCCAAATCTGTTTTAAGGTAGTTCTTCACCTAGGACTATTCTCCTCCTAGTTGCTTTTACTTAACTCTTCATGCAGTTTAGGAGTTAAATGCACATTTCATCCAGACCTAGGGACCATTTGTCCTAAAATGCACAAATACCGACCCCCTCCAAAAATAAGAAGTAATTCTAAAAATCAACCCAATCTGTCAGTGGTATATGTGCACAGTAACTGCTTTATGTATAAAATTTCACATAGCATCATGAGGTTTTGCTTGTGTGATGCTCAGTGCAAAAGCAGAGTCTTGGCTCCCGAGTGCCTTTCACAGGCTCCCAGCCCTCCTTTGGAAGTGCTTTGCTGATTGTTCTCACTCTGCCTGGCAGGGAAGGGGCTCTGGCCAGTGTCTCCTGCCTTGGTTATGTTGGTCACTGTGGAGGGCCTTGGTGGGAGGTTGGTTAGGACTAAAGAGGGCATGGTTGCGAGAAGGGAATAAAGAATGAATGAAAGGGAAGAGAGACAGGCACAGATGGGGAGAGTACAGAAAATACAGAAAATGGAAATTAGCAATAAGGACAAAATTTAGAAGAAAAGAAAGGGGGCTAGAGAGACACTTAGTGGCGCTTGCCTGCAAAGCCAAAGGACCCAGGTTTGATTCCCCAGGACCCACATAAAACCCAGATTCAGGAGTTTGTTTACATTGGCTTGAGGCCTTGGCATGCCCATTCATTCTCTGTCTCTGTGTGTGCTAAATAAATAACTCAAAAAAAAAAAATTAAAGGGCTAGAGAGATGGCTTAGTGATTAAGGCACTTGACTGCAAAGCCTAAGGACCCAGGTTTGACTCCCTAGAACCCATGTAAGCCAGATGCACATGGAATTCATTTGTAATGGCTAGAGGCCCTGGCACGCCCATTCTTTGTTTCTCTCCCACCCTTGTATCTCTATCATAAATAAATTAATAAACACAATTTTTTTAAAAAGGAAGTAAAATGTGAGGAGGGAGAAATGGAGCAAATGAGATAAAGAAGGGAAAGAAGATGAGGTGTAAAAGGTTTGTATGTGTAGATTAGAAACACATTCAAACTGTCTGTCCTGTGAGGTATCACCTTCTAGAGACTTCCTTTGCTATAGTACACTGGTTCACCAGCATCTTCTGGGAATTTCTTAAGGGATGCTCTCCTCTGGCCCTTTCCAGGCATCTTGAACCAGAAACCCTGGGCAGCAGAAAACTTTGACTTCTGCGTGTTTAGAAGCCTTTCAGTGGGTTCCATGGAAGCGCAAGTTAGAAAACCACTGCTATAAAGCTTATCGCTCATTCTCAAGGAATTAGTTTGTTTACAGGTATGGACCAGAAGTTAGGAGGCACTTACATTTATGGAGATCTATACCCTCAACTCTATATGCCCTTTTTGTTGCCAGCCTGTCTACCTCCTTCCTCCCTCTCTTCCTCCCTCCCTCCTTCCCTCCTTCTCTTTCTCTCTTTCTTTCTTTCTTAAAAAAATTATTTATTTGCAAGCAGAGAGAGAAGAGAGCCAGAGAGAATGGGGGTGCCAGGGCCTCCAGTTGCTTACTGCAAAAGAACTGCAGATGCATGAGCCAGTTCAAACATGTGTCTTTATGTGAGTAGTGAGGAAATTGAACCAGGGTCATTAGGCTTTGCAGGCAAGCACCTTAACTGCTAAGCCATCTCTCCAGCCCTCTAGCTGTCTTTCTAAAAAAGAAAAAAAGCCTACTTACAAACCATTCTCTCAGGCCAGGAGACAAGCCTCACTTTTGAACTCTCCCAGGAAGGCCAAGTTCTTCATAAGGCCTTATTTTTTTGAGGACACAACACACTGAAGAGTAATATACAGATTCACATGGGAGTAAGAAAGGCCTGAGCTAGACAACCTCAGTGAGTCATCAGGATATCTACCTTAGCTTTCCTTATGCTTCTCTCTGGTGACCCATCATGACTAGCAAGAGACGAGGTATCATTAAAGAGTTGCTTTTTATTTTATTTTATATTTAAAACACATTTTTCTAGTGAGTACCAACAACATTAAAGGACTGCATTGAGCCAGCGCACACATTAGCAGTTTCATTTCTATCCAGTTCCCCTCTTTCTCCCGTCCTCACTCACAATGCTGCCGTAAACTTAGATTTCTGGAAGCAGATGTTGGCTGTGCATACCCAAAGTGATCCTGGTGCACAATTTAATTTAAAGATCAAAGTCCTCATGTCACATTAAGTCATGGTATCAGCTAAAGTCTCATAACTTACCCAAAGGGAAGAATTGGAAGTGGAAAAGCCCTTCGTCTTCAACACGGGCTACAGTTGTTTAAGGGTTTTTTTTTCTCTTGTACACTGATAAATATTTATCACGGTTAAGTGAACAATCATTTGGAGACAGATACCAGTCTATGATGGCGCTTCTCAGGGTGTCCTAATTGTGTCTCTGCATTACTGTTTCATGTTTTATCAGAATATGCAGACGTATACTTTATGAGGTTGGGTAATGAAGAGCGAGAGACCCCAATAAACATATTTGCTAAGAGTAATGGTTATCTACAGCTCAGCAACCCTTGGCTAGCTTCTCCTCTGTCACACAATACCAGACAAGCAGTTCATAGCTCAATTAGACCTAACTTGCTTCATTTTTAGGCATTATGTTATTCTAAATTAACAATATATTTCATATGCTCCAGGTCTGACCATTAGCCAAATTTTGGTACCTTCAGAATTTATTATTTAGTAATCCCTGAAGCTCTTAAGCAGGCATTTTAAAATTTCTGCAATAGAGCATATTAAAAATTAGCTAGGAAAGCACATTAAATAACCTTCCCCCATCCTTTGCTAATTGTGCTAGCAGTAAAACAAAAAAAAAAAAAGGAAAGAAAATTCAAGTGCAGTCAGATGGGGGTGTGCCAGTGAACTCCTCACCTGCTCATGGTCTGCTGAAATCAGGGTATTTAACTAACAACTACTTTTGAAATCTCTGTAAGAATGTCACAGAGCCATGAATCAAGCACATGACCAGGAGTGGTGATTTTTGCCCCTTTTATATCTAAAGGTTGTATTGAGTAGAAATGTATCTTGAATATAAAGCCAAAAACAAATGTGAGTCCTCACTATAGATAAAAGTGACCAAGCATGTGTTTTCAAAGCAGTGACTAGTTAAGCTCTAAATGCATACTTTTATATCCTGTTGCCTCATCTCCATCTTTGCTTGTTAACCAGATGTAGGGGTTTTCCCCCTAAACTGTTACTTCATGATGATCATTCATGATGAGTCATTGTATCACTTGCTATTTTTTTCTTTAATTTTTCTTAAAGGAATGTTCTAATAAGCCTTCTTCCAGGTCCCCATGCACTAACTACTTTCATCCTTACTTCCTCTTTTGCATAGGTTAATATGCACTGTGCATATGGTTAATTAACCTATTCAGACAGCAGTGGATTCTGCTTTCATCACCTAAAATTTAAAAAAAATATTTTATTTGGGGTTGAAGATATGGCTGAGTGGTTAAGGCACTTGCCTGGGAAGCCTAAGGACCCGGTTCAATTCTCTAGCACCCACATAAGCCAGCTGTACAAAATGGTGCATGTGTCTGGGGAGTTCGTTTGCAGTGGTTGGAGGCCCTGGCATGTCCATTCTCATTCTGTCTCTCTTCTGTCTTTTTCTCTCTGTGCTTGCAAATAAGTAAAATAAATATTTTATTTGTTTATTTGGGAAAGAAAAGGATAGAGGGAGAGAATAGTACATTTAACATGTAATACAACACATAGACCACATCATACCCCCATGCATAAGTAATAAAATAAATGGTCTTTTTTTTTTTTTTGGATGCTAGGGAGATGGCTCAATTGGCCCAATGCTGGCTATGCAAGCATGAATGAGTACCTATATTTTGGTGCCCATCACCCATGTAAACACTGGGCATGGTGGTGAACTCCTGCAATCCCACATCTCAGGAGTCAGAGACAGGAAGATTCCCCAGTAAACTGCTGGGTTGGTTTAGCCATACAAGAGCTTTGGGTTCAGTGAGAGACCCTGTCTCAATCAATAAGGTGGAAAGTGACAAAGGGGCACTCATGTTGACCTCTGGCCTCCACACCTGTACACACAGTATGTCCACATATGTGCACACACAGCATACATGCACACATACCACACACACATGCAAAAGAACTAGATAAGACATTTGTTGAATGGAGCTGTTAAAACATTTAGCAGTCTAATGGAGCAAGGGAGGGGATATGACGGAGAGCACAGTTATGAAGGGGAAAATAGGGGAAGGGAGGGATAGACCATGGTTTGTTGTCTGTAAGTGTAAAAGTTGTCAATAAATAAATATATATATATAAATAAATATATACATATATATGTGTATATATATATATATATATATATATATATATATATATATATATGTATGTATGTATGTTTAATATAGCCTCCCTCTATCTCGGCGTGTCCTAGAGCCAGCCTGAATGCATGTATGAACAAACTTTTACCATTAAGTCTCTGCATTATTTCAATGCTTCCAGAGATTCTGTAGAAACTGTACAATAGTACTCTTGCTGAGTACCCGACAGCTTGTCCAGGATGGTTTGACATTATCTCAGCCCTGCATCAGTACCCACATGGATTTTTTACATGCCACAGGTGGCTGAAGCCTTTGTGCTCAGGTCTCTGTAGTCACCACCATCCATTTGTAAAAGTCTGGCCCCAGTTTGTGTGTCCAACACTGTTCCTCGACCCCCTTTGATGGTCTCTGCTGAGCTTACATACTGGATACATCTTCACTAATGGGTTCTGACTTCATAAAAAGTATTAATGACTTCTTTTTGAAAGTAAGAGTGCTTTGAATATAAGTCTTTATTGCCTTGGAAGTTCATGAAAGCAAAAGCGTTGTGCTTCCCCTGATGTTTGTACAACATGGGAATAATCGTCTTCCCGGGGCCTGGACTTCCTGCTGTGCTTCTGCAGTTTGTAATTCTAGACTTCACACTGCTTGGTAGGCAGAGGCCATGCCTGGTTCTCAGTCCTGTCTGTCTAGTGCTGGAAAACTCTTCCTGGAAAAGGCTTGCAGTTGTTTTGTTTTCAAACAACCTTTGTCACATGCCAAAGACCCAGAGAGTCTAAGAATTCTCAGTGTATGCTTGCAGCAAGCCTCAGGGAGAGAGCTGTGCAGGACTTCCTATTTATAGACTAGGAAACTCACATGCCAGGAAGAGTGTGGCAGAAGTTGAACTCGGGACACACAAATAAATGAGTAAAAATATTATACGTCACTATTTTTAAAAAAGAAGCTGGAAATTGGAACAAAAAAGGACATAGGGTAGCTGACAAAGCAGGAAGCATAATTTTACAGTGGAACTTAGAAGTCATGAAGGAAAGAAAGTGAAAAATTGATGGGCATACAGTAAGACATGGACAGACACTACAGGATAAGACGGTGAGGGAGTATGCTCATTGATGAGTCAATGAAGCTTAGTCAAAAACAACCACAAAACCAGAAAGGCAGTCAACCTCTGAGCTAAGACTCTAAGATGAAAGTAATTTCTTCTTTGACTTCTTTGAACATATTTACAATCATTCTTTTGAAATCTTTTTCAGGCATTTCCTCTAACTTGTTCTCTCTGGAGGTCATTTCTGATGCATTAATACTTTTTGGTGGATTTATATTGTCTTGATTTTTAGTGTTTCTTTTGTTATAATGTATATATTTTTGCATCTTGGATTAAGTTAATGCTTGTACTTTTAGTTAGCTGGGTATTCTTAGCTATATCAATCAATCTGATTTCATATATCTTCAGGGGAGGAGCTTAAGGTGTTAGGTGTGGCTCTTAAGACTCTCAGAATATCTGCAAAGGTGTTCCTAGGGGTTGGGTTTGCCTGCCATGGGAGTATTCAAGTAGGCTGAGTGGAACAAAATGCAGATAGATTCTAAAATTTAACTAAACAATGTTCCTATTCAATGACAAACAGCACCAAGTATTTATGCAAGTGTAGGCATTATAACAACCAGATCCTCTATCAACAAAGAGGTTAAGATTTTTGGTCTTTTGAGGGCTCCAAGTCAGCTTGTGACCAAGTGAGACCCTTCCCTGGTGCAATCTCAGTTACCTTTTTGGATGATTTTGGTCTCAGTTATGCTGTGCTCAGCTTGCATCCCTCTTTGGTGCCCTTTGGGTTCAAGTAGGCTGGATGGATCACTGGACCGCTGTTCTGTTTTCTGTAGCTGAGCACTGGCTTTTCCTGTGAGGCAAGCCAAGCCTGGCAGCTGTGGTCCTGCAGACCTGGCACTGCTGCTGCTGGATCCACCGCTGCTGTAGCTGCCACTGCTGCTGCTGGAGCTGGAGGTGGAGCTGCTGCTGCTGCCAGAGCCGCCAATGCTGGAGCTGGAGCCGGAGCCAGCATTGGTGCCGCCGCTGCCGCTGCCGCTGCTGGAGCCGCTGCTGCTGGAGCCAGAGCCGAGGCCGCCACTGGAGGAGCCACTTAGGCCTGCCTGTGTGGGCTCTGGATCTCTCCTATTTCGCTGCTGCCATTTTAATTTCTTATACCCCTACTTTTTAGTAAAAGTGCGTATTTTGCTGGGTATTCTTTGGCTTTTTCTCCCCTAGGCTGCTTTGGTGTGGTTCCTAAGCCGCCATCTTAACCGGAAGTCTCCTGCTCTTCCTTTGCACATACACCACACAAGAGCCACATGTTCATGAGGAGGAAGGTCCTTAAACAAGTCAAGACACAACAGCCTTCACAGAGAAAAATCTAAGACAAGTCAGTTTAGCTTTTTGTGACTTTGCTCTTATATCCATTGGAAATTCAACACAAACACATAAATCCCACTTTTCTTCCAGTAGCAGCAAGCACAGTGTATATATTGAACATTAGAAAAACAGTAAATCCAATCCATTTGTTCCCATTAGCCAACAAAGGCATCCGGCATGCCCGTGTAAGTACTGGGAATTACTGATATCGCCTTCTAGACCATGGAAAGATAGGAGCATATGGCAGAATTCATATGAGAACAGATTGCTTTTCCCCAGAAGAATGCTTTATTAGAATATCCACCTTTATTGCTGGCTGAAGACACTCTTTGTGGTCCTGATTTAAACCCCATGTCACCCACCACACTTGTTCTGCCTTCTTCTATGTCTCCCCACACTACTGTCTCCTTGCCACTTCTGAGTGGCCTACTTGAGGTGGGCGTTTTGGTTCCCTATGAATTAATAAAACATCTATGCATATTTCCCAGCCAATCTTAGCAGCTTCAGTCTGTTCCAATACCAGGACCATAAAGACAGGGCATAGATGAAGCAAGCTTCGTCTTTCAAATGCTCTTCCAATATGAGACCAAATATTATTAATGTAGACTGCTTGCTACTTTCATTTACCATGTTGGTGCTCCTGGGATTATAGGCAAAGGTTTCATAAGTTTCAGATGAAATATGAATATTTGTTGTCAAACTACTGTTAAGCTTTGAAAGCCCTGCCAGTATTAGTTCCATTTTATTATTCTTACAGTATTAGTATGATAGTAGTTATATCCACAGACATTCGTATTTCTTAGGTTCTGGGGAAAAAGCCCCCTGCTCCAAAGCTCCTACTCCCCTTTAAGCTCTTTCTTGTTCCTCCTTATTTTCCAAGCAGGAAACAGGAAATCAGAGAGGCAATGAAAGAGTTTCTGCCCATCATGTCACATCTGCTGCATATCTATGAGGTACTCACAGGCACACTAATGCCTTTGTTTTAGAGCAAAGTTGCCTGTCTTTCAGGATAGAGATAGGTCATGGGGGTGGAGGGGGGGGCTAGCTGACTTCATCAGATAGTAGCATGCAGATCCCACCTGGGAGGCAGTTGGCTGCCAAGGAAGGTTCAAGGGGCTGTATCAGAGAGGGCACAGCCAGAATGGGAAGGCAGAGTCTTTGTGGAAAGCAGCCAAGGTCACAGCAGGAAAGAAAACATTGTTTTCTAATCCGGAGGGGGCAATGGAGTAAGGGACCAAGTTGTTAGCTGTGAGGCTCGAGGACTAGACTGAGTGAGGGTGTGGCAATAATACTGTAACAGCATGGCATAACAGAGCACCAAGCCCTCTGGAGCACCAGGCAGGTGCCAAACATTTCAATGCCCACAAGTATGTATCAGGCATCGTGTGGACAGGGGATAGAGTGACTTTCTAGGGGTTGCACAAGTCAGACCAGGTGTTCTCAAAGAGGCGTCTTCAGCCCAGCAGTGTCTCCATCACCCAGGGACTTGTTAGAGATGTAAAATTGGAAGCTCACCCTAGACCTCCTGAATGAGAGTGTCCAGGGGTGGAGTCTGCTGTGTGTCATGAAAACTCTTGAGGGAATTCTGATATAGTTTGAGATACATAGGTAAGGTGAGGACCACAGGAGAGAGAACACAAGAAATAAAGTGTCAAAGAGTTCTATTAATGCACGTTGTTTCAACATTATAGCTGAGATGCCAGGCAACATGCTGAGCACATGCAGACCCTGCTTTTACCTTGGCCCTGACCAGTCCAGTAGGGTCTGATGCAGCTGGCGGCTTAGCACTGACAACACTGAGATGTAGGGCTCTGCCTAAAGCCAGGAAAGTAGATAGAGGTCTCTAGGCTTTGTTCCTTTCTGAGCTCATCCTAAGCAGCTAGTTGCTACCACTTGACTAGCTCAAAAAGAGTGGCTTCAAGAGTGTGAATGAATCAGAGAATCACTCCCATTCACAATTGCATCAAAAAAAAAAAATACCTTGGAATAAACCTAATGAAGGAAGAATCTCTACAATGAGAACTTTAAAACACTCATGTGAGAAATTGCAGAAGACACTAGAAAGTGGAGAAACATCCCTTGTTCCTGGATTGGAAGAATCAATATTGTGAAAATGGCAATCTTACCAAAAGCAATTTACACATTTAATGCAATCTCTATCAAAATTCCAAAGGCATTCTTCATGGAAATAGAAAAAACAATCCAAAAATTCATTTGAAATCACAAAAAACCTCAAATATCTAAAATAATACTGAGCAACAAAAATAAGGCTGGTGGTATCACCATACCTGATTTTAACCTATACTACAGAGCCATAGTAACAAAAACAGCATGGTACTGGCACAAAAACAGACATGTAGATCAGTGGAACAGAATAGAGGACCCAGATGTAAGCCCAAGTAGCTATAGCCACCTGATATTTGATAAAAATGCCAAAAATACTCATTGGAGAAAAGACAGCCTCTTCAGCAAATGGTGTTGGGAAAACTGGATATATATCTGCAGAATGATGAAAATAGATCTTCTCTCTCGCCATGCACAAGAATTAAGTCCAAATGGATTAAAGACCTTAACATCAGACCTGAAACTCTGAAACTGCTAGAGGAAAAAGTAGGGGAAACCCTTCAACATATTGGTCTTGGCAAAGACTTTCTGAATACAACCCCAATTGCTCAGGCAATAAAACCACAGATTAATCACTGGGACCTCATGAAATTCCAAAGATTTTGCACTGCAAAGGACACAGTGAAAAAAACAAAGAGGCAACCTACAGAATGGGAAAAAATCTTCACTAGCTATATATCTGATAGAGGATTAATATCTAGGATATACAAAGAACTCAAAAAGTTAAATAATAAGGAATCAAACAAGCCAATCAAAACATGGGCTATGGAGCTAAATAGAGCATTCTCAAAGGAAGAAATACGAATGGCATATAAGCATCTAAAAAAATGTTCTATGTCACTAGTCATCAGGGAAATGCAGATTAAAACTACATTGAGATTCCATCTCACTCCTGTCAGATTGGCCACCATCATGAAAACAAATGATCATAAATGTTGGTGGGGATGTGGAAAAAGAGAAACCCTTCTACACTGCTGGTGGGAATGCAATCTGGTCCAGCCATTGTGGAAAACAGTGTGGAGGTTCCTAAAACAGCTAAAGATTAATCTACCATATGACCCAGCTACAGCACTCCTAGGTATATATCCAAAGGACTCATCTCATTTCCTTAGAAGCACGTGCTCAACCATGTTTATTGCTGCTCAATTTACAATAGCTGGGAAATGGAACCAGCTTAGATGTCCCTCAACTGATGAGTGGATAATGAAGATGTGGCACATTTATACAATGGAGTTCTACTCAGTGGCAAAGAAAAATGAAGTTATGAAATTTGCAGAAAAATGGATGGACCTTGAAAGGATTATACTAAGTGAGGTAACCCAGGCCCAGAAAGCCAAGTGCCACATGTTCTCTCTCATATGTGGATCTAGCTACAGATGATTGGGCTTCTGCGTGAGAAGGAAAATACTTAGTAGCAGAGGCCAGTAAGTTAAAAAGGAGACATAAAGGGAAGAGAAAGGAAGGGAGGAGGGTACTTAATAGGTTGATATTGTATATATGTAATTACAATGATTGAGATGGGGAGGTAATATGATGGAGAATGGAATTTCAAAGGGGAAAGTGTCAGGGGGGAGGGAGGGAATTACCATAGGATTTTTTTTATAATCATGGAAAATGTTAATAAAAATTTAAAAATTAAAAAAAATTAGCACAACAAAAAAAAGAAGTATGAATGTCTGGAATTCACTATGTAGTCTCAGGGTGGCCTCAAACTCACGGTGATCCTCCTACCTCTGCCTCCCAAGTGCTGGGATTAAAGGTGTGTGCCACCATGCCTAGCTTGATTTGGTTTTGTTAGTTGTTTGATGATGTCTCACTGTGTGGCCCAGGCTATCCTGGAACTCTCTGTCATCCTCCACTGTGCCAGCCTCTTATATTCTTTCTTCTGAGGTAGGGTCTAGCTCAGACTGACCTGGGATTCACCATGCAGCCCCAGGCTGGCCTCAAACTCACAGCCTTCCTCCTACCTCTGCCTTCTGAGTGCTGGGATTAAAGACATGCACCACCATGCCCCTCCAGCCTCTTATAGTCTGTCTGTGGGCCATAGTAGGTCTGCATGACTTGAGTTTTATCTGATTGCTTGATCCAGTGGCAAAAGTTCCTCTGCCCTTAGCTCTGGAGGCAATACCAGTGTGACCAGAAGGTGGCTGTCAACACTGGCCCAGATACATCACAAGAAGGGCACCAAATGCAGGTATGGTGAAAAGCAGTCACATCCAGAGCAGTGGCCTTTCTCTGGAGGCTCTGACATCTCCTTTGAGGACTATTTGGGAACAGTAGGGGTGGGGTAGACAGGTGTAATGATTACCAACACTTCTCAGTGCATGGGATTCAGGCCAACAGAAAGGCCTTCCCTCTGAATGCCAGTGCCCTGCCCAGAGAAGGTGCCATCCTGTATCCATCTACACCTGCTTCAATTACAGCCTGTGGTTTTGTTCTCACAGCTCCGGGGGCTGAGTTCAAAGATCAGGTTCTTGTGCATTCTATCTTCATGCTCACAGACAGCACGTCCTCATATGATGGAAAAAAGATCATGTTCTTCTGTCACTTCCTCGTTGTGTTGGTAAGGGTTCTCCAGAGGGACAGAACCCATAGAATGAATATACGTTACAAAGGGAATTTATTGGATTGTCACACAAGATATGGGCTAGAGAATCCAACAGTGGTGGTTTGCACACTGGAGAGGAGAGAACCCGGTGCATGCTCAGTCCATGAGTGTGGGTGTTACACAGTCCCAGTCTGGTGCTGAAGGCCTGGAGGATTCCTGGAGGGCCACTGGTCTTCACTCGGTATTGGAGGCTGGATAGCCTCACACACCTGCCACCATTCATGAGGACACCACTCTCCTCCCTTAAGTATATGCAAAGACCTTTACTCCTAATACAACCTCCCTTGGGATTTAGACTTCAGCATGTGAATTTGGGGTCACATAAGCTCCGTCCATAGCACAATCCTCAGAGAAGTGGGCCCCTGTTTACAGTACAAACTTGCAGGTCAGAAAGCCATTAGTCTGGGGGATGGAGAAATAGGGAACCTGTGGAAGGGGCCAGAGTGGCACCAAGGACCAATTTCTGCTCTTGGATGTTTCACTGTGTCCCTGTAGGTGCCAGTGTATCATACCCCACGTCTCACTGCATCCCTGCAGGTGCCAGTGCATCATACCCCAAGTCTCACTGCATCCGTGCAGGTGCCAGTGCATCTACCCCACGTCTCACTGCATCCCTGCAGGTGCTAGTGTATCATATCCCATGTTTCACTGCATCCCTGCAGGTGTCAGTGCATCATGTCTCACTCCATCACTGCAGGTGCCAGTGCATCTACCCCACGTCTCACTGCATCCATGCAGGTGCCAGTGCATCTAGCCCACGTGTCACTGTGACCCTGCAGGTGCCAGTGCATCTACCCCACGTCTCACTGAATCCCTGCAGGTGCCAGTGCATCTACCCCACATCTCACTGCGTCCCTGCAGGTGCCAGTGCATCTACCCCACGTCTCACTGTGACCCTGCAGGTGCCAGTGCATCTACCCCACGTCTCACTGTGACCCTGCAGGTGCCAGCGCATCTACCCCACATCTCACTGCGTCCCTGCAGGTGCCAGTGCATCTACCCCAAGTCTCACTGCGTCCCTGCAGGTGCCAGTGCATCTACCCCACGTCTCACTGCATCCCTGTAGGTGCCAGTGCATCTACCCCACGTCTCAATGCATCCCTGTAGGTGCCAGTGCATCTACCCCATGTCTCACTGCATCCCTGTAGGTGCCAGTGCATCTACCCCATGTCTCACTGCATTCCTGCAGGTGCCAGTGCATCTACCCCACATCTCACTGTGTCCCTGCAGGTGCCAGTGCATCTACCCCATGTCTCACTGCATTCCTGCAGGTGCCAGTGCATCATACCCCACATCTCACTGCATCCCTGCAGGTGCCAGTGCATCTAGCCCATGTCTCAGTGCATTCCTGCAGGTGCCAGTGCATCATATCCCACGTCTCACTGCATCCCTGTAGGTGCCAGTGCATCTAGCCCATGTCTCACTGCATCCCTTCAGGTGCCAGTGCATCATACCCCATGTCTCACTGCATCCCTGCAGGTGCCAGTGCGTCTACCCCACATTTCACTGCATCCCTTCAGGTGCCAGTGCATCATACCCCACATCTCACTGCATCCCTGTATGTGCCAATGCATCTACCCCATGTCTCACTGCGTCCCTGCAGGTGCCAGTGCATCATACCCCCACACTGTATTTCTTGTCACATTTTTGGGGCTGCAGTGGCCTGACCACAGCCTGTCCAGGGTCACAGGAGCCATGGCCTCAAGAGCTGAGTGTTGAGGTGTTGGAGGGGCAGTCACCACTAACATGGTGCTTAATGAGTATTTATTGGGCCATGTCTGCCTAGTGGGAGAAAGCTAAGAAGCACAACAACCAATGGATAGGGATGCATTGAAAATCTTCCCCAAGGATCCTGTGAAAAGTATCCCACAGGCAAAAGGCAAGACACTGACATTTATTTAGGGCCCTCTGTGGATGCTGTAGGAAAAACTCCAGTGTTCTGGCAGGGCACAGCTTGGAGCCCAAGCTGCATAGATATGTGACTGTGGGCAAGTTCAGTCTGTCTGCACAGCATCCTCATCTCTAAAGGAGCAACAACGATGGACAACACTCTTGTCCCAGTGTTGGTGGAGAACAGAATGTCTAACAGTATGTAAAGCCTTTGTACAGGGTCTGGCCTATAGCCAGTGGCAGACAGACAGTTTGCTGTGAATGTGACAGTTTAGTCACCTTCTTCCAAAGTCATCCATGATTGACCCACCTGAAGGCGTGCTGGGCACACAAGAGGTAACAGCAATGGCATTTGAACCCAGCTTCACCTTCCCTGCCAACCCCCTTCCACCTTTCACTTCCTCCTGCTCCCATTTATTTGTTTGAGGGAGTGTCTCCCTGGAACTCAGACTAATCTGGACATCACTATGTAAACCTACCTGGCTTCACACTCACTGTGATCCTCCTATCCCAGCCTCCAGAGCATTGTAGGCATAAACCACTCACCTAGCTTCTGCTCCATTTCTGAAGGGAATCTGCCTAAAAAGTAAATCTGTGGGATTATAGAGTTCCATAGTGATCAGTGGAATCTCCCTGGAAATGAGGTATCAGGCTGAGGACTCAGTGGGCCTTAGCCTCAGCTTAGAGGGGAGCCATGAACCCAGTAGGAGCTAGCAGTGGAGGACAACGATTTTGATATTTTTTTTTCTTCTCTTCTCCATTCCTTCATACAAGTTTGTTCCTTCCCTCTTTGTATTATAACTCTGTCAAATGACCCAGGAAACCCATTTACCTGTCTTCTCCCAAATTTATGCTTCCCCTAACCTCTTCTGTGACAGTTGCTCACAGAGTAGGGTTCTGGATATCCATAAAGTCTGAAAACCAGAAACTCCAAATGCTTGAAGTGAATTTTATACAGATGAATTTTGTTTTCACCCATTCCACTTATTTTGGCCTCTAACAGAGACAAATTGGCCTTCATTGTTTATGTTCTGAATTCCTGGCAGGGTGCTGGGCACTGGGTGGGCATGGAAAGCTGTCTTCCGACATATGACTATACCCTTCCCTGTCTCAGTGGAGAGGAGCTTTTTTTTGCAGTAATTTTTACAAATCCTGTACAATGTGAGCACCATGATATTTATCTCCTTAGCTGTTTTTCAGTACATGTGTCAATGGCCCAAAGGGCATCCTTGCTGCAGTATGATCATCACAGCCCTTCCAGTGTGCACGTGGTCCTTCCATCTCCACTGGATGCCCTTCAGTCCAGCATGTCATTTATGTAATTTTTAACTCCTAGTAGCTGTTTGCCTTTGTGGCCATGAGTTGACCTCTCTAAGCCTCTGTATCTGTCTTCCTTAGCATGTGATGATTTGAGCTAGGTGGCTGGTGCCACATAGAGTATTCCTCAGACTTCTGTCCCCTCCCTCGTTCTGGGGCGAGGCTTCAGTTGCTATCGCATGACCTGTCTTCCCTTCCTCGCATCCACCCACACTTTCAGATCCTTGGCTTTACTTGGCATATGTATGACTGTGGCTACAGATAGCTCCAAAAAGGGTGATGGCTTTTGTGAGCAAAATGTGACTGTCCGAAACTCACTAGACATCCATGGGCTGATGCAAGGAGCAACCAAATTTACTAGTATTGGTTGCTGCTCACTATATAGTTCACAGAACTCTAATTTATAAAAGCTGTTGGAAATTTTCATTAGGAGATTTGAACAAGTGGTTAAAATTAGTCATGCGTTCTTGATCCGAACTGCAGGAAGGGTGTCCTCACTGTGAAAATGATTATGGCATTTTAAAACCGTGGAATAGTAAGCAGACAGTTGGTACAGTTGTGGGACAAGTGCTAGAAGTGCTCTGTTTATTTTCTCCCAATTGACTCCATCCTTTCAGGCCAGACTGCCAGTGTGTTAACTTGGAAAATAACGGAGGCTGAGCAAGTTCAAAGCTCTGACATTGTGCGGCTTCTTTTGTGGGCTGTACTGGCCCTTTTATTACAGTTTTAATGGCTGCTTCTTCCTCTAAAATACAACACACCTTTCATTTTATTTTTTTTAAGGGAGAGCCCCTCCAAACCCCAGAATTCTCCCAGTTCAACCTTCTGTGACATTTATAGAACTACAATGTAGCTTCTAAAGTTTGGGCACAGGAGCTGTTTGTGCATACTGAGAATCAGTGGTCTCATTTATTTAGTTCCTAATTATTTTTTTAGTGCAGCACTGTTTTTTGTGTTGGAGAAAAGTCAGACTTTCTCTGCAGTTGGAAGCCAAACACTTGAATTTTCCCACACCACTTGCATTCAGTCTGTAGGAGTCTAAGAGTTTGTGTGGAGTGTCCATGGGATAGCACTTCTCTGTGTGCACTCCTTACACCCATCACATGTCACCCTGCCCAGCACTTCACATGCATTGGAGCATCTGGATCCAGCTGACAATATGGTCTATGTAAAAACCAAAATGAAACCTGGAAGAGTCTGGGGACTCTTCTTAGGGAAAAATACAAAATCCAGGTGAGGTACATGTGGCTGTAAAAGTGAGCTTGCTGCTCATCCCAGGCATCGCCTCTGCTCTGTCTTCAAGCTTCCCTGCTCCTCACATGTTTGTAATGTGAGAAACACTGGCTTGGCTCTTAGCCTGCAGTTTTGTGGCCTTAGACATCTGGGAGGGTTTCATGAGGTAAACACTCAAACTAGCAGGAAAGGATCGGGACAGAAGCTGATATTGTCGGGTTTCAAGTATGCAAAATACTTGAAACTTTCTTTGTGTTATTACTCCAAATTCTTTGCATGTGACAACTTTATACAATGCCAAGTATACCAGCAGCTTTTGTATGCATTTGCGTTGAAAACGAAGCCCTGTCCCTGCAATTCTGGTATGGTGTCACCTGGTAGATGTTGTGCATATTGACTAAGGCAGGTGACCCAGTAGGTCCAGGCATCCCTGGAGTTTTGTGAGGTGTTTGTGAGGGTGGAGGAATGGGTTCAGTAGGGCTGGGCGTTCTCAAGAAGGCTGCTGGTTGTGACCTGTACTTTGTATGTAGTCAGCAATTTCAACAATGGCAACTATCAGCATTTTAGCTGAAACACACCAGTTTTGGCCTTAAACCTGGTCAAAACTTATTTATAAATGGATATCTTAATTTAAATACTTCTCTTTTTCATGATTTATATTTAACAAGGATACCACAAAACATTCTAAACACACATGTATATCTTTTTTGTTTGTTTGTTTTGGTTTTGGTTTTTTGAGGTAGGGTCTTACTCTAGCTCAGGCTGACCTGGAATTCCCTATATAGTTTCAGGGTGGCCTTGAACTCATGGTGATCCACCTACCTGTGCCTCCCGAGTGCTGGAATTAAAGGTGTGTGCCACCATGCCTGGCTCACATGTATCTTTATTTATTTATTTTTTATTTTTTTTATTCTTCAAGGAAGGGTCTCACTCTAGTTCAGGCTGACCTGGAATTCACTATATAGTCTCAGGGTGGCCACAAACTATTGGCAATCCTCCATCCTCTGCTTCCACAAGGCTGGGACTAAGGCATGTGCCGCTACGCCCGGCTGCATGTATCTTTTTTGATTTAATTTTTCCTCTTTACCCAATTGAGTTTGAATGGCTCTCTCCTCTCTCTCTGTCTCTCTCTCTCTGGGTCTCTCTGTCTCTCTCTCACAAACAGCCACATTCACAGACACACCTATACACACCCACATACACACCTTTCGACACAATTATTAGTTTTTTCTGAGCCAAGCTAAACCACCGGTGCCATTTCCTCTCTCCCTGGTAGACTGCTAGATGCTTTTCCAGGGTCTTTCAGGTAAGATTTTTGGAAGGTAGGTCTTTGGGACACCCTATGACTCAATCTTATTGCACTCTGCAGTCAGGAGCTTCATTTTCCCATCTCTCTGAAGCTTTCCTGGGCTCTAACTCTTCCTTTTAAAACTTTTCATTTCTCTTTCTCAATATTTCCAGTTACCTACTTAGAAGTAACTGCAGATAGGAGCCACAGGCCTGATGTCAGTCCTACTCTGAGAAACTAGGTGTGTGTTGTACAGTTCACTGTCTCCTTACCACCAGCTCTGAGGAGCACCTGAGGAGACAGATGTCTTTGTAGACTGGAGCAGCTCTGGTTTTTTTTCTTTATTTGGCAAAGGCTATGCATATGAGCTCTTCTCTGCCACATTAAAATTTTTTTGTTCATTTTTATTTATTTATTTGAGAGTGACAGACAGAGAAAGAGGCAGGGAGAGAGAAAGAGAGAGAGAGAGAGAGAGAGAAAGAGAGAGAGAATGGGTGCGCCAGGGCCTCTAGCCACTGCTAATGAACTCCAGACGCATGTGCCCCCTTGTGCTTCTGGCTAACATGGGTCCTGGGGAATCGAGTCTTGAACCGGGGTCCTCAGGCTGCACGGGCAAGCACTTAACCACTAAGCCATCTCTCCAGCCCTCTACCACATTTTTAACTGAGTTAAAAATAAAGGCTGTAGATGTGTTGATTCAGTGGCAATCATTTTCACGTTTGTTGATCTCCTCCACCATATTCTGCATACAGAGCCTTCTGCAAATGAAGAAATAAATGCACACACAAAATCACACCAGGTTTACCTGAAGTAATTCAGGGCTTTACTAGAGGGTTTTTTTTTTGTTGTTGTTTTGTTTTGTTTTGTTTTGTTTTGTTTTGTTTTGTTTTTGTTTGTTTGTTTTCAATGTAGGGTCTCACTCTAGCTCAGGCTGACCTGGAATTCACTATATAGTCTCAGGGTGGCCTCGAACTCACAGCGACCCTCCTACCTCTGCCTCCCGAGTGCTGGGATTAAAGGTGTGTGCCACCATGCCCAATTATTAGAGAGCTTTTTAAACCTTCATTTAAAGAAAAAGGTGAGTGGTCACTGCTTGCATACTATAAGCCATGGAAAAGGCTAATCAAGTGATAATGCTCTTGCGTGATGTTACCAACAACTTTGTCAGGTTTGTCTTGCACACTATGGTTCAGGGAGGTTAAGCAAATTACCCTGGGACACACAGGTAGAGAGAATGTGCTTAAGCCAGTGTCACACCCAACTGGTCTCGTTGCTTGGAACTGTGCCCTGGGCCACAGTAGTCTTTCAGTTGATAGTACCTGACCAGATTCTGGCCCGGTCCTCACCCGAGAGAACAGGCATTCAAACCAACACACAAAGACATGGCTCACTTTCTACTGCATCTGGAACCCGAGACATGTGTCCTTGTACATCATCTACCTCAGAATCCTCAGGGGTTATCTCTAAGGGGCATCCTTCAATGATGTCTCCCTACCAACAAGCGACTGTGATTGATAGGAAACAGGGTCTGTCTGGTGCAGGGTGCAGCTGGTGTGCCTGATCCACTGGGATTCTTCCCAGCAGGGAAAGCACTGTCACTGACCTGAGCCAAGACTTTACCTCTGCCCGCCTCCGCTATCAGAACACCCTTTTGTGGAGCCTGGGGAGATGGTTCAGTGAGTAAAGCACTTGCTGTTTGTACAGACACGAGGACCTGAGTTTTGTTCCCTAGCACCCACGTACCAAGACAGCAGAGCGCAGTAATGTGCACCTGTACTCCCAGTGCTGGGGAGTGGAGTCAGGACTAACCCAGGGGCTAGCTGGCTAGATAGACTAGCCAAATCAGCGAGCTCCTGGTTCAGTGAGAAAAGTTTGTCTCACAGAATAAGTCAGAGGGCTAGCTCAGCAAAGGGTGCTTCCTGTACAAGCGTGAAGGCCTGAGAGGAGCCAATTCACTCTGAGTTCAATTCCCCAGCATCCACGTAAACATCTGGCTATGGCCATGCTGCCTTGTGACCCCAATCCTGTGGGGACTGAAGATGATGAAATTGCTGGGGCATTCTGTCTGCCACTCTGACTGAAAAAAGGGAGGGAGGAAGCTCTGGCTTCAGTGTGAAAGACTCCTCAAGGAAGCAAGTGGCTGAGTAATCGAGGAAGATATCTTAAGTTCTCCATGTCCATTTCTAGGGCACGTGCCTCTGCACATAATCATACGCAATGCAACACACACACACACACACACACACACCAACAAACTTAAAGGGAAAAATAAGGTAGAGCTCAACTGAGGAATACATGCAGTGTTGACCACTGGGTTCCACATTTACATGTACACTTGTGCACCCTCATACATACGTGTGCCCACACATGTAGGAACATGAACACATACATACACACACACACACACAAACACAAGCACTCCATATATTCATACACAAGTTTTTAAAAAAAGTTTGTGCATTTAACCAATCACTGGATCTATATAGAAAGAACCAAAACTAAACAAATGGTTATGTTACAAATACAATAGGGATGTATTTTTTTTAATTAATTAATTTATTTCTTTATTTGAGAGCGACAGACACAGAGAGAAAGACAGATAGAGGGAGAGAGAGAGAATGGGCGCGCCAGGGCTTCCAGCCTCTGCACACGAACTCCAGACGCGTGCGCCCCCTTGTGCATCTGGCTAACGTGGGACCTGGGGAACCGAGCCTCGAACCAGGGTCCTTAGGCTTCACAGGCAAGCATTTAACTGCTAAGCCATCTCTCCAGCCCGGGATGTATTTTTTATTAATGTCTCACCACAACCATATCGATTAGCCAAGTGTTATATTTCCAGGTATTCTACTTTCACAGATGAAAACAAATGAGACTATAAGAATGAAGTGGTCTGTCCCTGCGACACAGAGGTCGTAACAAGATTCCCACTTGTGTCTTCTGACCTCACGTCTCGTGGCTATGTATGCTAAATACAGGACACTTGGTTAAATTTGAATCCCAGTTAAGCACCAACTTTCAAATAGGATTATATTCAATTTTGGGGACATACACTTTAATAATTATTGTATGGGATATGCTACAATATTGTGTGTAGTTTATGTGAAATTCAAATTTTGCTGTGTGGGGTGTTTTTACTTCCTAGATCTGGCACATACCTGTGGCATTGCTCTTAGTTTTTCTGCCCCAGTCTGTCATTCAGTCTTGATACAATTCTGTGATTCTGAACTACCTTGAGAGAGAATTATACTTAAACCTATTGTGTGTTAAATGCTTACCTCCTACTAAAAGCTTTACACACTTTATTGCATGTCTTAGCACCACCTGGAAAGTTGGGTATAATTGTTTCCCTTTCGAGAGTTAAAACACACACACACACACACACACACACACACACACACACACCCCTCAGAGAAGTTAAATAACTTGTTTAGTGCTTCACAGTGAGTGAAGGCAAGAGACAATACAACCTAGTTCTCTATGTATGCTTTTAGGGACACTTATTATTGTTCATACTTCAAAGTCCTCTTCTTTCTTTCCTTTTTCTTTTTCCTTCCTTTCTTTTTTCTTCTTTGCTTTTTCTCATTTCACTTCTATTTTCTTTGTTTTTCTCCCTTCCTCCCCCCTTTCTTTCCTTTTCCCCCTTCCTTCCCCCTTTCTTCTATCCCTTCCTTTCTTTTCAGACCTTGCACTCAGAATCCTCCTGTCTAAACCTGTCAAGTGCTGGGATTACAGGTTTGTACCATCAAACTCCATAAAGTGTTTTTTTGTTGTTGTTGTTGTTTTTTTGGTGACGTTGTTTTCTCCAGGTAGGGTCTCACTTTAGCACAGGCTAACTTGGAACTCACTCTATAGCTCCAGGCTGGCTTCAAATTCCCAAGGAACCTCTGCTCCTGAGTGCTGGGATTAAAGGGGGTGCATCACTCACACAGCTGTTTTTCATGAAATAAAAATAATATTTAGCATTGGTCACAAATGCAAAAGATTCTTGGGACTAGAAAACAGATGTCTGGGGGAATGAAGGAAAGAAGAGAGGGAGGGAGGAAGAAAAAGAAAAGAGAAAAGGAAAAAGAAAAGAACCCATATCTTTCCTCACACCCAGCAAAGTACTTACCATTGTCTGTTGTCTCACCCTGTTACATACCTGATTGTTGACTGATGTGTTTTATGAGCAATCCAAAACAGAAAGAATAAAAGTGAAGAGTTGAAAACTCAGGAGTCATTTGTGTACATTTTGCCGTGGAAT
Organism: Jaculus jaculus; assembly: GCF_020740685.1. Taxonomy (NCBI): domain Eukaryota; kingdom Metazoa; phylum Chordata; class Mammalia; order Rodentia; family Dipodidae; genus Jaculus; species Jaculus jaculus. The sequence goes on from NC_059102.1 coordinate 267,040,404, forward strand.
TGTTTTAAATTTTGTCAGAATCCTAAGCTGTGTTTCCAAACATGAAGATAAATTGGCCCTCTGACCTCTTATGAAGTGATATAATTCATCTGAAAGGTTTATTGCCCTGCATGTCACTCTGAAGTCCCCACTATTCTTCTCAGTCTTTGGCTCCATTAAATATTGGCAGAGGGAGGGAAGAAGGCAGGGGGAAGCTGGCTGGTTGTGCACATGTGAAGTGTGGCTCAGAAGAGCCCCAGCCCTCCTGTTCCCACAATACTTTTATCCTGTAATCACAGCCTGCGGGAGACACAGCAACAATTCATGTGGAAAACGAGATTAACTCATTTCAGTTAAGTGGAGATCACAGAGAGCAGCTGGCTGGAATCCTTTGGCTACAGGAGCCCACAGATCTAAGGTGATCAGGCTGGGGGCCTGAGGAGTAGCCCAGCCCATGGAAAGTCCTCCAGCCTGTGGGCATCACCCTTTAGGAGATGTGGATAGTGCCAGAGATACAGGTCAGCCCTGGCATGGCTCCTCTCTTCTGCAAAAGACCTTGTGCATATTTATTCATTCTTCTGTCTCTCTTTTCTCTCCCTCCCTTTGAACACAAGGTCTCATGTGTACTAGGTAAGTGCTCAACTACTGAGCTAAATTCTTAGACCTTTTTCTAGTTTTTATTTTGAGACAAGGCATCACTAAATAGTCCAGATTAGCCTTGAACACATTCTGCAGATCAAGCAGACATTGAACTAGTGATCTTCCTGCCCCAGCCATCTGAGTGGCTGAGATGACATTCCTACTCTACAAGGTCTAGCAGCATGTCCACCTGCCCTTCTACACAGCACTGCTGGGAGTTTCCTGGGGTAGTATCCTCCAGGTGCTTCACATCTCAGACCTCTTTATCTGGGATCATAAAAAAATGCCTCTGGGCTCTTGTGGTGGTTTGATTCAGGTGTCCCCCATAAACCTAGGTGTTCTAAATGTTAGGTCCCCAGCTGATGGCAATTTTGAAACCAAAGCCTTTTGGAGGCAGTGCATTGTTGGGGGAGGGCTTATGGGTGTTATAGCCAGTTTCCCCTTGCCAGTGTTTGGCACATTCTACTGTTCCTGTTGTCCATCTGTTGTTAGCCAGGAGAGGATATCCACCCTGTGTTCATGCCATCATTTCCCTTACCATCATGGAGCTTCCCCTTGAACCTGTAAGCCAAAATAAACCTTTTTTTTTTTTTTTTCTCCCTACAAGCTTCTCTTGGTTGGGTGATTTCTGCCAGCAATGCACACCTGACCACAACAGCAAAGTTGGTATGAAGGAGTGGTATCAATTGCTGCTAGACACATGGCTGTGTGGCTTTGGCTGTTTGTAGCTGAATTTCAAGAGGAGTGTGGAAGGATTTGAAACCTTGGCCTAAGAGACGTCTTGCAGTATTGTAAGTTGTAAGCTTGATGGGCTATTCTGGTCAAAGTTGAAACACCTGAATGCAGTAAAAACTATGGACTGTGAGGTTTTGTTTGTGAGGATGAGAAAGAGCTTTGCTTGTACTGGGCTAGAAGCAGTTTGTGTAAGAGGCTGCCTGTTATGTCCCTGACCTGAGAAGTTGTACAGGGTCACTTTGTGTAAAAAAGGACTGGTGTGAACAAAGAGATATGACACAGAAGAAATGGAATCTTTGGGTCAAACTGCTGCCTATTCAGCTGCAAATGAAAAACTACACCATTGAGATAGGGCCAGCTAACCCACATTGGGACAACAGGAAGAATGCAGTCTTTTCTTAAAGACATTTTTTTTTTAAATTATTTATTTATTTATTTGAGAGCGACAGACACAGAGAGAAAGACAGATAGAGGGAGAGAGAGAGAATGGGCATGCCAGGGCTTCCAGCCTTTGCAAACGAACTCCAGACGTGTGCGCCCCCTTGTGGATCTGGCTAACGAGGGACCTGGGGAACCGAGCCTTGAACTGGGGTCCTTAGGCTTCACAGGCAAGCACTTAACCACTAAGCCATCTCTCCAGCCCAAAATGCAGTCTTTTAAAGGGGCCTGAATGTTGAAGGAGTGTTCTGTTTTTCAATGTCTGTTTTATCCCCCCCAACCACTGGATTAACAAATTGGCACCCTACCTGGTATTATGGAGCATAAGAAATGCAGGAATTTGCAACACAGTCTTTGTTTTGAAAGTGGCCATGGGCAGTGTGAAGCAGATTTGCTGGATGCCTGCATGGAAACCAGATGGAGCCATGAGGATGGACTGTGAGTTGCAGTGGAACCCAGTGGAGATGCTGGGGCCATTAGAGGGCTGCTAAGGAGAGCTGCTCTCCCTGGGTGAAGTTTTGCAGGTCTGTGAATAGCCTAGCTGGAGGGATGGTATTGGAACTGCAGAGACTTGATGCTGGTTAGAATTATTGGACTTGGAGACTTGTTATTTACTAGAGTTGTTGGACTTGGAGGTACAGAGTTTGATGTTTGCCCTATTTAAATCTTGTATTGTTTGAATATTTCTTTGCTATGCCCAATGCCATCTTTTGTAGTGTGAATGTGTATTCTGTGCCATTATGGTTTTGGGGGGGATTTTTTTCTTTTTTTGGTATTATGGCTTAGATAAAAGACCTTGGACTATGGGATTGATTAAAGCTATGGGAACTTTTAAAGTTAGACTTAATGCATTGTATTTTACATCATGGATGGTTATCAGTTTATGGGGCCCAGGGGCAATATGTGGTGGTTTGATTCAGGTGTCCCCCATAAACTTAGGTGTCCTGAATGCTAGGTCCCCAGTTGATGGCAATTTTGAAATTAATGCCTCCTGGAGGGAGTGTATTGTTGAAGGCAGGCTTATGGTTATTATAATCAGCTCACCCTTGCCAGTGTTTGGCACACCCTGCTGTGGCTATTGTCCACCTGATGTTGGCCAGGTGGTCATGTCCATCTTCTGCTCATGCCATTGTTTTTCCTGCCATTATGGAGCTTGCCCTTGAGCCTATAAACCAAGCTTGTAACCCCCTTCTTCCCCCACAAGCTGCTCGTGGTTGGATGACTTCTGCCAGCAATGCAAATTTGACTGCAGCAGTTCTGAGCTCGGGGCTTCGTATATATGTCGCTCCATTCCAGGTGTCTTCTTTCAAAGCTGCGACTTGCTTTCTTGCTGATGTTTATGTTATCCTATTTCATAGCTGTCTTTGCTGTGGTAGTCATGGAATCTTCTACAGGGACACCCACCATGTTGACCTTCCTGTCTTTCCCACCTAGAGTCCTGACAGCAGGTGTTTCATGCCCACCCAGCTGCCCTCTATGTCAGCTGATGCCCTTTGCATAGGGGATGATTGAAAATTGCAAGCTGCACCCAGCTGTCAGGAGAGGTGTCTGAGCAGGCAGCATGCCCATGAAATGGGTGCCCCTTCTAGACCCTCTAATGTTTCTTCCTCCCATCCACCACTACCTCCAAAATCCTCCCAGTATTCCTTGCACAGTGCTGGTCACACCTGTACCCCAGGACTCTTCTCTTGATGCATACAAAGCCAGGGACCCTAGGATGTGTTTCCCTGTCCCTGAACATTTTTATACTGCTTGCTCATTTATTGACATCTGGACAATAAACCGTCCATCTTACCTTCAAGGCCAGAGTTCAGGCCCTCATAACAACTCCATGGGACTTCTGGAAAGTGAACATATGAATCTTAAGGGAAGAATATTCCATCCAGTTTCTTTAAAGCCAACTGGCTTAAACAAAACCTTCTGAGCATCCTCAGGTCTTCCTGGTCTGGTCTTTGGGTGACACAGAGACAAACATGCCCCAAAGTGCTTTCTAGTGAGTTTTAAATGACTTGTTGGAGATACTGGAAGTGTTGTCTGCATGTATTTATGTTCAAAAGCAGCTGTTTCCATTTTGAGGAAATTCATCCATTTGCCTTGTGAAATAATAACCTGCCTCCAAAATTCCCCAATAAATAGGAGCAAGGTGCTCAGACCTCACCATTATATATGCTTTGGAAGGATTCCTAAAGACTGGGTGGGTGCAGCTGTTTATAGGTTTGTTGAATATTTAACATTCTTTTGGAATCTACCAACTAAGATGACTATCAATTTTAAAGCATACATCTGTTTCAGAATAGCAGTTTGAGTGGTCAGCCCCAAAGAATGTGGTGATTAAAGTGTGAACAGATGACAGAATGATAAACCTTAACACTTAAAGATGTGTTTATATAGTGCCATCCCTACCTAACACCATCTGATAAATGATACAAAGTCCTTTCCATATGGGGACACTGCAGTTTGAATCTGAATGTCCCCTCTGTTTCCCACCTTAGTGCTTGATTATGAGTATTGGCCAGTGTTAAAGAGCGAGCACACAGGACCCTCCTCAATGGCTGCCACACATATAGTCCTATATACATGCACAGGCGTTGGCCACAATTAGTTTAAGTTAGTCCTGATGCAGAGCAAAGCTCTGAGAATGGGAACGAGCATTCCTTTCAGCAGCTTTCCTCATAGACATTAGCTACTTTGCCAAACGTGTTGGACACCTTTCTGGTCCTGGGCCCTGAGCTCTTGACAGATGCTCCTCTCTGATGTCATCAGGGAGAAAGCACTCTCAGGACAAAGCTAAGCTTTGCTTGAGTACAGAATTTAACACAGATTGTAAGGAATATGGCATCCAAATGCAGAATGGGAGAATGGGAGGCTTAATTTGGTTCAGATTTAATGAACCTGCTATCAAAGATTTTTTTTTTTTCCCTTAAGGAAATTTGAATGTGGACTAGGCCATAGATAGGATTAAGAAAGTTTTGTTGCTGAGCCTGGGGGATGGGCAGGTTTGTAATCCTAGTTACTCTGGAGGCTGAGACAGGAGGACTACAAGTTTGAGGCCTCCCTGTGCTACAGAGCAAGCACAAGGTCATACTGGGGCCGTGGTGGGCTAGCCTACGCTGAGGGGCCTTCCTGAAGCAGCACATCATGACGGGAGCCTGTGCTAGAGGAAGTGGCTCACCATGGTGGCCAGGAAGTGAAAGAGGAAGGTATTGGGGTCCCAATATTCCTTTCCTATCTAGTTTGGGGTACTGGGTCATACCACCCATGATGTAAGGTCCTCCGACTTAGGCTCCACCCCTTGAAGGTTCTACAACTTCCCAATAGCACTCTAGACTAGATGCTAAAATTGTAGCCCTCGAGCCTTAGGGAGACACTGATACCACTCCCCAGACTTATACCACGCCCATGTTCCATGTTGTGGACCCACATGTCCAAGCATCTTGATGGTCTGTAACCTCAGTTTATGGCCCCAGCCAACCACCTCCCCTGGCCTGTTGCACTTGTGTGAGCTGTCTCTCTCTCTCTTAAACAAGATTTCATGTGTCTGAGGCTGGCTTCAAAGAGCTGTGTAGATGAGGATGACCTTGACCTCCGGACCCTGCAGTGCAACCAGCTGCATCTTCAGCCAGTTGTTTTCTTTTTTTCTTTGTCTCACCCATCACCTTCTTGTTCTTGTGTTTTTCAGTTTGTTAAGGGAAATGACCTACCCCTTTCACCAAGTTCAGGGGACAAGGAATGGTTTGTTGTTTTCAGCTGTAAAATGGGGCTAACGACATCTTACCCCATTAGTTATAATTGTAGACAGTCGCATGTTCTCTGAAAAACTTTGAAGGGTCACATGAACGTGACACTTATAACACTCGTGGCTCAGATATTGGCTGTCAGCTCCTTGAGGCCACAGGTTTGGGCATAAATCTGCCCTATCTCCAAGGCCTAGTGGTTGAAACAGACTATGCCAATTGTAAATGTGTGTATTAAAAATTCAATCTAGGGCTGGAGAGATGACTTAGCGATTAAGCGCTTGCCTGTGAAGCCTAAGGACCCCGGTTCAAGGCTCGGTTCCCCAGGTCCCACATTAGCCAGATGCACAAGGGGGCGCACACGTCTGGAGTTCGTTTGCAGAGGCTGGAAGCCCTGGCACGCCCATTCTCTCTCTCTCTCTCTATCTGTCTTTTTATCTGTGTCTGTCCCTCTCAAATAAATAAATAAAAAAGAAACCAACTGCTCTCTTATAAAAAAAAAATCAATCTAGCTGGGCATGGTGGCACATGCTTTTAATACCATCATTTGGGAGGCAGAGGTAGGAGGATCACTAAGAGTTTGAGGCCACCCTGAGACTCCATAGGTAATTTCAGGTCAGCCTGGGCCAGAGTGAGACCCTACCTCGAAAAACTAAACAAAACAAAACAAAATCAATTTAAATCGATGCTGCTGAATTGAGGGATCATGCAAATATAGAGATATAGGGCTTTGTTTATAGTGGAAGGTAGCATAGTCATTGTGACAATTGTAGAACATGAGCTAATGAAACTGAATATAATTCTATATGATATTCTTTTTAATATTTTATTTGTTTATTTGCAAGCAGAGGAAGAGAGAGAGAGAGAGAGAGAGAGAGAGAGAGAGAGAGAGAGGGGGAGGGAAAGAGAAAGAAAGAAAGAAAGAAAGAAAGAAAGAAAGAAAGAAAGAAAGAAAGAAAGAAAGAAAGAAAGAAAGAGAGAAAGAGGTATGCCAGGGCCTCCTGCCATTGCAAACAAACTCCAGATGCATTCACTATTCTATACATCTGGCTTTATGTAGGTTCTTGGGAATTGAACTAGGGCCTTTAGGGTTTTCAAGCAAGCACCTAAACCTCCGAGCCCTTATTTTTCCATTTTGTTTTTAAGTGTTTTTATTTTTATTATTACTTTTGTTTTTAGAGAGAAAAGTATGGGTGTGCCAGGGTCTCCTGCCACTGTAAATGAACGTCACTTTGTGTACATGGCTTTACTGGGGTATCAAACCGGAGCCGTCAGGTTTTACAAGCATGTACCTTACACCATTGAGCCATCTCTCTAGCACCCTGTCTGATGCTATATGTTAGCTTACAGACTGTGAGCTTGTAGTGTTGCTTTTTTCTATAGTTCTTGACCTGTGCTTGGCTCTTTACCAGAGTCTTTTCTGTGTTTGAGGAGAGAGTCCAGGATTCAGAGATGCTGATAAAGGTGGTATTATGAGTTGTCTGTGGTAATGGACAAAGCCATTTTCATGGAGGAGGAGATCATTAAGTTGTGTTTTGATGACTGAACAGGAGTATCTCTAGACCCACCCAGGAAGTAGAGTGGAAGGAATGGGGTTTTCCAGGAAGAGGCACTAATGGAAGAGAGTACATGGATTTACTTTTTCAGCAGTTACTTTAATGATGTCTAAATGACAAATCTTAATTTAAAAACAAAGATTTTTTTTTTTTTTAATTTTGCTTGGGAAAGCACAATGTTTGGTCTCAGTCTGCCAGACTGCAAACAGCCTTGGCTTTATGGAAGGGGATTCAAATAAGGGATTGGGGTGGTGTCTTTTTGTCTCTATGGTTATTTATAGAGAAAGTATGGGCTGCTGCATGTTTATGGTATTTCTTCTTTATGGATGCCCAAGTTATTATTTTTTATTGGTTTGGGTACTTATTTTGCACATTTGTAAACAATTATGTAGTTATGCATCTGTTATACTACTGAGGCCATATGCATTGCCATGCTAAGAGAAAATTCCACAAGGGACTATCACTAGATTCCCTCATAAAAAAGCCATCACAGTGCCCAAAAGGAAAAAAAAAAAAAAAAGAACAGTTCACAAGTTTCATTGAGTTGTTGCAGTATTGGAAACTAAATGGATTTAATGTGTTTTTCTTCAGAATTGGAGTCAAACTTTATAACTGCAGGGTGCTCCTGTTTTCTCTGTTTGAGTGGAAGATGGGATGTACCACCAAAATGAATTAGCTGGTCAGAGAAGCACGTGTTGGTATTGTGTGCACATGGGTGCCTCCCATGAGTGTTGTGAGAGCCAGAGGACAATGGTGTCCTCCTCCATCACTCATCTGCTGATTTCTTGAGGTGGAGTCTCTCAGAATCCATACTTGCAGTTTGTGGGCCCCAGTGGTTCTCTGGTCTACAGGGATTACACACATGTGCTCTCATGTCCGTGTGTTTATGTGGGTGCTGGAACTCAGATAATCTCAGGCGTTTTGAGATCCTTATCTTGTACAGCCTGTGTTCTTATCCAGTGAGCCATCTCCCCAACCCCAAAACATAAACTTAATAAATTAATAATATCAATCAATCCTGTGTTCTTCCTCATCACTTGATGGAAAAAATATATATGTGGTTAATATATGTATATCTTATATCTGATAATAGTTACTTACTTATGTAGCCTATACATACATATATTATATATACAAACATACAGTTTATGTTTGTATGTGTCCTTCTTCATCTCCTTAATGGCTACATATGCATGTGTTATATGAAATGCATACTATATATAGAGAATGAACTAATGGAACTCCCAGTTTGTGAGGAAATTTTTAGAGGAAGTGTTCATTAAGCAGGAAATATTTACCGAGACCTTACATATGCCATGAATGGTTCTGCTATTTCATGTGGGGGACAGGGGAATAAAGGGATGGTTAGGACCAGGGAAATAGAGGTGAGCAGTGGAGATATTGTTGTTGGGACTGATCCAGCAGCCCAGGAAAACAGCACCCAGGACTCTTGTAATATCCTGAGCTAACATTTCATTCATTCAACATTTTCTTTCTTTCTTCCTTTCTTTTTTTTTTTTCTAGGTAGGGTTTCACTCTAGTCTAGGTTGACTTGAAATTCCCAGAGTGGCCTTGAACTCATGGCAATCCTCTTACCTCTGCCTCCCTAGCACTGGGATTAAAGGTGCGCACCACCATGCCCGGCTCAATATTTTCTTTTAAATCTGCAAGGAACCAGGCAAAAATATAATGGTATTACACTTTCCCTAAAGGAATGCAGACCTTGGAAGGAGACAGTCACTATATGCTGAGAAACTCTGCAGATGCTACAGCCTTACAAAAATAGTGCTAACATGAAGCACCAGTAAATGAGAAACATGTATTTTGATTAAGGAAGGGTGGAGGATTTAAAATAATTTTTCTAAAATAAAGAGATTCCCTAGACATACTGAAAGAACATTTAGAAATAAGCCTCTTTATTCAAATAAGTAAGTTTGTCCTATCTTACACTGGTTCATAACATTTTTGTATCTCCTTTCCTCTTCTGATGTGTATTAGAAACATTTATAATTTACCAAATGGAAAACATCACTTAGCTTTAAGCAGCAAGTAAAGAGTGAATTTGTAGCCAGGGGTATTATATTTTCCTCTTAGTGTAACATGTAACAATAGAAAAACAAAACAAGTAAATAAGCAAAAGAAAGAAAATCCCATCCTTTATTTTCAATATTTTAATGCAAAATATTATTTGTTCCCCTCTGCTGTTTATTCATTTTAAGCACGTCTCACCAGTGTTCCACTCTAAGCTAGTCTCAATTCAATTTAAAGTGAAAGGTTTTTGAGTTTAGGTAATTTACATATAAAAGCGTTACTGTACATTTTATAAAATGACTGTGTTCAGAAAAACAACGATTTCAATTTAATCGTATTGTTATTCTGCAAGTTGCAATGCCTTCCCCTTGCTTCTCTGGTCTTACTAACAATATTTCTTCTTGTCCTAATTTTAAATTGTTAGTGTTTGAAAATTGATGTGTGTCTTTCAGACCCCACCAGTAAGACTTAAGGCCCACTGTGATTTGTCTGATAGACTTGAATATTATGTGCATGTGTATGAGACAGAGAATTTTAATAATAATATAAGCATGATAGTTACACAGCTCGTTCTAAATTATTTTCTTTCTTCTCCCAAGACATTTTGTTTGCCAGTGGCCATATCTATTATAACAAATACAACAAACTTAAACCTCATTTTGTTTCAAATTTGGCAGTGTTCATTCTTGTATGAACCCTTTTCTTTCAATTTATTTTGTTTGTTTGTTTGTTCGTTGGAGGCAGGGTCTCACTCTAGCCCTGGCTGACCTGGAACTCACTCTGTAGTCCTTGGCTGTCCTTAAACTCACAGTGATCCTCCCACTTATGCCTCTGGAGTGCTAGGATTAAAGGTAGTGTGCGTCACTGGGCTTGGTTTCTTTTCTTTCTTTTTCAAGATAGGGTATCACTCTAGCCCAGGGTGATCTGAAATTCACTATGTACTCTCAGAGTCACCTTGGAATCACATTGATCCTCCTACCTGTGCCTCCAGAGTGCTGAGATTAAAGGCATGCAACCCCCAGCACATCTTTCCATTCATTAAAAGTCCTAGAAAATTCCTCAGGAACATATCACTCTACCTCAGAGTCTCATAACTCACCATATCTTTGAGAAATGAGAGCATATTTGGGATTTCTGACCACCGTGCTTGACTGAGGCAGTCTTCTGCTGTTCATATTCTTTTTTTTTGTTTGTTTGTTTTTGTTTTTGTTTTTGTTTTTTTTGAGGTAGGGTCTCACTCTGGCTCAGGCTGACCTGAAATTCACTATGTAGTCTCAGGGTGGCCTCGAACTCTCGGCGATCCTCCTACCTCTGCCTCCTGAGTGCTGGGATTAAAGGCGTGTGCCACCATGCCCGGCTCTGTTCATATTCTTGACCCTTGAAGTTAATGTGAGGCTCTGACTATTAAGTGATAAAACAAAAACACTCAATGTTTCTGATTCTGCTGTATATGTAAATGTCCGCTGGCCTCTGCTGTCTGTTCTGCAAATTAGGGCTTTTCCTCAGCTCTCTTACTCTCATGGCTTCCTCCACAAGCACACGATTGTTTCTAGAGAAGAGAATTGGCATCTCTTTGAACCCCAGAATAGCAAAGCATTTTCACAATTAATTTGATGCTAACCAAAAAGTAAGTGCTTCCTAGAGTGAAAAGATCAGAGATCATGTCCTACTGTGGTCCAGCTGACTAGGACTGTGCCCAGAGCCAGGCCTCCCAGAGTCTCCCAGCATCTCCCTGCTGCGTCTTATGTATCTTCTTAGTGCAGGCATTGGATGCCGTTGGGTGATGATCATTTGTAGATATACATTTATATAAACCTCACAGAGCAGGGCACAGGACATCATGAGTGACTTCAGTACCACATGGTTTGTGTCCCATAGTTGGCATATGCACAGAGACATTATAGCTCATTGCTCTTAATTTATATATTCTATGTATATCTAAAAGAAAATTATTTTTGTTCATTTATGGTGGCACACACTGGTGGTTGAGTGAGAAGGATTTTGAGTTTGAGGAGAGCCTGGGCTATATTAGCAAGAGTTTCTAGGAAGGAAGAAAGGAAGGAAGGGAGGGGAAATGGAAGGAGAGAGGGAGGGAGGGAGAGGATGCTGACTGTAAGATGTCTCGCTGGTTCCGGGCTGGGATGACAGACTTACGCTACAGCAGTCTGTTTCCTTGTTTAACCTGCACACTTTCCTCCTCCCTGCTCCATCTCCTCTTGCTTTGTCCACTTCACCCGCCACTCAGTGCTCTCTTGCCTCTAACCCACTGCGTCCTTGAGAAGTGCAAGCATATGTTTGCGAATTCTGACCACCACATTTGACCTGAGAAGTCCACTCCTGCTCATATTCTTGAAGGCCCTCTCAGGGCATCTGTGTGGCACCCTTTCTGCTATTCTGGCCACTAGAACTCTCTCTGTCATAAACGTGACAAGCTCATTGCTTTTCCCGCCAGGTCAAGGTCAAAAGCAAACTTGCTCCATGTCCTTGTGTCACACTAAATGAGGTAACGTACACTACAGCTCCCAGGTTTCAGAGCTATCACAGTCCATCCTTAACACAATACGGGTTCACTTACAGTTAAAGTCACAGGGTAGTGTGACTTACAGCTACTCCTGGATATAGACCTGATCTGCCCTGAGGCCTCTCTCTGCACCCCTGCATCCTGCACACCTCTATGAGACCCTGGCATCCAGGCTGCAAGGACAGGGACAAGATAAATGGGTCTGTGTGGGCTCTTAGTGTTGTCCTATTTCATCCTCATTCCATTGGCAAAAATCCAGGCTTTCCAGAGAGAGGGAAGTGGCTCCAGTGACAGTGTAGCTGGTCCTCACCTCACTCCCATTCTGGCTCTCACCCACTCATTCATAATCTGAAATTGAATCTTTAACAACTGCCTGTCACTAGTTGAGCGCTCTCGTAGGGATTTGGTTACCAGCAAAGTACAAAGCTCAAGATAGTCCTTGTGCTCTATCATCTCTTCAATCAACCAGCACCTTAGTTTTTTTTTTTTTTACTATATTCTATAGAAACCAGAGATTAATCACTGATGTAATTTTTTGCAACAGCTCTTAAGAACTGATGTTCATTTATCCTTCATTCATATCCCTCTTTGTTCTAGATGTGAAGGCAGGTTGTTTTAGTGCATTGCATCCACTGTGAGCATCATTGTATCCTTCCCTTATTTACTAGGGCAGGTTAAAGCCCCTTGGTCTGGGAAGGTTGGGGAAGTCCACTCCATTTCTATGAAGTCTTTTGGTGCAAAGACAAAAATCCCTAGCTGGGGAAGCATCTCCATGGGGTTCCTTCTCAGTTTACATCAAAGCCTTAGGATCGAAAATCATGTGCTGTAAGCTCCAGAAAATATTGTGCAACCATTTCCTGCACCCCTGAAGCAGACATTTTTCTGGAGAGCATTGAAAATGATTTGGTGAAGTTTTATGTGTATACAGAACTTTGTGGATGTTTCTCATGCCCAGCTGTTTCTTGCATGAGTTTTCCAAGGACAAAGGTACTATTTTATTTGTTTTCCCTTGCATGTCTGGTCACTGAGCCAAGAGTCCCAGCACAAAGTAGGTGTCATATAGCACAGGTCATATGAGTAGATCTTCCATCATGGTCTCACAGGACAAAAATCACATGGTGAGGTATTTTTTAGAAAGCATTCTCAAAGTTAAGCAATGCAATATGTATATTATTTCAGAAGCTAAGATTAGCCTTAGTCACATCCAGTTCTGAGCATTCCAGTGTGCTGTTCAATTGTACAGGTGGTAGAGCATCTGCACATTCACAAGACACCTGTTTGTGTTGCCAAGTGTGGGATACTTTCTCCCTGAGGAGTGACAGACAGTTCTCCTGCCCTTGGCACCCATGTCTTCTCTTGGATGCACTATGCTTTCTGGGCCACCATCACACCTGCTCTTATTGCTGGCTCTATTCCACGACTGGTACCAGTTGTGTCTATCCTTAGAATGTTGGCCACTAAATCCTTTGACATGTCCCTGCTTCCTTTTGCATGTGGGATCTGGTTAAGGCCATGTGAACCCTGACACACTCGGTATTCTTCTGCTCTCAGTGTGCCTGCTTGTTCCTCTCCACCACTGTCTGAGTCTGATACGGTCTATGTGGAAGCCCTAGACCACCTCTCTCTCTCTCTCTCTGTCCTTTTACCCCACCTGCTTGATGTTGTCAGGTTCCCTGTCAGACACTGTTAAGCCTATCTCAGCACATCCTGACACTTTTGTTGATTCTCAGCTCTGTGCCTGAGGTCAAGTCGCTCTAAAGCAGAACCCAAGGTAGAGATTATGTGACACAGACTTTGTCAAAGGAGTGTTCTCAGGAGAAACCTGAGTAGGCCAGGCACACATTGGAAAGGAGAGCGGGGTTCAGAGCAGATGTAGTCTTAGTCACAAGCAAAGCCTCATTTCATCTCCTCCCTTGGGGACTTTGGGGCAAGGCTCTTGTAACTCCATAGGAGGCAGTCTCAGGGCATCTCCATGGGTGCTGGATTCATCTAGGTAAGTGAGGTGAGGTGGTCAGGGACATTAGCCAGAGAATGTCGTGACAGCTAGGTGAAGGTTCAGTGACTGAGAAAGGGGACCATATTGTGGCACCAGTGGCTTCTACTGCCTTGCTCACCCAGTCAACTTTCCTCTCTCCTCATCCGGAATGCCTGTAAGTCTGTCTCACACACAAACACGAGTGCACTCAAGGTTATGTGTATGCATTGTATACAGTGGTTTTCCTGTGTCTGATGTATATTTCCTCTTTGCCTTGCCCATGGAAGCCCAGGAAACACATTCTCTCTCTTTTTCTCTTTGTGCTTTTTTTTTTCTTTCTTTTTTTTTTTTTTTCTTTTTGAGGTAGGTTCTCACTCTAGTTCAGGCTGACCTGAAATTCACTATGTAGTCTCAGGGTGGCCTTAAACTCGTGGTGATTCTCCTACTTCTGCCTCCCCAGTACTGGGATTAAAGGTGTGAGCCACCACACCCGGCATGAAACACATTCTTGAGCAGAGTCTTTGCCCTACAGAGTGAAGAGTGTGGGACCTTGAAGTAATTAAATTTATTGGATTAGGGTTGGGGACATGGCTCTGTCTGTATGTGCACAGTGTAAGCAGGAGGACCTGAGTTTGATCATCCACACATTTGTAAAATACCAGGCTTGGTGGCATATGCCTATACCTCCTGAGCTGGGAAGGCAGAGACAGGAGGATTCTTTGGGCTAGTTTAACCAAATCAGTGAGCTCCAAGTTCAGGGCCAAAAATAACATCAAGAGTAATTAAGGAAGATATCCAACATTGCACTTGTCACACACACACTAATAATAATAATAGTCAATAAATTTACTATGGTATATGAGAAGAGAAAGAACAGTTTAAAGACCTAGGTATCATAGGCAACAACCCAGTCCTCTGCTGACCTCTGCCGCTCTTACTTGATTCCATGAGGCTGAAACCAGAGCCTCACATTTGCAGAAGTCAAGCCTGTGAGATCTGGAGTGCATCCTGGGTGACTTGTCCCCTCAGCACTCTGTTCTTTCATCTTTCCTTTCCAAAGGCCACAAGGTCCCAGGCAGTCATTTCTCTTCATCTGTATTTATTGTTTTAATCTACTTCTCCCATCCCTAGAGAAGGGCACTCACCTGACTCTGTGAGTTCTAACAGGGTCTTTGCTGTCACAGCCAGGCTGGAGTTTTGTGACCTCAAGCAACTCGAGGTGGCCTCCTAAGTGGCAGCTGCCAACTGCCCAAAAGCCAGAAGTTCTGTCTTTCTGAAAAACAGTTCTATTAGGCGTAAGTGACATTTTTAAGTCCCCATGTGTGACTCAAGTCATAAAAGTTCACATGGCTGTCATGACGAAGGGATGGAAGTCATTTCTAGCTTCCAGGCAGTGCCGGAGTCAAACAGATAATGTCCTCCATTGCTAATGTTATATATGAGGCACATTCTTGTCACAGGGTAGAATAGAGTGGGCATCATGATCATATTTTGATGATCATAATAATTAGACATAAAATCAACATTTATGTATAACTTGTAATTTGAAGATTCTTTCTGTGTATGATTCTGGGCTTTACAAATGAAAATCTGGATTCAGCTGAGCCATGAAATGTCATGATGTAAATAGAATTTTAAAATAATGAGACTTCCACTGCTTTGAGGCTATTGGCATATTAAAATACAAATATATCTGTATTTTTCTCATTTTTATTAGATGAGTGCATGTTTGCTCCTAACAACTGGTGGTTTTGTATAGTACCATAACAGTTGCTCTATTTTTTTCTTTTATTATGTATGGTGTTTCTTTAAGAAGTCTCACTGTGTTGATCATGGTGAATCAAGTAAGAGTCTTTTCATTTGACAGATGCGCGTGCCGACAGGTGCTGAGGCTGTAGGGACAAAGAGTGTTTAGCTCGGACCACATAGACACACTGCTCTTGCCTTGAGGATCCGGTAGAAAAACTATGTCCTCTAAACACTGTTCCACTCTGTCTTTCTCCATTGGGCAGTGCTATTTCTTCATCCTCATCACTGGGGTTCCCTACATACCACCTCCCAGTCTTCCAGTTTAGTCCTTGCCCTAGAGAGCTATGGAGAATCAGGACAGGACAAGAAGCCGTGGTTTAGTAGCTGGCTGGCGTTTGTCTGTGGCCTGAGTATCATGCAAGGTTAGGCTTTCTGCTCCTTGTCTGCAAGTCATTTTCAGCAGACCAGTAGTCACCTCTATATCCCGTATGACCTCTCAGTTATTTTGTGACCTCACCAACACTAAGGCAATGCTTTTACCTGTGAATTTGTAAGAATGAGTGTAAGAAGTGTTTGGTGGGAATGGGAAGATGGCTCAGTGGTTAAAGGTGCTGCTTGCTTGCAAAGATTACTGGCCCTAGTTCAATTCTCAAGCCAACCCCGTTAGTTAGATGCAAAACGGGGCATAAAGGTCTGGTGTTTGTTTGTGTGGCAAGAGGCCCTGGTATGCATGCACACATACATACATACACATTTTGTGTGTGTGTGTGTGTGTTTGGTGAATGAAGGCAGACTCTTGAAGACCTTTCTTGTAAGTGTCTCGAGGAAGGACAGATAATAATAGACCATCCTTGGCACCCAGACCTTCTGATCAGTGCATGCCTGTGGAGGCACCAGGATCATCCTCATAGAGCGTTGTCAGCTCTTAGAGAGTAAACCACCCATATTCAGGAGTGCTTCATCCCTCCAACTTCTGGGAGTGATTGTAGAATTGAAATGCATGAAAGTAGGCCTGGAGAACTGAGGTTTGGGTTGGGCTGGTGTGGCAAGATGGAGCTGAGGAGAGAGCTTACTTGGCAAAGTGCTTGCCTTGCAAGTACAAGACCTGAGTTCAATCACCAATACCAGTGAAAATGCCAGACATGGCAGCAAACAGCCATAACTCCCACACTGGGGTAGATCCCGTGGCTCACTGGCCAGCAGGCGTAGCTTTATCAGCGTGAGCTCCAGGCCAATGAGAGATCTTGTCTCAAAAAGACACAAACATTGTTCCTAAGGAATAACACCTGAGGATACCCTCTGGCCTACACATGCACACGTGCTCCACCCCACCCCCCGCCAACTCTCATACATGAAAGAAAAAAGAAATAAAAAGGTATTTCTGAACAGTTGAGATTTGACCAAATGGGAGAATTATATATATGTATTGTCACACACTCACATACACCCAGCTCAGATAACACCCTGCCCTCAAATTATCTCCTAAGTAAACTCACTGCTTCTGAAGGTAAGCTTTGAAGGGTACCTCCTGCTGTACCTCCTTCCATCTAATAGACTCCCACAGAATGCCCTTGGTCCCCCACCTGACTTCAATTGTTCCCAGACACATCCACTCTGCACCAGCCCATTCTGCTGAGTTAGGAGACAGTTTCATCTTTTGAGACCTCCTCTCCTTAGAACCAGCCCCAACACCGTAGGCCTGAGATTGACGAAGGAGGAACAAGAAGGACTGGGTTTCAGGGCCTGTCTAAATGCAGCTAGCTGTGTCTATTTCCAAGTGAAACTCTCTATCCCAGGGGCCCCTGGAACTGAGGCCCAGTGGCTCCACTCTGAGCAGAGCTAGTGCTGATGTGATTTGTGAAGACAGAACTGAGAGTCGTGGCTGGCAACATCCATTGGCTTGGGCTTCTGTGCCCAGCTGGTTGCAAAGCAGGGATAGGGATATGGAGAGGCAACCTGAGGAGGTGGATTTGTGGTGTTCTGGTGAAGAGAAGGACCCTAGTTAAGGGTTGGACTCAGAGTTCCAGGTGAAGACAATATCCCAAGGTCTGAGTTATGGACAGTGTGCCCCTCCTCTCAGGCATAAGGGTGCCATTTACTTTCTCTGAGTGCTGGAAGGGGACTTGGTGAAATTGATTTGGCAAAAAGGTTAATGCGTTTTTATCGCTGCCAGTTGGCCAATTGAATTGCTAGTAATTGAGGAAGGGGAAGAATTTAATTGGACACACTCAATGCAGGTCCACCAGAGCCTACATCTTTTATTTTTTGCAGATGTGTGTGTATGCATGTATCTGTGTGCACATGTGGCTATGTGTGTGCAAGCATATGTGTATGTGCATGCATGTGCATGTTTGTATTAGATATATTCCTTGTATTCCTTTCAGCCTCTCTTGTTTTAAAAGGATTTATTACCTGTCTATTCATGAACCCCAACTCCACAATTCTGTAGAAAACACTAGAGATCTGTGTTCTACTGTTTAATGTTGTATTATTAGAGATCTGTATAAATATAAACTCTGTCTCCTATAGACCAGGGTATTTCAAATGGGATGTATCCTTCATGATCCACAAGGGCAGGGCCTCAACAAACTATAGCCAGTGGTTAACTCCCGACCTGTTATCACTGAAGTTTTACTGAAACAGCCAGGCCCATTTTTAAAAGGGATGGGATTTCTTAGAACTGCTTTATCGCAGTTAGCTGAGTGGGCAGCAGAGGCAGTTCTGCAGACACTAGGACATTTACTATGCATTAACAGAAAGAATTTACTGACCCCCAAAGTTTTCCAGATTTACCAAATTTTAAAAAAAAGTTGCTCATGAACATTTAACTTTCAAATTAACTCTGGTTTCATAGCAAACAAATATCCCAAGTTTAACTGAGTAGTTTCTACATTAAAAAAAAAAAAAGCCTATGATCCCTGTACTTGAATATTGAAAGGTAAAAGGAGCCTCTACTTAGATTTATCTTTTTCTGAAACCTATTTTAACACTTCTTTCATACTTTGAAATGTTATGTGTGCTGGTATATACATTGCTTGTGACAAACACCTATATAGACATTGAAGGTGCTACAGTTTAAAACAGTGTACCCAGAAACACACATGCTAAACGCTTGATACCCAGCCTAAGATACTGTTGGGAGATGTTGGAACTTTTATGAAGAAAGGAACAGGAGGAATTCTTCAGGTTCCACATGTGTTCTTGGAGAAGGTAGTGAGATCCCAGCCCTTTCCTCTTCCTCTCTGTTTTACTTCTAGGACAGCAGGTGTGACATTTTCTCTGCCACATGTTTCTACCATGATAGATCCCCACAAGACCCAGGAATGAGGTTATGAGGCTATGGACTAAAACCTCCAAACTCTTGACTTAAACCTTTACTCTTTGTAAGTTAATTATCTCAAGTGTTTGTTACAGTAATGGAAAGTTGACTCACATAGTGGGTAGAAAAATGTGTTTTGTACTGATGGTGGAACATGATTAAAATAGTTTGGAGGATGTTGGGAGAGCAGAAGAACTTGGACTCACGTGACCTTCACGGTTGTGGTGTACTCTCTGGGGGACATCTGGCAGGAAGACAGGATGCTGCTGCCAGCCGTGGCTGGTCTTAGTTGTCTAAGCATTCTAGTCTAGTCCCGGCAATAAAGTCCATTGTTGTCCAAGGTTATTGTGAGAACTCAGTGGACATGTGTAACTGCAGCATTGGCCAGACCTCTCTATACAGCGGTGTTCTGTCAATGGTCTATTTGTCTACTCACGTGGAAACAAGTCTGCTGAGGGAAGGACAGCAGTCCTCCCAAGAGCATGTGGATTCTTCCTTACCTGGGCCTCCTTGCTTCAGCAACATTGCCCAGCCTGGCAGTGAGTCACAGGGGTTAAACTGTTTATGTCTGCAGGGTCACTCCATGTGGCCCTGTGGTTTCAGTTCACATGGGTTTTGGTCATCCAGTTTTGTTTTCACTTGGGTTCACTGTGTGACTTCCCATCCACAGTCTCTCTGTGTATGGTGTGCTTGTGAAACTGCGAGGATTCAGGAAGCCAATCAGGCAACTTGTCACAACCAGTGACAGTGAGAGCCAGGCCCCTTCCAGGCAGGCATCCAGGCCAAGGAGTGGCTGCTCACATCCTGAGCCTCAGAGCGAGGGAAGGAAATGGGGGAACCTGCAGAGCTTTCATAGAATCTCCCGCATGTACCACTCCACCTACTGCAGTCCATGCCTCCCATACAGCCGGAGCTGGGTGCAGGTGTGTTCCTGAACTGGAACTGCACCTTATCAGCAGACGGAAGAGCCGCCCTTCCCCCCAGCTGCAGTGTGGACTCCCAGAAGCCATGTAAAGCTGGACTCAGTTGCATGTATCTATAACGTCAGCCCTCCTTATGGTGAGATGGTAGACAGAGGTAAGAGAATCCCCAGAAGTTTGTGGGCCAGCTGGCCTTGTGTACAAAGCAGGGAACAGCAAGAAATCCTTTCTAAGACAAGAAGCGAAGACTAATATATGAGGATGCCCTCTGACCTCCTCATGTGAGCCATAGCCTGTGTATCTACACACATACCACACACACACACACACACACACACACACAAAGATAATTAAAAACTAAAATAACCAAAAGTAGAGATATAGCTCAGCAGTAGAGTGTTTACTTGGCATAATAAAGCACCATAAACAACACAGAACTCCCCAAACGGACCAAGGCAGTTTAAAGTGGGGTTTGAATCTGAGTCTTATTGAAGCTGGAGGCAGCCAAGCTCTTTTCTGGAAGAGCCCAGCTGGTGGCCCTTGATCAGGGCCTCTGTGGATAGGCTGATTGATTAATCACGTCTTGCAGTATGCATGTGGCTGAGCCAGGCATCTTTCTCCATGCCCCAACCCTCCCTCCTATGCTTGAATTGCCAAGGGTTTGTGCCATGGGTGCTTTACTTTGGGAAACAATGACTGTTTTTTATTCTTGTTGCTAGTCTCCCCTGATGTCATGGCTGCTGGTCTCCTTTTGGTTCCCACTGTGCTGGATGCTAAAATTCATCACGTGGTGGGACCTCCTTTATTGTTGAGTATTAGGCGGGATCACTTGGTACACTGGCTTTGTAAAATCTGTTCTCTTTGCCTCTTTGGCTCTGTTCAGAAACATAACATTTTAAAGCCCTTCTTGGCTGGAGGATTTTTTTTTTTTATTGTAAACATAAAACATTCATTGAAACATTAAACATTTTACAGCTGTTTTTCAGCACATAAATTTTCATAGACACCCACCTCCTCACTGCCATACCCCCACCATATATTTCTCCTCCTCCTCCTCTTCTTCTTCTGCCCTTACCTCAAATAGTTCCAAAACCAGATCCAGGGCATATAGGGGGTTAGATTATAGATACAATATGACAATTGATGTGGATCACTTAGTTTTGAAAAGCACATTTTATTTTGATGTTAGGAATGTGTATTGTGCCAGACCCCTGCCAGAAACCCTCTCCTTGCTCCTGGATAGTTGGGCTTGCTCTTGGGATTTTCTTTCATTCAGGGGATATTTGTCAACAGTAACCCTGTGACCTTCAGATATGCTTGCCTGACTAGGTTCTTTCTCTTACACTTTTGTCATAGTCAATGTGTCTACTGCAGCTTGGGCTCTGGAGCAAGATGCATGAAACAGACTTGGGTCTGACTCAGAACTAAATCAGTGTCAGCCAGATCTCAACCATACACCAGTGAGTCAGAAAAGTAAATATCTGTTCCTATGAATTGTTGAGGTTTTGGGCAATATTTGTTATGCAGCAGTAAGCGGTCAGCTGCTGACTAATACACTCCCCAGGTTTCTTAGTATTCTACATTGAATAAAATACATGACACTTGTCAAAGTTTGTATGTCCTGACTCCCACCCACCTGTCAGAATTTATTTCCCACAACACTCAAGTCTTGCCTGATGCTTTCTTGCCTTTATTGTCTTCTTACCGCTTCGTAGACACACAAGCTTCTGGGCTTCTGTATGCTTCATTTTTGCCAGGGAAGAGCCATGGCTGGCTTGTTCTTGTCCTTGTGAGTCAGTTCACATATTGCTTTCCAGAGGCTTGAACCCCCTACCCCAAAAACAATAATGAAATTATAGTATCTCTGTATATTAAGTTCTCATTATGAGACACGCATGTTGTTACCATCTTATAATAACCCTAGAAGACATGTATACCACAAACAGTTGTCTATGAATGAGAGGAAGCATCCAAAGGGGGAACCAGCAGAATCTTACAAGTTGTCCAAATTGCCAGGCCAGTAAGTATAAGAATAAGGTTCCAGCTCTGCAGTGTCCTCCCTTCTCTGTTTCTTTCCTTCCAGTACTTACCACTGTCTATACAACTGTAGTAACCACCCTTGTTCCATTTAATCTGTTACCCATAGTAAACCATGTTCTGACAATATTTAATCGTCCATGTCAGAAATAAGTTATTCATAAATTTTAAATTTCATATCACTCTGATTAGCATGATGAAATCTCAAGCCATCCTTGCTCTTTCCTGCCTGGGACTTAAATCATTCCTCTTTGCACCATGTCTATTCTATGTGCTTTACCCTCCTGTCAATAACTCAGTTATCAGACCAATGACCATGACTCCAAAGCACAAGAATAATGACACTACAGTTCAGATATGTGAAGAGAAGCTTTAAAATAGTTCTTTTAAGTGTCACATAGGATTTAGAGCTTTCCCTGGTATTAGACACTTGAGTTCTTCAAATGTGGCTCCCACAGGTAATAGAAACACTATATATACTTGTTTCCCCATTTTCTCCTTTAGAACATAAATCCATGAGCTTGTCTGGTTAAGATGCTGTAGGCTCAGCCTGGTAATTAGATGTTCCCATATCAGAGCCATGTCCAATCTTGCAAAGGGAATATTACAACATTTGTTGACCTCAGTTTTTCTAAGAGGGGTTCATATCATTAAGCTTGTTCTATTTTTCTTTCTTTTCTTTTTGAGATAGGGTCTTCTTTATATAGCCCAGTCTGGGCTTGAACTCATGATAATCCTCCTGTTTCAGCCTTTTGAGAATTAGGATTATATGTATGCTGCACTATGCCTTGCTTAAGAGGCTTGTTTTTAACCTTATGAGTTCCTCTGAAACTGAACATTCCATATTTTCACATGTGAGTGTACATCCTTCATGGCAGCCCTACAACCAGCCACCCAAGAATCTCTAATCCCTCCCTAGTTGGCAGTATTGAACTTGGACTCTGCAGACCCTAGTGTTCCCTACCTGGCATGCAATTCATTATCCCACAGACTGTATTGCATTCCCAGACCCATCACATTTTTCCCCCTGCATCTAGCATTTATTCATTGTTACCAGGGATTGAGTCCTGAGAAATGAAGGTGAAAAGGCATCAGTCTTTGGGTAGAGTGGCCCTTTGATACATATTTGATAAACCAATGAATAAATCTTGTCTGTGCCCTTACAAACTGCTCATCACTGTCATGGATGGAACTCCCAAAAAATTATATGCAAATCTAGTGTGGTGGAAACAGTGAGCCCTTTCTGGCCAATCCTTTGCTGTTTCTGTTTCCAGCCTTTGCGGGCCTTCTGCTTATCAAGCCCTAGGGATATAGAGTTAAATAAAATAGAAGCTTAGCCTAGCCCTGCTGGCTGTGAAGTTCACTGTTGGGCTTCTTTCCACCACTTTCATCCCCACATCAAGGTCTCACCCCATCTTAGCAACAGACCTACTTTCCCACCGGAAAGGCCCTAGCTCTTATTACAGCGCGGCCACCATCAGCGGGTCCTAACTGGCTAGCAGATGGCAGCTGCATGAAGTCACTGAGCCCAGATAGGTATCAGCAGGGAGATTAGGTAAACGCTTATTTGAGGGGCTGTCAGGGCTCATGGCAAAGGGTTCCCTTGGGCTCATGGCACGCCCTCTGCAGTTATTTCTCATGTGCACTCGGATTACACTGCTCGGTGATATTACATCTGCATGCACCTTGCCTTCTGACCTGACAAACACAGGTGCTGCCCAAATCCCCGTAAAGTGGTATATCTTAAGCAGGAAGGAGCATCTTTGGGAAGAGAATTGGTTTACAAAGCAGCCTGACACACAGGCTCTTATTTCTCCTTGCAAACAAATAATTCATCTTTATGCTCCTGGGGCCACAGTGAAACTCGAACCTGGACGAAAGCAGGGACTGACTGCAAGATTTGTTTATAGCAGCGGGAGCAGAGTAGTTAGCCAGGTGTATTCTAAAATTATCAATTGCTGATCGCACTGCTTTAGGCCTCATGGGGTAGGTTGACCACAGCAATGGGCGTTGTTCACCCCCCCTCAATGAGCCAAAACTACCTGCATGGTCATGTGATAAGTAGAAGTGGGCCTATTTCCCAGAAAAGGAAAATAAGCCACAGAGGAATTAAATCTTCTGCCATACTGATAGAAAAGAGAGAAAATGGACTCTTAATAGAGAGAAAATTAACAATGTTAATATGTTTGCAAATTCCACAAGGCTCTGTTACATTAAATTGCCATCTTAACAATACTGGATAGTGGGGGTGGGGGAAGAGAGAAAGACAGAAAGAGAGAGAGAGAGAGAGAGAGAGAGAGAGAGAGAACATTCAAAGTCAGATTTTATGTTCTGGTGATAGATTTTATATCATGATGAAACATTTAATGTCTGTTTGCTCTTGTCCTTAATGTTAGAGTTATATAATATACGCAAGTATTTTAGTGAAGAAAACTAAAAGCAGAAAATGCACATTTGGATAATAATGGAGCATGAATTAGGCAAGAGGAAGTGTTTTGGAGTCTATTTGAGAAATAGCTAAGGAGGGAAAATTACAGATCTTAAAATAGGGGTAATATATTATATAGCTGTGAAAACGGGCCAAGCAGATTGCCTGCATTAAAGCCATATTGGATGTTCAAATCTCAAGTTACCTGGAATGCAACTGTACTTCCTATATTTAACCAGGCTTTTTATAAACCCTTCCCCTTAACACCCCAAGCTGACAACCACATCCTACATGGTTATTTAATACCAAAATTGACTTTCTTCATTTTGAATTTCCTCAAAATAGACAGATATCCAGAAAGTCCTCTAGAAGCATCCTGCTAATTACCAAACTAATGTTTCTGGCAGAGTTCTTGTGAATTGCACCCTTTCTCCTCCTCCCTCCCTTGTGCCCTTCCTTCTTTTTCCTCTCCTTCCCTCCCTTTGCCTTCCTCTCCCTTCTCCTCCTGTCCTGTTCTTTTCTCTCTCTACTTTTCTTTTAGCCCTTTAGTAACAGACCACAACGAACCTAATGCAAGAGAAAATAGGACAGCATAAAGAAGGAATTTCCAAAAGATTCTTTTGTATCTTTAAAACAAAGAAGGTGGAGGAAGAGTGGGAAGGAGGGAATAAAGGATACAAAAGAAGATAGAAAAGGTAGCAGCTCCTCTGAGGAAATGTAAGTCTGTAAAGTTTTGCTGCATTAGACCAAAAACAGAGGGGATACCCATTGCCCAGCTAACAGGAGGGCGATCTCTGTAGAGCTCCTAGAGGCACATCTGTTTCTCTAGATTACTAAAGTTAGCAAAAGCAGTTTCATAGCTACCCTGTCACTCCTAGGATCTGTGAGAAGGGGGTACAGCCAGACACTAGGACCCCTACCTGTGTGCTGAGAAAAGAAAAAATTTCAAGTAGGGCTCAAAGGTCCCAGTTGGCTTAGAAAATGTCAGAGGAGGAAGGACAGTGTCCCAGAGATACCACACTTACTTGCAAAGTGAAATTCAAGTGACTTAAAAGGATACCGCCCATATAAAAGACAGACATGTTTATTTTATGTTCTGAACAACATATCCGAACTTAATTAGGATAAAAAAAAATGGCACAAATATACCAGGAACTTAGATGAATTATTTCTGCCATCTAGCATTTACTTGCTGAGTTTCTGGGGAGTCAGAATCAAAGAGTTCTCATTAAACAACCAAAAGATAGATGCATACTAAAAACCCTTTTAACAAACATGTTGTAGATCATAATTCTAAGAATTGGGCATGCATGTGCATGCACACACACACACACACACACACACACACACACACACACGTACCTTTCTAGCATGAAGAAAACCCTGGAGTTCAGACCTCAGACCCAAGACACACACACACACACACACACACACACACACACACACACGCACATGCACATGCACATGACAGTACAATATCTTGGGCTAGCTTTTACTAAAGGTGTCAAAGCAGCTACCTCTCAGGATGGATGTCTATGTACCTAACTACATATAGAATTACAGTCTGACTTAAAGTGAGTTAAGGCCATCATTTCTGCAGAGTTAAATGGTATCAGATAGACCAAGATGTCCATATGTTGTGATTGAAAAGAAAAGGAAGAAAGTCACATATTTTTAGTAAGATTAGAGGCGAAGTCATCCCTCAGGTACAGATGAGTGACCCACTCATGGTGCACTCTGTTGCTGTCTGAGAAGTGGAGCCTCTCCGCTTCTGTGAAGATCCACCTTCTCCTTTAGAGTGGCCCTTGGAAGGAGAAGAGGATAGGCGAGCACAGAGTCCACTTGGGAAAGTCAACATGAGTTCTGACCTAGGTTATTTGAATCAACTGAAGACAGTCTTGTCAATCTGTTCTCTCCATTCATACAAGAAATCCCCAAAGCTTGCTTAGAGCATCAGGTATTGAGGGATGCACTTGCACCCCTTACTGAAAATGTACCTTGTTTCTTTGTTTTGAGGCAGGGTCTCCCTATAGCTCGGGCTGACCTGGATTTCACTTTGTAGTCTCTGGCTGGCCTCAAACTCACAGCAATCCTTTTACCTCAGCCTTCTGAATGCTGGGAGCTGGGATTACAGGCATGCACCACCATGCTCAGCAGAGAGGGAGAAAGAATGGGCATGACAGAGCATCTAGCTGCTGCAAACAAACTCCAGATGCATGAACCACTTTGTGACTCTGGGTTTAAGTGGGTACTGGCGAGTCAAACTCAGGTCATTAGGCTTTGCAGAAAATGCCTTAACTCACCAAACCATCTCTCCAGCCCACTTGTACTTTTAAATAGTCTTAAAGTTTTAATAATGTTTCATAATATGTTTCCTATAAATATTGGAGAATGTCGTGCTAAAACAAGAATAGTGTTTGTAATATATTTTAGAAAACTGATTCAGTAGAGTTTTTTTTTAAAGTCTACTCATAAATTATAGTAGAAATCTATATGATAAATGTATTCTTTTTTATAATTTTTATTTATTTATTTATTTGAGAGTGACAGACACAGAGAGAAAGACAGATAGAGGGAGAGAGAGAGAGAGAGAATGGGCGCACCAGGGCTTCCAGCCTCTGCAAACGAACTCCAGACGCATGTGCCCCCTTGTGCATCTGGCTAACGTGGGACCTGGGGAACCGAGCCTCGAACCGGGGTCCTTAGGCTTCACAGGCAAGCGCTTAACCGCTAAGCCATCTCTCCAGCCCGATAAATGTATTCTCCTTTTTCCGATGATAGCCACCATCTTACTTACCAGTTATAGAGTGCTTACTATGTGCTAAGGGCTTGGTACACTCTGTTTTGTTTAATATTCAGCACAACTTTATGACAGAAGTGATGTCCACTATATCTAATCACATAGCCCTTTAATTTACCTGATGAGGCAGACTGTCTGGTAAGTCCAGAACTTCAGGAGCCATTCCTGTTCCAAATCTGCCTTACCCCCAGCGTGGCTTGGTGCCACCTGGTAAATACTCTTATGTGTCAACTCAAATCACAGTGGGGGCAATTCAATGTCCTTTGTCTGGCTAGTTCCTCCAGAGTAGTGGCAGTGATTTCACGAATCTCCTACTTAGCTCGATCTCATTTCCCTAGTCAGTTATACACAGAATGACCAAGTAGAATATTTGGAGAGTTGTTCCTCTCTGGTCCTCAAGATATTTCTCAGTTATTGCAGCAGATACTATTGCAAAGTTTTCCTATATTACACCTTCACTCTTTTAGGTGATTGTGCTGGTTTGAATGTGACTGTGCCCCCCACCCATAGACTCAAGTGTTTCTTGAAGCTTGTAACTTGGGTCTCCAGCCACCTGGCTTTAGGAGGTGTCACTTGAGGCAGGTCCTGGTAAATAGCCCAAAAGTGTATTTGTGGATAAATATGATTCCAACCCAAAGGTATGTAGAGAAGTCTGAGCTCTGGTGGGTTCTCTGCTTGCTGCTTTTTGGTGTTTGCTGGCTGGTGATTTTTGTTTTGTTTTGTTTTGTCTTTTTAAATTAACTAATTAATTTATTTTTCTGTCTGTTTGGATTTAATGAATGGGAGCCAGTTTCTTCTGTCATTGATGGAACGTTCCCTAGATTTGTAAGTTTGTAATAATCCCCTTGCTCCCATAAAACTGTGTTTAGTTGGATGTTCATACCAGAGTTGTGAAGAAGAGCAATAGAGGGCACTCATTGTCCTATACTGGCCTTCACACATGTGCACATGGGTGTGCACAGCTGCACACAAACATATGCACATATACATACACACATACACACATATACATATACACATATACATATACACACACACCACATCATATACACACAAACACGCACAGAGAGAGAGAGAAAAAAACACAAGAAAATATAAAATTGAGGGCTGGAGAGATGGCTTAGCAGTTAAAGCATTTGCCTACAAAGCCTAAGGACCCAGGTTCCATTGCCCAGTACCCATGTAAGCCAGATGCAGAGGGTGGCACATGCATCTGGAATTCAATTGCAACAGCTAGAGACCCTGGCATGTCCATTCTCTCTCTCTTTGCAAATAAATTAAAAAAAAATTTTTTTAAAGGAAAACATAAAATTGAGTTGGAGAGATAGCCTAGTTGGTAAAATGCTTGCCTCATAAACATTAGGACCTGAGTTTCATCTCCAGTGTCTATGCAAAGCCCCAGACATGGTGGTATGCACCTGTAAGCCCAGGACTCTGGAGATAGGCGCTTGCTAGACAAATAGCCTAGCCTACTTGGTGAACTCCAGGTCATCTTCTGTCTCAAAAGAGGTGGTCAGTGTACCTGAAAGTGTCCTTTGTCATTCCCATGAATCCTCACACACATACATTCCTTCCCCCCACACACATGCCCACACATGTGAACATGCATACCTATACAACACAGGCACATACAGGCAAATATATAGATAACTGAAGGGCCTTCTCCAAGGTCACCATGCATAGATGTGGCAGATACAGTGTTCCACTGCACTCTAACCCCTCCACCTCACACAGAGAGATTTCTCAGAGAAGATGCTTAATAATTTGTCATTGAGCACTTATAATCACTCTCATGATTTTCTTTAGGCTTATTCTATAGTGCACTGCTGAAGGATTGATCATGCATACAAATGAACGGAGCCAGATTTCATCTCTCTTGGCAGCTCTCTCTCTCTTACTTGGTCCTAAGAGAAACCATCTTCTCCACCATCACTCACAGGGGACAGAGATCAAGAAGCCCCACTTCTTGTACTGCCATTCTGGGTTCCCTTGTCTATAAAGTCAACTGATGGGTGCTTAATGAATTTGCAGGAAGCAGGCATTCAGGGTGACTGCAGACAGCTTAAGATCAATGTGATGGTTAGTTTAGCCAGTTCCCATGTCTTAGCTATTGATGAGTGAATGGCTAGGTCATTACCATTCCTAGATTAGTGTTGTAAAGGGAAAGGCGCAGAATGAGAAAGCCTAACTTTTCTTCACACATGCTAATTTCTCTCCCCCTCCTTTTTCTTTTCTTAAGAATTTTTTCCCTCTACAAACAAATGACACTTATTAAAGACAAATCTCATTTTCTGATATACCAACCAATGAAGCCTTTGGATATTTTTTAAAAAAATTATTTATTTATGTGAGGGGGGGGGGGATAGGCATGCCAGGGCCTCTATCCACTGCAAACGAACTGTAGACTCCTGTGTCACCTTGTGCATCTGGCTTATGTGGGTTCTGGAAGATCAAACCTAGGTCCAGGTCCTTTGGCTTTGCAGGTAAATGGCTTAGCTGCTAAGCCATCTCCCCAGCCCTGGAGATTTTAGTTATATCCCAAAGCATGGAAATTAGGAATTTTAAGTAGCAAGGATAGTCACAGCTGAAAGAAATACATTCTTTTAGATATGAAATTGTGGTTGTGGTTGTTTTCTGAAATAAGAGAAAAGAAAATTACCAGGGCCTCTGAATGTGGCCAAGTTGAGGAGATTTAAAGACCCTCATTTCAGAGCTGAGTATCATGGTTGAGACATAGGTCATAGTTGGTTAGCCAATGGGTACTAACTCACCGTGTGTGTGCATGTGTGTGTGTGTGTTTGTGTGTGTGTGTGTGTGCCACTGTGTGTATTGTCTGCTGGAGAGACAGTGTCATGTCTGGGAGAGGATGCTGTCTGTGAAGGGCTTACCATTTATACTGTCAAAGACCACATGGTCACAAAAGAATTCTATCCTTAGAGCATGTGATCCAAGGAGGGTGTGTTAAGACTCTGGAGTGAGATGGCAAAGAATGTGTTGGGTGGCTCAAGACTTCAGACCTAATAAAACAGGTCTTGTTGGTGTGCCCTTGGGCCATTCCCTTGTATTACACCAAAGAATCTTGTGCTACTAATTAGTTTAGCTGGTTTGATAAGCTAGAATGAGCAGCAACAGTCTTCAGCGGATATCTACCATCATGGCCACACTGATCCATACTGTTTGGTAAATGGTCCCACCCTGAGCCCAAGTGCCCCACCGCCCACCAGAATCCATAGTCACCTCTTCACCTAAAAGATTAATGCTAGCTGGGCATGGTGGCATACACCTTTCACCCCAGCACTTGGGAGGCAGAGGTAGGAGGATCACTGTGAATTTGAAGGCAGCCCAGGAAGTACAGAGTGAGTTCCAAGTGAGCCTGGGCTAGAGTGAGACCTACCTGGAAAACATAAAATGCCTGTTTGGGTCAGGGAGAGCGAACCTTTGGGACATGACCTGTTGCTATTCAAATTGATCAGTGCCAACTGTTCAATATGTTGAATATCACCCCTGCTGAAATACCCTGCTCCCAGTCCACTTCTACTGCTAAAGAGCCTTGGTCTAGATACTACCTATTTCTCTCTGTACTGACCTTAGGAGTAATTATTGCAATATCATGGGAATGCTTTCAGAACAGATGAACAAAACACAGGCTTGGAACAATTTTATGATATAAGATAAGTCTGAAAAATAAAAAAATCACTTCTTGAAATGTTCATTTATTCAGCACTTATTGATGCATAATAATTGTTCATATTTATGGGGTACACTGTGATAATTTGCTGTATGTTTTCAATGTTCAGTGATTAAATCAGCATAATTAGCACTCCACTCTCCTTGACACAGGTTTATCATTTATTTTAGTTGGGACCCTTTGAACTCCTTTCTTCTCCTCCTCCTCCTTATTTTCATTTTTGAACAGGTGTGTGTGTGTATGATACATGTACAAATGTACTTGCAGGTCCATGGAGAAAGTTGGCATCCTTCCTCTATCTCTTATTCATCTATTTCCTTGAAATGGGGTCTCTCTCAGAATGCAGATCTGTAAGTTTTGGGAGTTTCAGTGATTCTCCTGCCTCTGCTTCCCACTGGACTAGGGTTACAAACGTGCGTGGCTACTCAGCTATTTACATAAGTCCTAGGGGAATCAAATGTAGGCAGTCTCAGGCCCTCTCAGCCCCTTGTGCATGAAGCAAGCACTCATGCTGGGTAAGCTGTCTCCCCAACCCTCTTCATACACTTATAGAAAATATAAAATAAATTGTTGTAGACCAGAGTCATCCCACGCATAGAAAATTAGGGTACATTCCTACTATGTAACTGTGTTTGGGTCTGTATTTCTCAATTCATTTCCAGCTGCTTGGGACCATGTATACTAATACCAGCTTTCAAAGTATTCTCCTCAAGGTGGGAGCATGTGGCTGGGATGCCTCAACTCTCTGCAGAACAGGAAGCAGAAAAAGACAAGCACTAACATTTCCCTGAAGTCTTTTTGCCCAGCTGCACACTTCCTCTCGCTAGGCCCCACCTCCCGAAGGCCCCACGACCTCTGAAGCCCTGCTGCCAGCTGGGACCACATAAGCTGCGGGGGGGGGCGGGGGGGTTGCGTTCTTGGAACTCTAGCAAGGATCTTGTATTCACATACTTTTTCTCCTTTCCTGGAGAAAAAGTGGCAAAGTGCATGTCACATTTGTAGATACTTTCCTTCACTCGCAAAACTGAGTTTATTTAATGTGGATTTAGAATTAAAAAAATTAATAAAATAAGCAGCTTCGGGAGCCAGAGCGAAGGCAGTTGAGCAAGGACAGAACTCCAGAGGACTCTTAGGCATAATTCAGGAAGCTCTGAAGTTTACTTAGCCTGGAATTCTAAAAAAAGATTAGTTAGGCAGTAGTTTACCTTAGGCCAGTAGAAGATGGACTGAAGCCAAAACACACTGCCAAACATGAGAAACGTGGGGTAGGAATTTTTTTTCAATGTTCGGTGGAGGTTTTCATAATATTCCTACAGGAATCCCATTAGGTTTTGGCACATTTTACTAATTGGGTAAATTGCAGTGTCTTTAACACCTCTCTTTTCCACTCTTTACATTCATGCATTCTTTCATTAGACTACAGTATGAAACTACCATACCTAAGCATAGGTTGATCTACAGGGAATCCAGTACCATCATAGACTGTGTCTCCCTGATTCTCAGTTCCTGGGCTTGGTGTCTTGGGCCATTCTTCTCGCATGTTGGACACCACTGACCTGCCCAGTCAGTAGGATGTACAGAAACCACGGTAGGCAACTTGGAAGCTTGGCCCTCCCCGACTGCAGGCTCTGCCTTTCTCTCTCTAGACTCTCTCCCCGTGGGAAGAGCCAGCTGTGGTGTTACGAGGACACTCAGGCGTCTGTCCAGAGAGAAGCTGAGCCCCCACTCCCCACTTCTCATGGCCATACAAGGACTCTTTCTGAAATGGATCCTCAGCCTAGAGGACGGTGGCTGGGTACAATCGTGACAGAAACTACCTTGGGGACCCTGAGCCAGAACCACTGAGCTAAGTTACCCCCACATTTCTGACTCACCATAAAGTCTGTGTACAATACTATGTTTAATATGCTTAGCGTAGGGGTCATTTGCTACCAATAGAAGTCTGTATTAGTTGCTTTTCTTGTTGCTATGGCAAAATATCTGACAAGACGCCGCTTAAGGAAGAGTTCATCTTGGCCTCCAGTTTCAGGACTCACAGTCCACCGTGGTGGGAAGTCATGGTGGCAGGCGTAGGAGGCTGGCTGGTCACGTCACACGCAGGAAGAGAAGAGCAGGCAGGACGTGGGGCTGGGCTGTGAAACTGCCAGCCCACAACCCTACTCCCTCTGGTGAGGATTTACTACCGGGTCTCACCACCGTCCCAAACGGTGCCACAAGCTCGATGACTCAAACACACAAGTCTGTGTAGAACATCTCACAGTAAAACTACAACGTATCTAATGCATTTAGGAAAACTCGCATCGCTGTAGCCCATTTAGAATCCAAGCTGTTAACTACTTATCGAGTACTGCCCATTGAGAGTGAGGTGTGCTCACTCTCTGCCAAGTGTGACCATATGTCTCTTGCACCTGGGCCTCTCCCCACCCGAGTCTGTAATGTGGTGAGTCAAAGAGGCATAAATCAAGCAAGGCCCCTGGCTGCATGTGCTCGCTTAGGCCACCACATTTTATAGATTGTTGAGGTTTAACTAAGAAATAGTTGGATTAACCCTTTAAATGTGCTTTGCTGCCAACCTTTAAATCTATTTTATGTGAAATCCTTCTGCTGTGTACCCCTGCCTCCTTGCCGTCTCAAGCAGCGACTCTAACAGCTTCATTCTGTGGCCTGCGGGGTGGCTGTCACTGTGTGGAGCATGCTCTGCCCCGCGCAGCATGGCTATGAAATGCCTCCCCCAGTTCATGTTTGAATACTGACACTTTTTGGGGCGGTTTCATGCAAACTCTGGGAGGTGGGATCAGCTTGGAGGAAGCCATTCACTGGGACCCTGTCCATAGGTGTTACATCTTGCCCGTTCTCTGCTTCCTGCCTGAAACTGGGTGCTTCTGTTGCACCAATATTCTGCCCAAGTGCATGGTGTCCTGTGACCATGTCCTGATGCTTTTTGTTGTTGTTGTTGTTTGTTTGTTTGTTTGGTTGGTTGGTTGGTTGGTTTGGTTTTTGAGGTAGGGTCTCACTTTAGTTCAGGCTGACCTGAAATTTACTATGGAGTATCAGTGTGGTCTCAAACTCATGGTGATCCTCCTACCTCTGCCTCTCAAGGCCTGTGCACCACACCCGGCTTGTCCTGATGCTTTGATACCATGAGCCCCAACAAAACCTTCTGTTTAAAATTTATTCTGTCAGCTATTTTGTCATATTGTTGATAACAGCAGTTAATTGTTGAAGCCTTTTGTGTAGCCTCTGTTCCTTGAAGGAAAGCACAGAGCCCTGTGTTATAGCCAACTGTGCTAGCTCTGGCAACTAGAATGCAGATACCATACTGTGAGTGGTTGGGGTAGAAAAACATTGATTTCATGTAGCTCTAAAAAATCAGAATTCTGCGCCATGTGTGGTGGAGCACGCCTTTAATCCCAGCACTCAGGAGGAAGAGGTAGGAGGATCGCTGTGAGTTCAAGGCCATCCTGAGACTCCATAGTGAATATCCCAGGTCAGCGTGGGCTAGAGCGAGACCCTACCTTGAAAAACCACAAAAAAAAAAAAAAAAAAAAAAAAAAAAAATCAGAATTCTAGGATCAAGGGAGCCAGCATGGTCAAGTTATTTTCCATTGTTGTTGTTTTGTATTTTGGGGTTAGGTATTATTCTAGCCTGGACTGACCTGGAATTCACTATGTTGTCTTAGGGTAGCCTCAAACTCATAGCAATCCTCCTGAGTGCTGGGACTAAAGGTGTGTGACACCACCTCTGGCTGAAGTTTTTGGTCAAGGTCATTCTGCCTCCTTTCTAGGCCTTCCTTATTGCTGCATCCACAGAGGGCAGAAAGCAAGGGAGAATCTTTATTTGAACTGTTACTGTAAGGGGAGTAATTCTACTCTCATACCCCAGGCACCCTCCCCCACAAAGGCTCCACCTTTCAAAGCCATCACCTTGGGGCTTGGTGACTCCCAGACATTCAGCCCATAGTGCTGACTTTCCAATGAATCCTGCAGAATGATGCTTTCCAAACACCTGTCAGTCTTATATCCTCACTTATTTAAGTTCATTTTTAAAATCTTTAAGATTTCATTAATATTGAAACATTTTCTCTAAATCAATTCATAGATTTATTAACTTTGTTTTAAAAGGAAACTTTCTGTCTCCATCACAAAGGGGAGATCAATATGATTTGCCAAAGATAGATAAGGATAAAACTCCCTGCTATGAAAATAGAAAGGTATTATGAATTCCAAGAAGCTTTGATAGCCAGAAAAGAGTCTAAGCCCAAGGCTTGTCCTCTTTTCATATTAAGAGGGAGATCCGTGACTTGTTGAGGAGTGCTAAAGCAAGTGAGAAGGATCAAACATGACAAAAGGACGAATTGACTTACCAGTGTTAATTTGTCTATGGTCCAAGTTAGTCACTGTGTTAGCAAGGGTTCTCAAGAGTATCAAGTAACCTATAGAAGGCATATATATTAGAAAGGGGATTTATTGGATTGGCTTACACGATATGGTCTGGATAATTCAACAGTGGCTATCTGCACACTGCAGTGGATGAGAACCCCATAGATAATCAGTCCCTGAGGCCGGATGCCTCAGCGGTCCCAGTCTGGTCCTGGAGGTCCAGAGGATTCCAGAAAGAAATGGCTTCTGATATCAACAAAGGATGGCAGTGACTGGGCAGATGTATGCACCAGCAAGTAGCAAGGACACCCAGACAAAAGGACACCACTTTTCTTGGAACCTTTTTCTGTATAGCTTATCACCAAAAGGGCTGCCCACTCTGGGGGATGGTCTTCCTTCCTCAGTTAAACCTTCCTGGAAATTGCCAAGAGGTGTATGTCTTACTTTATTCCTGATATGATCAAATTAACAATAGAAATTAACCATAACCTCCATCAAAATCATCCACACATTGGATAGGCATGTCATCTGTTGCCTCAAATTCAATGCATGCCAACACTCTTTGATTTGTTAACATCACTGCAGGATCTATAGCTCTGGATGGCAGATCCCTTCAGCTGGGGCTCTCTTCCTGTGTCTTCCTTCCCTATCCTGAACTATGGAAGTTAAGATTTCCTTCTTTGTTTCATATCTCATGTGTTCTCATTGTGTGATTCTTACAGTCGGCTGACCACTCTAAGCTCACCAGTACATGAAGATGATATCAAACTCAGTGACTTAAACATCACAGACTTACTCTCTTATGGTTTTGGAGGTCATACACCAAGACAAAGCTTACAGCACTGTAGTCAAAATGCCAGTGGTGCAGGCTCTAATAGGCTATTGGGGACAATTGATCCTCTGCTTCTTTCAGCTGGAAAGCTGGCATTACTTGCCTTGGGGCCAGCCACATCACCCAGTCTCTGTTCCCATAGTCACAGCTCCTTCTTCATCATCCTCCTGTTTCCTTCTTAGAAATAAACATTTTAATTTCCTTAGTCATACTTGGATAATCCAGGGCGATCTCCCAAAGCACAAATCTGAGCTTCATCTCACCTGCATTGGCCTTTGCTTTGTGAGATTAATATATTCACAGGTCCTGAGCTTGGGATACCCACACCCATGAAGAGGAGCATCAGTTATCTTAACACACACCTCAAACCTATGCTTACTTCAAAGGCAGCCGGAAGTAGTGCCTGCCTTGTAGTGGGGGTTTTCTGCATCTTCCCTTCAACAGATGGTACCCTTGTCTCTGGCCACAACCACACTCTTGACAGTCAGATAGTGGAACCTGAACTCTCAGTTCCAGTGGAACATGAGACTCTTTGAGGGCAATTATATCTAATGCATGGAGACCATTATGGACTTAGCGATATTGTGTGGCTGTTTGTTGTTCTGTTTTTATATTACAATTAATGACCATATGTTTGTTTTTATTTTCCTGTTCTAAAAATGGTTAACAGGCTTGTCTTTTCAAGACTTAGTTTGCTCTATACCATTAACAACAGGTCAGAAAGAGAGCAGCATCAGGCTGGAGAGAGAGCTCAGCAGTATAATATACTTGTTGCAATAGCATGGTGACCTTAGTCCAATCCCCCAGATCTCACAGAATCACTTGAGTCAGGATGTGGAGACAGGAGAACCCAGGACTTTGCAGATCAGCTAGCCTGGCATTCACAGTGGTGAACAACAGACTGTGCCATCAATAAAGGGGAAAGTGAGGACTAACACCCAAGGTCTTCTGATCTCTCAACACTCCTAGCTTATGAACCCTACACTCACACATACTAGCACACACATTACACATATACATATTTTTATTTATTTATGAGAGAGAGAGAGAGAGAATGGGCACACTAAGACTTCCAGCCACTGCAAAATGCTCCAGACGCATGTACCACCTTCTGCATCTTGCCTTTTGTGGGTCCTGAGGAATCAAACCTGGGTCCTCAGGCTTTGCAGGCAAGCACTTTAACCACTAAGCAATCTTGCCAGCCCCCAAAATATTTTTGTTTATTTATTTGCAAGCAGGGAGATATAGACAGAGACAGAGAGAGAAAGATAAAATATGGGTGTGCCAGGGCCTCCAGCCACTGCAAACAAACTCCAGATGCATGCGCCATCTTGTGCATCTGGCTTACCTGGGTACTTAGGAATTGAACACAGGTTATTAGACTTTATAGGCAAATACCTTAAACCTCTAAGCCATCTCTCCAGCCCACAAAATATTAAAAAAAACAACAACAGCTGTCTCAGAACAGTCTGAGCTGCCTGTATTAATCTGTTTGGGTTCTCTTGACCTATTTACTCACAAATTGAAAAAGCACAGGATTTTTTTCAGGGATCACTCTTGAACATTACTTTTGTTTACTTGTCTAATATCTTCTTGGTTCCAAGACCTGCACACATGTCTTTTGTCACCATCTATGTTGGCTAACTCTGTGGTCGTTAGTTGTTTCTCTTTCCCTGTCAGATGACCCCGTAGTAGTTTCTCTGTGGTTTGTGGTGGGCTCATAGTTCTTGACCTCAGGATTCTCACTGGTCTAGAGAAAATGGATGTGTTGAGAATAAGTGATACATTTGGGTTCCTAATGACATCTGGACCACCCAGTTTAGTCTAAAAAGAATCACTGATTACCTCCTTGGATTCTGGTGATCTCATTTTGTCATTACAAGGTCATTATAAAGTCCTAGATTTCTTTATGAATTTGGGTATTAATCGCCTTGGTATAGGTGAAAGAGATTGCCAGTAAATTAGGGATGGAAATAATTAACAATATCGGCCTCATGTAGACAAACTCAGAACTCCATTATTAATGCTTCTCTCTCTCTCTCTCACTGTCTCTCTCTGTCTCAATATGTCTCACTCT
Source organism: Jaculus jaculus (assembly GCF_020740685.1). Classification (NCBI taxonomy): domain Eukaryota; kingdom Metazoa; phylum Chordata; class Mammalia; order Rodentia; family Dipodidae; genus Jaculus; species Jaculus jaculus. The sequence continues at coordinate 267,078,242 of NC_059102.1, forward strand.
CTCTGCCTCTGTCTCTCTCTCTCTCTCTCTGTGTGTGTGTGTGTGTGTGTGTGTGTGTGTGTTTGTAAATGGATCAATTATATATTAAGGAGGAAAGACAACCTAGGAATGGTTTGAGAAACTCTACAATGAGGATAAATGAACCATTAAATATGGAACTTTCTCAGTGCCTGGCTTTGAACTAAGAGTTTTTAACCTTCTGCCTTAGCCTCTCAAGTTCTAGGTTTACAGATGTGTACCAGCATACTTAGCTTGAAGTTTCCTGGTTTAATCTCTCCACATTAATTCAATATGGCTAGTCTAATTGTTTTCACAGTATAATTTGGGAAAATGAAGCCAAAGTGGTCAATTGATTTGTTCAAGATTATAGACTGAAGAACTCCTCCAGCTAGCAGCCTATGACAGATTTGTGATCAGATTCTGCTCTTTCATTTCCTGCTTGCTATTCAAAGCCTGGCCCATGGACCATTAACTTCATCATCAGTGGGGAGCTTGTTAGGAATCCCAGGCTTGAGCCCCAACCTGCTGTAGCAAAAAAATTAACCACCCCTCAGGTGACTCACATGCACAGAAGAGCTGCTCTCCTGACCCACTTCCAGCTGAGTTGAGGAGAGATTGTTGAGCAGAACCTGTGATAAGCCTAGTATGAGGCTTCAGAGGGGTGAGACCCAACCCAGTGAGGAGAAACTCAGAGCACAGGGTAGTGCTGCCTGCTATACGAGAGAGTGGCAGTGCGGTGACAGCAGTGGCCATAGGTCTGTCAGAGGACACACAGCAAGGCTGCCAATTGGAGCTTATTCCTAAACTGAGTTGGAAGCAGTGATCCAGTATAGTTGAGAGCCGTAGCTTTGAGGGCTGGGGAGATGGCTCAGCAGTGAAGGTACCTGCCTGCAGCTTTGAATTTGCCCTGTCCATTTTGAAAGCCCAATTTTTATACAACCTAGCTATGTGGTGTGAGGCAATTTATTCATCGTCTTTAAGCCTCAGTTTCTTTGTACATACTATGAGGAATTATCATAGCCACTGCTTGGTGTTCAGAATAAATGAGATGATACTTGGGAAGGACTTACACCATGACCAGCCCAGAGGCTTAAATGCGAGTTCTTATTGAAGGCTGAGTATACAATAAGAGAAGGTCAGGAAGGGTTTTCCAGGCACAGGAAGCAGATGAGCAGTAGCCTGTTGTAGCAGACAATTCCACGCTGCTGGGATGGACATCCAAACCTGACAGTTTATAGGAGGAAGGGGGTTTACTTCAGCTTACAGGTCCAGGGGGGAAGTTCCATCCATGGCAGAAGAAGCTGCTTCCATTCATAGGTCAAGCAGAGAGAATAACCACCATCAGCCAGCGAATTGCAGAAGCAGCAAACACAAAACTGGCAGCAAGCAGGACATAACGTGTGTGTGTGTGTGTGCATGCTCATGTGTTGCACATGTATGTGTGTGGGCACATGTGCATGTATATGTACAAGTGCATGTTTGTGTGTGGGTACATGTGTGTGGAGGCCAGAGGAAAGCCTTGGGTGATGTTCCTCAGGCACCACCCACCTCTTTTTGAAACAGAATCTCTTACTGACTAAGTAGGTTAGATCGGCTGTCCAGTGAACCCCAGGATCTACTTGTTCCTGCTCCTAAACATTGGCATCACAAGAATGTACCACAACACCTGACACTCTTCTGTGGGTACTGGGCATTGAACCTATGTCCTCATGCTTGCATGATAAGCACTTTGCCAATTGAGCTATCACCCCAGCCTAACTTTTTATTGCAGACTAAAGAAAAGCTTACTCCAATTATCTCTGAATTTCTCTTATTTTCTCAACCCCTTTGATTTGATTGATTCCTCCAATGTCCAGTGAAGACCTAATCCAAAGTATATCTATTGGCATGATGGAGCTGTCTGTCTACTTTCTCATTGTCCTGTGAAGTTTTTGGCAAGTCTGTGTGGTATGATGCAGACCCCAACACCCTGAGCCAGAGAAGTCTGCTCTCCTCACCATCCATTCATTGTGTGCTGGGATGCATATTGGACCTCTGCCCAGGCTGTACTTGGAGTGTACCAGCTGTACAGAATGCAAGAAATGTTTGCTTCAAGGCATCCAGAAGTGGTGATCTGAGGAGGATCAGCTGGTGCTTTGGGCTGAGAGTCTTTACGCTATCTTTGCAGAAAATTCCCTTGAGCTTATAGTTTATGGTGTCCCATATTGTTTTTGGTTTTCAGACAATGCTCACTTGTGTGGACATATGGCCGCATGTTATTTATAGCTTTACATTCTTGCCAGAAAGAGTTATTTCATGGCATATGAGGCTGCCATTTAGTCCAGTGAGCGGTCCTTTGGTCAGCATATTGGAAGCTGTGAATTTTCAGGCAATATTTCTTCTTCTGGGTCTGGCATATTTCACTTAGCATAAGCTTCCAGGCTCATTCCTGTTGTAGCATATATCAAAAATTTTATTGCATTTCTGGTGTTAATATTCCATTGTATAAATATCAGTTTTGTTTATCTGTCTATTCATCGGTGGATACGTGGTTGCTTCTAATTTTTGTATAGGCTTTACAATATCTTTTAAAAACTAATTATTTATTTAAGGGAAAGGGAGAGAGAATGGGTGCACCAGGGCTTCTAGCCTGTGCAAACTCCAGATGCGTGTGCCACTTTGTGTATCTGGCTTATGTGGGTTCTAGGAAATCAATCCTGGTTCCTCAGGCTTCTCAGGCAAGTGTCTTAACTACTAAGTCATCACTCCAGCCCTAGAATGCTTGTGTGTGTGTGTGTGTGCGTGTGTGTGTGTGTGTGTGTGTGTGTGTGAGAGAGAGAGAGAGAGAGAGAGAGAGAGAGAGAGAGAGAGAGAGAGAGAGAGAGATGGTGGGTGCAGTATATGGTATGCATGTGTTTTCCCCTGTGGCTCCCTGCATGCTCATCCACAGCAGGGTGCCCATCCTTGGGTGGCCAGAGGGGAACATCTGTTGACCTGCTCTGTCACTCTTCTGCCTATATCTACTTGAGCCAGAGTCTCTTACTGATCACAGAGCTTGCCAGTTTTTTGCATGCTCTGGAGAATCATTGGACGTTGCTCCCCATGGGACTGGGGTTACAGACATGTGTAGCCATGTTCAGATGTTTGTGTGGATCTTGGGAATCAAACACCTCAGACATATATGCTTGTACAGGAAGTGCTCTTCATTGTTGAGTCATCTCTCCAGCCCCAAATTATGCTTTTATGAACACTGTTGTGCATATATCTGCAAATATCCATTTTCAATTCTTTTGGAAATATAGCCAGAAGTGAAATTGCCAGGTCATATGATAGTTCTACATTCAACCATTTGAGAATTTCCCCTGTTGTTAACAATGACTACATTATTTTACATTCCCACCTAATAATTCCTTCATATCCTAGCTAGTTATTTTCCATTCATTAAACATATAGCTGCAGTAGATACAAAGAGCAACAGCATTGTGGCTCTCATTGTTTGTCCCTAGTGGCTAATGACATCCAGTGTCTTTTCATGTGCTTTTTGGTCACTGGTGCATCTTTTTTGCAAAATGTAGCATCCGGTTTTTATACTCAGACATCATTTCTTTTCCCTCCTCTCTTTTGGTTTGTGGCTATATTCCAGCAACTTGAGTTTCAGCTGTGCTAATTTCTTCTGGTACTGTTTAGAATTTGATGTAAGCAGAAAAAAGTAATTGAAGCAGACAGTTGTTATTTACATCAGGGAGGCTGGTATTACACACCCTTGTGCTCTTTCATTAGGTGTATTATATTTGTATTATGTATTTTACTAGGTGATTGTAATTTGTGGCCTTGGGATTTTGTAGCTTTCTTTTTGGTTTATTTTGTAAGCAGGCAATACTAAGAAAAAAAATTTGAAGGAGAATGAAATCTCCATTAAGCCAAAGAAATATAGGAGCCAAGAAATAAATTTGCCTCCTACCCCAGAGCTTTCTACTCTCTCTATAGTTTTTCTTGTTTTTTGTTTTTTGTTTTTTTTTTTTTTTTAGGTAAGGTCTCATTCTAGCCTAGGTTGACCTGGAACTCACTCTGTAGTCCCAGGCTGCCTTGAACTCATGGTGACTCTTTTGTTGTTGTTTATTTTTATTTGTTTATTTGAGAGTGACAGACAGACAGAGGCAGTGTGGGGGGAATGGGCGTGCCAGGGCCTCCAGCCATTGCAAATGAATTCCAGATGCATGCTCCACCTTGTACATCTGGCTTACGTGGGTCCTGGGGAATCAAGCCTCAAACCAAGGTCCTTAGGCTTCACAGGCAACCGCTTAACCGCTAAGCCATTTCACCAGCCCTTCAGTCTTGCTGTAGCTCAGGCTGACCTGGAATTCACTATGTAGTCTCACGGTGGCCTCAAACTCACAGTGATTCTCCTGCTTCTGCCTCCTGAGTGCTGGGATTAAAGGCATGCACCACCATGACTGGCTCTTAGTTTTTCTTTGTAATTTTCAAAGGTTATGGAGTTAAGTAGGTAGACTGGAATATGTTTTTGCCATACTAATGCTGAGCGTTTGAGTTACCAAACATGCTGCGCATTTGCATGCAGCACCGTTTTCTGTCCTTCTGGTAGGACTTGCTGTACGATGAGGAAGGGAAAGCAGTCAGGCTGCCCTGTGGACAGGGCTTCCTGTGCTCAGAGTGGAGCTCCCTGCCTTCGTCTTCCCATGGAGCACCTGAGCGGAACGGCTTCCTGCTGCCAACCTCAGCTTATTTTGTTCTTACAGTGTTACTTCTAGAGAATCATGGGACTCAGTGTGGGCTGTGGGCTGTGGTATTTGATGGTGAGAAGGTCTGATACTCCAAACAGTTGGTGGAAGGATGGAAAGTTTAAATGGAAGTCATTTGAAGTCGTCAAAAGAGATTAGTGGATGACTATTTCATGGCTGCTTAGTGCATGCCAGGAGCTGTTTCTTACCACCTCATGGCATCTAAGAGTTTGGGAAGGATCATCACCATCCATCCATTATCCAGTCAGGCAGCAACTCACCCATCCATCCTACCACCTGTGCATCCATCCATCCGTCCCCCTTCACCCATCATTGGGTCATCCAGCTACCCATCTCTCCATCCTCTATTCTTTTTCTTTTCTGCGTGCGTGTGTATGTGTGTGTGTGTGTGTGTGTGTGTGTGTGTATGTTTTCTCCTTACTCTCCTCCCCCTTCCTTTCCCTCTCTCTCTCTCTCTCTCCTTGGTTACCTCCCAGGATTTGTCTAGTGCCAATAAAACACTGAGCATGTGTGCTAGCTGTTGGTAACATAGCAGTAAGGAAACAAAGCAAAGTTCTTGCATGTATTCTGCAAGAGGAGGGGATCAATAGGACAGTGAACAAATACAACACTCTGAAGTAAACTTTCCCTGTGCATTTATTTCTAGTGCATTGGTTACTGTGTGCGTCAGGATCCACTTAGCAGCTAGAAACTCCATGCTACCCTTAACAGGGAAAATTTAATAGTAAGAAATGTTGGCTGCAGTAGGGTATGGGTTATGAGGTAGAGAACTCTAAAGAGTCCAGGACTCCAGGTTTGGGAGCAGCCACTATCTTGAGGTTGAAACAGTAACTAGGCAATAAACAGGACAAGCATTCTCAGGTGTCAAGGCTAGATCTAGATCCATCAACTGGACAACAGAGTAGTTTTCCCTGAAGTCCTGTGAAGGTAGACTCTCCAGGAAGTCACTAGACTAAGGGAAGGATGTCTATGGGAGTTGACCTAGCATGGAAGCCAGTAGGTGTGGTGTGTCAGTTTGTTGGTGGAGGCTTCGGGTGGGGGGGGGAGGGGTAGGGCGGTGGTGGGAATCTGCCTGCTTGGTGATGCCTTCTGAGAACTTCACACCAGAGCAAAACCTAAGGCCTCCAGTGTCCCTCCAGTGCCCTCTGCTGGCCAAGCTTGACATGGTGTCAGCTGGCAAAGAGGAACCATTCCCTGGTCCCAAGCAGAGCAATGGCAGCTGGGTTTGGCAGAGAGAGGCCGTCTGTGGACACCTAGGACAGACACTCATGCATGCTGTGGGAAAATAAGCAGTGAGGAAGATGAGAAGCATCGGGTGGGCTGTTTGATAGAACGTTCAAGAAAGACCTCTCCAGACAGTGACAGTTGAGCACCAGGCAGAAGTAAGTGATGGCCGCTGGAAGAGCATTCCTGGCAGGAGGAGTAAGTGCAGAGGTCCTCAGCTCAGAGGAGGCATGGCTGGGGATATAGCAAAGAAACCAGTGGCAACAGAGTAGGCTGGATAAGGGGTTAGAGTGCCAGAGACAGCACAGGCTTAGAGCACGCACGCTAAGATAAGCACCTTGCTGCTGGGTTGAATCAGTTGGCAATGGGGTGGGGTAGTGAGGATTGAGACAGAGATTCAAGCTTAGAACGACTGCAGTGGTCCAACCTCTTGCTTCCACGAAGGTAAAGAAGCCTCTGGGTCCAACTTAAATGCATGGTTAATGTAATTTTTACTGTGATTGGGATAATGAATGAGTTTAGAAGTAATGATAATGGTTGTACAATATCATAAATGTGACTAATACAGTGAGTTGTATATTTATAGTGATATAAATGGCAAATTATAATATATATTCCTTTCCTCCACTATACAAAGCATTTAAGAAACAGTTTTCTTTTTCGTACGTCTCATTCAGAGGTGAACAGCATACGTGTGTGTTCCCCCTGGACATGCATGACATCTCTTGGTTAATGTGACATGTGCTGTGTTCCTCATCGTAAGGTATTTTCCCTTGTAGGGAATAAATGATCTGGAAGAAATTAATGAACACACATGTGCATGCAAATGCACATGTGCACACATGGGTGCACACACACACAAACACACACAATTGTGACTACTATTACCAACATAGCTAGTAGTATTAGCTCATTTCTGGCTTTAGGAAGCTCCAACTCAGGCATGTACAAATGTAGCCCATTTCACAAATGGGAATTTCAGGGTTGCTGTAACATTAAGCACCTTATTTAAGATCACACTGATCATGAGTTGCTAGATTGTTAATCACTGGAGCAAGGGCCTCAGACTACTTTGTTCTCATTTCTGTCTTTTGTGTATACAGTAGGCTCTTTAATAGATACTTGTGACATTAATAAGATGGAGCCCAAGACTGTGTTTTCTGATTGGACAACCCATTAACTTCCCTCTGCCACTCCCACCTCTGCTTCCTAGACTGTCATTAATTAGGACTCCCTGCTCCTATGATTTCAGGACTGCCCAGCTGTTTCCTAGCATGGAATGGGGACTGTCCCACCCATGCCTAAATCATTGGCCGCAGACTGACAGCAAGCATTTGGCTCTCTGAATGACATTCTTAGTGCTTTTGGAACAATGGGACAGCGGGGTACTTTGTCCTTCACGTTAGCTGAAGTTTTATGATACTGTGTTTATGGGAAAATGCTGTTACTATTCTTAGACTAGTGGTTCTCGCTTATTCACAGCTCCACGCTGCTTGTGGGTGGAATGAGAAGTTATAATAGAGTGCAGGTGCCTCTCATTGTTTTCCATTCCTCACTGGACGGTGTTTATTAAAAAGGAAATCACAGTGGTGTGTCTGGAGCTGCGTCTGAACAAATAACCCACAGGGAGGAGTCCCAAGAAGGTGGGCAGGAGGCAACACACAAAGAGAAGCAAAACAAGTTTGTGCTAATTGGGATCAGGCAGTGTTCTGCATGTAAAATTGTGTAATTGTGAATGGAGGGCATGCTTACTATGTGATTATTGGACCCAACCATCCTCTTCATACTTCACATATTTTTATGGAAGACCCACAATTTGAATTTAATATTTCCCCAGGTCTTTAACAGAATGAAAAAGCATGCTTCTAAAGCACAGGGCTAAAAAGAGACTCCTTCCAGATGATGGAAACTATGCTTGGAGACAATGGTGTCCACATAGACACATCTGTCTCAGTGCTTTCCTGTTCCTTGCATGAAGCCATCCTAAGTCCTTTTGGACGAAGGTCCCGAGACTGTAATGCAAATGAGGTGTGAGATAGGATATGTGCTGGAATCTACATAGCCACATCTCATTTGTGTTAGTTTTACAGCCAGATACTCAAAAGACTCACTGTGTATGCACTTTCTGTGTGTGTGTGGTGTGCCTGCATATGTGTATACATGTGGCAGCAAGACGTTATCCCTGGCACATGGCCGTGTTCTGGATTGTGAGGCTGCCCTAGGAGATGCTCTGGGCTTCCCATCACAGGGACTTGCACGCAATCCATGTCCTCATTCAGCAAATATCCACCACCAAAATACTAAGATAAACCGAATGTCACTCATGGTCATAGTGACTGTAGTCTTGAGAAGGTGGCCAAGCCAAGCAATGCACTTCTGTGAACAAAGTGCCAAGGACACTGGTTATAGTGATTAGGGAGTAGGATCTCACCAGACTGTTGCATCCAGACTGGGATTCAGGGGCTCCCTATGGGCCACGGATTGGGGGAACACTGGGGAGTTAGATGGGTTCTTTGTCTACTCAGAGAAAGAAGGGTGAGCGCTTTGCCAGCAGTGGTGCAGACCTGCACAAGCCCGGGAGGCCTGCCGACACCAACACAGCTAGAGGACAGCACGGGCACCCCACGACTCGCATGTCCACTTTGTCCAGGGGCAGCTGGAAAGACACTCGAGCTGGGCAGGATAGCGGGAGACATCTAAGTCCTCATCATTGACAGTGGAGAGAGAGCACCAGGCTTTGGTGAAGGGAAGACATGATCATCAACTCTCCTCATCAATATGATACTATTTTTACTAGGGTCTGGTTCCCAAAATATAGCAGTTCCTCCTGCCTCCCTGGCTCCACTCCTCTCTTCTGCCTGTTCACTGAACTAAAAGATTATCAGGACTAAATTCAGCCCTTGCCAATAATAACATGTAGCAAAAATATCTCATGAATTTACAATTTATGAGTGTTTTGACTGTTCACAGCAAAGCCTTTGAGAGTCACAGTGTGGCACCCTACCCCCACGCTGTCTAGCTTTTTTTGGCAGCTTTCTGATGAGTAAAACCAAGCCTGAGTTGTGCCCCAAAGTGATGTTCTTCTGGGGCTTGTCTTCCCCAAGAACTGCTCTACGCGGGCTCATGCTTTGTCTCTCGTCAGAACAGAGAAGCCACTGCCGCCTTCTGTGGGGGTCGGGCGAGGGGCAGTCAACAGCTTGGACTCTGCTCACATTTCCACAGTGGAGGGAGACATGATATTTAAAAAAATATATTTTTTTAATTATTTATTTGCGAGCAGAGAGAGAAGAGTGGCAGAGAGAGTAGGTGTGTCAGGGCCTCCAGCCACTACAAGCGAGCTCCAGATGCATGAACCACTTTGTGCATCTGGCTTCATGTGGGTACTGGGGATTTGAATTCAGATCATTAGCCTTTGCAGGTAAGCGTCTTAACTGCGAAGCCATCTCTCCAGCCCAAGGACATGTTATTGAACTGCCCACTCCATGCTACCACTTTGCTCCAAGGAGGATGAAGAAGTCTTCCTTAAGGGCTGGTTACAAGCCCGAGTATTGTACATGGTGCCGCCCATGCTTCCCTCGGGGTTGGTGTCTATCAGATGGAGAATCATCAGAAGAGTCATGAGCATCATTACCCTGGCATTTTTATTTTCCTCTGAACTTCTGTCTTCTGTTATTTTAGCCAATGGAGCTTTGCTTTGGCCCATAGCTTCTTCCTGAAACCCAAGTGAATGCCATACTCTCTTTTGGCCTGGACTCACTGGATGCTGCCCAAGTCTCTCTGGTGACCGTCAGCACTTCAATGCAGGGTCATGTGGTAAAATGGTTGTCTTCCTCACTTATTCTTCCCCTTGGGACTCAACTGTTTATCTCAAAGCTATTCTTGTGCCTACAGGAAGACGTCATGGCTTCGAAAAATCTGAATTCCACTTTCCTTTTAATTCCACACAAGACACGTGGGAAATAAAGGGGGAGAAGGAGACCCCACATGTGCTTCAAAGATGTGAAGGAGCCCTATTAGGAGGACAAGTGCAGATCTCACTGGACAACAAGCACAGTGACTGTGAGCCTGGTACCTAATTAGGAACAGGCCTCCCTGCTTTGAGTCCTGCCTCTGCCACTTGTTCAGTCTGTGACTTAGGTCACCCCATGCCTCTAGTTCCTCTGGATTCTCATCTGTCACTTGGGGGATCCCAGTAGTAATTATGAGAATTAGGCATGAAAATACTCAACACTGGTACCTAGTGCTTAGGAGATTTGAATGGGCTCACCCTGGTCTCATCAGCAGTGTGCAATGTGCTAAGACATGTCATTTTTCTTGTATCATCACTGAGGGTTGACCTCAGGACCTTGTAAATGCTAGGAAAGAGTTGTACCCTTGACAGAGATACCTTCCCAGCTCCCAGAGTTCAGTCTTTACAGCTTGAGTTGATAGGAAGTCCCTGTGGACATTTAGCTTATGGAATCCCATTTGTGCACTGTATCCATGTTCTCCAGTTCTACATGAAATTTTAAGATAAAGTTGAGGAAAAAATAAGAACATTTGGGAATGAATACAGGGCAGGGAAGTTTCAGAGATTCCTTTTTAAGAATAATTCTTTCTTGACTTCTCCAATCTATCATGTTGTCCATCACCCACTTGTCTTCCTTTCCTTTCTCCATTCTTATATAATAGACATTGACATTCAGTCTGGGCCATCTATGTGTCCACATTGTCTAGTAGGATATTCTCTAAGAAACTGGAGATTGTCTGTGCCTTCATTGTCTGGTCAAGTGGCCACTCATAGCTATTGAGCACTTGAAATCTGACTGGTGTGACAGAGAGACTGGATGCCACATTCAATTAAAAAAAAAAAAAATTAAAGACCTATAGGTACATTGTGACATGGCCCAAACCATTTTTTAAACTTTCATTTACTTATTCATTTGAGACAGAGACAGAGAGGGAGAGAGAGAGAGAGAGGGAGAGAATGGGCACGCCAGGACCTTTAGCCACTGCAAATGAACTCCAGACGCATGTGCCACCTTGTGCATCTGGCTTAAGTGGGTTCTGGGGAATTGAACCTGAGCCCTTGAGGCTTCACAGGCAAGTACCTTAACTACTATATCTCTAGCCTCTAATTTAACTTAATTTAATTTAATTTAAATAATTTAAGCAGCCAGGTGTCTGTACTATTTTTTATTTAAGCCCTGCAAATATAGACCAAACATGAGTATGTCTACTCCCGAGGAGTTCCAGTCCTACAGAAGTCATACATGTGCAATGACAGTGAATGTGACAGAACATGCATGAACGTGGAGTCTGGCTTAGGGTGCTGAGAAGTCTAGTTTTGCCTGAGTATTACAAAAAGATTGTAGCATAGCATGCTGAGCCTCTGAGGAGAGATTCATTTTGAAGGGCCTATCATATGCCAGGTCCTGGGACCGACATTTTTCATAGAGGCCATCACATTTCACCTGACTGTGTCTCTGGCCAACCATCCTTCAGATGGCAATTCTGAGGTCCAAGTCAGTGGCTGTCCTCTTTCCCCAAGTCACAGCCTTGGCTGGTGTCACATCAAGGTAAGTCTGATCACAGGCAACGTCTTCTCACCCTGCCCTTTCACCACATCCCCTTTGCCGAGTTCCTTTCAGTGCTCTGGTACTGAGTAGCCACTGATCCACCCCTAGCAGTCAGAACCCCTGCTGAAGACAGGCTCCACATAACTGCATTGGTACTTGGTAAGAATGAGGTGACAGCCAGACCACAAGCTAATAAATCTACCAGCATTTGCCTAACACTGGGCCTCAGTGTGACTGATGTGTGTGTTGTTGATCAGGGTATCACATGTTCATGCTGTCATCTTGGTCTCGAGATGACTGTGAGGATGGGGCCAAGTCATTTCACAATTTGGGCGAGTGTTCTAAACTTCTCAGAAGACCAACGCAATAGAAATTCAAGGTATGAAATTCAAGGTGTGATCTCCCAGTCATTTTACTTAACACCTTCTCCACCGAGTGCTGTTGATAGGTCAAGCAGGAGCATCATTTCACTTCCTCTCCTGTGTGAGTGCTGAAAGGAAGAGTTGCAGAGTGCCTTTGAAGGAAGAGCTGTCTTGACAAACCAAATTTAACAGTTCTCTGAACATCAGACAGTGGATGCTGACAGGCTTCTCCTGAACTCTACTTACAGGGCCCAGAGTACTGTAGAACTTATCCAAGTATGCTGTGGCAAGTGGAGACAGGCCTGGGCTGATGGAGAGGCACATGGCCCTGAGGAGGAGGCAGACTGAGATGCCACAGAGAGAGAGAGAGAAGACAGGAAGGGTTTTGCACCCACACTCATCCACATGCTGGGTGCTGGGTGAGCTCCTTCTTCCAAACAGATTGCTCTGCACTGAAGCCAGGGCCTCTGGCTAAAAGTGGGAGAGTCTAGAATGGGTTCATTCATGTTGGAGAATGTATCCACACTCTATTATTTTTTTATGGCTGAATAATACTCACTATACTCAAAACCAGGAGCTGAGGGAGACAGAGGTTGGCACCAAGGGTGTGCCAGCCAAATCCAGTGGTTTTTTTTTGTTGTTGTTTGTTTTGTTTTTGTTTGCCGTGACATGAATTCTTCTAAACAAAAGTAATGACAAAGAAGGTGAGGCTGGTGATGCTGATGTTGACAGTGACGATGGTGGGGATGATGGTGATGACACTCAGGCGGCATGTACTGAGAACTTGCTTGCTCCCATACAGTCTTCTCAGTATGCAGTGATCCACTGAATCTTCATGGCCATCTTGTAAGGCCTGTGGCACTCTATTGCCTTTAACATGCCAGTCCTTCAGTCACTGGTTCAGTCCTCACAAGAGGTGCTGTGCCTGATCTCCTAAAAATGAGGAGACTGAGGCTCAGAAGGAAAAAGGGAAGCAGCACGTGTGCGGGCGGAAAGAGGAGGGCCAGGCAAGCCCGATTCCTTTGGTGACCCTAGCGAACCTATTGCTTTTAAATTTCTTCAGGGATCGATCTCCTAAGTCAAGAACGAAGAATCTGAGCTGGGGAGATGGCTCTTGGATAAAGTACTTGCTGCACAAGCATGGGGACCTGAATCCAGAACCCACCTATAAGTTGATATGGTAGCATGAGCCTGTAACTCCAATGCTGGGAACAAGAGCTTGTACAACCCCTGGGTCCTCCTGGCTAGCTACTCTAGCTTATTCAGTAAGCTCCAAGTTCAAAGGGAGACCCTGTCTCTCTTCTCTCTCTCTCTCTGTCTCTCACGCACATTTACACAAATAGTGGGGCCTAGGGAGATGGCTGTATGCATAACTGTGCTTGTGCGTAAGTATAAGGACTTAAAAGGACCTGAGACCACCCTGAGTTCAATCCCTAGCACCCTATCAAACACTGAGTGTAGCTGTGCATGGTGGTTGAGGGTAGGGGGTCGACCGGAGAAATATCAGTTCTGGGTTGAAGGAGAGAAGAAACACATTGTTTAGCAATAGAAAACATGTTTTTCTCTGGCCCACACATGCATGTGCATGGGTGCTCACATATGCACACATGCGTGCATATGCCATTCTAGTATTTTATCACATAATAAACCACACATACTCTATACACACACATACATCAAGAAAGAAAACAATGGAGGTTAGAGAAATGGTTCAGTGGTTAAAGGTGCTTGCTTCTAAAGTCTCAGGCCTGGTTTGATTCACAGTACCCATGTAAAGCCAGGTGCACAAAGTGGTGCATGTATTTGGAGTTTGTTTATAGTGGTAAGAGGCCCTCACGTGCCCATACTTACTGTCTCTCTATCTGCCCTTTTCTTTCTGTCTCTCTTTCAAATAAATAAATAAAAATAGTTACAAAAAAAGAAAAAAATAGTGGAGAGTCATGAAGGAAAGACACCCAAATCAACCCCTGCCCTCCACATGCATGCACACATACCAACAGTGTTCATCCATACACATATGAACAAACATACACACATGCAGGTACACACACACACACACATACAAATGAAAGAAAAGTCAAATGTATATTTATTTATTTATTTATTGGTTTTTCTTTTTTTAAAAATTTTTATTAGCATTTTCCATGATTATAAAAAAAATCCATGGTAATTCCCTCCCTCTCCTCCCCACACTTTCCCCTTTGAAATTCCATTCTCCATCATATTACCTCCCCATTACAATCATTGTACTTACATATATACAATATCAACCTATTAAGTACCCTCCTCCCTTCCTTTCTCTTTCAAATGTATTTTTAGAAGGCGGCAAAATATGTGACTATCCATGGCTTTCCCCATTCTAGAGCTCCTGAGCAGCAACCAGTGAGCAAGTAGTAAAGTCCTCACCCATGTGGAGATGACCCCTGTGGTGGACCCAGGCTGCTGGCCATATGGCCTTGAGTAAATGATTTTATCTCTCTGAGCCTCAGTCTCAGCTGCAAAGTGAGAATCAGTCACAGTAACTTCACAGAGCATTTGCAAGGGTTAGATAGGAAACACTGACTAGATATTTACCAGATCCTGACATTTTTGGGTTCTCAGTCCACTGTTAGGTTTGTAGCTGCTTCTGTCTGAGTGGCTTATGATGAACAGTCTGGAAATGAGACACCTAAACTCTCTGTCAGACAGACTCCTGTGTCTCCAAGGTCACCCCTTGACCTTTGGCTTAGGCATTCATGTCTGTTAGGCCTAGTGGAGCTCATGGCTGCTGGTTCCTATGGTTTCTCTGGAGGGTTTAGGCAGTGCCTGACAAGCCTCAGATCATATGCACAGTTGTCAACCCCATGAGAGAGGGCCAAGTGTCCTTTGTGCAGCTGATCAGAGGGGCCAGGGGACAGTCTGGACAGGTGTGGTCAGAGAATCCTAAGGCAACTCCCAGGTAGTCTGGGTAGCAACTGTGATTAGAGGCAGAGAGAAGTTGAATTCTAGAGGCGTGCACTGTCTCCAGGGAACACACTAATTGAGAAATAACATCCATAAAAATAATTCAATACTAGTATGTAAAACTAAAAACAATAACCAAGTGTGACTGGCTGTCTACGAATTAGGCAAAGTAAGATGAAGTGTCTCTACCAGCAGGTGCTCCCAGCAAAGACGAGGCCTAGGCAATTCTCGCTCCCCCTCTCACCCAGGGACTGGTGCCACCGCTGGCTGCAGAAATTCTCACTTCTACACCAGTTTTCAACATCTTGCACTGAAGCATTCTTTGAGCAGCAAATGGTAGGAGAGAAATGGTTAAGGCTATTTCTAGGAGCACAAGGTGATGGTCTCACATTGGGACACCTGGTCCCAGTGATGAGCTGGTAAATATTTAACAACTAACTCACTGGGGACCAAAAAAAAAAAAAAAAAAGTGTGCCTGTATTATATGCACACAAACATAAGATTCTTACAAATCACAGGTATTAAGTACAGCTAGCCCACAAATTACAAATAGTAATAAGTACTCTTCCTTGTAAATTCAGCATTGACAATTATTTATTTATTTATTTATTTGAGAGCGACAGACACAGAGAGAAAGACAGATAAAGGGAGAGAGAGAGAGAATGGGCGCGCCAGGGCTTCCAGCCTCTGCAAACGAACTCCAGACACGTGCGCTCCCTTGTGCATCTGGCTAATGTGGGACCTGGGGAACCGAGCCTCGAACCGGGGTCCTTAGGCTTCACAGGCAAGTGCTTAACCGCTATGCCATCTCTCCAGCCCAACATTGACAATTTTCACCAACTGCTTTTGATGATTTTTGTCACACTAATGTCACAGCATTGTTTAGCATGGGATTGGATTGGTGACTTTAAGTGAATATTGGCCTGAACCTGTAAAGCTCAAGTGTAACTGCAGAGATGTGGTCTGCACCTTCAGTTACCCATGACAGATGTGACTTCATTCTTGAGTGATTGCCTAATAGTTTCCCAATACTCCAAGAACATTTATCCGATTTCTTGAGGTGTTCGTCTATGGATAGGACACACATTTTATCTGTGTTAATTACATTTTTCTACATCATTTTTGTAAGTCTAGACAATCCATAAAACTATAAATCCTACCATGATCTGTGGATATTGCTTTGCCTATGATGTCTGTGTCATAGTTACTTGTCCTGTGGCCACTTTGTTACTGGTGTGAAGTCACTGAATGTGGATGGGAAGAGATAGCTGTCTTTATGTGATATTTCACCATTACATATGGTCCACAGATAAGAGCAAAATGTAATCAAATCACTGAACTCATGAGTTTTGAGCACTTTTTCTTTTATTTTTAATAAAATGTGTTATATTCTCTTATGTAATTCTTTTTTTCAATGGTTTCATCGAATTTAATTCACATATCTGATGCTAGCTCATTAAAAGTGAACAGTTCAAGTCTGGGTGTGCCATTTTCAAGGTCTAATTTTGCATTTTGTCTTCCATACAATAAATTCTATCCTTACAGCTGTCAATCTATCCTATCTTTAAATAGTTGGTCCTTATAAATAGCTAGAATACTATATAGTCTTTTCCTGCATGTCAGAAACTTCTTTAACATATTTTTGTTGTGATAAAGTTGACATAATAGTCACCATTTCACACAGTAAAGTATAAAATCCAGTGACTTTTTTTTGTATATTCACAACATTGTGCCACAACCAACACTATATAATTCCAAAACATTTCCATTATCACAGAAAGGAGCCTCTGCCATTTCCCATGTCTCCCACGTGACGTCATGTTTTCAAGGTTCATTCATGTTGGAGAATGTGTCAGTGCTCCATTGTTTTTATGAGTGGATAATGTTGACTTTGTAGTGTATTTTATTTGTCCAGTCACTAGTTAATGGATCCTGAATTGTTTTTGCTTTGGATCTATTGTGAATTATACTGCTGGAATTGTTCATGTTCTGGTTTTGTTGGGGCGAACACCTGCTTTCTATTCCCTTGTGTATATATTTTGGAAGGAAATCGCCAAGTCATATGGTAGCTGTATATATAACTTTGTGAAAAGTTACCAAGTTGCTTGCCAAATTGGCTGTAACACTCACATTCCCATTTTTATAATGTGTGAGGGTTCTAATCGCTGCCTCCTTGCCAATACTTGTATATTGTGTATTTTTAAAATTATTGCCGTCTTATGATAATTTAGTGGTCAATGCTTTATGATTTTGATTTGTATTTCACTAGTGATTAATGAAGTTGAACATCTTTTAATGTGCTTATTGGTTATACCGCTCCCTGAAGGATGGGTTCCCTTCCTGCTTCTTCCCCCAAGGCTTTAGTGGACATGCTTTTGCTCATTCCCCTGACCGCTCACTCATCTGCTTCAAGAGTAAGGTGGCTTAGATCTTGGGCTCCCAAATCAGAGACCTGGATTCAAACTCCAGGTCTGTCACATAGTTCTGTGATTTTGGAAAAGTTACTTCAAGTTTTCATATCTCCCGTTTCTCTAATTATAAAATGGTAACAATAGTTGTTCGTACTTCATTGAACTCGTAAGGGGATTAAAAATTATTCATAACACAGGCCCATGGGAAGCACTCAGTAATTAAAACCATGTTCTTCTGTGTCTTGATGATGATTGGCTTTTAACCCACATGCGGCAGTGACCTTGCGTCTGCTCTAGGAAAGCGAAATGTTCAACACAAGTTCTTAGGAGTTCCCTTCAGAGAGATAAATGTCCACTGGTAGTGTGTGTTTACCTTGTACACAGAGAATATGACTAGAAACCAAAAAGATACACTCCCTTTCCTCTTCAGAAGATAGATTTCATTTCTTTTCCCTCTCATGCTTTAGGCATGAAACACAAGTACAGATCTTTCTAGAAAATCAAAGAAAGACTACAAGCAGAAGTCAGTAACATTAGAGAAAACCATCACTGATCATCAGGAGGTCCTTCACACAGGTACCTGGCCCCTTGGGAGGAGAGACAGGGAAGGCAAAAGAGTAGAAAGAGTGGCATACTCTATGCTGGACCTGCACATCATGTGCATAGTTGTGGGGGGATCATCATGAACTTACATTCAGCATATGTACCACTTTACCTTCTCTCTACCAAGCACTGGGGTTTGGTATGTGTCTGGCAATTCCTTGGCTATTGTGGACCCATCGCTGAAAAGGCGTCTTGTGCTATTCATTTGAAGCACAAGCGATGGAGACAATTCATCTCTTTAGACATATAATTTGGAAGAGGTAGTTGCAGGGCTGGTTTAGTGACTGAATGATGTCAGGGCTCTTGGGTGGGGACCCTGCCATTCTCTAGAACATTGTTTTGTGTTTTCCAGGTGAGCTCCATTGCTCTAAGGGAGGGACTCTTTATGCAAACCAGCTTTTCTTTACCTTGTTTACTAGAGCTCCTTCATATAGCCACCCTTACTTTTGTAAGGGAACAAGACAACCCCATGTAGCGCCAAGCAATTGCCACAATCCACTGCATCACATGCTACCATAAAGCTTCATAAGCAAGCAGCAACCAACATCACATTCTCACCATCATGGATCTAGGAACTGGCTGGAAGGTGACTGATCTTGGCTGTATTTGGCTAGACCAGCCTGGGTGTGTCCTTTTCATGATAAGTGTAGAAACACAGGAGACAGACAGGATCCTACAAAGCTCATGCATTAGTCATGGTTCTGTGGAGGAAGAGAACATATAGAATGAACAGCTATCATAAAGAAGGCTTATTAGATCTGCTTACATAGTTCAAGATGTGCAGTCCAGCAATGGCTGTCTGCATCCTGGAGAGACTGAGAACCCAGTAGCTGCTCAGTCCATAAGGCTGGATGTCTCAGCTGTCCCAATCTGGTGCGGAAGGCCTGAATTAACTCTTGGAGAGCCACTGGTCTCCAGTCTGCATTGGAAGGTCAAAGGTACCGGGTTCCATTATGAGTGAAGGATGACAGCCACAGCAAAGAGCAAGGGCCCCAGGCAAACAAAGGGTCACTTTTTCCCTGGAATCTTCTTATATATAAGCTTCCAGCAGAAGGGCTCCTCATTTTGAGTACTCTGTCCCATCAGTCTTTCTTTCCTAGAACTCCCCCACCCCCCGCCACAGACTGCTCTCTTACTCGATTCCAAGTAAACAACAGAGATTAACTGTTATCCATCACTTCTACTTCCTTTTGAGATACCTCAAACCAGACGGTCAAATTTAGGTGTAAGGAATTTCTGTATTACCTACCCCCTGGGGGCACAGTGAGTTTGTATGGTAGAGGGCATGGATATGGAATCATTCATAAAAAAATTATCACACAGTTGGTTTAGAGTGACTATCAAACATCCCCAGGGGATTTTTGGCTCCCCATTAGTAAGGAAAGGAGGGAGGATGGCTTTGAGGTAGACAACAGGCAGAGTTTACAGTACACATCTCTGAAGGACATCCCAATAGAAGTTGAAGATAAGATTTGGCCAAATGTGAGATAGCTGAAGAAGGCTTGCCACCCATCTCTGAAGAGTCATGGAAGGTGAAGCCCAGCAAGGCAGGTCACATACCAGTATCACCAGCTACGACTGCCTGCAGCTCTGCTGTCTGTTCACTGGGAGGCTGAGGGCTTTCAATAACAGAGCCCATACTGGTTGGAGGGAGGGATATGCAAGTAGCAATAAAGCCACAGATCCAACTTTCTGTTCTGACTGAGGATGCTGTAACAAAGATCTTTAAAAACTATGTTGTTTATTTATTTGCAAGAAGAGAGGTAGAAAGAGAGAGAGAGAGAGAGAGAGAGAATGGGTATACTAGGGCCTCTAGCCACTGCCAAACAAACTCTAGGTACATAAATCTAGGTACATAACATTGTGCATCTGGCCTTATGTGGGTCGTGGGGAATTGAACTCAGGTTGCTAGGCATTGCGAGCAAGTGCCTTAACCCCTGAGCAATCCCTCCAGCCCTGTAACAAAGATCTCTGTAGTGGCATTCAAGTTAAGCCACTAAGTCCCAGCATCTGGCACTGCTGCAGCATGGCGTGGCCCAGCCCTGGCTCCAGCTCTTCCCACTCAAGAATACAGATCGAACACTCACTCCCCTCAGTTTTTATCCAATTTTGCCTTCCTGAGGCCCAGATATGACTTCATTTTTAAAATGAAATTTTTCAGGTCATTAGCCCATAATGATTAAATGATTCTGGGTATTAGCATAAAGCACAGCCGTAGTACATGAGAGGTTACCTTCATTGTTTAAATATTATGCATTGCGGTCACAGCACACAGAAAAATTATTTTTTTTTTTCAGACTCTTCAGCCATTATGTAAATGACATTTCATTCAGAAATGTTACCAGTGTAGTTTATCCCTTCAGAGTGGTAAACAATGCCTGGAAAGCTTCAGGCAGAATCCAGGGTAGAAACAATAGCATTTCTGATACGGGAGAGGATCAGGCGCAAGTAGGGCTCCAGTGAGGCCCATATGGCAAAGTTCTCAATGACTTGGGTCATTGAGTGGTAAAGGCCCGCGATTAAATCCTACTGTGGTGTGAGTGTCTGTGTCTCCTCAAAATTCATTTAGCAAGAAGTGAGCCCTTTTGGAAAGTGATGAGGTGAGGTCGTGGGAGCAGAACCATTACAAGGGATTAGTACCCTTAGAAAAGAGGACCCTGAGAGCTGCTTCCCCTCCTATCATGTCAGGGCATAGCAGGAAGAATATGGCTGAGTTTCTATCAGCTTTCCATTGCTCTGGTGATGCAAGGAAAAGGATTACTTTCACTCATGGTTTTCTGGGTTTCAAGCCATGGTTAATTGACCCTGTTGCTTAGGCCAGTGATGAGGTACATCCTGGTGGGACTGTGTGACAAGAGGTCTGCCTGTGTACTGTCTCAGAAACAGAGAGAGAGAGAGAGAGAGAGAGGAGGGGTCAGGTCCCAGTACCCCCTTCAAAGGCTTGTCCCCATCTGACACCACCTCTGAAAGGCTTCAACATCTCCCGGTGGTAGCTAGCGTTCATTCAGCCTTTGGGGGACAGTACAGATCCCAACAGAGCAAGAAGTGAGTCCTCACCAGACACCTAACCTGTTGTTGCTTTAATGCTGAATTTCCCAGCCTTTAGAACTATGAGAAGAAAAAAACAAAAATCCCTGTGGTTTATAAGTTCCTTGGTTTATGGCATCTTATTTCAACAGGCAAAGGACAATGATAAATCCTTCTATCTGTGTAACTCTCTGGATATCAGTTTTTCCTCTCAAAAACCTGGCAAATAGGCCAGGCACGATAGTACACACCTTTAATCCCATCACTCAGAAGGCAGAGGTTAGGAGGATCGCCGTGAGTTAGAGGCCACCCTGAGATTATATATTGAATTCCAAGTCAGACTGGACTAGAGCAAAACCCTACCTCAAAAACCAAAATAAATAAATAAATAAATATGGAAAACATAGCAAATAGTATCTTAGGGCTGATGTGAGGATTGAGTAAGGAAAGGCTTTCACGAGCTGGCATGGTGCCTGGTGCGAGGCTCAGGAAGTTATAGCAGCTGTCTTTTTGCTGCTGCTGTGATTGGCACTGTGCTTTCAGCTCCCATTCGCACTCCTCTCTGGTGATGCTGAGGCTGTGATGGCGAAGTCCTGTATCAAAGGGCAGCAAGCCCGGGCAGACCCTGTGAACACAGAAGGTTCAAGCAAGGCTCAGGGTTATGAACCATGGCCACCGGTCCCTGCCTGCCCTTGGCTGGGACAATGACAAAGAAACAGCTTTTCTTTCTGTGCGTTAGCCTCGTGGCTAACATATTGCAAGCATCTTGATCAGTAAATTAATCTTAACATCACCTTACATACATTTTGAGAAGACTGCCAAGAACGAGAACTGGAGACTCCATGCTGACCTTTGAGCTAGCAGTTTCTCCAGTCCACTGGTGGTTAAGCAAGGCCTGTTTGGAAGGTGGTATTGTTGGTGGTGATGGCAGCAGTAATGATATTGACAATGACATTAATGATTACTTAAAAGTTATCAGGTGCTCAAAGGGTGCCAGATATTGTGCTATGGGACATGCAGGCATGATGTCACTTATACTTCATTGATATTTTCTTTGATGGACAAGAAAACCGAGGCACAGTACTCTGTATCTACCAAGGACGGAGAGGAGAGGTGTCATAGCAGTGTCACCTGAAAACTCGCCCTTTACCACTGTGCGCTTCTGTCTGTGTGACTGAATGATGGGGTGGAAAGGAACCCTTGCAATGGATAAAGTGCCTGACAAACAAGAGCTCGGACCTGAGCGTGGATCCCCAGCATCTACGTAAAAGCTGGCTATGGCACGGCTCCCCTGCAGAATTAGTGCTGGAGAGATGGAGATAGCAGGATCCCTGGGGGCCATTGGCTAGCTCTAGATTCAGTTGAGACCTTGTCTCAAAAAAAAGTTAGAGTGAGGACTGAGGGAGATACTTGACATTGGCCTGTGCCCTCCATATGCACTCTCACACATATGCACATGTACCCACTTATACTTACCGCTATGCCCACACACAAGAAAGCACTTGAAGTCTGAATGCTGGCTAGAGCAGCATTGTGCTTAAATTATGTCCTGATAGAGTACCACCAAGGTCCTCCATATCAAACTTGTTGGATCTGAAGGAGTCTAAAATAAAAAAAATCCAGGGTATTACTTTCACACAGATTTTCTCAGAAAGTGCAATTGGGATCTCCACCAATATGATGGCAATTTTTCTTCCTGGCTTTTCAATTTTCATTGATTCATTCAAGATATACACAATGGGGCAGGTGAGATTGCTCAGTGGTTAAGACTACCCTGCAAAGCCTAATGACCTGTGTTTGATTCCCTAGTACCCACATAAAGCCAGATGCACAAAGTGGTTCATGAACCTAGAGTTCATTTGCAGCAGCTAGAGGTACCCATCCCCTCCCTCTCTGCTTCCCAGGTATGATGGCATACACCTTTAATCCTAGCACTCATGAGGCAGAAGTAGGAGGGTTACTGTGAGTTCAAGGCCAGCTTGAGACTACAGAGTGAATTCCAGACCAGCCTAAGCTAGAGTGAGACCCTACCTCATCAAACAAAACAAAAAAAATTACACTATGTCCCTCTAGTCTGGCCCTGGAAATTCAGCCTATTATACAAGTGTTTTATGTTTCTTAGCCTTGGTTTTCTCATGTGTAAAGTGGGAACAACAATGACATCTCCCTCCTGTATTTGAGGATGGAGTGAGATACTGTATCTAGTAGGACAGCTGACATGTAGTGACTGCATAATAAATGCTGGTTATTCTTATTGCTATGAGATGAGAAGCAAAAATATATGGCTCAAATAAGTGAACAAAATGAGGTATAGTTGAGGAAAAAAAAATCAGCTGATGTCCAGGGTAAGGCATAGAATCTTTTGTGAATTTCTAAACCTAAAGATCTCAATCAGGACTCTTTCTATCCATGCTGACTCCGAGAGTCTCTATATTAAATGCCTTCGACTAGGGGAAAGAGTGCTCTTGTGGCCTCCCTAGCTATGACATTTAGGAACACTTCTGGTCTTCTTTACAGATCCACATTCTTTTAATCATGATTGGCTAGCTGCTATTACTAACAAGTCCCAGGACTGGAGTTGATTTCTTGTTCAATTATCAATCAATGAGGACATATAGCAGCTGGCTTCCTATACTGTGATTCACAGAGCCAGGCTTTGGCATCTTGGGGTTGGCCATCCCTTAAAGCCTCTGGTGGATTACCCCAAGTCCAGACAGCACAAGGGGGAAGATGAAGCACAAACTCTTAATAGGTTTTATGGGGCAAACCTCAAGGCCATGAGATCACTTCCACATCAAAGTTCCATCATATGGCCATACATGACTGCAAGAGTACCCAGCCAGTGAGTCTAAAAAGGCCTCCAGGAAGCAAGAGAAATAGTTTTGGTGACACATTACCTAGTCTGCCTTGCTATCTTGTGTTGATTGCTTGCTATGTTGCTTTTAAATCACCAGTCTTCTATAAATGCTACTAGTTTTATTTTGCCTTTTGGAAAGGAATATTGTGCATATTCATCAGAGACATATCTGTTAATATCATTGTAACCTATTGAAAACAACCCTGCCTGGGCTTGAAGCCAGACTGCTTCAGTCTGTACCTCAGCTCCTAGCCATCCATTGCTCTATGAGCACAGGCTGGTTAGTACTTTTGATCCCAAATTCCCTTACCGATAAATTTGGTTAAATTGTATCTGCCCAGCCTACCTCACTCAGTGTGGATGAAATGACATAATCCATGAGAGTCCCTTCTTGACTGAACATACCTGCTACGGGAAAGTGGTGTCCCAAGACAGTTATTTCTGACAAGAATAAGAACACAATTAGACAATATTACATAAATATGCATTGCATCATACAAGGAATGTATTTGTGAAGTGTCAAAATCATAAAGGTCAATTAAAGACTTAGATACAATTGGGCAGCCCTTACAAGGTACACTTGTTTAAGCATCTCATCAAACGTCTATCATAGATCCATCCCCGCTGCCCTCATTGTAGAGATTTCTGTAGGCAGTCTGTTGTTGAGCCAGGGGTTCATGGCAAGGTGGCAGAGGTGCCATCCTACTTGGTAACATTCTGCTTCTTTGGTCTGGGCCCTTGGTCACATCAGTATTGCAGAATTCATATCTGCACATTTGAGAAATGGGAAGGTTGCTCAGACCAGCTTCGTGGGACTTAATAGGGAGTAAATAACATCACAGCAGCACCTGCGGTCCAAAGATGCACAGGAGGTGCGGGGACGCTGAACAGAGCCCGGACTCAGAGGCCCGGTAGCTTTCTTTTACCATGTGGAGAGTGAAGGATTGGACCTGGACACCTATACACAGTCTTGATCCAGGCCTTGTCCTGTGGCCCTGTCTCCATAATGTCAGACCAGAATATAGAAATGAGTCTCAGTGTGTAGGGAAAGTGCAGGTTTTTAACTCAGAGTGAGCTCACATTCTCTGCTTGTGCAAATCTGGGGCAAAAAGAATAGAATTCAGGCTCAGATTGACAGTGTTTTTCAAAAGGGGAAAACAAACAACTTATCTTGTCTCTCTTAACTAGATGTCAAATATCAAAAAAAGCTAATAACTGAATCAGGGGACCCAAGGATATAATTGACAAATGAGAAAAGCAGGGAGATGAGGGAACAAAGGATATATTATTATTATTGTTATTATTATGTGGCTTTTTGTTATATCCTTATGCCCTACGAATTATTGTACAGCCTGTACTTGTGTCCTTAGGCAGAAACATCTTATCATTCACAAGCTTAGCTGTACAATAGATTTCTCCCCCCATCCTCAAGGGAGTTGTGTGTATGTGTATATTTTAAAGAGATTTACAGTGATTCTTTCCCTATAGGTTTTTCTTGAAACATATATATTTTTAATTTCTCCCTGTCTCAGGGGTAAATAAATATATTACAATAAGCTACGGGATGTATAGCAGAGTATAACAATGATAAATGATGTTGTGTGTAATTTTTCTACTATTAACATAAAGTAATATAAACTGAAGGACACTAGTCTATTGAGAGACTTAGAAGCTAATGTTCCATATCAGATGCGGCCAATGTCAGGACTGAATACAGATTAGGCAGTGTCCTTTTCTCCCCAGGGGAATTAAAGTTGGAGACACCACTAGCTGCTAGTGGTTTTACAGCATTTTGTTGGGGCCGGTGGTGCCTTTCTTGGTCTATTAATTCAGGAGCCCGTAAATGACAGTGTGAGCAAAATGCTTTTCCGGTGGGATGCATTTCATTTATGTGTGCTTGTATGGTCTCTACCTCGTCAATCCATTTTGTCACAATAAGTGTTTTTAAATTGTGTAGATTACCTTCACTTCATTATGGTCCCTGGCATGGGTGTCTTATGCAAGGCTATTATGTGAAGTTAGGAAATATTTAAAACTCTGTCTTTTCTAAGGAAAAAAGGAGGCAAGGCAGAGAAGTTTATCTGGAGTTAGTTAGCCTCCTTTCTTCAGCACTGAGTTCATGGCCAGGGTACACTCAGAAAGGAGCAGTGGAAAGCCCTGGGGTCCATGCTTATACAAATCACTTTTTCAGAATTTCTTGTTACCCAGCTAAGATCATAAGCACATGTTCAATCAACAGTGATTGCAGGGATTTTGGGAACTCATCAACATTGAAGATTTTCTTGTGAAAATGATATTCTCACCAGTCAGATATAAACTGAACGCTAGAGATAATTTGTTCTTAATAATACCTTTGTCATATCTCCCCCAAGAGATCAAAAATCCACTCCAAATCCTTCTATACGGAGATGTGGAGAACGAGAACCTATGAAGCTGAGAGATGAGTCCAAGGTCACCTAGATCCCTGGTGAACCTATGACAACTGTGGACCCCACTTTCTCTGGAAGTTTGCTATTCTTCCTGCTACCTTTTGCTGCCCCTTCTCTAAATGTCTTCCAAAAGTACACTTTCAAAGAAGTACAAAAGGAAAGGAGGAAGTGGATGAGGCACCAGAGGAGTGTAACTGGATGTCTTGGGATGTTTCGGTGGGAGCTGCTTCAGTTACACTCACACATAGCGATTAAAAATAACATTAAAATGCAGTGTGTACAGTCTACAGCAGTCATGCAGGTTTAGGGGAAAATGTGCTCATGAATCATTTTCTACAAAAGCATTCAAAATACAGGGGATGAGTTAGGAATGTCCCCCAAAATTTAGAGTTTGAGGACTGGGGTTCTGATGACATCCCATTACAATGAGCAGAAGGAAGCAAGCACTGGGTCTCGCCCCACACATTGTTATCCTGCGGGCTGGCTCCGAGATGAGACGTTTGTCACGGTTCGTAAATTTTATCTTTGCACTAAAAACAGGGTTAGAATATCTTCAATGCAATTATAAAAATGTATTAAAACTGAGAAGGAGAGAAAATATGGAGGTAGATGCGATTTTAATGATTGTGTGAATGTTCACTGTTCCATGGAAAAAGTCGGGCTTTTCAACCACAGTATTTCAGAGGGACACCAGGGACAGGACAGGTTTTCCATAAAGGTGTGCCACGTGCTGTCAGCACAAAGACAAATACATTGTCTGAAGTTCTGCTTGCAAAGGGCTGTTCACATGGAGAGGAATGTTGTCTGGAGGTCATGATTCTGGAGGAGCCACCAGACCCTGGGTTTGAAAACATAACAAAATGAGCCACTTTAACCCTTTTCCTTCTAGGTATTTGGAGGGTTGAAGAACTCAGAATCGGCCTGAGGCATATGTTATCTTTTTTTAATGTATTAATTTTTTATTGCAAACTTCTGTACTTACAGAAAATAAATCATGATAATTCCTTCCCCTTCCTCCCTCCCCCACTTTCCCCTTCACAACTCCACTCTCCATCATATCCCTCTCTCTATTAGTCTCTCTTTTATTTTGATGTCATCATCTTTTTCTCCTATTATAAGGGTCTTATGAAGGTTTTGCTAGGCACTGCGAGGTCATGGATATAAAGGCCAGTTTCTTCCTGGACAGTTGCCTTGTAAGGAGTCACATCCTTCCTTTGGCTCTTACATTCTTTCTGCCACCTCTCCCACAATGGACCCTGAGCCTTGGAGGGTGTGATAGAGATGCTTCAGTGCTGAACACTCCTCCGTCCCTTCTCCTCAGCACTGTGGTGCCTTTTGTGTCATCCCAGTGGTCACAGCCATCTGAAAAGAGAAGCTTCTCTAACCAGAAGTGAGAGTAGCATTCGCATATGAATATGAACATTAAGTGTAGTGCTTGTAGGGCAATTTGGTGAGCATAATATATGCATTTATCCAGAGAAGAGCAGGCTTTATACCCCTAAGGCTCATGACCTCCCCTGACATAGGCTATGATTCGGTTTTTGGTACCAGGCATTTATTCCCTCCCATAGAGCGGGCCTCCAGTCCAATTAGAGAACAGTTGGTTCCCCCAGAGCAGACATGCCACTACTGCACCCATTCAGTCATTTGGCCTGTCTGGCCAAATTTGGGGCTTTCCCTTAAGTCCTTCCCTCTCCTTCCTCCCTTATAGTCTTTTTCTAGTTTACTGGCATCTGCTACTGATTTTTGATTCCAGATCACACACAAGTCTAAACATTTGTAACTAGGATCCGCTTGTGAGAGAGAACATGCAACATTTGGCTTTCTGGGCCTGGGTTACCTTACTTAGTATAATCCTTTCCAGATCCATCCATTTCCCTGAAAATTTCATAATTTCATTTTTATTTACCTCTGAACAGAACTCCATTGTGTAAATGTACCACATCTGGGCTGGAGAGATGACTTAGCAGTTAAGTGCTTGCCTGTGAAGCCTAAGGACCCCAGTTCAAGGCTCGATTCCCCAGGACCCACGTTAGCCACATGCACAAGGGGGTGCACGCATCTGGACTTCGTTTTCAGTGGCTGGAGGCCCTGGAGTGCCCATTCTCTCTCTTTCCTTCTCTCTCTGTCTGTTGCTCTCAAATAAATTAAAAATAAATAAATAAATAAATAAATAAAAATTTAAAAAAATGTACCACATCTTTATTATCCATTCATTTGTGGATGGACATCTAGGCTGGTTCCATTTCTTAGCTATTGTGAATAGAGCAGCAATAAACATGGTTGTGCAAGTATCTCTAAGGTAGTGAGAAGAGTCATTAGGATATATGCCTAGGAGTGCTATAGCTGGGTCATATAGTAGATCTATTTTTAGCTGTCTCAAGAACCTCCACACTGATTTCCACAATGGCTGGACCAGATTGCATTCCCACCAACAGTGTAGAAGGGCTCCCCTTTTTCTGCATCTTCGCCAACATTTGCATATGTTCTCCTGACTGACGGGCTTTGCCATGTGCTTTGCTTGCTAACTGGTTTGTAGTAGCCACTGACACCTGAAAGAGGAGCCAAGAAAAGTACAAGTTCAACTGCCACCATTGGTGGGACTTTTTAGTTAAAAGATCAATTTTAGAATGAGAGGTGCACAGAAACCCAAATGCTTTTCTAGCACAGGTCCTTATGTGCAGTCTACCTCAAACACATGCCCCTATGGTCAGTCTGTCCGGAGAGAACAGTGCATCTCCTGTGCTTACTTGACCCATTGCTGCTGCTCACAGATGGGCTGAGAGTGTTGAAAGTTGTGGAAAGGCCTTCCCCAGTATGCACCTTTAAATACCAGGCTCTCTAAGAGAAGTTCTGTAAAATAAAATGTAAACTCTGTGTGTGTGTGTGTGTGTGTGCAGCTGGGAATAATGATATAATGGGATATTCCTATAATCCCAACACTTGGGTTGCAGGCAGGAGGATTGTTGCATATGTTCTAGGCAAGCCTGGTCTATGTAGGTAGTCAGACCAGCTAGGGCTACATAAATAAAACTTAAAAAAAAAAAACACTAAAGCTGTATTGGATTTATGCTACAAGCAGAGTGTTGCTATAGGGTTTGAGTGAGATTCATCAGATCTCAAATTCAGTGGTTTTGTGATCTGGGATAAATTTGCTTAACCTCTCAAACTTTTACCAGCCAAATATGATAAAAATGTATGACTGTCAGAGGAGTAAATGAGGTGTGTATGGAGGGTGTGTCATGGAATCTGGCATGTATGTTAGTTGACATCAGATACCCACTTTTCTCCCTCAATCTTGTACATAGGTTTGTTCATACAACAATCTATAGAGAATGACTGGATCAAAGTGTTTGCATCTGCAGCTGTGCCCTGTTGTTATTTGAAGTGTGGTCATTGCAGAAATATTTAAGAATGTGTTTCACTCCTACATCAGGCATTTCAAATGTACAGACATTTTAGACACAAAGGACAAATTTCTGTGTGTTTGATTTTTTTTTTTTTGGATAGTTTTGGCTGGTGTTTACAGAGCATACAAACATTCTTACACAGCCTGTGTAGGAGTTTCTTAATGCTTGTTTCATTTTCCATGCTGTGAGACACACGAAATGACACGACTTGGTACAAGGAGAGCCAGAGTAGGTGTTACTGAAAGTAAGCAGGTGGCTGGAGAGACGGCACAACTGTTAAAGGTGCTTGCTTGCAAAGTCTGATAGCTGGGTTTGATTCCCCAGTACCCAGCTAAAGCCAGACTCACAAAGTAGTGCATGTGTCTGAAGTCCATTTGTAGTGGCAAGAGGCCCTGGTGCACCCACCCATTCTTTCCCTCTTTATCAAATAAATGTGTGTGTATACACACACACACACACACACACACATAAAGGTAGTGAACAGGTGAGTTGGTAAGCTGAATTCTGGGGAAGTGAGGAAGGCTTGGTAAATATACTACATGGTCTGAAATTTTATGTCCTGCTTCGGTCTAAGTTAGTTGACATCAGATATCATCCATTTCCCCCCAAATTTAGCCAGTAGCTTTGTTCAAAACACCTAATAAGGACTATGACTGAGTCAGTGAATGAGTTGTTGAAGAAATAAATATGTGGCAAGAAAGGTGAGCTGATATCACCAGACCTAGCACAGAATTCCTATTGCCTGGTCACTGAGGCCAACATTGGTAGGTATTCTATACATTTAAGCACATGTATTGAGTCAATCATAATTTAACATCAATTATATAAAATTGGCTTTTGAGGGCCTTAACAGCTCTAATTTGTTCCACTCGTAGGATTCATGAGTCCTTTTCATAAATCCTAATTTTTTTCTTAAATAAGAAGATGTGACTAGAAGTAAAACATTTTTCCTCCCTAAACTGTTGCTTGCCCATATGTATTATCATCTTGACTTTGCAGAACATTTTTGCCCCGAGAACCTGTTGTCAGACTGATCTACATTTTAGGGGTCAGATTTATTTGTCAGGCACAAAAAGAATTTTGTTTTATATGAAAATTGTGTATTTGTGCAGAAAAGTATAGGTTACAGTTTACATTTTTATTCATTTATTTTTATTTATTTGAGAGCAAGAAAGGAGAGAGACTCTGGGTGTGTCAGGGCCTCCTGCCACTGCCTGAACTCTGGCTGCATGTTCCACTTTGTGCATCTGACTTTACATGGGTACTGGGGAAACGAACCTGAGCCAACAGGCTTTGCAAGCAAGCATCTTTAACCAGTGAGCAATCTCCCCAGCTCCCAGTTTATGTTTTTAAATCAAAGTTATAGTGGATCTATTGGAAATAGTATGACTGAGAAACTGAGCAAGAATTCAACAAAGAAGGTAGATCCTTCAAGTGCATAGAACTCCACGTTGCCTCCATCAACATTAGCCAATCAAGAACTGTGTGCATGTGTGTGTGCACAGGGAAGGTGCTGCTATTTGGTAAGCTTGGATTAACCAAGAACACCCTGCTCCTTTCTGATTGATGGTGGCATAGAGATGGAAGCAGCTACCTCATTGTGAAATGAAAATTTGTCTTTGTCCAGGTGACTTCTCCACCTAGTCCCAACCAGGTGTCACCCTGCAGTGGTGGAGGCTGGAGGCAGGCAGGTCTGAGAGTGTGCACCCCGTGACTGTCGCCACATTTTAATAAGGACTGGGACTCCCCTTGAAGGGCCTAGCAACTTCAGTCCCTCCCCTGAGCACAACGCGCCCTCGCTAATAAATTCCGAGGGCTGACACTGCCTGAGCCTGCTGGTCTTTGCCCTCAATTTCATTGAGATGGGCCATTGAAAACTCATTACAAGCTGTTTAGACTCTGACTTTGACTTTTGCTCAGCAGCGAACAAAATTAACAGCTCTTGGAGGTAGTAAAAAAGGCACTCAGCCAAATAAAAAAAAAAATAAAAAATGAAAGAATCGAAATGATGAGAAAAGACTTTTAATATTATCTCCATCAGTCATACAAACAATCGCACAGCCACAGCCAGCATGGACGTTCTGCATGTGGCTCCCATTTGGGGCCTCGTGTGGATTGTGGTCCCCCCACTGGAGAGGAATTCATACCCAGGTCTTGCAGGAAGCTCAATTTTTTTTTTTTTTTTTTTTACAAGTCAAGCAATGAGCCTTTGAGTGTAGCAGAATCGCTTCATCAATTTAACTATCACTTTCGAATTTCTGTTTTTTTCTAATTTAGTGCTTGATAGTTTTTTATGTGATCATTTCAAAATGCTGTTTATAGCAAAAGTTACCTTGATGGTACAGGTGTGCAGAGAAAATTCACAGCCATCAATAAAAAGTGGGGGAAATATTCCTGTTTATACCTTAGGCACGTTGTGATTCTAAGGATGTAACTGTAGTGGCATTATGAGTTTTAAAAGCAACCCAATTAATCTAAATTTCTTCAAAAGTAACAACTCTGGAAAGATTTAAATATCATTGTTGGTACCTCTGGATGGTTTCCATCTGTATTTGGGAAGCTTGTGCACACACCTCTTTCTCCTCATAGTTGCAACATGTCGTGAAAACAGAAATAGTTATGTATGTATGTTCACATACATGAAATTAGGAATACAAAAGTAGTGACGTGTAAGAGTTAGACAGTGAAGCATTCAAGGCAGGTAAAGGAGCTTTAACCATGAAAGGAAAAATGTATTTGAGAATAGCTTGATATATTTGCCAGTGCCTCTGGACAGTCCAGCACAAAAGCACACAGCCACTGGCCACTTTGAAGGATGGACCGAAATGGGTGAGGTTCACACTGGGTTTTTATTTTTTATTTTTATTTTTGGTTTTTCAAGGTAGGGGTCTCACTCTAGCCCCGGCTGACCTGGAATTCACTATGGAGTCTCAGGGTGGCCTCAAACTCACAGTAATCCTCCTACCTCTGCCTCCCAAGTGCTGGGATTATAGGCGTGCGCCACCACGCCCGGTCACACTGGGTGTTTATGGGACTCCTTGCTCCTTTTGTGTACATTATGAGTGTTATGCAGAAGTCTAACCAGGCTTCTTTACCCATCTCTGGTTGTGTCTTTACAAGGTTATCTCGTTTTTCGGTTACTTCTTCCCCTGAGCTCTCAGGGACAGTGCCAAGTTCTGTGAATGCAGCAAGAATAAGATGTTCTGTTTTCCTGAGCCCCCCTCTATCATGCCAGGAACATTTTCTCAACCTCCGAACATGGTGAAATAACACCTGGTGCCACCCTGACCCCTAAGGAGACAGAACATTCAGTGCCCAATTAGTGAATTAGTTCAGAGCCACTTGGAGGCTCCAGAGAGAGCTTTGCGGTCAAAACTCTAACTGTACGGTCCCATAAATCTGAACTCTGTGGTATACTCACCAGCCACCCTGTTGTCCTCTCTTTGAGATGTTATATTTAATTTCCTCTCAAAATGAGCTTTCCAGATAATCAGTGATTCTCCATAGCCAAAAATTGTATAGTTTTCCTCTCAAGATTTCCTTTATGGAAACCCATCATATGTCCTTTGGATATGTTTGATGAGGGAATTGAAGACTTTGGCTATTCTGTAGAGTTTCATTGAAGTTTGACTATGGTCCAGAGCTACTGCTGGACCACGAACCACCCCAAAATGCAGTGCTTCAGAAGAACCTGAATTTTGTTCATGGTCCTGTAGTTTGAGCAGGGTTCCACTTGCGTCAGCTTGTTTGCTCCCACTGGCATCAGCTGAGGTGGCCTGAACCCAGGCCTGAGGTCATCTGAAGGGTGTTTACTCCTGAGTCTGAGGGTTGGTGCTGTCTGTTGGCTGGGCCACCTCCACATTGTCTCCATTTCGTATGGTTTTCCTCTCAGTATGGCAGCCATATTCCCAGGGAAAGTATCCCAGTGTGGAGCCAGGCCGACTCTACATTGCTTTTTACACCCCAGCAGCAGCAGTCCCGTATCCCTGCTTTTCCTGTACTTAGTTTGCCTAGGTACTCACAAAGGCATTTCTAGGGACACATGGGGAGGAAATAGACTCCACCTCTTCATGGAGCAATTCAAGGGTTCTAGAAAAGAATGTGGGATTTTGAAAGTATTAATAAAAACAGTAACTACAGCTAAAGATTAACATCCCATGATGATAGGAAAAGACAAAGTTTATGAGAGAAAATTAGAGAACTTGAGTTTGAAATACACCTCTGCTTATATTAGCCACATGACCAGGACTCCATGTGCACATCTCTGAAATGGGGGACACTGATGCTGACCCCTGTGTTTGTACCAAGGGTTTTGCAAATGTAATGCATAATGTGCATGTGTCCGCTGAGGGCTTGGTCTGGCTGGGTGCTCAATAAATCTTTGGCGAGTCAGTTTATGGAGCTGGAATCTGCACACGAGAGCCATTATTTAGGTTTACTGTGCCCTAAGCTATGTCGCCGAGTGCATCTTTGTTGTTTTTCATGAATTTTCTTCAGAGTCACACCATGCTGCTGCCCAATGAAGGTCAGGGAGGAAACAGATTAACAACAGCATACACCACAATGTCAAAATACTTAAAAGTGTTTACAGAGCCCGGTGACACCCAATGAATTTAGAACGAACAGAGCTGAAGCAAAACCACTCTTGTTCTCCCGAGCTTGAGCAAAGGCCTTGATGTTTTATGATTGTTTTAAGGTCCATTAATCGTTGAATCATGAGGCCATGTAAAAAATGACAGCTTTAACATCGAGCACCCGGGTTTCTTTGGAATGTTTTTGCTTCTACATTGTCCCTAATTAACGACAGTGGCCCAAACCTACTTTTCAAATGTGGCAAAAGCGAGGTGCTGTGAGATTAAACAGCTCAATTTCATCTAGGTGCATTTCATGGCATGTGGAAAGGGAAATTCTCTTAGACTGAAGGATGGCTGCCTTTAGTAGACAGCAGCTGGCTCTCAGAAAGAGGAACCACCCCCTGTGGCATGGTCAGGATCTCCTCCAGCGAGTCTGAGCAAATGTTGGAGCTGTACTGTCTAGTATGGCAGCCACATACCACGTGTGGCTGTTTAAATGTAGATGCATTCAAATGGTGAGCCCCCTCTCAGTTTGGGCCAAACCAGTCTCAAGTGCTTAGGGGCAACTGACAGTAGAGACAAGGAACATTGGGAGCCCTGTACAGAGGTGCTTTCTTGTGTGCTGGTCTGTCTGAGTTTGTTGCACTTATTTGCTTGGTGCTGGACAACATACCTGACCAGAAGCAGCTTATGGAGGCAAAGCTTTTATTTAGGCTAGCAGTTTTGAATGGTTTCATCATGGTAGAGAAATTATGGAAGAGCAGACCATTGGTAGTCACTTCTTGCCACATCAGCTGGGAGAAAGGAGCAAGAGTAAGCTAGCACTGGCAAGTGGTTTGGATTATAAAATCCCAAGGCCCACCCCCACTGACACACAACCTCCAGTAAGACTCTCGCTATCTGCCAAAGGTTCCACCAGCTGGGGTAGAAGTGGGAGGCTTAATCGCAGACAATTAGGCTATGGAGGACATTTAACATTCACATCACCACAAGGTTGTTTCTGTTGGTGATGGTTGTTTAGAGACAGGGCCTGGCTGTGTAAATTAGGCTGGCCAGTGCTTGTAAGCCTCCTGCCTCAGCCTCCTCAGTGCCGGGATTGTAGGCATATGAAAACATACCCCAGAAAGTTTGGTTGGACAGTTTAATTGTTTTAAAGGTTTATTCTCCTCTATTCCCTCACGTTCATTCCATAGTCAAAGTCATCCAGCTCAAGTGCTTCATCTTTTCCCAGACTTTCACAAGCCTGAAAGCAACCTCTTCCATCTTCTTCAAACCTTCTAGGGCATGGACCCAACCAACAAGGGCTCCCTGCAGTATCTCCCTGCACCCCTACTCTCCCCTGGAAGTCAGCCTGAGAGTCACGTTCTCCTCAAGCCCATGTATGTCTTCTCTCTTTTGACACAGATCGCCAAGAACACAAACCTCTGCTCTTTCTGAAGAGTGATGCTTTGCCCTGTAGACTGGGTTTCTTTTCCACTCTACTATAAGGCATCTTCAAACCTGTGCATGCTACAAGTCTTGTATCTCAGATGGAATAAATAATAGGCCTTGAGCTGGGGAGATGGATTTGTGGGTAAATGGCTTACTGAGCAATCATGAGGATTTGAGTTTGGATCCCCAGCACCCAAATAAAATGATGGCAATGGCAGTTGGTGTCTATAATCTCAGCCCTGGGAAGGCAGAGACAGGGAATCCCTGAGGATTCCTGGTTAGCTAGTTTAGCTGAATCAGTGAGTCCAAGTTCAGTGAGAGATTCTGTCTCAAAAACAAGGGGGAGAACAATTGAGGAAGACACCTGACATTGACCTTTCACCTCCTCACACATATATGTGCACACACAAATGCACATGTACCTGCAAAAATTTACACACACACACACACACACACACACACACACACAAAGGAAAAATTAATAGGTTTTACGTGTAAGTACAAATGCATTGCAAATATAAGAACATTTCTCATGTCATGTACTAATAGGAACTTATTTTATGGTTTTATTGAAGTCATAGGAATATTTTATTAATACTTGTTTATTCATTTAACATTTGCCCAAAGTGTAGCTATCTGTGACTCTCTGAGATCATTGAAGATGCTCTCATACTAAAACAGTTAGTAAGCACTGGGGAAAACCTAGAATGTGTTCATGGATAGGGGAAATGGTGACTTCTTTATCAACACCTCACTGTTTAATCATGAGCCCCAACAAAAAAATAAGACCCCAAGTCTATTTTCCTATGTAAGCTAAGCATTGCTCCCATGTAATCATCACACTGGACCCAGGCAGCTCATACTATTATTTTACCTCAAAGAGGAGCTGCAGCTCAAAGGATTGGACTTCTCAGTGCCCTGGTGAGAGGTCTTGTTAATCAGCTGAAACTACTTCATGCCCATCCATCAATTTCAATGCTTGCCCTTCATTTGAACATATGTAATATGGTTGTGTGGCTTGGTGGAGCCATTTTAAGTTCTGTTAGGCCATTAGCCCACAATCCTAGTAGGGAGAAATGGCATGCACTTGATCTAAATGTACCTAGGAGAACTCTGAGAATCTGATGAATTGCTACTAGGAGTTCTATGGCCCCACAGGTTGCAGGCTTCTCACCGACTGTTAGCTAAGGAGCTGTGGGCATGGGGAAGCTGGAAGGACACACAGCGCTTGTTCTCCTTACTGTGTCCTTCTTCTGGAGACAATCTCAAGACCTTTTTGAAAATGGACCAACACTTCCCACAGACCATTTCCTTTCAATGTTCATGTATGTGCTTTCATTGAAGTTTGTTTCTGAACAGAATAATTTTGGAAACCTATTTTGGTAGGGCTGGAGAGATGGCTCAGTGGTTAAAGGCACTTGCTGACAAAGCCTGAAAGCCTGAGTTCAATTCCCTAGTACCCACATAAAGCTAGGTACAGAAAGTGGCTCATGCATCTGGAGTTTGTTTACAGTGGCAAGATGCCTTGGCATGTCCATACTCTGTACTTTCCCCCTCTGTGTCAAATAAGTAATTTTTTTTAAAATAAGTCCCTTTTTTTCAAAGGGAAAATTTAGTTCAATGTCTTAGTAATTAAAGGAGTTTTTTCAATGCAACATAATGTGTAAGGAGATGGCTTGGCAGGTA
This sequence comes from Jaculus jaculus, assembly GCF_020740685.1. Taxonomy (NCBI): domain Eukaryota; kingdom Metazoa; phylum Chordata; class Mammalia; order Rodentia; family Dipodidae; genus Jaculus; species Jaculus jaculus. The sequence goes on from NC_059102.1 coordinate 267,115,496, forward strand.
ATAGTGCTTGCTACACAAGCATCATAAGGGCCTGAGTTTACTCCCCAGCACCCACATAAAAAATTGGGTATGGCCATGTATACTTATAACCCCAGTGCTAGGAGGAGTTGAGGCAAGAGGACCACTGGGGCTCCCTAGTCAGTCAGAGAGCTTTCTTTCTTTTTCTTTCTTTTTTTTTTTTTTTAATTTATTTATTTGAGAGCGACAGACACAGAGAGAAAGACAGATAGAGGGAGAGAGAGAGAATGGGTGTGCCAGGGCGTGCCAGGGCTTCCAGCCTCTGCAAACGAACTCCAGATGTGTGCACCCCCTTGTGCATCTGGCTAATGTGGGACCTGGGGAACCGAGCCTCGAACCGGGGTCCTTAGGCTTCACAGGCAAGCGCTTAACCGCTAAGCCATCTCTCCAGCCCAGTCAGAGAGCTTTCTAACTGTATAATAGTAACCTTCAGTTTCAGTGAGATACTTTTTGCCAAGGAAATAAGACACAGTGTTCTTTGCTTCCTGGAAATCCTTCAGTCATGTCTGCAAATTTTCAAAGCGTTAAGGTGATAAAATAAGAGCATCCCCCTACACTTTCATTAGATGGTCCTTTGATATTTTTCTCCATAGCAATGGGTACATATTGCCTTATGTCTTCAAAGTTGTACTGGGAAGCCAAACAGACTCTTGTGAGAACATAACTTCATTCTCAGCTGACTCCCAATGTCTACCAGGGTCTGTTTAATGGCAGCTTACAAAAGAAGTAGCAAGTTATATTAGGTGTATGATCTGCCCTGTCACACATCTCATATTGTAAGCACCAAAGAGACACAGCTGATTTCCACACTTAAGAATGACAACAGATGGGCATTTTATAAGAAGCCCTCAAATATCGCATGTCCATATAGTAAACATCCAAGAATCATGGAGGAGACCCCTGCGACACCCGGGGATCTTGGAAGCCCATTTGTTGTTAGCAAAAGAAATTTGTAGTCAACATCTGGCAAGCTGTCTTTCATTGCCCTCATGATGCCCTTGGCAGATACAGTAGCCTTGGAGAATGTTCCCTTCAGGTTCTTCTGATCTGATGAAGAGGACATTTGGTTCTAATTAATAAGCCTGCCTAATCCTGCTTAAAGTGAGCTAGGATAGTGAGGGTGGAAGAAGATGGGGGCTATAAACTAGATTGGCTCTTCTCTGAAGGAATACCTCTATTAAGTTAAGACTTTCTTTTTGGAGACAAATGATCCTGTACCAATTAAAAAATCCTACAAACATAAAGAAGACAAATGACCATACCGGGCCTCCAATACAAGTATTCCATCATTTTGCCATAATACCAGAGAAGACAGTAATGCCAGGTGTACTGTGTATTTAGCCACTCTGAAAGGATGACAGGTGGGACACAGATTGGTGACCTTAGAGCACACCAAGGAGCCCTGTAAGTTTCTGGTAACTTGGACTGTATTGGCAAGGATAATGAAGGGAGGACTTTCAAGAAAAACATATACAAGTGAGATCTGACAACTTCTTTTTTTTTTTTTTTACAATTTTAGAGAGTGAAAGAGCAAGCTAGTGAGAGAGAGAGAGAGAGAGAGAGAGAGAGAGAGAGAGGGAGAATAGGCATGCCAGGACCTCTAGGCACTGCAGATGAACTCCAGACACATGCTCCACCTTGTGTATCTGGCTTTATGTGGGTACTGGGGAATTTAATCCTTTGGCTTTATCAGCAAGTGCCTTAACCACTAAGGTGTCTCTCCAGCCAGTAACCTCTTTCTTGCTCAGAATTTTAGAGGAACACATGTGGAATACTCATTAATAAGTCTGGAGGAATTTCAGAAATTCATAATCTGGACACAAGAAGTAGTGTTTTGTGACATCCTGAGTTGTAACCTACCTCATGTGTATACACATGGGAGTTACATGCTCACACAGGTGCATATTTTAAAAAAATATTTGCTAAATATTTGCTAATTAATTTCTGGTCCTCAATGTCTGTGGTTCACTGGTCATTATTTTGGGGAATTATATCTCCTATTCCATTCAGATAACTAGAATTCCACTTAGTCACCATCATGGTGTATATTTCTCTTTCTCTCTCTCTCTCTTTCCTTTTAAGTACAAATTTCAATCACTAAATCTCTTTTGGAAGTTACACATATCACTTAACTTAAAATGGCTCCATCTCAGCTAACTCAGTCACTGCTGGAAAAGATTAATTTTAAGACTGGGGAAGTAGATCAGCGAGGCAGTGCTTTTCTAGCACATATGAGGCTCTATGTTCAATACCCAGCAAGCGTACACCCCCCCACCCACACTTTTCAAGCTAGACATGGTGCCACATACCTATAATCCTAGCACTAATAAGGCTAAGGCAAGGAGAGTGTAAGTTAAAAGTCAGTCTGGGCTATGGAGTGAAACACTTTCAAAGAACATTCATTAACATTCTTTCCAAAGTCTTTGCTGTTGTAGAAACTGAACTGATCTATAACACTTGGGATTAATTTGAGGCCTTTTGTATGTTTGAAAATTTTTACAAAGGAAATTAGGAAGGGGTAAAAGAGAAAAGTAGGAAGGAAAGTAGAAAGGGGATAAAAAAGGGAAAGAAGGAAACAAAGCAGAAAAACAATTCCACAAGGCTTTTCTTAAACACATATTTAAAGAAAAAAAGATTTTAACTGTTAGATTTATCTTTTTTTTTTTTTTTTTTTTTTGGTTTTTCAAGGTAGGGTCTCACTCTAGGTCAGGCTGACCTGGAATTCACTATGGAGTCTTAGGGTGGCCTTGAACTCATGGTGATCCTCCTATCTCTGCTTCTCGAGTGCTGGGATTGAAGGTGTGTGCCACCGTGCCTGGCAGATTTGTCTTAAAAACAGAAAATTAAAATCAAATAAAAATATTATGAACCGTTGGGGAAAAGAGTCTAGTATTCCACACTAGGACACATCTACACTGAATCCTGACTTTAATCCAGTTATGGGAGCAGAATAGATACTTATGAGTTGTTCCTAATATGCATGAAGGTGTTCTTCTATAATTATATGATAGTTTTTAAAAGAAAAATATTGAGTAGTTCAAGTTTATCTTGTAGATTTGTGTTTTTGTTTTGACAAATTGTCATTACATTGCACAGGTTGGCCTTGGATTACAGGCATGTGCCACCATGCCTATCTTCAAATTTACCTTTAATATTGCTTCTAAATTTTGTAGTTTCGCTGCCATGAAGTCTTTGACCTCAAAGAGACACGCCATGCCCTAAAATACCTCTCATGTAATTTCTTTCCTTTAATTTCCCTTGCGTTTTCTCCCCTGCTAAGCTGTACTTATATAGGCCTCTTAAGAACGCAGAGACTTTTAAGCCCAAGCATTGACGATCATGCTCGTCTTAATACCTTTCAAGTGTTAGATTAGTAACATTTTCATAAGGTGCTGACCAGAACAGAGTGCAATACTTCAGCCAAGTTTTGCCAGCATCCAAGATGACATATTCTCTTTTCTGGGGACACACAGTTTGTCCTGGTTAGAAAGTGTTAACATTATGCCAGTACCATTGTGCTCTGCTCCAGCTTTGATGTTTGATGGGGGTGGGAAGGTGTCCAGGGGGGCATTTGTGTGGGGGAGTGTGTGTGTGTGTGTGTGTGTGTGTGTGTGTGTGTGTGTGTGTTCATAAAGTCCCACTTGTAGGTCCCGAGCTCTGTCAACAGCAACAATGTCACCATTGAGGTCAGTCATATTCCCAAGTCTTGCTGTTCTTTCTCTCTTTGTCATGACTTACTGTGTCTGTTATGTGTCAGGCTAGGATGAGTGAAGCACGGTCAGTTTCAGCTTATTTTATTTTATTTTTTCTTCCTTCCTTCCTTAGGTGCCACCTTTGCTAATTGCAGGTAGTCAACACATTTAGTATGTTGGTAGCCACTTGGCCTGAGCAAGCCATTAATCTATATTAGAAAATGTGTTGAATTCAAACCTTTCTGAGGCTGGCTGCCCCATCTCCCAAGTCTGTGCGTAATCATGCCTCCTTTGGTCCAAGGTACCTGCTGTTTCTATTCAGTTTACTTTTTCTTCCTCTCCTCCTCTTTCTCTCTCTCTCTCTTTTGTTTTTTTTGAGGTAGGGTATCACTGTATCCCAGGCTGACCTGGAACTCACTATGTAGTCTCAGGGTGGCCTCAAACTCAAAGCAATCCTCCTACCTCTGCCGCCTGAGTGCTGGGATTAAAGGAGTGTACCACCATGCACAGCTTTCTTCTTTTTTATTTTTTTTTCTTCTTTTTTATTTTTATTTATCTATTTTTATTTTAGAGAGACAGAAGAGAGAGAGAATTGGCCTGCCACAGCTTCAACCGCTGCAACTGAACTCCAGACATCTGTGCCACCCAGCGGGCAGGTGCGACCTTGCACTTGCCTCACCTTTGCGCTTTTTTATGTCTGGCTTACATGGTATCTGGAGTCAAACATGGGTCTTGCTAAGCCATCTCTCTAGCCTTCATTTTCTTCTTTTTCTGCACATGTGTGTGTTGCAAATGTGTGTGCATATGCACATGTGTGTGTATGTTACATGTGTGCAGAGGCCAGAGGTCTATATTGGGTGTCTTCCCTATTTGATTTCTACCTTATTATTCTTTGAGACAGAGTCTCTCACAGTACCTAGAGCTCATCAATTAAACTAGACTAACTATCCAGCAAATTCTGGGGGATCCGCCTTTCTCTGTCTCCCTAGCACTGAGATTACATGTGGGCACCACAACACCCAGCATTTTACCTGAGTTCTGGATCCAAACTCAGGTCACCATACTTGCATAGCCAGCACTTTCCTCCCTGAACCATCTCCCCAGCCTTGCCTTTCCTCTTCTTGTTTGGATATTGGGACTAAGTAATATTATAGGGCCACATGGGACTGTGACCCTGTTCTCAGAGCCTGACAGAGTCATCACATACTGTCACAGATCTTGCCTGGACTCTCCCCGGCTGTCCACTGAAGTCCCTGCCAAGATATGATTCTAGTTCTTCCTCCTAACAAATTTTGGCAAAATATGCTTCTACCTAAATGTAGTAAATGTACATATGCCAGGAATTTTACTTTCTCCTGTCTTTCTTCCTTTGTTCTCAGCCACATATGAAATACCCCCTGTCTTTCTAAAAATCTTAAAAAAATTGTATTTGTACATTTTGATTCAAATGAGCTATGTTCAAAAAAAGAGGTGTGTTTACTCTAACACTTAGATCTTGTGTGACTTGTTGTCAAAACTACCAAAATAGGGCTGGAGAGATGGCTTAGCAGTTAAGCGCTTGCCTGTGAAGCCTAAGGACCCCGGTTCAAGGCTCAGTTCCCCAGATCCCACGTTAGCCAGATGCACAAGGGGGGCGCACGCGTCTGGAGTTCATTTGCAGAGGCTGGAAGCCCTGGCGCGCCCGTTCTCTCTCTCTCCCTCTATCTGTCTTTCTCTCTGTGTCTGTCGCTCTCAAATAAATAAATAAAAAATGACAAAAAAAAATTAAAAAAAAAACTACCAAAATAACATCTCTTGGAAAGAAAAGAATTAAATAAACCTCTGCTTCAAAATGTTAGCTTTCCACACATCTACAGCAACAAAAAGGCCAGGACTACTGGCTTACAAGTGCCCTCTGAAGAGTACACCTGCTGTTTTCCATGAAAGTGTATACCTTAGGCCAAGGAGGAGCCAGAGGGACCATCCAAGTTGAGTGTTCAAATCAGAGCTTTTGAGGAGAGATGCTCTGCATTTAATTAACTGCCAATGTGATCTGCCACTATGTGAAACATGACAGCCGAGGTCTTCTGACTGAAGACATGGAAGCATAGGCAATGTTCTGCCCCCTGACCTAGTCTTTACTCTAGTCGCCCATCCCTCTCTAGTGTGTGACCCAGGCAATGAGCACCTGCCTCCTATTCAGTTCTCCCCCACTAACCTGGAGCTTGACCTCTCATCTGCCTCCTAAGGTTGCATTGAGAACTGGTGACCACCACCAGGGATTCCAGAGAAAGCAGGGTCAGGCTCTTCCGTCTGCAGGCATGCTCCCATGCTCCCTGCAGGGTGGGCTGGATCACCTACCTCCCTGGCAGAAGATTCCTTCCACTCAGCCTGCAAGGGCAGGAGTGGTAAGGGCAGGAGCTGGGCTGCTGTTAGCAGCCCAGGACAGAGTGTGATTCAGGAGACCTCAATCCTTAAACCCTGCGCTGACCTTTGCAAACAGTTTGTACATTTATTAAGTCTCCTGGTATTTGAGTATGCCATCTATTTGCCAGGACTCTGGCTGGGAGATATAGTTTGAAATCTTAGACCATGACCATCTTCCTTACTCAGCACACAAACTTTTATCCAAAGCACATATTTAAGGGGTAGGGGAGGTACTGGATGAAGACTTCAGCAGAGTTATGGCTCTGTCTCTTCCCCTGGGCTTCAGTCCTCTTTCCTTTATGTGGAAAGACGCAAAGAAGCTTTAGAAGTGTTGTGCTTGTGTGCAAGGCCAAGGGCAGCTGCAGGAAGACCCCTCTGCCAGGGTCCACTGACCCTCGCCTTGCTGTGAGCAAGTCTGCGCTCACATAACTGGCTGTCTGCCCAACTGTAACCTTGAAAATGACCTGCAAGAAATCTTCAGGGCCCAGAGTTTCTCTCTCCAGCCCACTCACTGGTCGTGCTCCCTCCCAGATGTTCCCAATTCCCTGTGTGTGTGACCTTTGTGTCCTTCTATGGGATATTGCTCAATCGTTCAAGAACTATAAAGTGAAGGGGTCCCAGTGAAAACAAGTGGAATAGAAATGTCCAGTCAGAGCAGATCATCTTCAAGACATAAATATTTTGCTTCTCTAAATGAAGGCCAACTTCAGTGTTTGTTGTATTCATCAAACCTAAACTTGACCCCTTCTGATAAGCCCTCGGATACAGAATTCATAGAAAATTTGGTACACAGGTCAGACTTACATGGTAAGAAGAGCACCCTTTTCTCTTGCAGCATTTGACTTCCCCAAGACATAAGATCATATGTGTTCACTTCATTTTTTGTGATGTATCAAAGACTCCAGATGTAGGCTCATTGATAGTCTTGGTGTGTTCTTTAGTGTTTGTGCTTTTAATAGATATTGCGAGTGAGTTTCATGTGAAAATAGAAATGGAGGGCTCTTAAAAGAGCTTACTCAAAATCTTGCCAATTACTGAAGTAAACCAGACAAGAAGGAGCCACTTTTTTTTTTTTTATTTTTATGAAAGGAAGAAAAGTGTTTCCACAAAAGCCTGGCCTTTTGTCTTTAAAAGTATTCATCTCTTGGGCATTGAGTTTATAATAATAAACATAATAATAAATACAGATGTAGCTATGTCACATTAAAAGCATGACCAAATGGCAGTACAATATGTAGGGAACTGTTGTGTCGCATAATGTATCATGTTAACTAAAATGCATCATCACCCTAAATAAACTGGGATTGGTTCTGAGTTTGTGGCTCAGTGCCTTTACCTTTTGGTATCTGGAAAATATTACTTCTCTATCCTCTCCTCTCTCTCTCTCTCTCTCTCTCTCTCTCTCTCTCTCTCTCTGTGTGTGTGTGTGTGTGTATGCCTGGGGAGGCTGAAGGACAACCTTGGATGTCATTTCTCTTTGACTCCTTTCACATTTTGGTGGTAGGGGGGGACAAAGTCTCTTACTGGCCTGGAACTTACCAAATAGGCTAAACTGGCTAGTCAACAAAGCCCCAGGGATCCACTTGTCTCTGCCTCCCTAGTGCTGGGATTACAAGTTCATGCCACCCCATCTGGTTATTTTTATGTGGCTTCTGAGGATAAAACTCAGATAAGCACTTCATTAGCTGCTGTACCTCTCCAGTCAGAGCAGATTACCTCTAAGACAAAAGTCACACAGTGTCAGGTGCTCATCTGTGTCATTATTTTGGCTTCAAAATTTCTCTGCACCTGGTCATGCATATCTGAAGGCAATAAATAGCCACAGTTCCACAACAAGAGCAAGAGGAAGTTGCTATTAAGAAATGAACAAGTTAGTACCCAAGGCCTCAGCCATTGCCCAGTGAACCCTGAGTTGGCTTGGGGCCTAAATAACTGCTTCTGACCCTCCTTCTGAAGTCATTGTGTGCTAATACAGAGGTCAAATCTTCCTTAGCCCTCATCAGCTTCTGGTAGAGCTGAGGAATTAAAGTTGCTTAAACCTTTTTCCTCTTCCCAGTTTTTCTTTAAACATTAGCTCCATCCTATCCCTGCCCCCAACTGTGACTCCTATTCTCAAAGAATCAGGAAGCTTAGCCAACTGCAATTTCAAAGTACTGCTTCTTAAGCCCAGGCCAAATGTGTAGACTTGATAGAATTCTGATTAATGCATCTTATTACATTAATTTTCAGAAGAACTCGAAGGCATTTTCCCATTCCTAGTGGCAGGCTAGCCTGCCAGAAGCGTTTGTCTACTTAAAGAGCTAATATCTTCAGCTACCAACCACCATAAAAACTGGAAATCTATCAGAAGGGTTGGCGTCTCTCGATGCGCATAAGGCACGCTACAAAATAGATATAGAACTTGGCCGAACTTTGCTTCAGATTTGCCAATCAAAACTCAAGAACCCATGCCAAGTTGGCTCCAGAACCTCTTGCTTGGAGCCAGCACTAATTATGTCAACAAGTAGTTCAAGTTTAGCCCCTGTTAAGTCCTGTATGCATGAAGTTCGGGGATGCATCGTTGGTATATAGGAAAACTAACTCTGCTCAGATAAGTTATATTCTCCTTAGATTCTACCCAAAACTTCCAAGAACTCAAGGACCAGCCCTTTCTGCTCCCCTGATGTATGCGTCTCCAGTGACTGTCTTGGATAGCAAGGGTCTTAAGAGTGCCAAGTCTCTCCAGAGACAGATTTTCTTTTTTTTTGGGGGGGGGGTTTCTAGGTAGGGTCTTACTCTGGCTCAGGCTGACCTGGAATCCACTATGTAGTCTCAGGGTGGCCTCGAACTCACGGTGATCCTCCTACCTCTGCCTCCCGAGTGCTGGGATTAAAGGCTTGTGCCACCATGCCCGGCTAGAGACAGATTTTCTAATAAAGCCAAACCTTATTATTATCATAGATAACTGTCTCTACATTGAAATACCTCTTCATTGGGTAGGCCAGTAAGTCCCCTCTGCAGCAATGTTGATGGCACAGACATTTATTAGGGTGTGTCCTTGAGTTACACCCCTTGTGGGAGGGAAGGGGGTTCAGATGGAGTGGGAAGAGGGCTAATTTCAGCTAAAAGACAGCCCAGCAAGTCTTAGTTTATTTCATGGGAAGCTCTGAAGCTCCAAGGGTCCATCAGAACCTGACTGTGTTGAATCAGTATGGCCAGACCTTTAAGCTTCTGGCTTTACTCATCATTGGAAAAGAGGTCTAAGATACACATCAGTCCATCTATTTTCCAGTATGGAAAACGACACTTCCTGGTATCCTTGCTCCTGCTCCTGTCCTTCCCTATCCCAGCCCTTCCACAGTATCACCTACTCTAGCAGACAGTCCTCCTCTGGGAATCAGGGTTTTTATGAGCTGTCCTTCAGCCCTGCTAATATGAACTTCGGGTATGATAGAAAGTCTCAGAATGAGGCAAACCTGGGATTGAGTGCTTTCTGTGTCTACCAAGTAACTAGCTTTCCAGGGGAGTCATTAACTCTATTAGTTTCTTTTCCCCTAAAGTCCAATACTACATAATTACAAAGCTTGAGCATCAGTGAGAATATTAGCAGAAATTTCCTGCCTCTGAGAGAGGGTGTCCAAAGTATAGAGCATGTTGTACTGGGTAAAAGCAGTGCTTGGAAGCCCTAGGATTCTTTCATCCTGGTCTCTTAGATGAATGTTCCTTGGGAAGTCACTTTATATTTCTCATCCTCATGGTAAGCTCTAGAGGGGACTTGTGATGAGAGAATTAAGTTAACTCCTAGTGGTGAAGCCCTGCACACTGGGCTTGGTCCAGAGTGCCCGCCCTTGGTCCGTAGCCCAGCACCCATTCTTCCACATGCTCACTAGAGTGTCCTCTGCAGTCTGGTACTCTGATTTTCTATCTCCTCTGCCTCACCGCCTTTCAGGGTGTGATGTCCAGCTAGCTGATTGACAGGCATGTTGTTGAAATGGGAGAGCCAATCAACCACCATGTAAGGACGTCACTGTCTTCAGTGACTCCCAGCATGCTCTTCCCTATGTGAAAGCTCAAAGGCTGGGGAGCATCTGTGGTGAGGATCCAAGGGTCAGACCTTTGGATTAGGAAGTCCTGAATTTAACCTGGGGTCTGCACCTTCCTTGATGGAAAGGCCTTTTTCCCTTCCTGTCTTATCTTGGCATCAATATTTCCAAGGTGAAAATGATAGTGCGTCAATGTGGAGGACACCAAATGGCACAGGTCCTGTCCATTTCCTACTATTTACCTGTGTGTTGTACACTTTTTTGTCCGTTTAACAACAGTGATGTGTCCTGCACTCCACTAGGCTCTTGGTATGCACAGTGGCCCAGTTTCCACTTGGTTGAGACCTAAGAGAAGCTCCCAGCTGCAATGTCTAAGTGCTATACAATTGAGCTTCTGAGGATTGCAGGTCACGGCAGCATGTGAGGTCAGGTAGCTGACTGTGAAGGTCACGAAACATTTAACATCAATAGAAGGCTGATGAATATATAGCATCTAAAAATTAATTCAAAATCAAATTCATAATTAACCTGAGGTATTTCTGGCAGCACTCACTGTGTTGTATTATGTAACTACTACAGCCTTGGTTCGTTCTGTACATATGTGTGCGCTTTGTACATGCCACCGTACCACATAGCACCAACAAATTCTGCCCAAAACAGCTTGGCTCAGATTCAAGACTACTGAGTGCCATGAATTATACTGTTTTTACTGTACATAGAGTTTTCTGCTCTTATGGAAACATAACAGCCTATTTATGGAAAATGAAGGCTTTTAATATTTTCCTATAATCATTCCTTGGAATGTAAGTTGCAAATTAATATATCTTTGGCATGTGCTGTGTAAGAATGTTCAGTTTTAAAAGTTCCTGTTTGAATTTCTAAGTTTAGTTTAAAAAAATCATTAAATGAATTTTTACTTAGGATTAAGGCAGAATTTCTAATAATTTCTGAAGGTCCCTATACACACATTAGCCATTTTGTACTCTATATTCATTCACATGAAATAAAATTTTCAGTCTTGATGATTATAAAATCAAAATGTTAATCAACTCTCAAAATCATTAAAGATAACTGTTGCAGTCAGGTTCACATTGCTAGTAGAAACCAAGAGCACCTTGTGGGGAAAAAGAGGTTTATTTTGGCTTGCAGACTTGAGGGGAAGCTCCATGATGTCAGGGGAAAATGATGGCATGGGCAGAGGGTGGCCATCACCCCCAGCCCAGCATCAGGTGTACAATAGCAAAAGGAGAGTGTGCCAAACACTAGCAAGGGGACACTGGCTATAACACCCATAAACCCACCCAACAATACACTGTCTCCAGGAGGTGTTAATTCCCAAATTTACATCAACTGGGAACCTACCATTGAGAACACCTAAGTTTATGAGGGACACCTGAATCAAACCACCACAATACTTTATATCCTGTAGTATCAAATATTCATTCAAGATTTAACTTTTTTATGTATAAGTAAGTAAGCACACCCATCTCAATAGCACACTGATTTGCTTTCTTCTGTAATAAATGGTAAAATTATATGTACACCAAATATGTTTTTAAAAATCAATTTCTTTACGATTTATTGCCACTAAATGCTTGATATATGTACCTATCATATGATGTATATTCACTATTGATTGATATGTATACCCAGGGTGACATTAAAATTGTTTGGGCACCAAAGGGTTAGGAGTGGAAAAAGTTTACCAAGATATGCTATAATGAAACAATTACAGTAATGTAATGAGTTATGTCAGCGAGCTGGATTTGCAAAGTAGGTGTGTCCTTTCTCACACATGACCTAATGTTTGGCTACTGAAGACTTCTTATACTCTATGAGTGGTCTCATCAACATTCTGGGTGGAAAGAACAGTGGCGTCAAAACCTGAGGGCTTTGTTCAAAGATACCTCCATCCACAGTCACATGTCCATTCTTACAAAAAGGCTTCAATGATGCTCCTCTGAAACTTGGGAGGTTTCAAACAGCATGCCTTCCTTCTTTCAAAGTTCTGAAGGCCAGAAGTCCAATATCCAGTGTTGGCAGATGGACTCCTTCTGGAGACTCTAAGGAAGACACCATGCCAGGCCTCTCTCCTGGTGGCTGCTGATGGTAATCCTTGGTATTCCAACCTCACATTACCTTGTGTCTCTGTGTGTCCTTGGGCATCTGTTCTAAAGACACTGGTCACTGGATTTACAACCTACCCTACCCTAATTACATCTACAGTGACTTTCTTTCTAAATGAAGTCTCATGCTGTTCAGTGGCTCTGGAGAACATTAACCTACTAGAGGTTGATATTTATTCAGCCTTAAGTGTGTGTGTGAATTTCCCTTAGCTTTCTTGCCACTGCCTTCCTTCTTTACGTGAACTGTGGCCAATATCTACTCACTGATCCCACAATGGACAGAATAATGAGGAAACTGAGGTAAAGACTTGCCTTGTAGACCATATCTAGAAAGGATGGAGGGTACGGTGAAAGGCAGGCACACCAGCTCTGCCTGGTCCCTAGCTTATCCTCTTTCTTCATGAAACTATAGGAAAAATAAAGTGAGTGGCCTGCGTGATCAGGAAGTGATGTTGTCCTTGCACCCGTGTTCTTCATCTTTTCTTGACAGTGACCAAAGAGTTTGCCATGTGGGGCCTATGGAAAAAATTCACACAAGTGAGAAAATCAGGCTTAAGTAAGGCAAGCTACCAGCTGAGATCTACTCAAGGCTGTTTCTAAAGCTAGACCCATTCTTTAACCGCAATGCTAGTCCTACCCAGCACAGTGCTAGATGCAAAATAGATGCACAGTAAGTGCCATCATGGTTTCAGGCTTCTCAACCCAACGTTAGAATCTTAAGTATTCAAACAAACTGTCTGGCATCTGAAATTCTGTTGGAATGAAGTAAAATTCCTGTCTTCAACCAGAATTTTAAATGTGCTAGAAATAAAATCTTCAGAGACTCAACGTTCACCAGAACTGAGACCCAGCGTTCCAAATGTCTGGCACAATGTTTGGAATTCTCTCGACACTAATCTTCTCAGAGTTACGTGGCAGGACTGAGGTGTTCATGAAACACCATCTCTGTTGAACAAACAGACACTTCACTTCCAGTATTTATGTTGGAATCCAAGAGAGCAGAAGTTTGGGGAGGTTTCTGGGGAAGACTGTTTTCTCTTTAAGAATGTGGTGGAGGGCTGGGGAGATATCTCAGTAGGTAAAGTGCTTGCTGGGCAAGCATGAAGAGCTGAGTCTGGATTCTCAGAACCCTGGTAACAAATGAGTATGATGGCATGCGTCTGTATTCCCAATGCCGGGAAGGTGGGAACAGTAGGGTCCCTAAGCTCACTGATCTAGCCAAATCAGTGAGCACCAGGTTCAGTGAGAAACCTCGTCTAAAATTAAGGTTAAGGGATGGAGGGACAGCTCAGGGGTTAAAGATGATTGTTTGTAAAGCCTGATGGCCTGGGTTCGATTTCTCAGTACCCATGTAAAGCTAGATTCATGAAGTGTATGTGCCCAGAGTTCATTTGCAGCAACAAGAGTCCCTGCTTTGCCCATTCTTTCTCTCTCTCATATATAAATAAATATTTAAAAATAAGGTGAAGGGCTGGAGAGATTGAAGTGGTTAAGGGTGCTGCTTGACAATCCTGATGGCCTGGGTTCAATTCCCTAGTCCCCAGATAAATCCAGGCACACAAAGTGATGAATGTATCCGGAATTTGTTTGCAATAACCAGAGGCTCTGGCATGTGTTTCCCACCCTCTCTCCCTCCGTCCTTCTCTCTTTCTCTGTCTGTATTGCTCTCTCCTTCTTCTTTTCCTTTGCAAATAAATAAATGAAAATACTTTTTTAAACAAATTAGACCTGGAGAGGAAGCCTAAGTACCCATGTTCAACTCTCTAGATCCCATATAAGCCAGATGCAAGCACAAGGTCGCACATGTACACTAGGTGATGCAAGCATCTGGAGTTTGATTGCAGTGGTTAAGGCTCTGGCATGCCCATTCTGTGTGTGTGTGTGTGTGTGTGTGTGTGTGTCTTTCTACATATTAAAAAAAGATACCTGATGTTAACTTTTGGACTTACATGCTCACACATATGCATATATAATCTCACACATACATTTCCCCACATATATGCAAACATTCACACACTTATAACCCCCCTCCCCCATACACATGCAATAAAAGAAGAAAGAAATGTAGTGAGTGGATTACAAAGGTAATACTTAAAGGGAAACTATTCATAAATGAGGAATGTCAGGGAAGGGTGTCTGGCAACAAAATGTCCTCAAAAGGTTCCATTGAACAAGAACAACAGTAATAGAACTAGAAAAAGGGAAAAGAAATCTTCCTGTTATTTGAAAATTTGTGAATAAATCTGTAAAGGCAATGTGGATTTGTATTCAACTTGAAAAACAGGGAGAGACCTTTTACCACATGCTTGGAAGTTTGAATACACTTTCGGTAGCTCTTTGTTATCTCAAATTAAATCTTAAATTGAGCTTGTGGTTCTGTGAATTAATACTCAGGCCTTTCAGCTCCACTGCTGAGATCATTCAAATCTAATGGTGGAAGTGGTCACTGGGTCAGGGTTTGGCTGACACTGTGTAGCAATGCCATAATGATGCCTGTGAATGTTTGCACTGGACAACCGAGACAGCCAGGTACTTGGGGAACACGGCATGAGAGGGTTTTGCTGGTTACCTCATCATATCAGCTGCCAGTGTGTATGAAGCAAGGTAAAATCCCACTCTATCCCACCATTCCATGTTGAAGTAAGCAGCAAATGTTTCCAAAAGTAGAAAGTTTTAGTACCCTGAGTAGTTAGCATGGTGACCCTCATCCCAGGTGCTTTGGATAGACTTTATACTCAAGTTCATTTTTTGAGACAGGTTTTCATATAGCGTAGGCTAGCCTCCAATTTGTTATGTAGCCAAGACTGGCCTTGAACTTTTGATTCTCCTGCCTCCATCTCCAAAATGCTGGAATTATAGGCATGCATCACTATACTTGGATTCTAGTACTTTATCTTTTAGTTATTGAAACCTTAAAAGAAAAGGGACTTTTAATTTTTTTAAAAAATATTCATTTAAAAGATAAAGAAAAATGACATATACACACACAGGGAGAGCGAGAGAGAGAGAATATAAATGAATGAATATGGGCAAGCCAGGTCCTCCTGCTGCTGCAAATGAACTCCAGACATTACTGGTGAATCAAACTCAGGCCTTCAGACTTTGAAAGCAAGTACCTTTAATAGCTAAGTCATAAGCCGTCTTTCCTGCCCAGGAAGTTTTTTCTAAACGCATTTGATCTTAAATAATCTTTAGAAATATTATAAATATGGCTTTCAGTTTAACTCTGAGGGACAGTCCACAGTGAGACGTTTTATTCTGCCTATGGTCAGTTTTCATAATGTTAAGGTGGTAGAATGGCCAATAAACTCAAAGCTTTTACATATGAATGGTTAATTTACTGGGATTTGTCCATGGTTAGATAGTGGTTGATTCTTGAACACTGTTTTTCCCACTCATTCATTCTTGCATGCATTCAATTCTCTATTATATATTATACATATGTTATATGTTAGATACCAGGCTCTAGTGACGCTGGAAAGATGCAAAACACTTCACAGTCCCTGGTGCTTTGTGTGAGAATCCAACAGTGCAGATAAAGAGGAGGGGACACATCTTTCGTTTCATATCCATGGGTTTTTTCCTTTTCATTTGTTGTGTTTTGTTTCCAGTAGCAGGAATGGCAGTGGAAAATGCAGTGCTAGCCAAGGGCCCTGGGGGTTCTTCCTGTCTGCACTTGAACCCCTGCAGGCCAGGGGGGACGATGGTCCTGAACTCCTGACCAGAACCAGCCACGTTTGAAAAGAGGCTGCTGATGCTCAAAGAGGTCAAGCGAACTTCTTAACTGTCTCAGAACAAACGTCCAGGTCTGGTCCAGTGGTGGTGGCCCGCCTCTTCCCACTGCACTGTCCTGCCTGCTGTTGGAAAGTCCTGGAAATGCTGGATCCCATCCTACAATTGTAACTCAGGAGCAACGGAGGAGTGCCATTTAGATGTCACCCACATCTCCTCAAGCCCTAGCTAAGTCATCCCAGGATGGTCTCGGCCATCTGAGGGAGCAAGGCAGAAAGCTCACTTGAATTCCAGCAGGTCAGGATGAGGGTGGAAGAGGAAGGTCCCTTTTCATCTCAAACTGGTACTTTACCAATGGCTCTTTTGGCATTCTTTTCTTTTAATTCCTCTGTACTGCTTCAAGCACTTTGTTTGCCTTGTGACACCCTTTCATTACCAGCTCCCTAGCAGTTTGATATGTTCTTAGCAGTTCTCTGTCTCGTCATCCTTTCTGAATGCGATAGTTATCCCAGAACACACGCTGCTTGCCAGACATGGAGCTAAGATTTTTGGTTGTTGCTTTCTTTTCCAGTTAGGGCCAGATAGCTGGGTTCCACTGATCCCCACCACACCTCCCTTCTCCTCCTTTATACATGGCAGCGGAGAAGGCAGAAGCTCATGGTGAATAGTTTAGTGAGGTCTGCTCACAAGACCACTGTCCTTTCCAAGACCCCGCCCACCTTTCTCTGGAGGCCAGAGCGTGTTCAGCTTCACCCCATCTCAAAGCACTCGAGCCTCCATGGAGCAAATAAAGAAATAAAAACCTGAGGCTGGAGAGATGGCTTGGCAGTTAAAGGTATTTGTTTGAAAAGCCTGATGGCCCGAGTTTAATTCCCCCACACCCTGGTCAAGACAGATGCACAAAGTGGTATATGCTGTGTCAAGAGACCCTGTCATATGTGTCCATTTTTTTCCCCTCTCTCTCTCCTTTAAAATAAACAAATAATATTTTTAAAGGAAAGAAATAAAAAATTGAATTGCTGACTCTCCACAGCAGTGTGAGCTGGCACCAGCCCCTGTCTGGCCCTGCGCTGTGCTCTGTGCTCGGGCACAGGAGGCTTTGTAGGTGGTACGCAATGGCCCCGAGGAAGGAAGGCTCTGGGACAGAATCTCACTGAGGAAGCGGTGCGGCAGGGTTGGTGTGGCTCCACTGCCATGCGTGTCATCTCGGGGACTCTCCTCTGATCTCTACCTTCTGCCTAAATACATTTCTGGCCCGCTTTATAGCAGGGAGACCACAGGGGTGAGAGCATCTGGCAAGATGAGGCCTAAGAGAAGCAGAAATCATATCTCTTCTCCAGCCAGTGGTGTCCCAAGGTGGCAGACCCGTCCCTGTCACCTTATTAGGAATAGGCTGTGTGAAGATTTATCCAGAGAGCTTGGTCGGCTGACATGCATTTGATGGGGGGGGGGGGGGGAAGGTAGGCAGAGCCATAGTGGAAGGTGTCAGGTCATAAAGAGGAATTAGCTGCAGGGTATCAATAGGGCCAAATTGCTGCAGGCAGTGGTGGCTGGGAGCCCTGGTGTCTCTATTAGTTCCTGGGACCCTGAGGCCTTAATGACACCCCTGCCAACAATACAAGAGGCAGCAAGTGACAGTAGGAAAGAGGGATATCAACTAATCTAATCTGAACACCCCACAGGGTGGGGCTTGGGGCCTGGGGATTCTGAGGCCTGGCTCCTGTGCCCTGTTACATCGTGGCAAAGAGGATGACAATAAAGATCAGTCTCCAGAGAGAAGAGAGTGAATGGATATGAGTCAGGGGACCAGAACTGTGGGATGCAAAAACAAGAAGTCACTCCGGCATGTGGAGGGAGAAAGCTGGGGGCAGGGAAGCAGTTGCAAAAAAAATATAGGCCGAGCCCACGTGCACGAGTCTGGCATCGTCCGTCATTGCTACTGCTGCTTGTACCACTGCTGCTTGCTATCTAGGGAACCTCTGCCATATGTCCAGCACTGCGCTGGGCACTTTTAATTGTCACTGGTATATAATTATATACTAATTAAACTTATACAATAAATTTTACTTGTTAAAGTCCTACTGTGTGCCAAAGACTAGCAGACACATATATTAATAATAAACTCAATTCAATCTGTCACTTATGGGCCAGACCCCATGCTATGCCCTTTATTAAATATGACATTATACTATGTGCCAATTATGTGCAGGGAACTGTTATTCATTGCTAGTCCTCCAACCCTATAGAGTGGACTCTATTATTATCTCTATTTTGCAAATGAGAAGTTTGAGATATGGCTGGATTCAAAGTAAGTAATAGAGTCACTCAAGCTACTATCCTTTGAGTACTGTTATATTAATCCTGAAATGTTGACGTGGTTCACTTTATTTCCTAAGTGAAGAAATCCAACATCACAGAGATGAAGGTACTTGTCAGAGCAGCACAGCCACGAACTGCTGCGCTGGGATTTAAGCCTTTGCACTCTCCCCTGACCTACTCCCCATGCCTACAGGATGCCTGAGAAGTTGGGGAATGGAGTCATCTGGCCTATTGTTTAAGGCTGAGGAGCAGCTATAGTGAAGCTCTGAGCCGGCAAAGAAATAAGCTTAGAGCTATGTAGAATCAGAGCCACATCTGCTAGTTACAGAAGTGAGAATCTCTGGACATTCCAACACATAGGAAGAGGACCAGGTATAACTTTCAAGCAATGCTGTCATCCAGGCTAAATTTTGGCTCCTTTGCTTCATATTAATGGTGCTTTTGTGAGAAATATGTGATATGACAATCAACATTCTGTGTATTATTCAGAACAGCTTCCTCTGTTAAGAATCTCCATTCAACATGACTGCAGGTAAGTTATTTAACTTTTCTGAGCACTGGTTTCATGAAAACAGGGACCATCACAGAGCCTAGTGCATGAAAGTAAAGCTTAGTTATGCTTGCAAAGTGCTCAGCAATGCAGTGTGTACCTGCAAGCCTGTGCTACAAAATCAGGCTACAATCCTTCTTGAGCAGCAGTTCCAAATTTCTTACTATTGGCCACTCCTCTTCCTGCCTCCCACTTGGCCCCCAGAGAACTCTGTGGCCAATTCATTTCATCTGAGTAAATTCCCTGGGTCCCACTGCTGGTGCACCCATAGGTGCTGGCCTCAGTTGCTGATAACTAATTGCTGAAGACGGTTAAGTCACATCAAGCCCATTTTAGGGATGGGGAGATGGCTCATTGGTTAAAAGCGCTTGCTCAAAAAGCCTGCTGACTGAAGTTCAGATCCCCAGCACCCATATAAAAGTGGCACGTGGTTTCATAACCTCAGTGCACCTACTGCACTGGGAGGTAAAATCAGGAGAGTCGCAAACTGTGAACTAGCTAGTCTGGCATCCACAGTGGAAAATGACAAGAGAGACCCTGTCTCAAACAAAGTGGAAGGTGAGGACCATCACCAAGGTTATCCTTTGACATTTACATGCATGCAGTAGCATGAAGATATCTATACACACACCAAAAAAAAAAAAAAAAATCTGTTTTATTTGAGGTTTTCTGTTCATTGATTCTTTTTAAGTCTGACAGACTGACAAAAAAACAGTCAAAATCAAATGAGAGAGGAGATTCTCAAATGTATAGCTGTTCCCATATCTGGGTTCTTGTAGAACTCTTAGATTTTGATTTATGGGACTTAGGGTGAGACGCAGACATCTATACAAGGAACTCAGCAACACAGGTTTTTGAGGCTGATGTGAGCCATCTTAAGAAATGCTTTTCTGTGGCAAGGGATGGCTCTCAGCCAATAAGAGCACATAGGCCTAATCTAGCACACTGACAGATTTTCAGTAGTGGCTATGAGAAAACTGCTTGCCTGATTGTATGCCTATCATCTGTGGCTGCTTCTAAGCTATGAGAACAGACAGTGATCATCTTACCTCTAGTAATTACCAATTAACACTGTGCAAAAAGATTTGGTCAGTACATGGGCTAGAAAATTTTGTGGAGGTGTCATATATTCTCAAGGTCATTGGAACCACATGGAGCACAGGCATCAAAAATCAAAAACAACTATTGGTATTCTTTAGGGTTCCTGAGAAACAGGACCAATATGTCAGACAGATGTTGATAATGTTACATACACGTGCTTTAAATACAGATTTAAGGCATCAGCCCACACTGGAGACTGAGAAGTCCTAAGATCCATAGTCACCCATGTGAAGACTGAGGACAATCCGTGGTAGACTCTGTGTCCCCAAACAGAGACTAGTGTCCCAGCTGACAGACAGTCAAGAGTGGAAGAGGAAAAGAAGAGAGAGAAGGAGCGAAGGACGAAGGGAGGGAAAGAACTCAGTTTTTCTTAGCCTCTTGTTCTATTCAGGCCTTTAACAGAATTGATGAGGCCAGCCCTCAGCGTTGAAGGCGGTCTGTGTCCGTTCAAGGGTTAGTTAACCCCTTCTAGAAACACCCTTGCGGACAACACCAAGATACCTTGTTTAATCAAGTAACTGGTCACTTAGCGTCTCAGCCAAACTGACACATAAACCTAGTACCTTAGGATCCCACCACAAGAGAGGACTAGAGGGAGAAAGGACGGTCCCAAGTCTGAAGCTTCCCTTTCCCGTGAGCGCTGCTCTCTGGGGGTTTTGTCAATGAGCAAAACTGTGCATGCCAGAGCAGCACAGCCTCCACAGCACCTCCGAGGGACACAATCACAGAGGTGACAGCACCTCAGGGCCAGGCTCTGTTGAAAACACTTTAGTGATATCACTTGTGACAAAAGGAGGAGGATGAAGAGGGACAGGAAGAAGGAAGGAAGGAAACTGCTGACATCATTGGAATTTTGGTATGTGGGCGGGAGATATAAGGGGTGATTATATTATTCTCTTTCCCTTAGAACATGCCTAAAACTTTCACAATTAACATATTATGTGTATATGTGTATGTGAAATACATGCATATGTGCATATCTACTATCTTAAAGTCTGTTTGCTCTTAAGGAAGTAGTGTTGTGTGGCAGGTTCTTGGTCTCTCTCTAGCTCTCATCTCTCCCTATCCTGCTTTTGTAAGAAAATGATAGCAGCCACCTATTTCCTTTGCTTCCTGAAGAGGCCTGAAAATTAGAGTAAACAAATTACCCATTACCAGTGCAGCCCCCTTCCCCCTAGCATGTTCCCAGCTTCTTTCACCTCTAGGAGACACTTTCCAAGGTCACTAAATTAAACCTTCAGACAATCGAAAAATTGAATCTTGGTACATCTATTTTCCTAACAAAATTTCTGTAGCTCCGATTGGGGCTGACAGGTAACAACCGCACAGCTTTATGGGCTGTTCATGTCCATTTGGCCAAGAAGGATGGCATCAGCCAGGATTGGAGGGAACATCTGAGCTTCCTGGGGGCCCCCTGGGAGTCACAGAGCCCCTTACTTCCTTGCCACTGTAAATGACGGTTCCTGTTGCTGGCAGAGCATCCCTGTCCTTAGTCTCGTCCAGCCCCACCCTCACCCCCTGCAACACAAGGGTCAGGCACCTCTTCAATTATTTATCAATCCTCCTGCAATCATTGCAAACACATTTAAGTGGATCTAGAGACTGTTCTTTCCAGGGGCTCTAATGATGCACTGTAATCATTGTCCAGGTTGGATGAGGGTGGGGGGAAGGAGGAAGATTTGGGGAGTGGAGTTTGAGAAGGCCTGGCTTTGAAGCTGCCATGGGCTGGCTGGTAGAGAGACTGGCAGGAGCAAGGACCACTCCCACTCAGGACATGGGAACTAGGGACTCTGGCCCTGTGGTTCCATCCCCTTGATTCCAGAGGTCATTCGCCTCCCCTTTCCAGCCCTCCTCGCTTACCTGCAAGCTATGTCTTAGCCCTTTTGGCAGGTAACACATGTGCTCCTGGAAGAGGTCTGGAACCCCTTGACTTAGCCCACCACCAGCCTCCAAGATTCATATTTTAAAATACTGGAGGAAGTTTGCCTTCTCTCAAAATACCAGTGTTGACATCAATGTCAAAACAATGCTGCAATTTTCTCGGCAGTGACTAGAAGTATTCTAGGAAGACATGTTGAGACATGCATTGGCTCTGAATGTTCACGAGGACCTTGCTCACCTGAGGCCCCAGGGGTCCTTGTGCAGTTGCATAGGGGCAATGCCAGTAGTCTCTGCAATGGAGGATAGCAGCATGGTGATTGAATGTGAGGCCGACAGCAGCCATATAGCTCTTCTCATCTATGAAACAGTGACTGGTGCTCTTTTCGTTATTAGGCCCAAACAAGATAACTTCGATAGAGTAGGAAGCATAAGCCCTATTGTGTGATAAAAGAAATGTGAGCACAAAACACCATCTATAGACATTTTCTCCCCAGTTTTCCAGGTAGAGCCTCACTGTAGTCCAAGCTAACCTGTAGTCCCAGGCTGGCTTCAACTCATGGTGATCATTCTACTCCTGCCTCTGGAGTGCTAGGATTACAGGCGTGCGTTATCACACCCAGATGCCATCTACAGACTTAATTTTTTTGTTGTTGTTGTTTTTTACTTTTATCTGAGAGAGAGAGAGAAAGAATGGATGCACCAGGGCCTCCAGCCACTGCAAACAAATTCTAAACACATGTACCACCTTGTGCTTCTGGCTTATGTGATTCCTGGGGAATTGAACCTGGGTCCTTTGGCTTTGAAGGCAAGCACTAAGCCATTTCTTTAGCCCCATCTATAGACTTTTAATGAGCACTTTCTCTAGCACTGCCTGTCAAGCCCTCGCCAGGATGGAATTTTCTAGAAGATATGGGGGAGCAATGAGCTTGTGGCACGTGAGAATATGAGGTTTTCACATATATTTTCTCTTTTTGGCATTGATGGCAATCATGTGTCTATCAGCCTTGTCACAGTAGACAAGCATTCTATCTCCCACTGGACCATAGTCCTAGGTCCCTATTACAAATGGTTCTCAAAAAAAAAAAAAAAACCACTTATGTCTTTCTTTGTTTTTAGCAATAATTGTTTCTGTTTCTCTAATTTCTTTTGCCTGGATCTATACACTTATTCCTATGTTGTGTGTGTACATGTGTTTGTGTGTGAGTACACCCATATGCATGATCATTTGCACACAGGTATGTGGAATATATAGGAAGGTTTCAGACATCTTCTGCAGTCACCCTCCACCTTACTTAATGAGAGCAGGTCTCTTGCTGAATCTGAGGTTCGATGACTTGGCAAGACTAGTGAGCCAGAAAACCCCAGAGATCCTTCTGTCTTGAACTCCCCAATACCTGATTTACAGGAGTGCTCTGTCGCATCTGTCTTTTCAGATGGATGCTGAAGATCCTAACCAGGGTCCTCATGCTTGCAAGGCAAGCCATCTCTTATTTTCATCAGTTTATTTATTGCTGCCTACCTAATTACCCCCAAAACTATCGTGTCAAAACAATAAATATTTATTATTTCTGGTTTCTGTAAGGGATATGTCACTGAATTGCTTTTGCTCAGGGTTGTTCTTGAAGGTGCCAGTTAGCTGTTGCCTAGCTTCAGGTTTCACACTCAAGATGACACAGACATGTGACTATGGGCCGGAAGCCTTGGTTCATAATCGTGTAGGTTTGCCATGTGGCTGCTGGAGCTCCCTCCCAATCTGGCAGCTGGTGTCGTACTGAGTGATAACAGAGACACAGGAGGAAACTGTGAAGTCCCAAAGCCCAACCTGGGACATCACACATTACTGGACTCTGGAATTTCAGTTATGTTCCACTTACTAAAAGTTAGCCACTAACTAGCTACTTCGTTCTACTTTCTACTTACTTCTGTGCTTAGAGCAGGAGCCTGGTTCTGCTCCTGAACGGAAAGCATATGTGGGAGCCACTGTACTCTGTCACCTGTACCCATGCTGGCTCCAAGCACCTCACTTCATTGGTGCATTAAGAAGTCAACACCCTGCTTGTGTAAATCCTTGTTTGGTGGTGGCCTCTCAGGAATGATTGTAACTGCAGAAAGGACATGTAACTCTCTCCCTCCTGTATCATAGACAGTTTTCCAAACATAGTTCAGATCATTTCTACTCACTGCAGCAGTGACTCAGTGTGTGTGTGTGTGTGTGTGTGTGTGTGTGTGTGTGTGTGTGGTCTGCACATGTATGTACATATTCTTATATAACGTGTATGTTGTGTAGGAGGGTACACATTCATGTATGGATGCATACATGGGGAGGCTAGAGTTTGGTAATTGGTTTCCTGAGTCATTCTCTTACTTATTCTTTGAGACAGGGCCTCTCACTGAGCCTACCAGTATGTCCCAGGGATGTTCTTCTCTGTGCCTCCCCAGCGGTGGATTACAAACACAAGCCACCATACCTGGCATTTTATACAGACACTGGGGATCTGAACGCAGGTCCTCATGTTTGCATGGCAAGCACTTTACTAACTAAGCCATCTCCCTACTCCCCATCAGCAGTGACTTTAGATCACGCCAATTTTGTTTAATTATTTTTCCTGCTGAAAGCTAGAAATTTTCCTTAAGGAATTGCTACTGTTTAGACAATGTAGATCACATCAGTGCCATGAGTTCATGAACTCTAGAAATGCAATGGTTGACTTGTTCTGTTTGATAGCAGCGCTCAATGCTGTGGTCCTCCTATTTTCAACATCTTCTACCAATGCATCTGTGATTCTCATATCTGTTTAATGGCCTGGCCATTTCATTCTTCCCCACCTTCTTCCCATTCTTCCTGCTCTTTATTTTCTTTCTTAAAAAAATTTTTTTTTTGAGGAAAGAAAGTTGGGTTTCAGTACTTTGGCATGTACCCAGTTAGACTCTTCATTCCCATGTCTGTTTTTCCCCAACCTCCCCTTTGCTCCTTCTACTACATGTGTGCCATTCTTCTGTGTGCGCATGTGGCAAGTGCAGAAGATGTTTGATCATCTCCATGCTGTTAGAAATTTCCTCAGTATTATTACTGAGCATTGTGATCTTGGGGGACCCTGTGTGAAATTGGGTGTAATTAGTTTACCCATTTTGCAGACAAGGAAACTGAGGCTGACAAGGATCTATGAAGTTGTCCAGAAACTGTGCATAAAGTGAAGAGGCAGACTTCCAGCCAGAGTCTGTTGGCTCATTAATTTATAGCCATTTCTGCAATAGTGTAGAGGAACTGTCTTAAGCACAATTAAATACTGTAGTCTTCTTGTTTTGTATTCTTCTGGATTTTGCCTTGGTGTCTTTGAGGATGCTCGCAGTATTTCAGTTGAGGGAACGAACAAAGCCATCAGTCAAGTCAAAACACTGCTCAACCAGGAGCCCTGAGTCCAGCTTTCAAAGTCTGCAAGTTTGCACTGAGTGGTCTGTTCAGAGTGCTGCAGCTGTGGCTTGAATAACAACTGGATCTGAGCCTTCCTCTCGACTCCTTCATCCCGTAAATCTGCATTGTTTGCGCTCAAGGCCCATGTGTTTTGCTAACAAATGCCAAGAGGCCCCAAAGATTGCCCAGGGATGGTATCCCCATCCAGCACTGGGCTCTGCTAAGTCTGCAGAATATTTAAATAAGGGGTTAATTTATAAAGTGAGCTGCGCGATGCTGTGATGGTGTCCAGGATTGTCATGCTCGTGTCTCATAAATCGGCACAAATTGAATATAGGTTTCTGTGCCCGTCAGCTCCTGGGTAAACCAAAATTTATTGAGAGGTGTATAGGTTGCCATCCAAGGAAACATAGTAAATGAGAAAAGTGTATCCTCGGGAGGTCGGTAAACAAGGCAGGCAGCAAGGACAAGGGCCCATGCGTAAGCTCCCCCTTGCTAATGATTCAGAAGCACAGGCGGGCTTGTGGCAGTTGGAGACGGGTTCTGGGAATTCTTTTTCTTTCTTGAACATTCCACTGACTTCTTAACAGACTAAGGATCTGTGTATTGCGGAGAGAATTTATAGATGCAAGTATGGAGGGAATGCAGACTTGCAAGAGAGCTAGTCTGAGTCTTTTGCACATATCAAATTATTCAACTGGTTTATCCAGAACCAAAATTACTATGCAAAATAGGAAAATGTGGCATTGGCTTTACTATTCCAGTGACGGCTTACAGTGACCATGAATGCGCCCCCCATTAGTCTGAGCATCCACAGGAACAGCTCACGTTTACAGAGGACTGACCCTGAACTAGATTGTGTTAGTACGAACTTTATTTATACTCTTTTATTAAAGCACTTTTCAAACATTTATTTTTTGACAGTTTCATATGTGTATATATTTTCATCATATTCACCCCCATTTGCCCTTTCTTGTCCCCTCCCACTTATGAGGGTCCCCTTCTTCTTCCTAAGTAGCCCATTTCTACTTTCATGTGTTTTGTGGATGTTGGAATGAATTTGTTTAGGTTTGCTCTCATGAGCATGGGTAAGTGTCTGCAATGTCTCCCTCTCCTTCAGCAAACATTGGCTGTCAGTCATTTCCAATCTTTTTATGGACAGTATTTCCAAAGAAGCAGAGGCTTATTTTATCATCATCAGTATTATATCCATTATACAATACTGAATCCCAAGGATCTTTAGTGAATATGTGGACTTCCAGTACAATTTATATTACTTCTCAGGCCATTTTTTCTTTTCTCAGTTATCATACCATATTATACTTTCCTCAGCCACTAGAAAAACAAGTGCCAGTGTCCTAGTAAACACATCCAGCATGGCTCAGGGAACTTTGCCGAAGA
This sequence comes from Jaculus jaculus, assembly GCF_020740685.1. Classification (NCBI taxonomy): domain Eukaryota; kingdom Metazoa; phylum Chordata; class Mammalia; order Rodentia; family Dipodidae; genus Jaculus; species Jaculus jaculus. The sequence continues at coordinate 267,142,156 of NC_059102.1, forward strand.
AGGCATGGAAAGAATGTCATGCCCAGAAGCGTTGTCCCCCCACCCCCATGACAATCTAGATCTTACAACGTATAACCCACAACTCCATGGGGAATACCTGCAGCCCCATTGAGGAGGGCCCTCAGTGAAATGGCAGAAGGGTGGAGGGAAAAGATGGTACTACCACATAACACATGACGTATCTATACAAAGTATATATTCTTTTTAAAAATATTTTATCAATTTTATTTACTTATTTAAGAGAAAGACACAGGGGGGAGAGAGAGAGTTTAACCCTACACATGGGTAATGGGGCCAGCAACAAAAGCGACTTTAAAAGAAAAGCGCTCTGTCACATGAAGCGTGCCCACAAGCATATTTGCAGAACAGTTGTGTGTTGAAAGAAGAGAAGGCAAAATTATGCTAGGCTTTTGTGAAATCCATCAGATCACTTAAGAGCGTTCATACAACTTGTCCCACATGGAGAGCTTAGGACCTGAGAACACTCCTGCGGGCTAGGGCAGGGCTTCGGGCAGCTTTGCATGTGGGCCAGTGATGTGAAATGAGTTTCTCAGAACACTGAGCAGTTCCAGAACTCACCTGAACTCATCTGCCCCAAGGAACAGATGGAGAATACTCTCTACTAAAGGAAAAAGGGAAGTTAAAACAGAAAAACTTGGGCTGGAGAGATGGCTTAGCGGTTAAGTGCTTGCCTGTGAAGCCTAAGGACCCTGGTTCGAGGCTGGGTTCCCCAGGTCCCACGTTAGCCAGATGCACAAGGGGGCGCATGCGTCTGGAGTTCGTTTGCAGAGGCTGGAAGCCCTGGTGCGCCCATTCTCTCTCTCTTCCTCTATCTGTCTTTCTCTCTGTGTCTGTCGCTCTCAAATAAATAAATTAAAAAAAAAAAAAGAAGAAAAAGAAAAACTTATTCCCTAAATATTACCAACAGACATTTGGGAAAACAGCCTGCACTTCTTTTGGTAAGCGAAAAGGCAAAATTCAAATCTCAATTCAATATATGTATTGGTTGTTTCTGAAATTTTATGTAAGTACAACTTCCCTGTATCCTCAGATATATCTGAAACCAACAAGAAAATATAAAATTATGCTTCTATATGAGATGCCACTTCTTCAGAGCCTTGTTATTCTTGTTCCCTTCAATGTAGATCAGCTCCAAAATATGCAGTGACATGAAAATTGTGTGTTCACATTGTTCTATCGATTTGTGGAGAAAGTGACCTTGTATGTACAACATGAAAAGAAAGAGATCTCTATATATTGCCTGGCCCCTTCTTTGTGAAAGTGTGCAAGGGACAAGAGTGGGTAGCATGCATTTTTACACCTAGGTTTATTTTTTTTTCTGTGCACAAACTGAGAGCATACTGGTGTGGGGTTAGGGGTCTTTGTAAGTTGTACAGATACAGCCTGGCCAAGGACTTCTGGCAGGAGTGCATGTGAGCCATGTACTCCATGTACAAAGCCAGTGACTCCAACCTGAGATGGAAGGTTTTCTTTGTGACTTAGACAATAGTATTCTGAAGCTGAATTCTCTTTAAGCTTATTTGCACAAGGACACCACAACCAGGGACCCATGAGAACGGCAGCAGTCACTGTAATCAGAAGTGATCTTGCTCTGATATTTTATATACCTCAGCCCCTTGCTATGATATCATTTGCAAATATATTAGTTATTTCTCTTGTGACTGTTATCAAACACCTGATAGAAAAACCCTGAGGGAGGAAAGATCCATTTTGGCTCGTTGTTTCAGGGAAGTTGTAGTCCCTCGTGGTGGGGAAGGCATGGAGGCTGCAAGCAGCTCCACAGCGGCAGGAATGGGTGGCAGGGCTCTTCACATGGCAGCCTACTAGGAAGCAGAGAGCTCAGGCAGGAAACAGAATTGGACATAACCTGCAAGCGCCTGACCTTGAAGACTTGCTTCCTGCAGCAAGGTCCCTCTGCCTCAGAGCTCTGTAATCCTGCCAACAACACTGCCACCATCTGGGGAACTAAGTTTGCAAAGGCATGAGCTTACATGGGGGAAGTTCACATGCATACCGTGTATTCACATGCAAACCAACAATTTTCTCATGCTGTACAACATACCAAGAGTTCTGAAGGCAACCTTTTACATAAGCTCACCCCAACCGTGAGGTGGCAATCCTTTCTGTAGCAAGAAGTGGGAGTAACATATGGAGGCCCTGTAGCACTTTGCCTGAGGTCAGGTGGCATGTGCCAGGGATGAGGTTGGTACTGAGGATTTCTACACCCAAAGCCCCCATGTTTCAGATTCCCGGTCACAGGACTTATTTGAAATAGAATTTCTGAACATTCAAAGCCAGTAGTAGACAGCCATCTGTGAAGAACGTTTTAATTCCCTCCTTGAAGGTAGGGGCCTACAGAAAGAGATATGAGGCAGAAAGGTGAAGTACAAAAGAAGATAGGAAAAGGTGGAGGCTGGCCCCAAGAGCATAGACATACTTCTTATCTGTACTGAAGAAACCAGAGACTGCATTCCATCATCAAGGACTCCCAGAATTCCACGTTGCACTTTGCTGCTTAGGAAGAGAGGAGGAAAAGAAGAAGAAGAAATATAATAGCATGTAGAAACCTAAAGAATGGTGGGCTATATGTAAATGTCTTTTATTATAACTGCTAGGCTGAACCGGAAGACTTCAGCTGTGTAAAATGTCACTTGCTTTTATCACGGTTCATAGAGATTACCTTTCAACGTGAGTTTCATTTTCATTTCTTCCAACACTTAGAGAAGTGAGCAAGGCAGTGACTCCTTTATTTCCTGAGCCTCGCCAGTGACACGCTCCTTCCTCTGTGTTTTGTGTCATTCTCTATGATATTGCATCAGGACAATTCACAGCAGCGCTTGAGCCAAAAGCAATTTAAGTCAAAAATGGACAAATATGGATGTCATTTATAAGACTTGTTCAAAGGCCTTTGACATCACTCAAAGCCTGAACACCTCTCAGCAGTGAGACACCTTTTATTTTTATTTTATTTTTTCCCTCAGCCATGCAAGATTGGAGATTGAATGCACATCTTTTAGCTAGGCAAATGCAGGGTTTTGGCCCCGAAAGTGTTTCTTGGTGAAGTGAGGTTTCTGTATCATGTATTGAGCAAGACTGATGATTCGAATCCAAAGTGAATTCCCAAGGTGACTTTATATGTATTAGTTCAATGTGCTATTTGTAATAATGGCCAATGCATCTCAGTATTTATTACCTATAAATGTGCTGTCAAAATACTTTTTCTACATGTTTAAGTGTGTGTCATATGTGTGCTTGTATGTATTCATGTGTGGAAGGGGCACACATGTGTACTGGTGTGCATACACATGTAAGCATATGCATGTAGAGGCTAGAAGTCAGTATCAGGTATTTTCCTCAATTGCTTTTCACCTTATTTTTTGAGACGGCATTTCACACTGAACCTAGAGCCCACTGATTCTGCTAGACTAACAGTCTAACAAGTCCTAAGGATCCACCTATCTCTGTCTCCCCAGCTCTGGAATTACAGGTGTCATCGGCCATGCCCAGCTTGTACACAAGTACTGGGGATCAAACTCGTCCTCACGCTTGCACAGCCAAGCGTTTGCCCACTGAGCCTCCCCTGCCAGCCCTCATCTTACTTTCATCATAGTTCATTTTCGTAATCACCCTCCACAGAAGTGTCGATAGACACCAATAATAAGAGCAGGTATTACTGTCTCTACTTTATAGATGAGAAATCGCTGTCTCTGATCTGCTCAAGGCACGGCAATGTTGAGGGTAATGGTCATTCTACGTGGCTGCAATGACAGACTTCCCCTATGATGACCCCTTTTCATTTTGAGGAAGTAGGAACCAGATCTCTAACCTGGCCTTTCTCCATATCTGAGCTAGTGGGAATACTGATGGTTTGGCTGCCTCGTGTCCAACTGTGTCAGGCTGGGCTTTGGAAAGTGGCTTTCTAGTCTGTGTGGATTGTTCAGGAAGCAGTTGAGACCTTGGTCATTCCTAGGAGACAAAACAGATCACCACAGGAAAAGCAGGTGAGTTTAGCCATTGCACTGCGGTGTGACAGTGAGACATGGGGAGAACCAAATGCATCCAGGCCAGATTGCTGAAGAGCTAATATCAGAGATTGTAGCAGGTCCTGTAGAACAGTGCGTAGAGGTACCTCAAGGCACATGTGAGTCTTAGGATGGCGAAGCTTTGCACAATACACATCCATGAGTACACACACATGACAGAATTTTCTTTGGCTACAAAAGAGCTAAATCCAGTGATATATTACAGGATGCTATATACACAACATGCTAGAAATAACAAAAAATTATACAAATGAAAAACATATCAGTAATGGCCAAGGGTTCGGAGGAGGGTGGTGTGGGGGGCAGGGTGGGTATGGAGGACAACTGAGGAGGCCTGGGGACTCCAGAATCACGCTGCATCTTGACTATGACATTGGCAACATCCTGGCCCAGAAGATGGATCAACAGTTAAAAGCGCATGCCACTTAAACACGAGAGCCTCTTAAACTTGGAGTCTGCTAAATAAATAAATAAATAAATAAATAAATAAATAAATAAAATAAAAGGAATTTGGGTATGGCCACACACTTTTGAGACACCAGTGGCACACCATTTCTGATGGAAAACATCTCTTGGTTGAGGGAAAGACCCCATCTCATGGAAATGAGGGACAAGAGAAGGACACCAATGTTTTCCTCTGGCCTCTGCGTACACATTCATAAGGCATGCACATCTACCCATACGTGTGCATACACTACACATCATACACACCACATCCTCCTCCTCTCTGTCTCTCCTCTCTCTCTCTCTCTCTCTCACTCACTCACTCACACACACACACAGCCCAAGAATTGTTGAACAATTCAGGTAGGTGAAAAGCATCAATAAAATTTTACTCACCCCTGAGGGTCACTCTTCCTAGATGGCATAGCATATATTCTCCTATTTGCCCAGCTGTAGTCCCACCTCTACTCCACTTGCTCATATGAAATGCAGAGGTTTTTAAATGTTTATCCTGCATGGCTACACCAATATCTAACCTTTGAACACTCTCAGAAAGGTCCAAAGTCTAAAGACTTTGACTAGTGCCTTGGCCCCAATTCTGCTGGAAAGAAAGCAATGAGGTTCTCTTGCTAGGAGCCTGTGTGATCACTGTGGACAAAGGCTGGATGCATGTTATGTGCAGAGCTATGACCCCCCCCCACACACTCTGTGCTAATAGGTGTTAAGATTTCACAATAAATATTACGTATGGTTGTTAATTGAACTGCATCCCACATGGTCAGTGCTTATTTATTTTCTCATTTTAATCTTTCCATATTTTTGCAGTTATGGGAGGTGGGAGAGGAATAGAATAAGGTTACATTGCGGGTAGATGTGATTTGGAATCTACAAGCCAGCTGCATTGTGTACCAAAGGACATACTTGATCTGCAACAATAAACTACTATAGAGGAATGGGTTGGGGATACCTTAAAATCTCAGCTCAGCTATCAGCACAGCATCCCCACACCCCCACACATACTGTGGAGATCATTTTGTCAAGTGTCACTGTTTCTAAGGGCTCCACAGGTACCTCTCCAGGCAGGTGATAAAGAAACTTTTAATTTGTCTTTGTGTTGACCACTTAGTAGGATGGACAGTTGGTTCATTTATCAGAACCTCCATTTTCTTACCTTCCTAAGCCTTGATTTTATCATCTTTTGGAAGACTAATAATACATCATAAGATGTTTGGAGGTACAAATGATTGGACATAAGCAAGTATGTTTTATAGCTACAAAGATGTATCCAAAACTTAGCTGTCATCATAATAGGATGGAAGGAAACTTCCATGACCTTCCAGTTGCTCTCATTAAGTGTACAAAGAATAAGTTTTAATGTAAAATAATTATGATCCCTAAACCTGCATCTGACTCTGCATCTTGCTAACTCTCTGGCTCTGAAATTCTCTGTGCTTTGTGTCTTAAATTCTTATTGTAAGGAGTGATTATGTGTTGATTTAGGAGAGATGGTGTAAGCTGGTATATCACTTAATAAGGAATCAATACACCTGGGGATGGCAGATGCAACAGTCCTCACAATGATGGAAGCTAAAATCCTTATGGCTGTGCAGAATGGTTATAATGGGGAGGTGAGGGCTGGGCTGACACCATTGCTACCTGAGGCCAATTATTTAAAACTTAGCAGGCTTATTGGGCATTATTTATAGCAGCACTAAGCAGAATTTCTGAACAGTCATCTGGTCAGTCTTGATGCTTTCCATCTCACACAGCACTTACTCTTCTATGAGGGGTCTTCAATCACTTAACCTCTGCAATCTTGAGAAGTGAAGATTCTGGTTCAATGGGACTGGGTAGGGCCTGGAAGTCTGTGTTTCTTTAGAACTCAGGAGCCTCAAGGTAAAACCCAAGTTGTGACTGAGGACTACATTCTAGAAAGCAGAGTCAGGTAAGACAGTTTTCAGGAGCTGTAGGATTACTGGTTAGCAGCATTTTGGAAATGTATAGTGTCATTTTGGTAGCCTCTGGCATTCAGTGGGTGATGTCTTTAGGTCCATCCAGCAATGCCATAGGACATTGAATAAAGCAAAAAATGACTCACAATCTGGAAAATGCTTGCCAACAGCACACTTATTTGTGAGGTTCAGAACCCAGAACTCACTTTTCTTTATATATATGTCAAAAATGCAAGGACTTTCTAATCCAGCAAATATTGTATTGTGTTTTATTCAAGTCTTTACTTGGATTGGGAAGTATATTGGGTATTGCAGCTGAATTACTATTACATGTAGTTTGTGTACACAGGTAGTTATGTTCACCATGAGTAAACACTTGCTCAGGAGAAAAGATTTTGCCTATTTCTTCTCAATCTGTGTAATATTGGACACCTGAATGTGGCAATTCAGAGAGAATTTACACCATAGAAATAGTTGAATATTGCTAAATAGGGGATTTTTCTTTTTGCTTTTGATTTCCAAATGGCTGATTTACCATTGGATTTCTGCATAAACATATATAATTAGCTTTTATTTCAAGCTAGTAATTGTAATGAAAATGAATTCACAAAACTGTAGTGAATTTTGTGTTTCTTGAATTCTTACCTACAAGAAGGTATAAACGTTGCATCGTTTCATTGTGGCTTCTTAGCAACATCCTATTACCTTTGAAAATATTTCTTTTAATGTCAATTTGAATTTTTTTATAGTTAAGACATTCTATTAGCTTTTTGTTAATTATATGTGTAGGTAGGTTATACTAATTATAAATTTCAGGACCTTAATAAAGGCTTACAAATACTTCTAGAAAGAGAGTCTGGGCCGAATATGGTGGAATGCCCCAATAATGGCAGTAATTATAATGCTGAGGCAGGAAGATCTCAAGTTCAAGGCCAGCATGGGCCTGTTAGCAAAACTCTATCTCATTAAAAAAAAGTTGGGATCAGTGTCTGGGAAGGGGCATAGTTGGCAAAGCAATGGCTGCACAAGCGTGAGGTCCTGAGCTCGGATCCCCAACATGCACAAGTGGTAGCAGAGTCTGCTGGACTGCCAGGACTGGGGAGACAGAGACAGCAGGGTCTCTAGGGCTTGCTGGCTAACTAGAATGCAGCCAAATCTGTGAGCCCCAGGTTCAGGAGATGTAGGATTGCTGGTTAGGGACCTTTTGGAAATGTGTAGTGTCTTTTTGGTAGCCTCTGGAATTCAGTGGATGATATCTGTAGGTCCATCCAGCATAATCTTGTCTCAAAAAATAAAAATAGGGAGCAATTAAGAAAGACACCCAACATTCATTTCTGACCTCCACACACATAGTCATATGCACCAACACACATAAACACACATATACGCACGCATGCCACACACATGTAAAGGGGCGGAGAGGAAGCCTGATGTGGTGGAACGTTTATAATCCCAGCACTTGAGAGGTGGGTTGAAGGTCACTGGTGTATATGAAATGTGTTTGAGGCAGTCCATGAGACGTTGTCTCTAAAAAGCAAAAGAAGCAAAGGAATGAGTGGGGGTCTTGCATTGCTTGGCTTGGGCAGTACTGATTTGCTGAAGCAGCAGGTAAGGCTGGCCAACAAACAAGTGGGAGAGGTAGCGCTTCTCCTAGAGAGAAAGAACGTGAGACCTACATTATTGAGTCAGGTCTTAATCAGCAGTCCACCCTTCAAGGTTGGCACTGGGCACCCTTGTACAAGTGTGTTTTAAACCTGGCCTTTAATGAGCAGAAGTGTGTCTTGTCATCATCCACGGGGAGTCAGTTCTAAACCGATTCAAGCAAGCAGGAATTTGGAGTAGGAAGAGTGCATCGTGGGAAATGAGTGGAACCAGGTCTGAGAAGATCCGGAAAGCTGTATACAAAATCGAGGGGAAATGAAGACAGACTTAAAATAAAATATTCCCTTTGCAAGACATAAAGCAATATGGATGAAGGGCCTAATGTAGAAAAATTCATGCACACAGCTCAGGTTTGACGAGTACACTTAGCTTGATTCAAGGCTGGCTATTTTACCGCAAGAGCTACGCACATTGCACTCATGTTTGAGGCTTGGCTTTTGGCAATCATTCCTCTTTTAAAATTTTTTTGGCACCAAAGAAAAGTTTCCATAAATAGAATATCTAATGGAGTGTGTGACTTTATTACTGTCAGCTACTATAACAGCAGAGGAAAATTCAATAAACAGAAAAGCTAAGGCCAGAACAGACATGGTTTCCCACTCCGTAGCCTTCAACGACTCTATAACACTGTAACCACTGGTGACATTCTTACCTTTTGGAGTAGTAAGAAGCCACCCAGTTCAGAGCTTGGTTGAAAGTTGGGGCCCAAATAAATTAAAGAAGCAATCATTATGAGGGTGACTGTTTTGCTGACTTGCAAAGCTATCCCCCTCTCCCTACAGAGCTGAGAATATCCAGTTCAAAGAGTGAGGTAACTTAGATTACCCCATGTTTGGGACACTAGCAGCCTGCTTCATATGCCACAAACCCACAAATGAAATATAGCTCTTTACCAGAAAATAATTGGGAATTACTTTCTCAGCTAAAGTGGGGAATCCAGCAGAAAAAAATGAAACAAAAAAATAAGACATAAGTATGCAAGAAAGGAAAGGAGCAAATCAAAATAATTGAGGAGTTAAATAACTCATTCCCTGTCCCGGCCCCAGCATGGATGCAAATAAGATGCCATTAAGTAAGTCTCCAATACAAATGCAGCAGACATAACTGTTGCATCAAACACTTAGCCAGAGCCAAGAGCAATTTTTTTATTATTTTTTTATAAGTTTGATTTACTAACCTTCGGTGCAATCCCTATTTTTAGAGGTTGGCTCATGGTTTTAATTTGTTTTCTCTGAAGCGCCAAGTCCTTACTCGTGTTTCAGCTGTCCACTTGGTTCTTAATGGCAGAACAACACTGAAAAGCATAATTACATTTCCTAATTATGTGTAATTAGGCAAAACCCAGATGATGTATTCAATGTGCTCCCAGAATAGCCAAGGGTCAAGGACTGTTGGAATTCAGTAACATTTTTATAAATAAGCCAGTGCGTTATTTAACGTTGGGGGTCCAAGGTGGCGTTGGGTGCCTTGTAGACCAATATAATGGTTGAAATATATAGCATTCATTTATTTAGCCAAGTAAAGCTATAATTGATTCCCCACCTCCTTCCCCTCCTCTGTCTCTTTTTTTTAAACCAGAGTTTAGATTTGCTATTCTTAGCCCAAGAGAGGCCCTCTAAACTCACAACCATAATGTTCTGCTTCCTGACAGCATAAGTGATATTTATTTTTTCAAAGCTTAATCCTTTTGAAACATGGAGAAATAAATACATCCTCTTATCTACCATATGCCTGGGATGGGAAATAAATTCTTATTTTCCTGCAGTGTGGTACCAGTGGGCTACAATGAATAATTTGGGCAGGCTCCCTGAAGATAATAGGGAAGCCTTCTCTATTACTAGGGATAATTATGAATGTCATAATAGAAAACATCCTGAGCCCAAACATCAATCAGGGGAGATAAGCAATGGGAAATGATAGGTATACAAAAGGGGAAATGGCACCCAGTGCTCATGAAGGAAAGATCATGGGGATCTGGTGAGGTTATAAATCACAGAGACAAATAGTTTCCATGCAATTAATATCCTCAAATTAAAACATACATTTTTAAATGAAGATTTTTTTCAGACTTTTGAGCAGGGCTACATGCTTTACACAATTTATCACAAACCCCAAAGTCATACTGCTTCTTGAGTTTTGTATGTGTTCTCAGATGGAGATGGTTCGGGACTGCGAACAGTGTCACAGTGTAGCTTGACCTGGCAGTGCCATGCCAGTTGCCAGGGACAAGCCACTCACTGAGGAGGGCAGATCTGGTGGCTGCTGGCTCTCAGGATATCTGTGCCCAATGGAAGAACAAAGATGTGCTTATTGAAGCCAGAAGTCTGACTGGCGTGGTCAGTCCAAAGCCACAGCCCAGTGAAGCACTTTGCACGTTTCAAAACAGACGGAAACCTTTGTTCCAAAGAGTCCTTGTCTCCTACTGTGTAACAACCCTGCAGTCATGTGCTTTCTTCTATCGTGTGTGTGTGTGTGTGTGTGTGTGTGTGTGTGTGTGTGTGAGAGAGAGAGAGAGAGAGAGAGAGAGAGAGAGAGAGAGAGAGAGAGAGAGAGGGAGGGAGAATTTACTCATGTCACGGCATGCATATACAGGTCAGAGGACAATTTTCAGTGTCAGTTGTCACCTTCTACCTATTGGAGGCAAAGTCTCATGTTGTTCTCTGCTTTCACCAGGATAGCCAGCTTCTTGACATTCTGTTGTCTCAGTCTTCCATGTCATTGTATACATGCTGGAATTACACAAGTCTGCCATGGTTTGTGAGCTTTCAAATGGGTCCTGGGGATCCAAACTCAGATATTCTCACATGCATAGCACACACATTATCCACTCAGCCATCTTCCTAGCCTCCCCCCTCCCTTTTTTTTTTTTTTGTCTCGCCCTCTCTCTTTTTAATCTAATACTAAAGTACTTCCATGGACTTCCCTTACAAAAAATAAAAACCCATTCATAACTATAAGAAAATACTGCCTTAGCAGTCTATTCTATTCAAATCAAACACAAGACTGTATGATAAAGGTATTTACTAAGTGAAGGAAACAGACCAATAAGGTTTCTAGTTTTTCCTCATATCATCAACATGGATAAGCTCACTGAATATGGCCCCTACTGACATGAATTCAAGTAGAATCTTTGCAGTTTAGCCCTATGTAGGAATAGTGGCTCGATTTGAGTCAATTGTCAAATATGTCCTAAAGCCCACAAAATATGTTCCTAGATTTTATTTTATAGGCTTCATATAATATGTTATAAAATATATTTTTAAAGAAATATATAATTTTCCCCAAAGCAAGGGTTTTCCCATGCTGTATAATTTGCTCAGTGTGGTTTTATTGGCATTGTAGCCCATAATTTATAGTCAACCTCCACATGCCAAAGTATAACTTCATGCTGTGATTAAGTAAGTAATGGACAAGGTAACTAACATTCCAGGAAGGAAGGCTTTCCAGACACTTATTTTAAGTGACAAAATGGTTGAAGGTTGAAATGTGCAGTCCTGTATTAATTGGAGCTGTGGGCAATCAAGCTGGGCATGACGAGTGGACAAATCTGGGCAGTTACAACATGGAGCCAAGGAGGATTTTACGTGTGTGTTCACAGTAGTCTGTGCCTCACTTTCCATGTATTGGGTAAATGAATTTGTACCCAATTGGGTCACCAGTTTTCTCCTAAAACAACTCATTGAGAGGAGGGTGCTAGTTTAGTCCTCATGGATAATGGGGTTGAAAGGTGTGGCATGTGGTGGGGGGGCGGAGTGCAGAACTTTGAATCAGGAAAATATGTAGGTAAGTAAAAGAGGGAAAAGAGAGTGAGTACAGACTACAGATCACAAGAGACTAAGGCCACAGGAGAGGAACAAGAGCTGTAGTGAGGGCTTGGGAAGGAAAGGAAACCTGAAGCATGAAAGCAGGAAGATGGCTGTGCTGGGGGTGGAGAAGGGAACAGAAGGGAGAAAGGGCAACCCAAACCAAAATTTCCTTGAAATAAAACATAATGAATCCCAATTCTTTTTTATGCTGTTATTATAACTTAATAAAAACAAAAAATAAACTAAAAGAAGAAAACAGATTTGAATTTAGTTGAGCCATCCTGAATTTTTTTTTTTGTTCAATTTTTATTTATTTATTTGAGAGCGACAGACACAGAGAGAAAGACAGATAGAGGGAGAGAGAGAATGGGCGCACCAGGGCTTCCAGCCTCTGCAAACGAACTCCAGACGCATGCGCCCCCTTGTGCATCTGGCTAACGTGGGACCTGGGGAACTGAGCCTTGAACCGGGGCCCATAGGCTTCACAGGCGAGCGCTTAACCACTAAACCATCTCTACAGCCCCTGAATTTTTTTTTTTTTAATTTTTACTTTCGGGGATCAAACTCAGGGCACATGCTGAACAAGCATTCTGCCTCCAGCCTAACACTGGAAAAGTTTTTATTTACCCTTCAATTTTTAGTTTTTTAAAATATAGTTTTATTTATTTATTTATTTGAGAGAAGGGGGCAGGGAGGGAATGGGTAGGCCAGGTCCTTTAACCACTACACATGAACTCCAGATGCATGCATTACCTTGTACATTTACGTGGGTACTGGGGAATCAAACCTGGGTCCTTAGGCTTCAAAGGCAAGCACCATAACTGCTAAGTCATCTCTTCCAGCTCCAAATTTTAGTCTTGAAATAAATTTTGGCTCACAGAAAAGATTCAAGAAGCACAGAGAGTTCCCATGTCTCTGTCACCTAGGCTCCCCTAATACCAGCATGATGCATTTCCTAACACTAATGTTGGGACAATACTATTAATGTAACTCAAACTTTAATATATTTGGTCTTGACTGGTGTTTTCACCAACATTCTCTTACTAATCTGGGATCCAGTCCAGGGTATCACACTGCATTTGTCATGTCTCTGTGGTCTCACTCTTTTCTCATATGTATCAGTATGGACAGATGAATATGTATTCATTCTATAGGTCATAAAGCAACCTCATTTTCCCATTTATATAAGTACGGGTGACTATTTGTATCATTCTCTAGCTCATAACACAACAGTGACATTAAATATTGTGTTGCCCTGATGGTTCCAGATTCTCCGTTAGGCTCTTTCAGTGGGCTCCTCTGCCCTTTTAACACAGCACACACATTGTGTGCACACTTCATTTCTTTCTTAATTCTTCATGATGCTACACATTCACTCTTATTTTCCATCCCTGCCCAGTCTTAGCACTAGGTATGTCTCCAAAGATGAATTTCTGTTTCCTATGAGAGAGTTGTATGTAGAATCAAAATCTGAGTGGTGGGCGTGCTGGTCGCTATTTGTAGAACCTCTCAATGAACAGGGTTTGGAAATGTAATGTGTACCCCCATACATATACGGCACAAGTCTCTCTTTCTATATCTGTATGTATTTAATATATGTTCATTTACATTTATATCTAAACATATTCTACATACATATCTTAATGAATTTACACCTGATTCCAATCCAATCCAACTGAATTTGTTCCATTTTCTAGGAATGCTATTTAATCTTCTCAGGCCCATTTGTTTTTTCTTTCTACAAGAAATATTAGTGCATCATTTACTTCCTTATTGCTGATCAAAAGCGACTTATGGAAGGAAAGGGTTTGGTTAATTAGACTCAGAGGTTTGAGGGGCAGTTTCATGGTGGGGAAAGCACAGCTGGATAACATATCCATATCTCATCGCAGTCTGGGAGCACAGAGCAAGCAGGCAGCTGGGCCAGACTGGAAAACCTTAAGATCTGTCCCAGAAACCCACTTCCTCCACTAAGCCTCCACCTTCTAATAAAGCTTCCACAACCTTCCTTGTCAATGCCACCATCTGGGGACCAAGTATTCAAACACATGAGCCAATGGGAGGACATTTAACATTCAAACCAATGACAACTATAATACACTTTGGGGGAAGATCTGATAAATTGTAAAAATGGTACCTTGTTATAAAACAGAAAAAAAAAAAAGAGCTCTTCTATCCATAATATCAGCACTCATTCTACACGAAGATGTTGCCCCCACTGAAAGGTGGAATCTATTTTTCCTCCATTTAAATCAGGTTGAGCATGTGACTTGCATTGCGAGAGAACGGTAGGAAAGATGGAGCACCAAAAGACATGGGGACTAGGGAAATAGCTCAGAGGTTAAAGGCTCTTGCTTGAAAAGCCTGACAGTCCTGGTTTGATTCCCCAGTACGCACGTAAAACGAGATGCATGAAGTTGTGCATGCATCTGGAGCTCCTTTGCAGTGGCTGGAGGCCCTGCAGCATCCATATTCACTCTCTTGTGCCTGTGTCTCTCTGTCTGTCTTTTTTTTTTAATTTTTTTTTGTTCATTTTTTATTTATTTATTTGAGAGCGAGAGACAAAGAGAGAAAGACAGGTAGAGGGAGAGAGAGAGAATGGGCGCGCCAGGGCTTCCAGCCACTGCAAACGAACTCCAGACGCGTGCGCCCCCTTGTGCATCTGGCTAACATGGGACCTGAGGAACCGAGCCTCAAACCGGGGTCCTTAGGCTTCACAGGCAAGCGCTTAACCGCTAAGCCATCTCTCCAGCCCCTCTCTGTCTTTCTTAAACAAATAAATAAAAACAATTTTTTAGAAAGACATGGAAAGCAGATGGATGCTCACTGGTGACCTGAGACCCCTGCACAAATAAGACTGTGTTCACCTGCAGCAGGATGCAGTCCATGTGAAGAGGATCCTGCCACCCTTGCTGTTGACAGCTTGCCAAGCCCCCATGCACAAGTTCATTCTTGAGTCATCTAGCCATCAGCTAAATTAACAGCTGACTTTAGGCACATAGCAGAGCTCAGACAAGACAACCTGCACTATAGAAGGAGCCTAGCTCATCCAGTTATAAACAAACAGAAAACATTCTTCTACCCACTGTGTTAGATAGATAGATGATAGATAGATAGATAGATAGATAGATAGATAGATAGATAGATAGATAGATAGATAGATAGAAAATGACAGTAAATACAGGATTAGTGTGTAGAAAAAAATATTTTAGTAACTCTATGAAATGGACTCTCATTAATGGCTACTTTTAGCTATTGATGTTAATTTGGAGAAAGCTGTCGTCATGTGTCCTCACCTATCATCCTAGTTAGTGTAACTAAGTGAAGTGCAATTGCTGATTGTTGAAACCTATCATTTGGCTAGACCAGTGCCTTTGGAAAGGGCTAGGCCCTGCGTACTTATCAGCTCGTGCCTAGATAGAGACAGAGCTCTACAGATATGGGACTTGAGATAGAGTACACACTATGAATGCTGGGGATGGAAAGGCCTTTATCTGGTGTTGCCTAAGGGTGTAGGGAGCCTGGCCTGGTGTAGGGAGGAAGAAGGGTGCTTGCACAGGAGAGTATCTAAGCAGGCCAAATTTAGCCTAATTAACAGATTTGCCTAGGGCTGACCCTGAAGCAGAAAGTGAAGCCTAGATCAGCCTGCTCTCCTCCTTCCAATAAAGTAATGATGAGCTTGAAGCACTGACTCCCAATCCTGTAGAAAAGATTCCCAAAATAGACAGGAGTTAGACAAAGATACTCTCTACATTCTTTCTTCCTCTGAAATTCTACATTTTCTTAATGACCTCATGCATCTGTTTAGCACAGATTTTACCTTTGCAGATGAGTTGCTGCAATTCTTTCTCAGATGGTTGTGATCCTGTTTCTACTTAGTGACACAAATGCCAAGAATTTGCAGAACTAACTCACAAAAGCCTAGTTTCCTTGCACAGCTGTGGCACAGGTGGCCCCATGTTTTACTAAGTTTGCCCATGGGGAGGAAGACAGCACTCTGTGCCAGTGTCCCACGATCTTCTTGATGGCTCTTGGAGATCACTTCTTTACGGTAACACGACAGCAGCACAAATCCCCTCAGCTCAGCCACCCTTCTTCCTCCATACAGAAGGAAAGTGCAACCCAAGGAAGTGCTTTCTCAGGGTGACTTCTTTCTCCCACATTTGGAGCTTATTTCCTTGTTGCAATGTCAACTGCACTTTTAACACTTAAGAGCCTGGGGCTGCCTGGGCAAAGAAGAGGCTTCTTAGTTCTCAGCCACCAAGATGGCCTAAATGACCCATTAGCCCATAAGTTTCCCCCAGTAGTTTGGCCTGTTCCTACTCTGAACAGGAATGACAGAGTATGACCCTTTATGGTAGGTGACAAAACGTTGAGACTTCTGTTTTCCTCTCATTTGGATTTCTTGTGCTGGGGGAAACTCTATGTCACATTGTGAGGACACTTCAGCAGTGCCCACCTGAAGTCCATGTGCAAGGACCTCCAACCAACAGCCAACCCAAGTCAGACTTTCAGATGACCACCTCTGAAACCCATTCTTTTGAATTAAGACTGACCTATGCTAAACTTGCATCTATGCTGTGCCTGAATTCCTAACCCACAAAACTCTATGAGAAATTGAGTTTTTATTGCCACATTTAAATGACTTTTGGAACAATATGTTACCAATACTAAAATGGACCGTTTTACTGCCTAAAAAATAAAATGGCTAAGATCGTGGCTGGAGAGATGGTCCAGTGGTTTAGGAGCTTCCCTGCTAAGTCTAAGGACCTCAGTTTGATTCCCCAGTTCCCATGTTAAGCCAGATGCAGAAGATGATGCATGTGTCTGGAGTTCATTTGCAATTTCTAGAGGCTCTGCTGAACCCATTCTCTCTCTCCCTATCTACCTCTCTCTCATAAATAAATAGAACATTTAAAAACTAACCAGTCAAAATCTTAAAATGAAAACAGGGAAAATATAGGAGTCCCCAAACACTTTCACTTGCTCTTGAGTTTCAACTTTACATCCTTGTGAATAGAGTCTTTTCCAAATTAATAAGTCTCCCCCCGACACCTATCACTTTCTAACAAAGGTTGTCATGGGTGAGATTCTTTAGACTTTACAGAAGGGACATCTTGGACATTGGTTAGGTGAACTTCTGTTTATGCCTTGACTCCACTAAGTGTTGATTTACTGAGCATAGCCCAGGTATTAGTGATGTTGTGCCTCAGTTTTTTCATCTGTGAAATGAAAATAACCAATTCACTTAGTGTAGGAACTCAGTAACAGTAAGATGTTTATTCAGTGCCACACAGAGCTTCCCATTCTTCATGGATTCTGTAGCTCAGAGGCAGAGTTTTTGTATGTTCTTATCAACAGTTGTATCAAAAAACATTGGCTAGTTTACCTTTTCTGTGGTAGAGTAAGGGGAAGAAAAATACTTGTAAAGTAATTCAGAATGCCTTGTGTAGGGCTTGAGAGATGCCTTAGCGGTTAAGTGCTTGCCTGTGAAACCTGGTTCAAGGCTAGATTTCCCAGGACCCACGTTAGCCAGGTGTACAAGGGGGTGCACACGTCTGGAGTTCCTTTGCAGTGGCTGGAGGCCCTGGTGCGCCCATTCTCTGTCTCTCTCTCTCTCTCTCTCTGCCTCTTTCTCCCTCTGTCTATCGCTCTCAAATAACTAAATAAAAATAAACAAAATTAGAATGTGTTGTGTGTAATGGTAGGGATGTAGTTCTCTGTGTTATGAAACTGAGCTTTTTAAGCTATACTCCAAGGGAGGTCTGGGGTGAGCCATGAGATGTCATAATCTGTCCTTGGTATAATCACTTAATAGAAAATCCCTCACTATCTATCTATCGCATGAAACTAAGACACTGATGCAGTTTGCTAGTGCTTTCAGTATAATGGAGACACTCATATGCCCTTGTATTTCTGAAGGAATTTCAAAATGTTGAACTAATAAACGAACCAGCCAGGCACAGTGGTATAACATGTAATCCTACACTTAGAAGGCTGATGCAAGAGGATTGCCAGCTTTGGCTGTGTATGGAGAACCTATGTCAGTGAAGGAGGAAAAAGAAAGAAAGAGAGAGGGAGAGAAAAAGGGAATGAAAAATGAAAGTATCTTACACCACCTAAAGATAACCTTTAGTGTCTTTTCATAGATTTTATTCTAGACTTTTCTCAGCACATTTATTGTGGTTATGAGTGGTGATTTTCTTCATTTGATGATTTTTTTCCAGTTAAAAACATTATAGTGAACATTGTTCTTTCTACTTTTATTTTTCAAATTATTCATGATGAGCTTAGAACACATAACAAACTTGATTTATATTAGAGAAAAATCAAAAGGCATTGCTAGGCAGTTAACTCTTATGTATACACAGTCTATCAAATAACATACCTTTGTTCCACAAAATAAAATCTGTAAGTCTTTTAGCACCAAATACTTGAAATAGTCATGAAACAAGTTCTATTGAATTTAGGAGACTAGGAAAACTCATTTTGGTCACATTGATAGCTTTCTATGACATTTAGTTAGTTAATATTTTACTTCCGGTCTATGGATCACAAACTGAGACGATGCACATAAAATAAAAGTGACTGTTCTGAAAACAGCTTTTTATGGCTTTAGAAACTAAAATTGAGCCATCATTCTACTAATCTCTGAAGGCCCAAGCCATGTAAAATCTACTTGTATTAAATAGTTGGGGTGCAAATAATATAGAAAAAAAGTATCTGGTGAATGTGAAACATTAGCAGAATTAACTTTCACAATAGGAAAATACTGTTAATTCTTTCAAAAAGATACAGTAGTGCCGCAACACAGGCAGTGCTCAGTTCTGAGTTTTTGAGACTGAACAATTCTGAGTTCTTATTTATAACAATACCATTGTCCATGTTTCTTTCCCTGTTGTAAAAGAATTGATCAGTTTCTTCATTAAAGCAGCAAGAACTTATTAAACCTTGAAAAAAGTGGCTGTTCCAAATTAAGATTGGCACCTAGTGAAATCTATACCTGATCACCTTAGTAAAATAAAATAAAATAAAACTTTAAATGTGTTTCTTTGAATATGTTAGTGAACTAACAGTGTCTCAAACTTAGATTCCATTATTTCATTAAGAAATGAATGTGATGTGTCATCCATAAAGCCATACTATGATTGACAGTCTACCTAGAAAGATTAGACAATTGGGGGTGATGGGCCCCCACTCCCCAATTATTGCCTTTGTTCTTACAAGTGTGTTTAAATCTATTTCTGTTAATTTACAATTTGAAAGGTGGGTGAGGAGTGGAGTGTGAAAAATAGATTACTGTCTTCATTAATACAGGTTTGACCTACAAAGTCTTCACGTACTTAATGATTAAAAACCAAAGTACTAAATAATAAATTATAAGAATTTATAGGAGTCATCATCTTGAAATTAGCTTACTGAATGTTCTTATCATAATAAATCTGAGTGGGTGTCTAATTTAGTGTTAGCTGACTAAAATTATATGTTGCGGGCAGGGAAAAAAAAAACACTTTTGTTTGAAGACAAATGCAGTGAGTTTAATCACAGGTGATCTGAAAGGCACCTATCTTTCGTTGAGTTCTCGTCACAGGAACTTGGCTGAAACTGGTTGAGTAAAGATCCATGTCAGTCTGAAAATGTGGCAGAAGATAAAATTTCCCCCAAAACCAGAGATGGCGTTTGTGTTAATACTTCCCATAGAGCTGTGGCCTGGCACTTCTTGACCATGGGCCAAACATCGTAAGTTCTCCCATTTCAAGTCGACTGAGATTCCATTCAGTCATTGCCCAAGCATAAGGGGTCTCTTGTGTATTAGTGGGTGGAGAACAGCAAGGCACCAGCTCCCCTTATTTCTGCCTCTGTTTCCCTCTCCATGCGTGTCTCAAAGGATCACTTCCATCCTTTATTTTAGTTTATTTTTATTTATTTATTTGAGAGACAGAGGAAGAGGGAGAGAGACAGATAGAATGGGCACACCAGGGCCTTCAGCCTCTGCAGACTAACTTCAGATGCATGCACCACTTTGTGCATCTGGCTTACATGGGTCCTGAAGAATCAAACCTGGGTCCTTGGGCTTTGCAGGCAAGTGACTTAACCACTAAGACATCCCTCCAGTCCCACTTCCATTCTTTAAGCATTCATGCTATGGGCTTAGGCCCTGGTCATCCAGGTCTTTCCTAAGTTCAGGGATAGAGCTCGGCCCTTATTGTTATATACCTTAAAGTCTTTCTTTTATTTTTTTAAATTTATTTTTGTTTATTTTTATTTATTTATTTGAGAGTGACAGAGAGAGAGAGAGCCACTGCAAACAAACTCCAGACGCGTGCGCCACCTTGTGCATCTGGCCAACGTGGGTCCTGGGGAATTGAGCCTTGAACCGGGGTCCTTAGGCTTCACAGGCAAGCGCTTAACCGCTAAGCCATTTCTCCAGCCCCCTTAAAGTCTTTCATAGAGGACATACATAGAGTTAAATCCATCAAAATGAGCTGTGTGGGCTGGAGAGATAGCTCAGCAGTTAAAGGTGCTTAATTGTGCAAGCCTGATGACCCAGGTTCTATTCCCCATTGTCCATGTAAAGCCAAATGCACAAAGTGGCACATGTGTCTGGAGTTCATTTGCGGTGACAAAAAAATCCTTACATCTCTCTCTCTCTCTCTCTCTCTCTCTCTCCTTCCTTCTTCTCTCCCTCCCTGCCTCCTTTTCTCCCTCTTTCTCTCTCTCTCCTTGCAACTAAATAATAAATAAAACAAGATAAAATGAGCTGTGTGCATCAAAATAAGTACATGTACAAGGTGCCCAAGGGAGGAGTGACTAAATATAACTGGCAGAGCTAGGTGGGTGATTGGGGGATGTGTGCTCCAGAAAACGGAAGACAGGTTGAAGTTTCCAGAAAGATGGTCCCCACACAGGGATCAGTATGAGACATGGGTACAGGATAGAGTCTGTCCGGGCCATTGGAAGTGACGAAGGGCCAGAACAGAGTGACAGAGGACATATTTAGGACATGGGTAGAAAACACATTATGTAGGTTATGACAGGTCTGGATTTAGTGTATAGCAGAAGCACAGGGAAAGCTTTAAAGTATAGATTAGAACAATTTAGTATCAAAGTAAAAATGGGACATAAATCTTTTTCAACTACTACAGCAAGCTGACATGTAATTTAATAATCTTCAAATTCCATGTGTTATGAAATTGCATACATGTAGACACAAAGAAGCTCAAGTACATATACATGAAGCAATACATTTAAATTTTTTCCCAAATATGCAGAGGTGTTTTGTTGTTTTTTTTTTTTTTCAAATTGAGAAGCAAAATACATTCCTTCTAATAAAAGCAATGGGTAAAGATAAGAAGGAATTCATGGAAGAAAAACTGACAAACATAAAATAAGCCTGGGCTAGAGAGTTTGTCCAGTGGTTAAGGCTCTTGCTCTAAAGCCTAATAATCTGGGTTCTATTCCCCAGGATCCACATAAGTCCAGATGCCCAAAGTAGTGCATCCATCTGGAGTTTGCAAGGGCTGGAGGCCCTGGCACACCCATTCTCATTCTCTATCTCCTTGAAAATAAATAAAATATTTAAAAATTTTAAAAACCCTTACACTTGTTATTTTTAATTCATAGAAATTATCTAAGAAACACCATTTTGCATCATGACATTGGCAGAAGTTATAAACATAGATAGCCACTATGCGGTGGGCATGTGGATGGAAAAGGGGCATAAAAAAGAAAGTTTCCCAGTCTTGTCTGGAACAGCACCCTTTCCTTCATGATGTCACTCACCGCCTCATTCCTGATAAATTTCTTAAGCAATTTTCTGATAAATCTTAATGGGATTAAGACTTGTTCTGAGAAGTCAGTCACCATCTGCCCAGCTGACTGTCAGTCAAGAGCCTGACCAAAAGTTCTTTTCTTTTGTATCTAACCTCACATTGGCTGTCTTATCACCCCACTTCCCTATAAAACGTCTGCACTAGAAGGGAATCTTTGAATTGATCTGCTACAGGCCTTTGTCCACGGTCATAAAAGTACAATAAAACTTTGAGTTATGTGCATAACTAGATTTTGTTTAAAAAATTTCTTATCAGGAGAATGAACATTCTTCCTAGGAGCATAAATTATTTTTGGTCATTGTAAAGAGCTAGTTGTCAGTTTCAACCCAAATTAAACAGACCTGTGATCAAGAAATTTCATTCTCAACTGTGAACTAGGGAAATAGTTTTCAAATGTACGTGCTCATCCAGTTAGAAGAGGCAGTGTTTGCTTAGCATTGTGTTTATGTGCTTATTGTTGCATTGCTGGGGATTGAACCCAGGGCCTTGCAAATGTTTTCTGTTTTTACTACAGAGCTGCACAGTTGACCTTAGGATTATTTTATAGTTATTTATATGAACTGTGGTATCTTGCATTTCTGACAGTAGGTTAGTTTCACTTGAGTTAAATTTTTCAAAAAAATTAAATACTGGAGAGAGGAGAAAGGTTTAATTTTATTTAATATGTTTATTTATTTGTATGGGAGAGAGAAAAACAGGGAGGGAAAGAGTGGAAGAGAAGTAGTAGAAGGGACACACTAGGACCTCTTGCCACTGCAAAACACATTCCAAAATTATGTGCCACTTTGTGCAATTGGCTTTACATGGGTACTGGGGAATACAACCCGGGTCAGTAGGCTTCTCAAGCAAATGCCTTTAACCCCTGAGCCATCTCTCCAGCCACAGAGACTTAAAGAGATAGAACTATCTATGTATACACGTTTTGCTATACACATATAATAGTTTTCCATGATATAATATTAAGAAAAAGCAAATTGAATAGTACATATATTATTATACTTTTTTAAAAAAGGAAAACAATACCTATGCTATTATGTTTTGATTTGCATTTTCACATGCTTACTACATGATTTGGAATGAGGTGATACCTATGGACTGTAAACAATGATAAGTTCTGGAGGGAGGAGGGAAGGATTTGTGAAGAAGGGTATATTTTAATTTGTTTTCTTTTTAAAATATTTTATTTATTTATTTACTTACTTACTTTGGGAGAGAAAGAAAGGGAGAAAGATAGAGAAAGAGAGAGACAGAGAGAAAGAATAGGAACACCAGGGCCTCCAGCCACTGCAAAGAACCCCAGACATATGTGCCACCTTGGGCATCTAGCTTACATGGGTACTGGGGAATCAAACATGGGTCTTTAGGCTTCACAGGCAAGTGCCTCAACTGCTAAGCCATCTCTCCAGTCCTGCTTTCTTTTTATGCTCCTGTCATGTCTGGATCTCTTCTCGCTAACATGTAATGTATTTGAAATCAAAATAAAACCTACAAAAAATAAAATCTACAGAAAGGACAAAAGAGTAATAGATCTAAATTATTAATTGACAAAGTGGCCAAGGCAAACATAACTTCTTGTTGTCCTTACATCAGGCTCAGGCTTGGAGGCCAGGCCAGCTTTTCATATAGCAGTAGGCTGATTTCAACTGTTTCCCCACGTGTAAACCTCCTCCTTGGCTGAGCTGAGTGGAAAGGGAAGTGAAAAAATGCAGTCAAGAATTTGATTCTTCACCCCCTGCTGATTCTACCCTCCTCCTCTCCTTGCATTTTCTAATTAATTAGAAAAGTCATGCCTCCCAGAAAAAAAGCAGGCATACCTTTGGGAATCTCACCAGGAAGAAGTGGGTCTTGTGGTACAAAGGAAAAGATTTTTTAAATATTAAAAATTAATTAAAAATGGAATGTGTGAAAGCTTTTTTTTTTTTTTTATCATTAGCACCCATTTTAGAGGGCCATAGCTGTTGGTAAAACTTTTACACTCTTCTTGTCTTTGTATACTTGGTGTTAGGGAAATGCTCTCCCACTTCCCTGAAACTCAAGGTATTCTGTGATTCAGTTGAGTTGGCAGAGGAGAGCATTATGAAACTCAAAACTTTACTTGTGGTCACATGTGTCTGAGGGTGTAGCAGCTGACAAGCACATTAGTGATAGGTACTGAAGGCTGGTTTCAAAGAACAGACATTGAGAGTTACTTTCAAAGGCAGAAAGTCAAGGGCACAATTTTGCGGGAAGTAACATAGGAAGTTTTCTTTTTACTTTGCAGGAGGCATTTTCGTCACCTAGTTAGCTTATGCACAGGCAGTCTCTGAGTAAACATGCTTTCCTCTTGCCTTAATAAGAAAATCAGAATGAACTTCAAGATTTGATGGCATCCTGACAGTTACAGTATGAAATTAGTAACAGAATATAATATTTTCAAAACTGGCTTGTGAAATTTATGTTTATTGATGTGTATTAATTATATAAAGTAATAGATTTCATTATGACATTTTCATACATGTACATAATGTGCTTTGGTCTAATCATTCCCTTCCTATTACTCTTTTGTCCCAAGAGTAATCTTTTACTTAGTTCTCGAAAGACAGATTATGCTGAGTTTCTAACTACTTCATACTCCTAAGAAATAAATAAACTCCAGCTGAAGCATGGGACCTGATCAGCATCATGTGTAAATTTCAATGGGGGGAGAGATTTGGGACAATACTTATTTATGCAATGCCACAGTTTATACAAAAGTAATGTATTTGTCAATTCTACCAAAGTGGGTGCTTAATAAATTTTTGTTGCCCCAACATACCTCAGAAGGGGCCCAACTGAAACTAAGGACAACTGGCGAAATAAGCAAGGGTGATGTTTTCCTGTGAACTGGATACCAGCACAAAGGGGAAGGAGATCAATGCAGAGAAAAATCAACTCCTACCAAATCAGAGAGCCAGAGCCTCAGAGGCCCCCAACACCTCAGCACTGAAGCAGACCAAAAATGAACCCAACATGGCTCAGGGAAATCTTGCGGAAGAGGGGGCGGAAAGAATGTCAGAGTTACATGTTGGGTCATGATTTTCAGAGACATTTATCATACTAATAACTGGGGGCTAACTCCACAATGCACGACCCATTTTCAATAATAAGGAGGGTCTAATGGGAGGGGGTAGATCACAGATGAGCCTAAATAATGGTACCAAACTGCCTGTATTTACTGAAAAGAAAACTAATCAATTAAATTAAAAAAAAAAGACAAATAAATTAAAAAAATAAATAAATAAATTTTTGTGAGTGAAGGAATGTTGGCGTTGTTAGGTCGGAAGAAACTCCCAAAAATGGAGTCACAGAGGACAGCAGGAGGGCCACAGAGACTTATCCACATTCCTTAAAAACCACCCAGCCATTATGTCTTCCTTGCCTAACAATGCACTGTCCCCAGGTTATGATTTCCTGCCTCCCTTATCTTGTGAGTCACCAGATCATTGTATTGGTGTCAAACCTTAGCTATTTGAAATGGCTGATGTAAAGAACAAAGGAGTTCTTTTCCCTTCCTCACCTTCCCCCAACTGAAGAATCCTATAAAGCCCACAATCTGGAATCTTAGGTTGGCTGTGCTCCTCTCTTGAGAGTTAGTCCTGGCGGGTACTGTTTTTACCTGAATAAAAGCTTTCAACTTTGCCTCAGAGTGATTTCCTCGGTGTTGGCCACTTCTGAACTTTACAGGTGTATTTTTGTTTGTTTGTTTGTTTGTTCAAGGTAGGGTCTCACTCTAGCCCAGGCTGACCTGGAATTCACTATGTAGTCTCAGGGTGGCCTTGAACTCACAGCAATCCTCCTACCTCTGCCTCCCAAGTGCTGAGATTAAAGGCCTGTGCCACCATGCCAGGCTTACAGGTGTATATTAAAGAATCATGGAATTCTTTGAATCTGTTCTTGAGCTATTGTTCCTGTTCTGAGCATCTCTTTCTGCTGGTTCAATGCCTCCCATAAGACTGAGTATCCAGTAGGCAGTTAATGAAGGCCATAATGAGTTGACTACACTTTTATTTATTCATTCATACAAATTGCCTATCAGTGGGTAAGGAACGTGTTACATGCCAGACATTGTTCTAAAAGAGGATAATACAGCAAAAATGAAGGAATGAAAAAAGGAAGAAAGGAAGGGAGGGAAAATTCCCCACTCCTGTAGCTCTGTGTCTTCCTGAAGATGACAAGCCATGAACACCATGAACACTGCATGTAATTGCAGGTTAATGGGCTAAAGAGAATGGCCCTGTGTATTCTTCAGTCTCAAGGACCTTGAAAACAAATGTTCTCAACTTTGAGCCTTGAAGAGGGGACTCGGGGTATCCTAGATTCGTCTGACATAATATGATATACTATGGCCTATTTGTACTTTCCTAGGAAGGGTCCTTATCTTTCATCAAATGGTCTCTAAAGGCCCATCTTCAAGGTAGGGTTTCGCTCTAGCAGAGGCTGATCTGGAATTCACTGTGTAGTCTCAGAACTCACAGTGATTCTCCTACTTCCTTCCACCTCCTGAGTTCTGCAATTAAATCTGTCAGGTCGATTTAGATAGAGAATAGTACATTCTATGCACTTTGTGTTCTTGGAGTCTGGCTCAGTGCCTTGCATAGAGCAAGCACTCAACATCCATGCAGAGCCAATAGGCAAATGAATAAGTTAAAGGTGGTCACAATGTCAGTTTGCTGTTTTTCCATAAACACTTCTTCGCCCACTTTGAGTCAAATGGTAGCCATCAAAAAATTAGGTCTGCATCCTTCAAAAGTTATCATATGGTCTTTTGTGACTGGCTTCTGTCACTCAGTTTGGTGACAAGATAACATGTCAGTCCATCAGTACATGTACCACTTAGGAGTACTCCATCATATGGATATACCACATCTTGCTTCTTCTATGACCTGTGGATGGACATTTGTGTTGTTTTGACCCTTTGATTACTGGGACCAGAGCTGCTCTGAATTTTTGTGTATAAGCTTGATCACTTAATTTCTAATTCTTGGTTGGTAGTGTATGATAGACATAGAGGTATAGAGATAGATGGATGGACAGATGATAGATACACACATATACTCCTAGGAGGAAAATGATTGGGCTATATAGTAATCCTATGGTCAATTTAGCAAGGTACCCTTTTGCTAAGTTTGGATGTTGGATATTTGTGTATAATTCAATATGGAGCCTTTCACTTGACAGAGTTTTACTGTGAGACAGCCTTGTGATGTAGCCTAGGATGACACTGAATTTACAGCTTTCCTGTCTCAGCCTCCTGATCCTCTTGGGTGTTGGGATTATAGCTATGGACCTCTATTCCCAGCCTCAGGATGTTTTAATTTTATTTATTTTTATTTATTTGTTAGCGAAAGAGAGAGGGTGGGGGGAAGAGAATGGGCCTAACAGGGCTTCTGTACATTACAAACTCCATATACATGTGCCACCATGTGCATCTGGCTTATATGGGTGTACTGGGGAATTGAACCTGTGTCCTTAGGCTTCACAGGCAAGCACCTTAACCCCTAAGCCATCTCTCCAGTCCTGTTTTTGTTTTTAAGATTTTTTCCACACCTACTTAGGACATTGAGACAGTCTCCCAGGAAACACATTTATTTGATCTTGATTTTGAAAAGTCAGAGTCAACAGCACTCTGCCACATCTCCCCATCATACCTGTCCTGGACTTACCCAGTCTTGGGACAGGTAGAGCTACTTTCATAACACCTGTGTAAACTTTGGCTATCACAGTATCTGAAGGAACATCATGACTTGGAGAACTTGGCTTTTTAAAACAAGGCTGGGTACCTACTGGCTATAGAGTATAGACTGGGACTCTGTTTACTGAGTTACCAGTACATACAGTCTCTAGACTCCCATCAGCCCAGGGTCTCACCCTATGAGAGCACTTACAATCCTGGACCAACAAAAATTAGTATTTCATACTTCATTTGACAAAACCAATGCCTTGATAGGTTCTAATAAGCACCCTACATTGTCAAGCATTAGAAATAGGGTGTATGTATGCATTATGGACATGTGCTTGCACTTGAGTTGAGGATGTTTTTTCCTTGTCTTCCAGTGTTCTTCCATCCCCCCATTTAACTTTTATTCCTTGTGAATCCCAGAAATGACATAAAATAGCTGATTAAACACTTAGTCAAATACTTATTTTTTTTCTTTTTTTAAAAAATTTTTATTAGCATTTTCCATGATTATAAAAAAATATCCCATGTTAATTCCCTCCCTCCCTCCCCCCACTTTCTCCTTTGGATTTTTTTTTTTTTTCTTTAAAAAGAACATGATGAAGAGTGGATAAGGGCCAACACCATGACTCGTGTGTGGTGTGCTTGTGTGTATGTGTGTTCCTATATGTGTGTATGCATGCGGGTGTGAGGGTGAACATGCATGTTGAGCCCATATGTTAGGTATCTTCCCCAGTCACTCTCTACTGTTTTCTTTGAAACAGGATCTGTGTCCTGAATCTCAAGCTTATCAATTTCAATTTCAATTTGGCTTGACTAATTAGCCAGCAGGTGCCCACTGCCATGTTGAGAAGCTATGGGTGCTGGAGATCCAAACTCAGGACCTTATACTTGTGCCACCAATACTTTACTCACTGAGCCACAGCTTCCTCTGAACTTCCCAACTAAATCGTTTTTGGTTTTCAGATCTTGTATTTTTCAAAATTCTAGCCGGGCGTGGTGGCGCACACCTTTAATCCCAGCACTCGGGAGGCAGAGGTAGGAGGACTTTTTATTGATAGTTTTCATATGTGTAGGTAATGTAATTTGATCACAATGCCCACCCATTACCTTTTGTCCCCCTTTCCTCATCCTTCTTCCACTGAACACCTTATGAAGTCCACTTACTTTGTTTTAATATTTTATTTTTATTTATTTATTTGATACAGAAAGAGGAAGAGAGAGAGAGAGAGAGAGAGGGAGAGAATGGACACTCCAAGGCCTCCAGCCACTACATTTTAATTCCAGATGATTGCGCCTCCTTGTGCATCTGGATAATGTGGGTCCTGGAGAATCAAACCTGGGTCCTTTGGCTTTGCAGGCAAATGCTTTAACCACTAAGCCATCCCTCCAGCCCCATTCCACTTATTTTAATATGTTTTTTAAATTATTTTTTATTTATTTATTTATTTGTTTTTTTATGAGTGAGTGAGAGAGAATGGGCAAGTCAGGACTTCTAGCCACTGAAAATGAACTCCAGAGGCATGTGCCACCATGTGCATCTGGCTTATGTGGGTTCTGGGGAATTGAACTTGGGTCTTTAGGCATTGCAGGCAAGATCCTAACTGCTAAGCCATCTCTCCAGCTCTTACTGTGTTTTTATCCTCCTCCATCGTCTATGACAAAATTTTCATGAGTTCCATATTATGTGGTTTTTTATGCAGGTAAGGGTAGTCACTGTGAGGTCATAAATGCAACAGCCACTTCCCATCCATAAGAGAGGATTTCAAAACACTCCTCCCTGTCCTCTGGCACTTACATTGCTTCTGCCTCTCTCCACCCCCCCTTCCACAATGTTCCCCGAGCTGTGGAGGGTGTGATATAAATGTCTCATTTATGAAGTACTGAGCACTGAACAGTCACTTATTCTTGGTGCTTTGATGAGTTTTGAGTTTCCACAGCAGTCACACAAAAAAACTTCCCTAACAAAAGGTGACCTTCTCACCCATAGGCCTTTTGATTTGGTTTTTAGTGCCAGGCAGGAATCCCTTCCTGTGGAGTAGGTCTCAAGTCCAATCAGAGAACACTTGGTTTCCCCCTTAACAGTCATGACTAAACCTCTACACCCAGTTGCATATGGTTCACCTGCTAGCTCTTCCTACCATGGACGAGCACGAGTCACGGGGAAGATATACAAAGCACGAGGAGCTGTGCCTGGCCCGTGATGTCACTCAACAAAGCATATCTGTGATCGTTGTCCTTCTAAAATAGTAAATGATCTTTTAAACCATAACATGAAAGCATCCCGTGCAGAAGGGGAAACACAACCTTACCACTCAGTGTGGAGGCCGTTTAGAGTTGAGGGCCCCCCAGAATGAATAGCTTTCTCTTTCTCTTGGCTGAACATGGGAATTGTCCTTAGACCTGTAGAGGAGAATCTAGGACATTCCTCTTCACTATGGGTCAGAAACAAAAGGGTCTGACCTTTTCTTTTTCTTATCTCTGCCCCCTTAGGAAGTTCTTCCACTCCCTTCCAAGAAGGCCTTTCCAAGAGAATTAAGATTTCTGGGAAGACTGATCTTTTCCAGAAATCCTGATCCTGGACAGCTGATGTCAGGACTAGACTGCCTAAAGCAGCCATCCACCCATGGGGCTCATGAAAAAAAACCCAACCTGAATCTCAAGATGGGCTTCTCAAACTGTGTCTTGCCTCCCTGGGCAAGAGCTCTGCCTTCTTTCTTTCTCCTAAGTCCTGGACTTCTCCATGTTTTTCTTCCTTCCCTTAAGCTCCCCCCACCAAAGCGCTAAGCTATAGTAATATCTTTCTGAACCTTATCCTATGGTCTGTAAATTTCATTCATTGAATTTGTGAGACAAGAATTTGGGGATACCTCAAATTATTAGTGAACAGCATATATTGTTGCATTGGCAGAGGAATCCCCAAAATTCCCATTTCTGTTTTCATGGGTCAGAAACATACTTTGTGGATCTAAAATGTAAACTCTACCTGGAAGGATTAAGTTCTTCATAGCAAGGGGAAAGGATTGAGCTCTCCTCTGTCTCCCATAACACAGATTTCCCACTGATCTCCTGACTTAATTTTTGTTTTAATATTTATTTTTATTTACTTATTTGAGTGTGAGAGAGAGAAAGAATGGGTGTGTCCAAGCTTCCAGCCACTGCAAAGTAACTCCAGATGCATGTGCCACCTTGTGTATATGGCCTGTGTGGGTACTGGAGAATCGAACCTAGAACCAGGGTCCTTAGGCTTCACAGGCAAGCACTGTTCTGCTAAGCCATCTCTCCAGCCTCCTGACTTAATTTTTGTTTAGTATCTATGTTACAATGACACTGAAGAGTCTTTCGGCCAGTCTCCCTCACGGTGACATGCTTTTGGCCCTTCTTAGCCTCCTGCAGGCAGCCCCAGTCAGACTTCCAAGAGATCATGTCTCCCTTCCTCCCTTCAGGGGCTGCAGACATGATTAACTTGTAGTAATTGAAACTCCCTCATTAAAGGAAAGCCTAGCAAAGAGGTGGGGGACGCACAGAAACTGATCCAGACGTGCCAGGCTGTTTTCCTTGCACGTCAGCTGTGTGGGTGCCTGTCGTTCCTCTGTCCTTCAGGTTAGTAAAATCAAGACCAGTTGTTGAAGCTAGTCGCTATCAATAAAAGTTAATGTACCATAAGAAATTGGAAGGGGAACAAAGTCACTTAAGTGTTCAGGGCCACCAGGCCACCTGTGCATCTCCTTGTGAGTAGATAGGCACAAGGAGGTATTTTGTTGCCCTTGCTTGCCATGTAGTATTATTTCCTTCAAGTACATGGCAGAATGTGTAGATTAAGGACATTGGCAGTGAATCAGGAATGCTGTGTCTCTGGTCCTGGGCTCTGCAGAGAACAGGGGACAGTCTGTCAAGTATTTTAGAGTAGGGCCATATCCACCTCAGTATCCTTTCCTTTTTGTTCAACTAGGTAGGTCAATAGGTAGCCATGCTTGATGACTCACCATTCAGATAGGGGCATGAGATTCAAATATGTCCTGTGGTCACAGCTACATAAGTATCACAAGGCGTCAAGTTGTGTTTTCCATGGCTGGGGAGATGGCTCAGTAGCGAGTTCAGACCCCCAGCATCCATGCAAAGCCATGGTGCAAACATCTGTGACCCCAGTGTACTTAGCATGAGATCAGAGGCAGAGAATCAAAAGCTCCCAGGCCCAGAGCACAGAGACTTTGCTGTCGAGACAAGGTGGTAACTCAGCAATTGTACTCTTTGAGTGTTCACAGCAGTTTTTTCATGGTTTAAACAAAGAGTTTAAACCACTCAAATGTCCTTGAACGAGTAGATGGATGGGAATATATAGTCATTGTGCATGGGAAAAGTGATGAAAAGCAAGTGAAAGAGGCCAGTCCCACAAGGCTACCTCTAGCATGGTAACATTTCTAGAACATGTTATAAAAAGGAAAGAATGTGCAGACAGGAAACAGAACAGTACTCACCTGGGGCTGGGAATCAGTTGTGGGCTCGTCTAGAAATTGGCATGAGTGAGTCTTTAGGGGTGATGAAAATTTCTCAATTGTGGTAATGGTTGAACCATTATATCAGAATCATCAGGGCTGGAGAGATGGCTTAGTGGTTAAGTGCTTGCCTGTGAAGCCTAAGGACCCTAGTGCGAGGCTCAGTTCCCCAAGACCCCTGTAAGGCAGATGCACAAGGTAGCATATGCATTTGGAGTTCGTTTGCAGGGGCTAGAGGCCCTAGTGTGCGCTCTCTCTCTCTCTGTCTCTCTGCCTCCTTCTCTCTCTGTCTGTCGCTCTCAAATAAATAACTAAAAATTAAAAAAATTAGAAAAAGAATCATCAGAGGCTGGAGAGATAGCATAGACGACAAAGTCTTCGCTGGGCAAACATGAGGACCTGAATTTGGATCCCCAGATCCCACATAGAGCTGGATTCTATGGCACTACTATCTGTTTTCTCATCCCAGCCATAGGTTGAAGTGTTGTGTTGGGAAGGATTCTGAAGTCAGACAGGTGCAGGGAAAGGCTGTCATGAAAGATTACTGATCCCACCCCATATCTGTGTGTTGGGAAGTAGTGTCCTACTTATGCGCCTACCTTGGCTGAGGTGCGCAGACCTCTGTCTTCTAGACAATAGGAATTGCCCCAGAGCACCTCCCAGGAGAGCCAGAAGTAAGACTGGGCACCGTGCTCTGGGTGGGTTTCTGCACTTACGTGTACTTCCATCTCACCCAAGGCAGTGTCTTCTCCACATAAGTGAAGGGAAAGGGCACTTGGGAATCAAGGCATTTCTCCCCGGCATCCCAACCTCAGAAGTCCATGTTGGTGTGGGTTTGTGGGCTTTAAAAGGGAAGTTGCATGGACGAAGCCTCCGCACTGATCTGTCTTCTAGTTCTTAAAGTGTGGAGGCAAACCTCTCAATGTCAAGTACAAATCAGCCACCTGTCCACATGTAAGAGCAGGAGCATGCTGTGATCAAATAGGAAGGGGAAATCCCTGTCAGTGGTGAGAGCAGACAGGAGAGGCTCTCCCTTCCCATTCAGGGATCCCCTGGGTTTGATGACAAAGACCTTCTTTCTTTTCTAGTAACTATATAGACACACTTTATGACTGTCTGTTCTGAGAATCCCAAGTGTTTCAAAGCTGAGAGACCAGAGGCCTACAAGGGACTTGCCCTCTGACCTTCCATTTCACAGATGAGAAAACAGAAGTCCAAGCTTGTGTCACTAGCTCCCATGATGGTCAGAACTGCCACAGTATTTCCTGATGTACAATTCGATTAAGTCCTCGTTTTTCTGTGCCATGTTGTCTCTAAAAACTTAAAATGAGCCAGACATGGTGGCGCACACCTTTAATCCCAGCACTCTGGAGGCAGAGGTAGGAAGATTGCCATGAGTTCAAGGCCACCCTGAAACTCCATAGTGAATTCCAGGTGAGCCTGGGCTAGAGTGAGACCCTACCTCGAAAAACAAAACCAACCAAACAAACAACAGCAGCAAAAAAAAAAAAAAAAAAAAAAAACTTAAAATGAACTTGATCTTTAGGTACTTGATTCTCCTCTCCTCATCCCCCTCCTTATGCCTGCCCATCTATTCAGCACTTTTAAATTGGAAATGGTATGCCCCATTCAGGCTGAACATAGCATCCCAGGGCTCCTATGTCTCACTCACCAGCTCCAGTAAAGCCTGGTCATGGTTAATTCTTTCAGGGAAATTAATTTCAAGGTAATACGATGAACACACTACTTGCAGTTGCATATAGAAAGGATTCAGTAAATATTTGTCGCATAGCAAATGAACCAATGGCACTTTGCATTGAATATAATCATTCTAACATTCCTGCTGCTTTTAAAGAAAAAATTTAATGATGCAATCAGGAATAATGACCTCAGCTGCTATCACAAGACAGGGAAAGCAGGGCCTTCTTCCCCACCCTGCCCCCTACCGCCAGTGTTTTTGTCCCTATCCTTGTAACCTATATGCACTTCTTAACTTCCTAAATAACCATGCTATGGAGGGAACTCAGTGAACTTGAACCTGGCTGCCTGAATTAAAGGCTGGTTCTGATGATGTTTGAAAGTCTAGGAGGGTACCTACAAGGTTAGTATAGGCTTTGATGATCCTTAGGCCTCTGTCCACCACAGCTCCTCATGTCTCTGCCTGTGGGTACTTCAAGGTGAGTCCTGGAAGCCAGGGGTGACTCAGTCTCTCAGGACCCAGGTCAGCCATGGATAATCTGCAGTTGTGTTGACTGTCTCTGGCCAAACATTGAGGCTTACCATCAGGAGACATGTTCTAGAGAAACAGCTATGACTGGGTTGCCAGAACCACTCCCTTCTGACCCTTTGACCTGTTTTCTTCATGACATGTTGTGTAAAAAGCCAGGCTGTGGTCTTGAAGATAGTTCTTAAATGCCATTCCTCCAAGGCCTGGTAGGAGGGTCTGTAATGACACTGTAGCAGACAGCTTCAGGTTCACTGAGATGAACTTCCAGACCAGGTACAGTTATGGAGAAAGGGATTTATTGAAGCTTACAGATCCAGGGGAAGTTCCATAATGGCAGAAGAAGCTGGCCTCATTTCACAGGACCAAGCAGAGAGAGAGAAGCACAAGCCAAAAAAGCCCAAAGCCACACTGCACAGCACACTTCAGGAACTCCAGCTGGGCACACTTCTCATATCTTTAGACTGAAATCTGAGACCCACCACCACACCCTAAGATCCACCCAGTGACACTGCCTCCACCCAGGTGGCTACAGATGCAAACCACAAACTGATATAAAACTGAATATATTGGAGCCCATTTGTTCAAACCACCAGAAACCAAGCCAGCATTGGACGTGCTTTGACACCTCCATGCATATCTGAGGCTGGGACTGCAAAGGAAAGAAGGTATGCTCTGCTGCTGATTTCAAGTACCCTCCGTGGCGGCAGTAAGCAGGTGGGGCCCTGGACTTGCCTTGCAGCCCCACCATCGCCAGAGTCTCTGTAAGTGCTTCCAACCACCACCTTGTTCCCCTTGAGTCTCTATTTCCTTGTGAAATGAGATCATGCAAAAAGATCAGGAATGTCTGCTAAAGAGCAAGTACTCTAGACTGTTTAACAAGCTCAATGCCAATATTGCCAATGTGAAAATACCCATCAGTGTTCTAAAGGAGGACCATGAATGGAGTGCCAAGTTCAGTAGCAATACACTGAGTTAGCATGGAGAATAAAGAACTGTGGTGTTGTCTGGCCATTGAACAAGTTCACACACCTCCCCATGCCTCTACTCCCTCATTTAAAAAGGAGGCATGTTTACTGAGATACCACACCTTGTATGAAAAGAAATTCCAAAATGCCTACACAAGCCCCTTCAAATGCCAGTCCCCTTCTGTTTCTCTATGTAGGTTGTGGCTCCCTGTATGTAGGCATTCAGTTTGTGCAAAATTTGAGATGCACCTCTTATATACGCATCAATCTTATACTTCAGTTAGAAGGTTTAAAATCTATTTTAGGGTTGGGGAGATTGATGAGTGGTTAAAGGTGCTTGTTGGCAAATCCTGGTGACCTGGGTTCAATTCCCCAATACTGATACAAAGCCAAGAGCATGTGCCTGGGGTTTCTTTGCAACAGCAAAAGACCTTGGCATGCCTACACTTTCTCTCTCTCCTTGCAAATAATTAAATATATTTTAGATAAAGACTAAAATATTACTAGTTACCCTATTGTGGCCCCTAATAGCAGTCGAAAACAGATGTTAAGTGCTCATTTCCTAAAGTTTCTGTCTTCAAGTTGACTGACTCCAGACATGGATGTCTTTTTTAATTTAATATATATATATTTTTTCCAAGGTAGGGTCTTACTCTAGCCCAGACTGACCTGGAATTCACTCTGTATTCTCAGGGTGGCCTCAAACTCTCAGTGATCCTCCTACCTCTGCTTCCTGAGTGCTGGAATGAAAGGCATGCACCATCATGCCTAGCTTTAAATTATTTATTTATTTGACAGAAAAAGAGGGAGAGAAAGAGAATGGGCATGCCAGGGCCTCCAGCCACTGAAAATGAACTCCAGACGTTTGTACCCCCTTGTGCATATGGCTAACGTGGGTCCTGGGGAATAGAACCTGGGTCCTTTTGGCTGTGTAGGTAAGCATCTTAACCACTAAGCAATCCCTCCAGCCCTTAATTTTTTTTAAAAAATAATTTTTATTTATTTATTTGCAAGCAGAGAGAGAGAGAGAAAAAAGAGATAGAGAGACAGACAGAGAGAGAATAGGCATGCCAGGGCCTCTAGCTAATACAAACGGACTCTAGACACATGTGCCCCTTGTGCATCTGGCTTATGTGGGTTCTGGGGACTTGAACCTGGGTCCTTTGCCTTTACAGGCAAATACCCTATTGTTAAGCCATCTCTCCAGCCTCATGGATTTCTTTTTTAATAGTGACACAGAAACTTCCTATCCAGCTGAAGACTTAAGAAGGTTTGTTATTCAGACATTGCAATTTAATTTTTTGGGGAAATATCTATTTGTTTAAAATACCTCCAGCTAGGTGCAGTGACACAAGTCTGTAGTCCTCACTGCAAATGAGGCCGCAGCAGGAGAGCTCTTGCACTCGGGAGTTTGATTAGCTTCAGCAATGTACTGAGACCCCCATCTGAAAAAGTAAGGATTGGATTGGGGAAATGGCTCAGCTAAAGGTGCTTGTTCCACAAGTGTGCCCACAAGAGTTCAGATCTCCTGCATAAAGGTGGATGCAAAGTGGCACATGCTTCTGTAATCCCAACAAGCCCTTGCGATAGAAGGCAGGTCTTCCCAGCTGCAGACAAAATAAGACCTTGTCTCAAACAACATACAAAGGAGAGGACCAATACTCCAAGGTTACCCTCTACCTTCACATTTGGACCCGTACACAATACACACAAACATAAATAAATAATGGGTAGTAAAGGGTCTGGGGTATAGCTCAGGTGATAGAGTGCTTGCCCAGTGTGCACCAAGCACTGGGTTCGATCGCCAGTACCACATGCTTTGGCTGTGATGGTGCAAACCTGTCTTCCTAGCACTGGGAGGGTAGACAGGGAGATGCATTCAAGGCCATCGTTAGTTATACAGCAAGTTTGAGGCCAGCCTGGTCTACATGAGACCCTGTCATAAAATAAACTAGCCCTGAATACTTTGTCACCATGCTAGTTGCTCAGGTTCAGGAAATATATCTGCAAGCACTGCAATTTGCATGTACTTTGTCCTCCAAAGTGTCATGAACTAGAAACTAGGTCCCCACTGTGGCAGAGTTGAGGTGGTGGCTTGATGAGTTGAGTCTGGGCTGGAGAGATGGCTCAACAGTTAAAGGAACTTGCTTGCAAAGCCTATTAGCCTAAGTTTGATTCCCCAGTACCCATGTAGTGCTAGATGCACCAAGTGGTGTGTGTGTCTGGAGCTCATTTTCTGTGGGAAGCCCTGGTGTGCCCATGCTCTCTCTTTCTCTTTCTCAAATCAATAAAAATATTAAAATAAAAGTGTCCTCAAATAAATAAAAATATTAAAATAAAAGTGTTTATTTTTTCTCTTTTAAAACTTTAAAAACTATTTTATTTATTTGAGAGCGAGAGAGAGAGAATGAAAGAATGAATGGGTATACCAGGGCTGGCTCACTTTTTTAAGAAAGGAATTCTCCCAGCCTCTGATGGCTGGGCAGAAATGGGTGCTAATGTCCTCCCTTATCCTGTTTAGTCCTTGAGTATGTGTGAGGAATCTGCTCTCTTCAGTGCCCTGCCCTGCAGTTTTGTTTTGTTTTGAGTGATGATGGTCACCCTAGCTCTCACACCTCCTTTTTTTCTAATAGACAGGCTCATTGGTAATAGGCATGCTGTAGATGGACAGCAATCAACATGCCATCTTCTTTTTTTATTTGATAGAGAAAGAGGGAGAGAGAGAGAGAGAGAGGAGTGTGCCAGGGACTTCAGCGACTGCAAATGAACTCCAGACACGTGTGCCCCCCATGTGCATCTGGCTGACGTGGGTCCTGGGAAATCGAACCAGGTTCCTTTGACTTTGCAGGCAAACGCCTTAACTGCTAAGCCATGCCTCCAGCCCAACATGCTGTCTTTTATGCTGAGGATGGATTTGTATTTCAACTAGTTGACATGCCTTGCTTTTATCAATTTCAGTGTATACTTAGCGGGGTTTGTCCCCCCTTCCTTTTATGGGCTGCTTTAAAACTAACCCTTCTTATTTTAACTGAACCTTCTTATTTTAAGATGACTCCCATGGTTCCTTGGGCTAGGTAATGGCTGTCTGTCACAGTGCTCTTTCTCCTGCACTCTGGGTGGCAAGCTGATTGGTCTCTAACTTCCTCGAGTCAAAAGGCTATGAATTTCCCAGTTCTCTCCTATGACAGAACTTCACCAATTCTCTGTTGTAATCAACAAATAGATTTTGAATGTTTGCCTTTGTTTCTAAAGGAGTTTCAAGGGTAAGATCTGCTGCCTCGTGAATGTCAACGAAGTTTTCTCATTGGCCCCTTTCTTCTTTCTCTCTCCCTCGCTCTTTAATTTGATAGTGCTCTCAACTTACTCTGTGTTAGATAATTTTCAAAGTACTGCTTCCTCTAGAGATCTCAAAAAGACATTCGTCCTGGCTGTTAAAGATTCGCCATTCTCAGAACGGCCTGGTTTAGGGTGCCCCCAGGTTATTTATAACTGGATTTTATCTCAGAAAATTAACTAAAAGAAGATTAACCAAAAATCTAAGGGAAAATGCCTTGAACACCTCATCTATTATGCTGCGCTCAAACAGATATTTTCATCCTAACAGCTCGGCAAACCCAGTGGAATGCTCTTTCTAGTTTGGGGCATGAAATAAGATAACGCTCTGCATTCCTACAGGGATTCTGTAACTCTCCTTAAAATTAAGACGTGAAGTATGAAAACGTGCACCTCCTCTGTGTAGCCTTATTACTTTGCCTGCTAACTTGAGTGGTTGTATCTCTGTTGGCTCGCAAAGCCTCAGGATATTTAAACACATCTTCTAGAAACAAATATTTTTCCTTCCCTCCCAGGTCAGACCTCAGTCAGGGTAGGAAGAATGAGTTGTTTGCGGACATTTCCTGTGTCTTCTAAGCTGTACAGGTGAGAGATCAAGTCAGAAAATGAGTCTAACCTTATCCAGCTAGGTCCAAGGACTCATTCATTATACTGTGGTTTAGGATTACTAAAAAGTAAGTTCTAGGGGTTTGAGAGATGGGTGCAGTGCTTGCCTGCAATGCCTAATGCCCCAGGTTCAATTCCCCAGTACCTCTGTAAACCCGATGCATAAAGTGGTGCATGAATCTGGAGTTTATTTGCAGTGGCTAGAGGCCCTAGCACACCCATTCTCTCTCTCCTTGCAAATAAACAAATAAAGCATTTTTTTTAAAGTGACTTCTACTCAGTAGGATCAGAGGTCCTCCCTTTTGTTCTGCCTGCCTCTTCCCTCTATCCTCCCCTTGGCCTGCCTGCCTCCACCTTCTGACTCATCTCCAACTATTCTCTGCTCTCAGTCTGTTTCCACTCTTCTTCAAACATGCCAGTGTGTCCTCATCTCTGGGGCTTTGTCTTTGCTATTTCCTCCACCTGACATGCTTTGCCCATGCAGCTGCACAGGCTGCTCCTCTCCACTTTAGAGCTTTGATCACAGATTACTCTCTTAGTAAAGCCCGTTCAAGCCAGTCCAACCCCTTTTACCCTCTCCCCCTCCCTCGTTCTTGTCTTATATCATTTTTTATTATATAATATGCATACAGACATAAGTGTGGTCATAGGCATACAAGAGAATTGTTTATTCCCATACTGTGTAGAAGAATCAAAATTCCTAAGTATCTAGATTCTTCTGTTTTTCTCGTCCGTATGGCTTCAGCTCATCAAGGACAACAAATACCCGATTGAGTGAATTTAGCTGTCTCCATGGATATTCTCTGTCCACTCACTGTGCCGAGTAGCCTTCTAGGTAGCTTCAAATAGATTTTACAGTCTAGCAAAGTAAACTAGAAAATCAAGTTATTTACTCATGGTCTCATGGATAAGGGGAATGTGAAATTAGTTCTGCTCAACTCCAAATCTTCTTGTGTTGGCTAATATCGATTGCCAACCTGGCAGGATCTAGAATCACCTAGGAGACAAGGCTGTGGGTGTATCTGTGAGAGCGTGAGCTACTCCATCCAGTCGCCTGTGGTCCCAGACCGAGTGAAAAGGAGAAGGTGGGCGGAGTGCCAGCACTCATCTGCACTTCCTGTTTGTGGGTGTGGAGCTACCTTACCCTCCTGTCACCATGGCTTCCCTTTCATGATGGCCTGGGTTTCCTCAAACTGTGGGATAAAAGTACTGTCTTCCTTAAGTAGCTTCTGTTAGGTATCTTTACCCAACAACGAGAAAAGGAACAAAAACGCTCCTTCATGTACATCAGATACACCAGATGGATGTGGAGCTGTTGTGTATCGAGTCCAAGGGTCATGTACTCTCTCTGTATCTGTCATTGGTGACAAAAGTCCCTACAAACAAGGCCCTCCTACATCTCTTAGGATACCTGATGTTGACATGAAAAGTAGCCTTGGTGGCGTTGACTGTCACTGTCTGGCTTTTTGGGCAGCTGGCCTTTCTTGGAGTGGTGACGGTGCACAGTATTAGGAGCTGAGATTCCAGATGGGACTCCAAGCCCCAGCCTGTTGGTTACTTTGTGACCACAGGATAACCACATTCCTATCCTCATTGCAGCACATGGAAGTGTCATACTGTGTCTCGCAGGACACTGCAAGTATAGGTTTGGCAGGTAGGCTCCTTCCTTGGTTTGTCAGTAAGGGACTACCATAACTGTGGGACAAACTGACTTCCCTCAGTTTACTGTTCAGCTAAATGGGCATGCAAAATAGCATGCATAACTACTTTATATGGGTTAGAGAGCAGCAAGTGAAATAATAGATACAAAGGGCCTATTTCATTCTTGGAAGCACACTGACTGTTAACAGATGTTAGCTACTATTATATTGCCATTAACATCTATTTCATGGGGTTGCTATGAAGACCACATGAGACAATGTGTATAAAGAATATAGCTCGGCACATGTCAAGAGTTCCCAAAATAAAGCCAATTCTTTTCATAATTTCCCCTGCATCCTACTTGCCTTTGATGCCCAGAAGTCAGGCTCATTCCCCAGCTGTGCTACTGATGCAGCTTGCAACTTCTGTGCTCCTCAGTACTTGTTGAGGCCAGAAACATCCAAGGAAGGAGACAGAGGAGAGTGAGTGCAAGGAGTACGGTGTTCAAGCTCACGGACCAGTTTCAGCACCTGGCATGGGGCTAGCTATTGCCTCTTTGGCAGGTCTTTGTGGTCACGTGAGATGTGTTGATTACTTTTCTCATAGCTGTGACAAACTGCTTGGCAGAGACTAAGTAAGGAAGGAAGCATTTGTTTTAGTTCACAGTTGCAGAATGTATGGGTCCATTATGACAGGGGAAGGTGGCAGCTTCATATATGGTGCTGGGAGCCCGAGGCATGACTTATTCACATCATGATGAATCAGTTAGCAGAGAGCTCTGGCCAGAACCAGAAGCAGGTATCATCTGCAAGGTCCACCCCCAGTGTCCTGACTTCGTATAGCCAGACCCCCTGCCCCTAAAGGTTCTATGACCTCCCCAAATAGTGCCACCAGCTGGGGACCAGGTGTTCAAACACGGAGCCTGTGGGAAACATTTTTACTCAAAGCACAATGTGGATTATGTGACATGCGCTTTGATAAGCGACAGCTCTTCTCATGGCAGTGAGGACCATACTTGCTGTTGTTTCAAAAGCTTTATTTCCCATCTGCTAAGAATTTGTTCATGGCAGGATTCAGGCTTCTATTTTATCACAGTTTACTTCTATGAGCATCTAACACCATCAAGAATATAATAAATTGCAACACAAACAACAAAGGAGGCAGCTGATCACATGACAACTGACATCAATTTCTACCCAAGAGGTGATACCATTGAACCTGACAACAGCTCATTGGTCTGGAATCCCTAGGCCTCAGATGTTTCTAAATATTTGGAAAACTGACCCATGAGTTTTTATTTAAAAGTAGATATAGGGCAGAAGAGGTGACTTAGTGGTTAAGGCGGTTGCCTGCAAAGCCTAAGGACCCAGGCTCAACTTTCCATATCCCACAAAATCCCAACACACAAGGTGAAACAAGAACACAAGATTGCACATGAGCACAAGATGGCATGTGTGTCTGGAGTTCGTTTGCAGTGGCTGGAGGTCCTGGCACGCCAATTCTGTCTTGCGTTTTCACTCTCACTCTCTTTCTCTCATAAAAAAAAAAAGAAAAAGAAAAATACAAAGAGCAGATGCAGTTAAAGAGTAAAAAGAGAATTGCTCCCAGTTCATGGTACCATCTGAACTTCACCCAGCACTGTGTTTATGAAGAAGTAAACCAGGGTCCATTTTGTGGCTTCTTTCGGAATCGTGCAGAGATGTTGGACCAAATTGGGCATCAGAGAAGATGAGGCTCCAAACAGCCACCTCTGCTGCATCCGCACTTTTTCCTCTCTCATTAACATGAAAACACCCTACATGGTCGGAAACATCTAAAGGCTATTTTTTTTTAAATTTTATTTTCCATCACTTCACTCTAATGCTTTTACCCATACCTGTGGAAATTAGACTGTCACCTGCTTTTAGCATCCTGTTTTCTTTCGTGTTTGTAATGAAGCCCTCAGGGAATCATGCGATTACAAAAATGAGTTACAAATCCTCATTCCTGCTACCAAAGTCTATAGCTGCTTCCCTTCTCAGTTTAAATAGTCTACAAAACAAGAAATAATTAGTCAAGCACTATCGGTAATTAAGCACATAAGATGAACATTAAACAAACTGCAATCTTGCATCATTTTGAAGGTGGATAGGCAGGTTTCCACACTTGGAATCCAGCCAGCATGCCCTTCTGCACTCCCCTTGCTTCTTGTTTATGATTGGCAAGGGAATTCGCTTCCCTAACTTGCTGATGTTCTCTTGGACGGTGGTTCATCTGAGAGTTCACGGACGTGTGAGTGGCTATTTTCTGACAACACTACCTTTGGGACAGGACGATTTCAGAGAAGTTGATGTGTTGACTGCAAAGACGATGCTTTCTCCCAACACGGCATATGTGGATACAAGTTGGGATCAGTTCAGGACTCAGAAAAATGTCCTGCTTTCTGGCACATAATAATATTGTCTATAGAACCCCATTTCTTATTTTCCAAAATGTACATTCTCTTTGAGAGTCTGTGCTTCAAGACCTCAGAGTTTCCAATAATTTATTTTTTGTCTGCAAAGCCACTGGTGCTCAGGCAAAAGTCAGGGAAAAAATGCAGTTTAATTTAGTAAGGTTTTTCTTGAAGGCTAGAACCTCTAGAAAATAGACGTATGGGTTTTTGAATAAAATATACTTTTGGAGCTAAAGAGATTGCTTAGTGGTTAAAGACACTTGCTTG
This sequence comes from Jaculus jaculus, assembly GCF_020740685.1. Lineage (NCBI taxonomy): Eukaryota > Metazoa > Chordata > Mammalia > Rodentia > Dipodidae > Jaculus > Jaculus jaculus. Next base: position 267,185,581 of record NC_059102.1, read on the forward strand.
CAAAGCCTGATGGCCTGGGTTCAATTTCCCAATACCCAGGTAAAGTCAGATACACAAAGCGGTACATGCATCTGAAATTCATTTGCAGTGGCAAGAGGCCCTTACTTCCCATTTTATCTCTTTCTCTGTTTCTCTCACACACACAACACACATACACACACACATATTGACATACACACATACATATATATGCTTTTAAGGTGATTGCAGAAATGGCTTGCTATGCAATCATGAATACCCACGTTTGGGTCCTTAGTGTCCACCTGAAAGCCAGGAATGGTGGTATGTTCCTATAATCTCAGTTTTGGGGAGGCAGAGATCAAAAAATCCCTGGGGCAAGCAAGCCAGCTAGTCTAATAGAATCAGTGAGGTCCAGATTCAACGAGAGACCCTGTCTCAAAAATAAATAAGGTCAGGCTGTAAGATTTCTTAGTGGTTAAAGTGCTTGCCTGTAAGGCCTAAGGTCCTTGATTTGAGGCTCTATTCCCCAGTACCCACGTAAGCCAGGTGCACAAGGCGGTGCATGCATCTGGAGTTCATTTGCAGAGGCTGGAGGTCCTGGTGCACCCATTCTCTCTGTGTCTCTCTGCCTCTTTCTCTCTCTGTCTGCCTGTCACTCTCAAATAAGTAAATAAAAATAAATAAATAAATAAGGTGGAGAGGGATTGAGGAAGACATCTGATATTAAATTCTGGTGCACACGTGCATGCACATGCGCACACACACACCTGTATAAACGTGTGTATTTACACAAATACAAACACACATATATGTGCATGAATGCCACACATATTCACATTCAAAATATGTGTACATAATGATGCACTGATGTTTTGTGTTCTTTTTGTATACGTGTTATACTTCAATAAAAAATTCCTAGGTTGATATGGTCTTATTTCACAGCTACTGAAAGAGTTCAGGACTATAAGGCAAAGCATACTCATGGCCTTTTGTCAATCTTTTTTCCCTTTTCTCCTTTCTCCATGTCTACCTAGTATTGCATTCATATCTAGAGGCCCAGCCATGCCATCCAGCTCTCAGCTGAGTTCTTGAGTTGTTCATCCACTGCCCTGTTTTTTTGTTTTTGTTTTTTTTTTTTTTGTTATTCTTAACCAAAATAGTGCCTAGGTTCAATGGCAGGTGGTAGCTGCAAAATGCCTCAGCATCCCCGTCAATTCGCGCCGTCTACTACGTGCTCAGCTCTCAAGGCACTCTCTCATGGGGGAGGGGTTGCTGTTCACTCTACACCTTCTTTATGGTTCCTCTAGTTTGTATATGGGGAAAAAAAAGCCCTGAAAAAGTACTCTTGCCTACTTCCATGTGTATTTTCTTTACTAAATTATCCAATCTTATAAATATTTGAATAACATTTGGCCAGGATAAAATCTTTCCTGTCAGCTTGGTACAAGAACACTTTTTGGCTCCTGAGACCATAGCAGTCAGATAAATTAATATTGATCTGTTAGAAAATAGTTTTCACTCTGTCTAAACATCTTATTCTGTACTCTTGAACCAAAATTATGAATTTAAAAGCAGCAAAATAGTTCTTCACAGTTTTCCCAGTGAAACTAATTATGTGCAGATTGTGAAAAATGTATTGGATGCGATCTCCAGCATAGAGTTATGTTAACCAAAATTCATAGGAACCCGAGGCTCGGTGCCTGACTTATTTGAGCAAGTTGCAATTTGGTAGAGAGGAGGACTTATGTAAATAGTTTTCACAATTGCTATGGAGATAACTCAGTGCATTAATATTCCACAAAGGCGAAAGATGAAGTGGTACCTTTTTTAGTTAATAATTTCATTTACTTAAAAGAAGGATGAGAGTTTTCTTCCTTCATACTTAGGACTATATATTAAAGGACAGCTCTCTTTCTACTACATAAATGCTCAGTGTGTAGAAATTGGCTTGGTTTTTAATTATATGCATATATAGGGGTTAGTATGGAAATTTTTTTAAAAAGAAAAAGATTAAAATACGTCATTACCCATAGGCTAACACCTGTTTTGTACATTTAGTGTGTAAACATCTAAAATGTTTTATTTACCTATTTGCAAGGAGAGAGAGAACGAGAGAGAATGGGTGCACCTGGGTCTTAAGCCACTACAAACTCCAGATTCATGTGCCACTTTGTGCTTCTGTCTTTACATGGGCACTGGGGAATTGAACCAGGATCATTAGGCTTTGCAGGCAAGTACCTTAACTGCTGAGTCATCTATCCAGCCCATATTTTTTTCTTTTAAAAGATGCTTTGCTGCCTGCCTCGTAAAATTCTCAGTACATTTAATGCATTCTGTATTTTACTTTATTTACTCAACATTGAATATGAAAGAAATCATAAACTTAGATTTGAATGGTGGCCTAGCTAAGAAGTGTCTCCTCATCTCATAGGCAGTAACCTGTTCCCAACTACAAATGATACCTCATTTGACAGCTCTGGGCAGAATTCTTGATGTGTATTGCTGATAGTTTTTTTTTTTTTTTAATAGATGCCTAGAATTTTATGTAGCATCTGAAGTTTTAAGACTCCTGATACATACTGTTTGATCGCTTTTCAAAAAATTGCATATATATATATAATTTTAAAGGAATAAATATACACATAAACCAAAAGAAAATCATGTGGAATATGTATACAAAGAAACTACTGAGCTATAATTAAACATGAAAAAAGACCATGAAATTGTGGTTCCCACCTATAAGAGCCAGGGTGTGCAGAACATTTTCACAGTTGCCTCTTTTGAAAAAGTATCATTAGAATCTAGAAGTATGCAAACATACCTCTACGGGGTCAAGGTTACTTCTTTTTTAAAAAATGTTATTAGCATTTTCCATGATTATAAAAAAAAATCCCATGTTAATTCCCTCCCTCCCCCCCCCACTTTCTCCTTTGAAATTCCATTCTCCATCATATTACCTCCCCAAAGGTTACTTCTTTGAATTAACTCATTAAAGCACCTGTAATACAAAGGTGAACTAGAAATATTAAAGTTCATACAGTCTGCTAGTCTGAAAGAAAAAAATTCAGCTTTCATATTGTCAATCTCAAAATTTTCATAGAATTTGAAGTGACAGTGTATATGAAGAGAAAGAGAGAGCTTGAGATTTTGTACACACTAAGTCTAGGCTTGGAGAGTGCACCATTTCTCCCATAGATTAAGCTCAACTAGACCTTATGTCAAAAGAGTCTGTGTCAATCTAATCCATTGTCACAGCTGTAAAATGCCATTTCATTATACAAGTGATCCCTCGCAATTCCCCTGACTGTCTCTACAGCTCATCTCTATTTCCGTGTGCCGTGGCTTTCTTTCTTTCCTCTCACCTTCCACCATTTTGGAATCATCAAAAATATTTGTTTCTGAGACACCTGTTTGATAGTTCCCCAAGCAGGGAACATAAGGAAGGAACTAAATGAAGACAGCAGAGTGTGTTTTTTAAAGAAAAAGAAGCAGAAAAGAACATCAAAAAATAGCTAAGAACAACTGAAGGATTTTCCAGAACATTTTAATCATATTCTCTGGAACGTTGAATAGATGCCTGGAAACCCACAGTCCACCACATGCTATGTGTGTGAGTGTGAATGGGTCAGGCACCATGCTCTCTGCCTGGAGGCCATATAATAGTTCTATTTAGATTCCCCCAAGTCTTTTTTTTTTTTTTTTCATTTTCGAGGTAGGGTCTCACTCTAGCCCAAGCTGACCTGGAATTCACTGTGGAGTCTCAGAGTGGTCTTGAATTCATGGCAATCCTCTTACCTCTGCCTCCCAAGTGCTGGGATTAAAGGCATGCGCCACCAAGCCCGGTGCCCCCAAGTCTTTTAAAGATGAGGGTTTACCAGACATGACAAAAAATGGGGAAATTTCCAAATCAAAATCCCCATTTGCCTTTTGGGGTGTTGAGTTTTTTTTTCTCCACATTTGTGCAATTAAGGCTTTTGCTGAGTGAGCTCGGGACTGTGTCTCTTTAAGTGTTTAACAGTAATTGGTTCATGTCCTGGTGTTCATTGAAAATCCTAGACATTTCATGTAAAATCTTCTTAATGAGGGGATGAATTTTTCATTCACATTAGAAAGCTCACTCTGACAAACAATTTCTAAATAAAACTTTGGCGACATGACATCCCACATTGGACCTGACAGACAGGACAGGTGCATTAGAATATAACTCTATGGCGATCCTTCAAGCTGTCAGCCATGAATATTTTATTTCTTAATGAATCATCTTTGTGAAATGAACTTTCTTGTTGTAGTGTCAGTGCCATTTACAACAAAGAGCTGGCTCCTTTTAAAAAGGTGAGTGAGCTCCGCGAAGATGCTGATGCCTGCGGAAACTGCTGAGCCCTACCTGAGGGGCTGGCTGTGCAGCGCGGGCTGTGGGTTTCCCATGCCCCTGCTGAAAGGGACTTGGGAACTCATGTTGGCATGAAGAAGAGAGTATTCCCTCCCTCATCTCTTCTCTCTTCACAGCTGGATTCCAGGTGAACACCCAGAGCAGGCAGCCACTGTGGTCCTGGGGCACCTGTCATTCTCAGGCATCACTGTCACCTCTCTGTGATCCTCACATCTGAAGCCCGTGAAGTACACACTAGGGTCAGCTGTAAGGTGTGGACAGGGCACGTTTCTCTAGCTCTGCTGGCCTTTAAGTTTCAGAGATCATTTGTGTGTGTGTGTGTGTGTGTGTGTGTGTTTGTGTGTGTGTGTGTGTAAGGTGCTAGCAGTCTGACAGTGACTCCACTATCTCCCACAGAATGTGCCAGAACATATTTTGCTATTGCTTCAAGAGCCTTCTGAGCTTTTCCTGTGGCTGAATGTAGACTCACTTTGCTCATCTTAAATATGGCCTAGCTAACAAAGTTTCTCCCCTAATATAGTTTGGGGTTAGTTTTGTGTACTTTGCCACTATTGCTACAGTGGTAAAATGATATTGATTATTTTTTTTTCGTTCTTCACGTCCCCCTTCTTTTTGTTTGTTTTTCAAGGTAGGGTTTCACTCTAGCTCATGCTGACCTGGAATTCACTATGTAGTCTTAGGGTGGCCTTGAAATCAAGGTAATTCACCTACCTCTGCCTCCCAGGTGCTAGGATTAAATCATGAGCCACCACACCGGGCTCCCCTTTTTAATGCATGATCTCAACCACATTCTCATCACTGTCTAGGAGTCCTGTTTCCCGGATATAATTTCTCTGCTGTTCCTTCTAGTAGCCATGTCTGTCTCTCATGACACCCATTTGGCACCTGCCCCTGCAGCCTCACCTCTGGATTTACTGAGAGCAATGAAAGCTTCACAAGTCAGTGCATTGACCTTGCACTCAAAACTGATCTTCACTTTTACTGTTCCAGCCTTCTTTCCTTCCACTCTGGCCATGTTCATGTTTGAATTCCACCCTCCAATCAGCTTCTCAACCTGCATTGTGCCTCTTGTGTTCTGTCCCCCACTTCAGAATTATGGCTTAATCAATAAGGTAATGGGGCTCTGTAGCTGGGATGGGCAAATTACTGCCATGATTTGTTTTATGCAGTAAAATAAACCCTACTCCTTCATTGCTGATTTCTGCTACAATATCAGAATTGAGTGTTTACAACAGAGACCAAGTCTCATAATGCCAAAGATAGTCAAGTGTAGCTCTTTATAAAAAAACAAACAAACAAACAAAAAAACACTCATGGGAGGCTGGCGAGATGACTCAGCAGTTAAGGCACTTGCCTGCAAAGTCTAAAAGCCCCATTTCAATTCCCCAGTACTCGTGTAAAGTCAGGTGCACAGAGTGGTGCATACCTCTGGAGTTTGTTTGCAATGGCTAGAGGCCCTGGTGTTCCCATTCTCTCTGTCTCATTCTCTCTCTGTCTCTGCTTGCAAATAAATAATTAAAGAAAACACTCATGGGGTTAGTGATGGGCACCTGTAACCCCAACTCTGGAGAGACAGAGGCAGGAGGACATGGATCTCAGGCTGGGCTGCATAGCGAGATCTTGTCAGAGATAAATGAGGGGAAAATGAAGGAAAGGGAAAAAGAAGGAAAAGGGGGAACAGAAGGGAAGCTGGAAGGAAGAAGAGAGAAAGGTAGAACAGGAGAGGGAGGAGGAAGGCTAAGGAAGGGAGAGAAGGGAAAGGAAAGGAAAAGAAGGAAGTGCTGAGTCTGAGATCAGTAAGCAGGCCCAGAAGAAATGGAATATGCTTGAAACATGTTCTTTCTTTTTTTTGTTAAGTTAAAGTGAGGATTATATTGGTGAGTAAACTATCAGTGTGGGCACATGACAATTTCTACAGATATTCTTCCCCTTACCTGTTAACGTGTACAAATGCAGGCCCATATTGTGTCTCACATCTATAGCAACAGATGCCCTGCATGGCTTTCATGAGCAGTCTTGAGAGAAAGTCTGAATTATCTTCCCATTTTTCTTTCTTTTCCTTTTTTTCTTTGGTATTTTGAGGTAGGGTCTCACTCTGTAGCCCAGGCTGACCTGGAATTCACTATGTACTCTCAGCATGGCCTCGAACTCACAGTGATCCTCCTACCTCTGCCTCCTGAGTGCTGGGATTAAAGGTATGAGCCACCACACCTGGCTTCTTCCCATTTTTCTATTACTTGCCAATGTTTACAGATCACCCAAATTATTTGGATTATAATATATATATATATATATATATATATATATATGTATATATATATATATATACATATATATATATATATATATATATATATATATATATATATCATCTTATGTCTCTTTCAGAAAATGAGTCACTTTCTTTACCTCTTTCTGGCTTTTACATTAGGTATCTTCTGTAATTTCATACCATTATGGCACAAAAATGTAATATTTATTACGGGGTTACAAGGTTACAAGTATAGGGAGATACACACACATACATACACATAAACACACACACATACACACATCTTTGTTTTCCCTAAACAAAATCAATGCCATTAACAGTTTTGTAGCAAATTCACAAGGACACACACATTTGGTAAAAGCAGTATATTTGCTACTTAAGTATGATTTCTTAAAAATAAAAATTGTGAAATATTTTCTTTGAGACACTGTGTAGCATAAAAGCATAAGAGAATGACCTTGAACTTCTAATCTTCCTGCTCCTACCTCCTGAGTGTGGGATTATAGGTGTGTACCACCTCCGGGGCTTTCTGCATGCGAGACCGTCACTCTACTAACTGAACTACATCCCAAGGCCTTGTTGTGAAAATAAATTTTCAAAATATAAAAATACATGGGCAAAGCCCCATTCTCAGCATCTGTATGGCTGGCTCTCCCTTATTTAGACTCTCATGCTTCCACTGGGAATCCTACCCTTTCTCCCTGGGTCTGTGGAGGGAGGCCATTTAACATGACAATCAGGGTGGCTCATCTGCAATCACGGGTAAGATCTCCTGACCTCCCCACAATGACGATGTCTCTCCCCTTCGTGTCCTCTTTGCAGCCCTGAGAACAGCTCTCTTTCTTCCAGGAGAGCACAGCAAGAGAGACTGAGAACAGTGGTGGTGTGCAGATTTGGTCCATTCATTCACTTAGTCTTTCTCAAGCCCAGTCTCCCCAAACCAGTACCTCAATACCACCTGTGCTATTATTTACCAGTCATGCACTTTCTATCTATGTAAACACCAACCTCCACATTATTTCAATTAATGGTTTATAAAAAAGCTCAATACATTGCAGTCATTGCTATAATAGCGAGTGGTTTAGGTACACCCTTGGACTGTACTATCCCTGAGACTTTCTACTTGTTTTTTTTTCATATTGTTCAAGCCCAAGAGAGACTATACAGTGAGCTTCATTCTTCCAGATGTCCAGGAAATCATACATTTTCTTTCCTAAGTCCCTCTAAATGATTACTAATCTCATAGTGAATTAAAAAATTACCCCACATATATGAATAAGGTGAAATTTAGATAATTTTGTCACAAAGGAAACGGTTTGTCTTCCTGTACTTTTTTCCTGTTGCCCTCTTTTCTGTAAGCTCTGTCTTTCCACCCTGTCATCTCAGTCCTGTCAGAAATGAGAAAACGATCCTCATCTTTAAATCCGGGCTTGCTGCTCTGTGCCCTCAGTGCCATGCACGCCACACCAGGCAACCTGGGCAGTTCCTAGCTCTATCCTCCCCTCCCCCATCCCTACAAGGACCTGAAGAGATTGCACTTCATTAAATTATTCTTATAATGAGCCCCTGTTGCCAGGGAATACAGAGTTAAAAAGGTGATCGCACTAAGAATAATTAGCATAAGACCTGCTGGACCCATGGAAGGGACCAGATCATAATCAATAGCAATATGATTACAACCATGCAGCAATTATAAATTATTTAAAACACTACCCCTAGGTTACTGACTAGTTGCCTTTAAATTAAATTCTCTGTCAATAATTGATGCAAAGAATTAATGTGAGAACACCTTCAGTTACTGAAACTTTTTTAAGGTGGCATAAAATATTGAACTGTTGCCCGTCATTAGCAGGCAGACTGTCTGTTTGCTGTAGCATCCTTCTTTTCTAAATTGGTCAAGAAAGACTTTGGGATCTTGAAAGACAACAAAACAGATTCAGAGTTCACTGCTGGATGATTTTCTAAGGACATCAACATGCCTGAGTAGATATCTCATGGATAAATGCAAAGAAGAAAATGATAACTTCTAATACTCAATTTTATGTCTTTGTGTGTGGGGGTGGTGGATGTGGATGCCATGGCACATGCGTGGATGTCACAGGATAACTGCATGCGTGCCTTCCGTCTCCTCTGAGGCAGGGACTCATATCTGCTATTCAGCACCGTGTCCACCATGCTAGCTGGCCCACAAGCTTCCAGTTGATTCTCCTGTCTCCACCTCCCTGCTTACTGTAGGTGCCTGGGGATTACAAACACCAGTGCTATAGCGCCTGAATATTATGTGGTTCTGGGGATCAAATTTGGGTACTTATGCTTGCCTAGCAAGATCTTTATCCACTGAGCCATTTCTCCAGCCCCAGATTTTAGTTTTTTATTCATCCTAAGAAATGAATAAACCATCCTGGGATTTCCTGACTGTATTTCAGTTCTTAGATATGGTCAGACTTGGTTAGGAGAGGTCTTAACTGGCTGGAGAAATCATAGTCTTAGATAAGCAGTGGTCTTTATTTTTAAAATGAAAAAAGGAAGGAAGTATCAAAGAAGAAAGGAAGGAAAGAGAAAGGGAAGAAAGGATATACAGAAGGGAGGGGGAGGGAAGAAGAGGGAGAGAATAAAAAGAAATCCAGCTTCTGTGAAGCCTAAGGACCCCGGTTTGAGGCTTGGTTCCCCAGGTCCCACGTTAGCCAGATGCACAACGCACGCGAATGGAGTTCGTTTGCAGAGGCTGGAAGCCCTGGCGCACCCATTCTCTCTCTCTCCCTCTATCTGTCTTTCTCTCTCTGTCTGTCGCTCTCAAATAAATAAATAAAATTAAAAAAAAATACCTTTTAAGAAATCCAGCTTAAAGCCAGATAAAGCCTTCCAGGGGATTATTTTTCCTTGCTTCATTCATGTCTTGTATTTCTGTTTAGACAATGCCACCTGCACTGCCCTGTTTTCTGTACTAATTCTTCCTATGTGATCCAGGCTATAGTATAGGGAACTTGAGGACTGGAAAGAAGAGGTTAAGTCACCCAGTACCAGTCCCAGCTCCTTTCTGATCCCATTAGCATGGTCTACTCAGGCAACAGGTAACGGCAGGACTGAGCCACATGGGTGAGTAGATTGGTCAGTGAAGTGCTTGCCTTGCAAGCATGAAAGCTTGAGTTCAATGCCCAGACTCATGTTAAAAAGCTGGCCTGGGGTGGTAGTAGGGGATTTGTAAGCCCAGCACTGGGGAGGCACAGGTGGAAGCAATCAGATGTCCCTGTGCCCACTGGGTAGGTAAACGACAGTTATCCAGACAAACAAGGTGCCCATCTAGTGCGGCAGGACGCCTCACACATGGAGTTGCCCAGCTGCGCAGGGACAGCCTGCATCAGAGCAGAGCTAGCAGAACCACAGACCTTTTGACCATCCTGGAACCTCCGTTTGTGTCTGCCAAGCTCTCCATTCTCTAGAGGCCCAGTCACAGTTCCCCAGGCCTTAGCACTGTTGCCTGTTCTGTCTGTGTGGATTGCGAGGCCATCTCACTGGGTTCCCATAAGCAGCTCATTTCCTTTATTATCAAGTAGTCTAGGTTGGCGTTTATTTTCTATTACTTCTTAGAAAATCATCTTCAGGCTGACACTATAGAGAGGGAAGGGGTGGCTGTCTGAGGTGTTTCTTCCTCCACCCACTCCTCTCTCAAACTCAGGCCCCTTCTACTTCTTCATATGTGATTACCTTTTAATTTTTGCTTTCATCTGGTAATGAGTATATTGTCCTCTTTTCTTAGTCTTTTGGTCTGGGGCTCCTGGCTACTCTCCAAGGGGCTGTTTAATGCTCAATAGCCTCCCTCATGTTCCAGAACATGCCCCTCCTACGTGACTTGCTTGGGAGCTTCTCCCGCCTTTTCTCTTCACACTTTTGGTTGGCACAGGTAAAAAGAAGATGAATTCAAGCAGTGTCTGTTGTTTTCCCATGAAGTCGAACAGAAACTTTACTTACATGGCTCTTTTTGATTGATTTACAATATTCTCCTTGGCAAATTTGTCACCAGATGAGCAGATGTCTTTTTTGTAATGTACTTCTGTTGTAAGAACCTCCAAATGCTACAGTAATTTCTTTGGTGCAACATTCTTTAATGTTTACTTTCATTTCCACAATTAGCTTCTTTCTTTATTTAGTTAAACTATTTTATTTATTTATTTATTTTGTATTTTGAAAAGGTACACAGGAGCCTGACCAGGTAGATCCTGCCAGGACTCTCACATACCTGGGAGGCTGAGACAGAAGGATGACTTGAATTCAAGAGTCCAAGGACACCCTGGGCAATGTAGTAAAAACCTAGTCTCAGTAAAAGCAAAAGAGAAAAAATAAAAGTTGTACAACACAAGCAGACAGATGTACACATGCTTCTCAGTTATTGTGGGGTTGGGTTAATGTGAATACTCAGGACTGTTCCTGTGTCTACTCCACTCCACCAAATGTCCTGTGGACATCAAAGTTAGTGATTCCCAGTGGTTCCTAGTCTATAACTCTTAAAACCTTGAACCATTTACTATTAATTATTATTCTTATTATTATCATTGGTTTTTTTGAGGTAGGGTTTCACTCTAGCCCAGGATGACCTGGAACTCACTATACAGTCTCAGGGTGGTCTCGAACTGATGGTAATCCTCCTACCTCTGCCTCACAAGGGCTGGAATTACAGACAAGTGCCATCACATCTGGTTTCTTATTATTTTTTGTTTTTTTAATCTTTATTTTTATTTTATTTTTTTAAATTAGTTTTGTACTCAGTGAACACAGTCAAATTGGTGCCATTGTTAGCCTCCTCCCTGTCCTCCCCTCTACCCCTGGCCCCTCCTTATTGGAGTGTACAGGTCATGCATTGTGGGGTTAGCCCTCAGTTATGGGTAGGAGGAAGTATCTCTGTGTATCATGACCCAATGTGTATTATTATTGTTTGAAACAGGATCTCCTTTGTACCAGGATGGTCTTGAAATTGCTCTGTAGCTGACGATGACCTTGCTTGAACCTTTGATCCTCTTATCTTCCTACTTTTCTCTCTAGTGCTTTGATTACAGGAATGCACCACCATGCTGTGTTTTGTGTGATGCTGGGGATTGAACCCTGGGCTTCGTGTGTGCTTGGCACACACCATAGCAAATGTGCCCTCAGCCTTGTTATTACTTGTAGCCAACATTTATACTAGTTAGAAACATGGACTTTCAGAGTAGCTCTCTTCCTACCCTAATTGTTGGGGTCATGGCAGTCCAGCCTGGTTCTCATTTTTAACACAAATTGATTGTCTTCTGTGAGCTGAATGAACGAATGTGTCCAGGAACTAACATAAGCCATGTAGTCAGACTGTTTGTGCGTATCTCCAGGTGGCCTGAGGCTGTGGGATGAATAGAGAGAATCACATAGAGGGCTAGAATTAAGGCTGAGCATGAAGGCAGGCCTCAACCTGACTGTTGAAGATCCTAAAGGCCACATGATGTTGACCTTAAGAGCCCAAGATGGAATCAGGTTTCCACAATTCAGCTCTTTTAAGAAACTGAAAAATGACTAACAGAGCTTGGGACATAGGTCACTTCTCAGAATCTTATATCAGAAATCATCTGATGATTGGCCTGATGGTAAGTACTCTTGTTCCAGCAGATGCACCCAGACCCCTTAGCAACTAGGTGTACGGAAGTCGGAGCAGGTCCTACGCACTCTCCTTGTCTGCGGCCCGTGAAGCCTGGCTTCCCATCACCCTGGGCGTCTGTTTACAGGAACCCTGTGTATATCTTATCTCAGTCTCATAATTAGGCAAGTAAATTCAATGCTTTGCTCTAAATGTTTCCATAGTGAAGGTAGTTATTAGACATGTGCTAACGTGTAATATCCGCCTTGTCAAACCACACTGCAAACGTGATAGCATCCCTGGCTTGAGAATCCTCTTCAGAAACCGAGTTTAACTAACTAAAAGAAATAAAACCAGCCCAATCATCAGTGGGTTTGTGTTACTTTTCTGTGGGTTTCTTTCTTTTTTCTTCGTGAGATACTATACAGAAATAGACAGAAGTTTCAATACAGGCAACATGCTCTTTTCTGGTTCCTGGTAATCTGGAACCTGCTGCTTACTGAAGAGTATTGTGATGACTTCTCAGCTGAGGAAGAGCTTAAGGTATTGATTCTTTCACGTGATGGTAGTGGGCATGCCCTGGCTTCCATCCTGTGGCTTCTTGTGTAAGTCAACGCTGTTCTTGTCCAATTGCTCTGTGCACAGGCAGTGGTCTGTCCACCTTTAGAATTGAATAGTGTTCTTTGTAGATTATTCCATCAAAACCCTGACCAGTTTGGGGTATCCCCGGCTGTCCTTAAGTTCACTGTGTATCTGAGGATGAACTTGAGCTCCTGATCCCCACGCCTCTATCTGCTGAACAATTGCCACCATATCCCGTCTGTGCAGTGCTGGGGATTGAACGCAGAGCTTCATGTACACAAACCTCAAGTAACTCAGTGTGGTTATGACTTAATTTCTGCTATCATTAAGCTGCCCACTGGTGTTTAGAATATACATGTGTCAGATAGGTAGAGGAACATGAATTTAAATGTGTGTGGTGCTGGTGAGCTTAGAGTCTGACAAAAGTAAGGTTTCAGAGGACCATGCTGGCTGACTATAGAACCTGCTTTCCAGGATCGATGGCTGTGCAAGCCTGCTGATAGGATCCAGGACAGGTGCCTGATTTGACTCTTCCTTGGGGCAGCCGCGGCCGGGGGTTGAGGAGGAGAAGGGAAGACACAAAATACAGTTCTTGAACTCTACAAATTTCCTTTTGGTAAATAAGTAAACAACAAAGGCATTTCTGAAAATATTCTGAAAACATTCAGGCAGTTTCTCTTTAAGGAAAAGATAGAAACACTGGATTTTTATAAGATAAATAAAATTCCTGCTATCCCCCCAAAAGGTGTGCTAAATTGGGTTGAAAAATGATTTCTAGAATGTACTTCCTTGTTCAAAAAGAAAGTCGTCAGATGTTTTTTTACTTGTTTTCACAGAGCTACTTAATCATCTTCAGAAACAAGAATTTGGATAAAGAATGAGAATGGCTGGCTTCCCAGTTACTCAGTGCTCACAACATTGTCAGAAAAGAAGCGGGGTGTGAGTGGGGTCTGCATCCCTGGGCCTCCACAGCCCTGCCCTGCAAAGCCAGTGTGTTTCCCAGCTTGTTCATGTGGGGAAGCTGCTGTGGTTGATAATTAACTTGCTCAAGGTCACACAGCTAATGAGAAGGGAAGCCATAATAATGACATCTGACTCCTAAGCCTATTCTCTTCCTCCAGAGCTTGGTGCTCTCGCATAGGAATTAAAGAGCTCCATAAGTCATCTTAGGATAAAACTTCCCAGCTCTTGTGTGGGCTGCAGTATACCCCTGAGACACAAGGTCTCCTTGTAAAATTAGATTTGCATGTATGAGGCTCTCATTGAACCAGTGAAATAAACTCTTTTGCACATGTGTGTATTTGTATGTCTGTGCATGTGCGAGGGAGAAAATATATTTACATACAAACATATGCATAGTGTATAATTTTCATACAATAAAATTAACATCTTTTGAAGGTACAGTTCTCTAGCTTTTGACAATTATGTCTATACCTTTGTATGACCATCACCCTCCCACAGATATGAAACATTCTTATCATCTCATTAAGTCTTTTATTTTATTTTCCAATAGATCCTTATTTTCATCTTTACACCTTACTTTTTCCTATTCTAGAACTTAATTTACTAGAAAGCATGCCCACTCTTTTGTGCCCAGCTTTCTTTTATCTTTGATTGTTTGTTTCTTATTTGACCATCAACCAATATGTTCTTGAGACTCATCCACATGGATGTCTGTATAGGAGTGCTGAGTACTATACTCTTGTAAAAACATGACAAGTTGTTCAACCACTCACCAACTGATGAGAATTGGATTATTTATATCTTGAGATACTATAAATAAAACTACCATGACTATTCTTGTGTAAATCTTCAATTTTTTTTTGACACATGAATGTGCACATGCATGAGGCACTGTGTGATAACCTGATCCATGCACCCACATGCGATCTATGTACACATGTGTGATCCTGTGCACACATGTTATAACCTGATCCATGTGCACATTGCATATGTTACAAGCTGATCCATGTACACACGTGTGATGATCACCTCCAAATAGTTGGCACTGCTGTTCCTTATGCACTTACTATTTCCTGATGTCAGGAAACATCAAACTCCTCTCTCTGTTTTAAATAAAATACCTAATAAATTGCTATGAACTTTAGTGCCATATAGGTATTAGAACTTACTTCTCTTGTGTAATATTTTTTAGTATTTCTTTTATTTGTTAGAGCAATAGACAGGAGAAAAAGAGAGAGAGAGAAAGAGAGAGAGAGAATGGGCATTCCAGGGCCTCTAACTACTGCAAATGAACTCCACACACATGTGCCACCTTGTGCAGCTTGCTTATGTGGGTACTGGGGAATTGAACTTGGGTCCTCAGGCTTCATAGGCAAATGCCTTAACCTCTAAGCCATCGCTCCAGCCCCCATGTACTATTTTTATTACCTATTATCTACCTTCCCTGTACCCTACTCCTCTCTACCCTTCCTGTGCTGTGGTGGCCACTGTTCTACTGTTTACTGCTATCAACCCAATTGTTTTGGTTTCCACATATAAGTGAGAACACTTGGTATTTGTTCCTGACTTATTACCCTTGACATAGTGTTCTCCAGCTCCATCCATATTGTTCCAAATGACAGGAACCCATTCTTTCTTATGGGTGACTAATATGTCATTGTGCCTATGTACCCTATTTTCTTTGTCTAGTTATCCTTCCATGGGGACCTGAACTGAATTCCTTACCTGTGAACAGTGCTGCAGTAAGCATGAATCCACAGTAACCATGAACATAGATGTCTCTTAGAACTGCTACAAATCTTGTATAAAAGTGTCTTTTTTTTGATAAACACCTAGGGCTATCAGGGTGCACATTGTCTAAAGTGTACCACTTCAATCTCCCACAAAGACAAGTTTACACCATTTCCCATTCTCACTAATACTTGGTAATTTCAGTCTTTTAATTATAGCCTTGCCAGTAGGTGTGAAATGCTATCTTCTGCTAGTTTTATTTTGCAGTTTCCTAGTGACTAATGTATTTTTTTTATGAAGTCATTGGCCATTCATAAGTATTCTTTCTGTGGCTGATTTTTTGCTTACTTTTTAAATTTGTATTTATTTATTTGCAAGCAGAGATTGAGAGAGAGAGAGAGAGAGAGAGAGAAAGAGAGAGAGAGAGAGAGAGAGAGAGAGAGAGAGAGAGAGAAAGAGAGACAGAAAGAGAGAATGTGTGTGCCAGGGCTTCCAGCCTCTGCAAATGAACTCCAGATACGTGTGCCACTGTGCATCTGGCTTTATGTGGGTGTTGGCATATTGAACCCAGGTCGTTAGGCTTTGCAGGAAAGTACCTTAACTGCTGAGACATCTTTCCAGCTCCCTTTCCACTTATTTGTTAAAATTTGATTTTTTAAAATATTGGGCTATAGTTACATATATTTAAAATGCAAGTCTCTCGGGCTGGAGAGATGGCTTAGCGGTTAAACGCTTGCCTGTGAAGCCTAAGGACCCCGGTTCGAGGCTCATTTCCCCAGGACCCACATTAGCCAGATGCACCAGGGGGCGCACGTGTCTGGAGTTCCTTTGCAGTGGCTGGAGGCCCTGGCGCACCCATTCTCTCTCTCTCTCTGCCTCTTTCTGTCTGTCACTCTTAAATAAATAAATAAAATTAAAAATAAAATAAAATAATAAAATGCAAGTCTCTCCTCATCTGTCTTTCATTTCTTAATGTCTGTTGAAGTATAGTTTTAAAAATCTTGATTAGATCTGATTTTTTATGATTGATATTTTGTTTGTTTGTTCTAAGAACTCTGCCAATCCCAAGGTCATCCAGAGCCTCATGAATGCCAATTCTAAGCCTTCTAGAAGCTTCATCATAGTTTTGCCTTTTACATTTATGTCTATCTCCCATCTCAAGTTCATTGCTGTATATGGTGTGAGGGAAGGGTACAAGGTTATTTTTCTTCCCATGTGGATTCAATGCCATTTGTTCAAAGATGAATCCTGCCTTTATTGAATTTCCTTTACACCTTTGTCAAAAATCAATTGACTATATGGGTCTATTTCTAGAGTTTCTATTGTACTCTATTGATCCAATTTTTTCTTATACTTGTAACTACTGCATTGATTACTGTGGCTTTACAGTAAACTTTGAAGCCAGGCAACGTGCAGACTGTGTGTGCTTTATTGCAACATTGTTTGGGCTCCTCTGGAACCACTGTTTCTCCATATAACTTTCTGGATGGGCTTCTCAACTTTGCTTAAAAAGACCTTCTAGAGGGATAAGGAGATGGCGCAGTCAACAAAGTGCATGCCACACAGCACGAGGACCTGAGTGAGAATCTGCAGCACGTACATAAAATGTTAGGTGTGGCGATGCACTCCTGTAATCCCAGCTCCCGGGAGGAGGGGACAGGAAGATCCCTGGGGCCTGCTGTCCTGCTGGTCTCGCAGAACCAGTGAAGTCCAGGTTCGGCGTCTCTTTTTTCTCAAAAAGGATGGTGAAGAGCCAGGGAGTAATAAGACACTTGACATAACACTCTGCCTTCCACATACATATGCATGTGGACCTGTACACATGTATGCACCCACATATATATAAACATACACACAAATACACACAACGAACCTTCTGGGATTTCACTTCCAATAGAACTGAATCCATTGATCAACTTGAGAATGATTGACTTTCTAACAGTGTTGACATCACAGCCTGTGAGTGTATATCTTTCTATTTGTTTCTTTTAATTTTCAGACACTTCTCAACAATATCGACAATTTTCAACTCAGGTTTAGACTGTTGTTAAATTTCTTAAATGCTAAACTTTGATTTTAATTTTTTAATATTTTATTTATTTATTTGCAATCAGAGAGAAATAGAGAAAGAGAGACAGAGAGAATGGGCATGGCAGGGCCTCCAGCCCCTGCAAATGATCTCCAGACACATGAGCCACCTTTGTGCATCTGGCTTAACATGGGAGCTGGGGAATCAAATCTGAGACCTTTGGCTTTGCAGGCAAGTACCTTAACCACTAAGTTATCTGTCCAGCCCCACTGATTTATTTATTTATTTATTTTTCAAAGGATAAGTGGTACTTTAATTTTTTTTCCTAGCAATTTGAGGCTGGTATGTGGAAATACAATGGATTCCAGTCAATTTCTCTGCTGTTGTGTGACCTTAAGATATATTTGTTAGATTCTTTTTTTTTTAATTTTTTATTTATTTATTTGAGAGCGACAGACACAGAGAGAAAGACAGATAGAAGGAGAGAGAGAGAATGGGCGCGCCAGGGCTTCCAGCCTCTGCAAACGAACTCCAGACGCGTGCGCCCCCTTGTGCATCTGGCTAACGTGGGACCTGGGGAACCGAGCCTCGAACCGGGGTCCTTAGGCTTCACAGGCAAGCGCTTAACCGCTAAGCCATCTCTCCAGCCCCTTTTTGATTCTTTTTTTAAGAGTCCAGAGGATTTTTTGATATCTCTGTGAATAACTTTACTTACTGCAGTCCATCTTGTTATGGCTTTTGGTTCTTGTTCTTACTGGCCCTGGACAATGTTGACCATGGTTCTGACAGCAGGCATGGGGCACAAGGACAAACCATTTCTTGAGTTTAAATCTTCATTGTAGCCAGAGACAGAGAGAACACACACACACACACACACACACACACACACACACACACAGAGAGAGAGAGGGTGAGAGGGAGAGACGAGAAGGAAACAAGAGAAAGAGGTAAGAGAGAAGAAAGGGTGTGCACTTCAGGAAGAGAGAAAGAGGACCCAAGAGAGCAAAAGATGACCAGAGAAAGGGTTTTATGAGATGAGGGGCAACTGCACTGCAAGTGAAGGGCTTTGGTGATGTGTTGAGGTAGGAGTTGGGGGAGATGACATTTTCTTTCCTCAGCCCAGAGATACCCTCAGTGACCATAACAGGACACGGCACAGAATCCCACACCTAGTCTGAGCATGGCCACATGGGAGGGCACTGGGACCCTTATAATGGTTTTATTGTTTCTCCATTATGTCTAATGCAAAGAATATGGTTTTGTATACTTTCTTATTAATAAAGTTATTATACTGATTTCTAATTAGCTGAAATCTCTATTATATAAATATGTGTTTGTGCATATTTTTCTATTCTTATTCACTTTATTATTATAATCTGCATATCTGAGGGAGTTGGGCTCATTGGTTCGAAAGGTTTTTTACTGGTCATATGACTCCAGATCTCCAAGCTGCCTGGATACTGACCCTGCGACATGCTGTTCTATTTCTGCTCTGTGCTGATTTCTTCATCAGCAAGCTACAGCATATCTACAAAGACCTGAACATGTTGGTGGACACAGGACAAGCACTCCATTATCCACATACTCTCATTTTAATATCAGTGTCTATGGGAATGATGGGATATCTATTGGAGACCTCATAAGAAAAGCTCACCATGAACACACTGACAATATTAGCCCTGTCCTCTATAGCTCACTTTAAAGACAAAATATTACTACTCATTTGTGGATTGATCTCTTGAGACTTTTACAATGCCCCCGAAACAGCCCCGGTCTTCTTCTTTTAAAAGTTTAAGTTGATCTGTGCATTCCCTAAAGAGTCATGTACAAACTAGTATTAAGGTGAAAATCTTTTATATTTGTTCTGTAGCCTGGAAAAGTAGCACATGGTCTGTTTTGTTTCGCTGGCTCCTAAGGTTCAGGTATTAACATAAATACAGCCCATTAACACTTGTTCCTCCCTGTCAGGACATAAATTAAGTCTGCAGGTGTTCCAAGAAGCTGTACCCTTGGTACTAATTAAGCCTTGATAATTAGGTTTGTTAAATTCAGGACTTTAAGCTTATATTCCCTCTTTGGATTACCAAAATGGAGAAGTGAAATATACAACCTCCATCCCCTGTTTCTTTTTCTTGTTTCTTTTCTTTTTTTCTTCCTGTGGAGAGTGTTGTTGTTCCTTCTTTAATAATTTCTTTACTCCTACCCATGCTTCTGTGAAGGAGTCCACAGTGAACTCGTTACCGTTTGCCCAGTGTTAATGTGCACCTTGACGCAGACACGTACTTTGTTTATGACGAGATGAAAGTCTCAGCTCGTCCCATTCTGTGTCAGCTCAGATGCCACGGTGGAAAATGTCAGCTTCATGTCTCCATACGCCGCACACACCCAATGCTGTCCCTCACACCAAACGAACAGTCGCTCAAGAATGCACGTTGACATCATTAAAAACGATGCTGAAAATCTACTGGGCAAAATGTCATTTGCATCTGGAGTTTTTTGTTTTTGTTTTCCTTAAAAAAAGTGACATTTTAGCAAAGCTGTGTTTGAAAATGAAGGTCTTTAGCTCTCAAAACCAGTCAACCAACCAAGTAAACAAAAACTTATCACAGTGGCCCCTGTTCTTATAAGAGTTTTTAGGTAAAAGTTACTTTTGGAAGGATTTGGAAGATATTTGTGGACTTCAGGTTATTTGTAACCAGTCCATAAACTGCAGCATCATGTAATCAAAATAGATTTTCTATCCCGTTTATCTCTTCTCTTTGGTTGCTTTATAAATCTATTACTCATCAGGTCGGATGGTCGACGAAAGCCATTTTTCATTTTGAATAAATGGAACCATAAAACAACTGTATTCATATTGCTTTCTGTAATACTCATGAGATCATACCATCTTAATAGCCTTCTTATTTGAAGGATAGTAAATAAAATTATACTTTTAATCAGAAGCACGCTTACTAAAAATAAAAGAACAGCTATCCTGTGGCACATTATTATAACTGTTTCATTCCATGAAGTCCACTGTCAATCTTTCTAGAAGAGTATCACAGTTTCCATAAGCATTCTGCTGAACTTTTAAAGAACATATTGTTACTCTGTGGACCACTACCATCCTTTCTGAACCTTTTTATGGAGTTTGCTCATATGGTAAGGCCCCTGCAGGCAACTTTCTCCCTCATGCAGGTGTGCCAAGTCCAACTTCAAAGCACCAGATGCAGAGCTTATGACTCCTCCCTATTGGAACAGTAGGAGCAGAAGGAGACTCAGGAATGAAGAGGTGGACTCAAGGAAATACCCTGCCAGTAACTCAGAACTTGTAGGAGGACAAGAGATCAGAGGATTAGGCTATGCAAGGACAGTGCTGATCAAAGACAGGTTTCAGAATGTTCAACATGCTAGAGTATATATGCTACAAAGATATTTGAGCTGAGTTTTGATTTGAATTCGTTTTTTCTTTGTCAGCCCCTTCCCTCTGCCTATCCACTTTCATTTCTCCTATTTTTTATTCTCCTCTTCCTTTTCCTCCTCCCTGCTTCTTCCTCCTTCTGTTCCTCATCCATCTTTTACCTTACCTTCTCCTTTCTGCCTTCACTCCTGCTTTCTCTTCCTTCCCATCCTCTCTTCCTCCTTCCCTTATTCTCTTCTGTTCATTGTCCTTCCTTATTCCTCTTTTTACTATTCCTACTATCTAGCTAGTTTTAACAAGGTACAATTCTGTCAATGCCTGGTACAAGAAAAGGTGACATGAATTCTCGTGTCACTCTCAAATCTGAGGACACATCAAGCAAGCAGTGCCCTTCTGTTCCTCACTTTTGGGTAGATAGATTATATCTCCAGTCAATGACATGGAATCTCCATATTGTACAATGCACTGTAGGAAATGGAAGAAAATATGTAATAGTGATAATCATGAATTTCTGGGAGGCAGGAGCACTAGAGGACCTCCTTCTTCTGTGGAGCACACTGCAGCAGATTCATAGATGGCCTCAGAAGCTGCAGGAAGTGTTAGGAGGAGAGTGCTGCTCCAGAGGAGAAAGGCAGTTGGGCAATGAGGCAGCAGTAATAGGATATGAAGCAATCTTGCATGGCTTATATCAGCAAAAGTCAACATCCCTACTTTGTAGCAGAACTCCAGCAGATCCCGGTGCATGCTTCTTAGAGATGATTCTCTGCTTCATGACTTAGAGTGCAAGGAGAGAAAGTGTTCTGCATCATTATCCCCTAAGTAAAGAGTCACCACCCATTAATTTCCTCAAGGACAAGTGCATGTGACTTTCTCTTTCCATCAGCAGCCCTCTGTATCCCACAGCTCCATGTGGATCTGGGAGGAGTACAAAGGCTAAGTTGGGTGAAGAGCTTGAGGGAAGCTTCTTAGACTGCAACACTCCAGCGTCTGTCATGACTGTTGTGGAAACCTGGGGCAATTCTTTCCCAGGAGCAGAAAATCTGACACCCCTTGCAAATGTTCCCTTCTGCCCTCTTGAGCAAAAACCCATAGGCCATGGCAAAAGCATCAAGTCAGGCTTCATGACGAAAGCAACTCAGTGCATGGTTCCTGCTCATCAGAAAAAGCAAGCTCTTTCCTTAGTGGAAATTCCTTAGCTTCTAGAAGTGAAAGCTGATCTGTTGCATCTTCCCCTTCCATTCTCCTTCCCATGGACAACCTTGATTTCCAGGTTTTTCTCCCCCTCCCCTTTCCATCTAACTTTAGTTTCCTGTCTGAAGTATGAGGAACTGAACTATTTTGTCCTGTGAGCAGTGATGGCTAAAGCAACAGTGGAGCCTCCCTAGACCAGGGATGCACACTCCAGATCTTTGTTGTGGTACCCACAGGGGTATTGCCTCTAGGGATGTGGTCTATTTAGGCTGTCCTGTGGATTGGTCACCCTCGGAATCCCTTAACAGTTCAGTCATGCTAAGAGTTCAGAGTTTGAAAATTGCCCATTCATTGAGAACTCATTACGAACCTATTCTGTGGGGAAGAAGATAGACAAGCCAGAGCAGGGGAAATTGAGCTTATAAAAAAAAGAAGAAAAGATCTGTGGACTGTACAGGTGTGACTCACAACAGTAAGCAGTACGTGCTACCTGGGTTATGATGGAGAGCCAAAGCCTCATGGAAGAAGCAAGCCCCGGCGCCAAGCAGCTTCTGTGTGAGAACATCTAAGCTGAAGCCTTAGCTGTGAGAAATGCTCTGGATACAAAGAGTAACCAATACCAGTTGCTTTCAAACTGAAGACTTTAATGTTGCAAATTAATCACTTTTTCGGTACTTACTCCCATGTTGTGTGCATGGGTACACATGCATGTGCAGGTGCATATGCATGGCTGCACATGTGCATGTGGAAGCCAGAGGGTAACCTTTGGTGTGATTCTTCAGGAGCCACATTCATCTTTTTTGAGTCAAAGTCTCTCACTGGCTTGGAAATTACTTAATTTTAACCTGAGGGCTGTGCAGTGAGCCCCAGGGATGCCCCTGTCTTCTTCTCCCCAGTGCTGGGATTAGAAGTACATGCCACTATGGCAGTTTGTTTTAGCTTATGTTATTTTTTTTGTTCATTTTTATTTATTTATTTGAGAGTGACATAGAGAGAGGCAGAGAGAGAGAGAGAGAGAGAGAGAGAGAGAGAGAGAGAGAGAGAGAGAGAGAATGAGCACTCCAGGGCCTCCAGCCACTGCAAATGAACTCCAGATGCATGCGCCCTCTTGTGCATCTGGTTAACGTGGGTCCTGGGGAATCAAGCCTTGAACCGGGGTCCTTAGCCTTCACAGGCAAGTGCTTAACTGCCAGGCCATCTCTCCAGCCCAAGCTTATGTTATTTTTAATGTGGATTCTAGGGATGGAACTCAGGTCCTTATGTTTGTATGACAAACACTTTACTGACTGAACTATCTCCCTCATCCTTAAAATAGATATTTTTTCCAGAAGCACTAAATTTATGAAATATGAGCATAGTACAAAATCACTATGAAATCAGTTGCTCTTCTAGTTCTGGTAAAGATCCTGGAGAGAGCTTTGTATTTCTCAGTGGTTTTTTTTTTCCTTCTCTGCTTCTCCTTCCACCACTGCAGTGGGGGGTAATCATGCCGCTGACCTTGCTCACTCATTTGAGGGTTGAGATACTAATACATGAAAGAGACTTAGCATACTACCCAGCAGGCGGTTATAAACCAAGGATTGCTAAAAATATTCCTAAACCAATAAGCATCTCTTAGTGTTATTACTGTTGTGTGCATCTGTATTAGTTACTTTTGTTGTTGCTGACAGAATACCTGAAGAAAACATCTTAAAGAAGAGTTTATTTTGGCTTACAGTTTGGGGGCACAGCCCCACGTGGCAGGGAAGGGATAGTGTGATAGGGGCGAGGAAGCCTGCACATTGCTTCTGTCATCTGGAATGCTGATATTCTGCCTGTCTGCTCCTTTGTATTCAGTCACTGGATACTGGTCCATGGTCCATGAACTGATGCTCCCCCCATTTATGATGAGTCTTACCTCAATTAACCCAAACTAGAAAATCCCTCATAGACATACCCAAAGGTATATCTCATAGGTTATTCTAGAGCCTATCAAGTTAACAATAAATATCAACCATCACAGCATTATCTCAATTCCATGCCACTTTTATATTTAATACCATCCCCAAGTCAAGGTAGTCCCCATATAGGAACAGGTATGCTGGGGTAAAAAGAAATTTGGAGTTCAAGTCCCTGCCCTGCCCTTCATGATTTGCTCTGTTGTTTATCTTTGTCACCAGCAAAATGAGGTGGATAACAACAATGATACTGGGAATATGGGATATTGATAACAAAAGAACAAAACCTAATATTCATGGTCACATCTATTGTCTTGTCTTGGGTTTCTGCAGTGTGCCAAGCAGCATGTGACGTTTTCTTTAATTCTCAGTACACTGTGACATGGGCATTAATTTGATTTTCTGATAGACAAAGGAGTCTCTGATGGTTCAGAGTGGTAAGTTCTTTTGTCTGGCCCACATAGCTAGTCAGTTTACATGCCTTGTGCCCATAAAAATGGCTAAAGACTTCTAAGCTATGGTCATCACACCCATAAAACCTTTATTTTGTTATTAAGATGTCTGATCTCAGGCAACAGCACCTAAATGAGCATCAAAAGCCCACCATTTGGGCTGGTGATAGACTCAGTGAACAAAGTGCTAATCATGTAAACATGAGGACCTGAGTTTGAATCCCAAAAATTTATGTTAAAGCTAGGTGTGGTGACACATGCCTGTAATCCAAACAATGGGGAAATGGAGATCTGAGGATCGCTGAGGGTCACTGGCTAGGTAGTCTAGTCATATTGGTGACCACTAGGTTCAGCCAGAGGCACTGTCTCAAAGAACTTTAGGCACCCACTATTAACTTATGGTCTCCATATGCACATGTACACACATATACATGTAACCCCCCACATGCATCTGCACACACACACACACACACACACACACACACACACACACACAAACACACCTGCCAAAAAAAAGCATCCCACAATTGTAATGACCTTTCTTTTAGGCAGAAATAACAGGTACTAGTGATATCAATGCATAGGTGATCTTCTCAGACTCACATTCCAGATTGATATATTTACAGGTATTTTATGCTGTGGTTAGAGACCATGTGAGTTCTGTCTACCTGAGTTCTATTAGAGAGAAGAATGGGTGGATCAAATAATGATCTTGGCACTCTGGGTATAAGTAAGGACATCTGGTCAACCCAGCTGTAATCAGTCCTACTTAGCTACTTCCTACTCCAAGGTTTTCACATCTGTCCTTTTCCTCAATGTTTGGTCTTGTTCTACTGAATCTAAGTGAAAGGGAGAAAATAACTGATTTATTTTCCCCTTAGAAAATAAGTCACTTTTTTTTCTTTTTTACTTCACACCAATTTCTCATTCAATACTTCTACTGGTTCTTTGTGTGAAGTCTTTCTAGCCTCCCCATCTCCAAACAGAGCCTCATTCTAGAGCATTGTTATAATGACATAAAATATATGTTCATTCTTTTCAGTCCACACTTTCAAATGCAAGTATGAATCTCTATGGTTCTTTTGGGGGAGGGTGTCATTTATAAGCTGCTATGCCACAAGACCTTGGCTTAGGAATGATCCTATTTGAAGGATTGTCACTACCCCCCACGCTGCTGCCCTGGATATGAGAAGAAAATTGCATGTTTATCCCACTGTGTGTAGCAACAACACATACTTGCTTATAACGGCAAGCAAATCTTAGATAGGAAAATTCTACTTTAACAAAAGAAATGAAAGACAAGCCCAAGAGTCTTTCTAATAGTAATAACAACAACAATGATGAACCATGAACCACATAAATTTCCTTCAAGTTGAGAACAAAATGACTGTGATAACAGAAGCCTATTTATTAAATTCACTATACAAGGAACTTCTTGGAAAGATGGACCAAAAGGGCTCTGGATTTTAAATCATAGTTGCATCAAATACATTCATATCCAGATTGTTAAGACTGGCCCAAGTTATTCCTGTTGAAATAGCTTTTTTATAGTTGCTTAGGAGTGATTCAATCAGTGTTTGTGGGATAAACGGATGAATGGAAGGATGTATGGCCATATGGAAGGGAGGAGGATGACCAATGAGTGAGTGAATGAATGGATGGCATAGGCCCTAGTATTTCTGACCTCTAGGTTAGGGACCTGGGATAAACTCAGCAGTTTGAGAATCCCACAGAAGTACTATAATCCCCAGATTCTTTTGCAAAAGTCAGCCATGTAGGGACAGCTAGTTTCCAACAAGTTCCCAAAGAAGTGAGTTACTTCCAGGGGACTTTTTGTAACAGTATTTTTATGTCCCCACCAGGGAGGAGTGGGAGGCACAGCCCCAAAGGAAAGCCTACAGCTCACAAATGAAAGGACTTTGTTTCTAAGCAAAGCCAACCCAGCAGGAAGGGCTCTTTGATATGTAAATGACTCCTGATCAGGATTCTCATTTGCTCAGCCCCTCCCCCCAGCTGGAATGCTCTGAGGTGGAGTGGTTTAGTCCCTTCCAGCCTCAGCAGCTCTGGGATCTGCTGGGGGTTATCTTGGTTCTCTTGAGCCCTCCACTTGTCCTCAGGAAAAGCAGGCCATCATTGTCCTTTAGCCCAGGGCTTCTGAAGAGCTACACATAAAGCTCTGGAACCTAAAGAAATACAGACAGCAAAGCACCTCCAGCCAGCTGTGGGATCCTAGTTGGCCAAGGTGCAGGAAAAACCTGGTTCTACTAAGCATATTAGCATATTTGTGTGTGTGTGTGTGTGTGTGTGTGTGTGTGTGTGTGTGTGTACATATGTGTGCAGGTGCATATGAAGATCAGAGGAAACTTTCAGGTGTAGTTCCTCAGGCACTTTCCACCTTTTTTGGCAGAGGGTTCTCTTACTGGCCTAGAGCTAGCCAAATAGGTTAAATTGGCTGGCCAGTGAGCCCCAGGGGCCTACCTGCTTTCTCCCCAGTGCTGGGATTACAGGCTTGTACCATCATACACACACTATATATAGATAATGTTTTGAATGTGGAATTGGGTCCTCCTGTGCTTGCAAGGCAAGTATTTTACTGACTGAACTATCTCCCCACCTTAACTCTTTTTAAAAAAATTTATTTTATTAGATATGGGCATATTTAGTATGTAAACAACACATGTTGGTGCCATCTGTTCCCTCCTCCCTGTCCCTTTTCTGTAGAGGCCTTCCTCACTGGGGATATAGGTCAACCCCATGGGGATTGTGGGTCATGCATTATGGGGGTAGCAGTCAGTTATTGGGAAGAGGCAATGTCTTTGGGAAAAATGTCCCAACTTGTGGCTCAAACAATCTTTCTGTCTCTTCTTTCACAAAATTCCTTGAGCCTTATTGGATGTGTTTTAAGTCTACTTCAGTGATGGGCACCTAGGAGTCTCTGGATCAATGTTTTGGTAGGTCTTGAGTATCCTCAGTGTCTATCTCCTTCACCCTTGTGCTGATATCGGTTCACTGAGAAATCAGCACTCTTGCTCATTTCCCCAATTCCCCTGTGGTTCAGCTGGGGTGGGGGTGAAGTGCTCTAGGCACTTTACCTCTTCAGATCCTGCTCTCATCGGAAAAAGAGAAGAAGAATCTCCAACAGAGAGTGAAGTCAGCGCCAGTTAAATGGGATACCTTTATTAATTTAGAGAGAATTAAAAGGGTGTAGACCCTCTTATATGCCAAGATTAGTGGGAGCTTGACATTGGGGAGCAAAATCGTTATCTGGTTATAATTCTAACTTGTTTCTCAGTTCTGGATATAGTTTCCTTTCCACTGAGTGGGTCTGTTAGCCAATCCAAGAGCAGTTGGTTATCCACCATGGCTGTGTGCCACTATTACACTTGTATGAGAATCATGTCAAGTTGTTTGCTTCCGAGTTGCTTAGACTTTGAGTTACTTGGACAGCTTTCCCCTGAAGCTCATGTAGTGCCTTCCAGCACCAGTTGAGCTAATTGTTTGGGGACTGACTCTTTTCTGGATTCCAACTCGGTCTTTCCATGGTCAATGCCAACAGCCTATGGTACCTTCAGCAGTAGGGTCTTACCATTAACCTCTGCCCACCTTAACTCTTAATCATGTGCTGAATTCTCATGAGCTTCTATAACAAAGATGTATTTATTTTCTTAAAGCAAGGACTTGGGGCTGGAGAGATGGGTTAGTGGTTATGGCATTTGCCTGGAAAGCCTAAGGACCCAGGAGTTCAATTCCTCAGAACTCACATAAGCTACAGGTGGTGCATGCATGTGGAATTTGTTTATGGTGGTTGGAGGCTCTGATATGCCCATTCTCTCTCACCCCTTCCTCTCTCTCAAATGACTAAATAAAATAATAATAAAAAACAAGCACTGGACTGGGTGCAAGCAGTTAAATTCCCTGACTCTATGGTACGTTTGTGTATGTATTTAAATATTGAAACAAATACGTAAAGCTATCCCTGCTTAGCAAAGACAGTGGGCCTGGAGGATAATTCCTTTACCTGGGTCCTGGAGCTTCTCTGAGATGAAATGGAGCCCATACCAAAAGGGAGAACGAATAAACAGAAATGTCAAGCCAATAGTAGAACCAGGGATGGAGGCTCATCTACTGCAAGGCACCGGGAGTACAGAGCCGAGTGTGCTGATGGAGGACGGGGCCTTAAACAGGTGGCACAGGGCTTTGCAAGCTTTGGGAAGGAATTTGGAGGTCATTTCATTTGTCTAGTTTTTTGTACCAAAATCTGGAATCTTGACCTATGGCTGGTTCTGACACCCTAATCACAGGGTAATCTAGGCTTTGTAACCCTTGCTTCCTCAAAGTTTTATACCAGATGAAGGCTAGGCATGTGTCAACATTGCTATGAAAGGACCAACAAGTGCCTGTTCCTCTTCCCTTGTGCTACATGTAGTCTGTCTGGCCAATAATGACAGACGACACTTGTGCTGAGGAGGAAGATATTAAAGGTTTAGATCTCCTTTGGTAAGAGTGGCCTTCGAACCTTGTGTGTCCTCTGTTCAGCTGTTGAGATTGTTATTAAACTTTATGGACCATAAACCCTACAGAAATGAGGAGAGGAAACCAGCACACCATTACCTGAGGATCACAACAGGGGCTATGTCTTATGTCCTGAGCAGCACACACAGTCACTGCACTTACCTCCTGGATTGGGGCTTATTTTAACCTGCAGCCTTCCTATTGTCCTCTGGGAAGAACCTAGCATCCACACAGAAGCTTTCTGGAAAAGATCTTCCACTTAGATGGAATTTCTCCTTCAGAAATCTCAGCACAGGATCTCTTTCCTAAAAGGATGTCCTCTGATATTTATCTCTGTTCACCCTACATAGGGAGACTAGGAGAATGTTAGTTTCTGCTAGAAATAGAAGCTCAGAGAGAACCAAGAGATACCACCCCACATGCCACCTCACCCTGTCGCAAGGATGGAACTCTTGGCAGGAATGGAACTAGTTTCTGATCTGTAGTGCCTGCTGCTGCCCACAGTCTAGCATGCTACCTAGATAGAAGGCCCAGGTGGGCTGGCCCTGGGCTCTGCCCTCAAAACATATAAACCTATTGGATCTTCCTCTTGCATACCTGACTCTGAAGAAAGAATACATTTTGCACAGTGTAAAGGCTGTGGCCTTCTTCCTGCCGTGCTCTCTGGGTTCCCTCTCATCCCTGCTTGGTTACAAGTGAGTGGCTTGTCCTCTCACCCAGCCATGGCGAGGAACTGAATACTACTTCTTGGTCTGAATGGTTTTTCTGCTTGCTTATGCTTTATAGTTTGGGGTAAATTCTCACTTTAATTACATGATTTATTGTCTTGTGGTCTCTGAATCCACCACATGTGTATTTTCCTTACTTTCTAGATCTACCCCGTGGAGGCTTTCTCTAACTCTAGGCCTGCTACCTTGGCAATTACTGTAAACTCAGGGTAACCGTGAATGTGACTCTCTTCACTGCTCATTTCTCCTCTGAAGGCTTTCACTCTGCTATTCTTCCTTAAGTCACCACCATTCTTTTCCATGTGGAAACGCAAGGTGGAAGCCCTGGGTGTTCCTTCTAAATTTCCCTACAAAAGCACCTAAATTCTTCACATGTTTATTCCCTAAAAAAAAATCTCATTTTTTTTGGCTGGGGAGATGGCTTAGCAGTTAAGGCATTTGCCCGCGAACCCTAAGAAACCAGGTTCAATTCCCCAGGACCCATGTTAGCCGAATACACAAGGGGGCGCATGTGTCTGGAGTTCCTTTGCAGTGGTTGGAAGCCCTGGAGTGCCCGTTCTCTCTCTCTCTCTTCCTCTGTTTCTCTCAAATACATAAATAAACCCTTATTTTTTTTTTAAACAACTCTCATGGACTAGTCTGTGTTTTCCACTTGAGTGCATGTTTCCTGCCTTCCATGGGCTTGTGACTGTGCTCTCGCCTTCTCCCTAGATCCCAGTTTCCCTTAAGTAAACCCCACAAATTGTGACTTCACCATAAGTAAACTTAATAATTCAAAATTTATCCTTTTGAGTTCATTTCTTATCAATTCTTTGTTAAAAATAGGACAGGACCCAAAATTGGGGTTTGTAAATTTGAAGGACCTCCTCCTGAACCCCAAAGTTCTGCATCACTACCAGGTGTATAGGGTTCATTCTTTGGACACAAGCATCCTATTTTTAATGGGATAGGAAAGCTGTTCCACGTGTCAGCTTTTCCCAAACAAGCCAGGCAAGTAGGCGCAGGACGAGTTACACGTGTCCAAGGCCAGTGACTGGTTAGGAACCAATAAGTGCTGCCTGGTAAATCATACATTGCAAGTATATTTCCAACTGATTCATTTGCCAGATATGATGCCATTTGCATTGTTATATTTGTGGGATTTCATCTTTCTTCTCAATGTACCTAAGACACTATTGCACCTTAGTTTTGTAGTAAGCTAAAAAAATTTGCAGCTGTAGAAACACTTCACTTAACAACCCTCAAATTCGAGGTGCTGGTAATTTATGCCATTATTATTATCACTGTTAATATGTATAGTTCTTCTTGGTGTTTCTATAGATACTTCTTTTCCTTCTTGGGATAATACTTAGACTTCTTTAAACTCAGACATGGGAAAAGAAACTTGAATGGCAGTATTTTACCAAGGAAGATATTTTAAAGTAAATACATAGTGATTCACTGTCTTCCTTAATAATATGGCCATGGGCTCACATTATGAGGTGGATCCTTCTTCTTGCAGAGTCCAAGGGTTGACATAAACATCTCCCTGCCAACTTGTTTTGCACTTCCCTCTGCTACGTCCCTGATCAAGATATAGGGCTATAATCCGGGCGTGGTGGCGCACACCTTTAATTCCAGCACTCGGGTGGCAGAGGTAGGAAGATTGCCGTGAGTTCAAGGCCACCCTGAGACTACAGAGTTAATTCCAGGTCAGCCTGGACCAGAGGGAGACCCTACCTCGAAAAACAAACAAACAAACAAAAAAAAAAAATAAATAAAAAATAAAAAAAAGATATAGGGCTATAGTAGACAACTTCATGTTCTCTGAGATGAATTTCCAGACCAGGCACAGTTATGGAGGAAGGGATATTTATTGAAGCTTACAGATCCAGAGGAAGTTCCATAATGGCAGAAGAAGCTGGCCCTTCCTTTACAGGTCTAGAGCCAAAAACCCAAAAGCCACATAGCACACTTCAGGAACTTTAGGCAAAATTAGGCACTTTGCATATCTTTAGATTGGAATTTCAAGTCCATTCCCACACCTTAGAGCTGGACCCTAAGATCCACCCAATGATATCTCCTCCAGCCAGGTGGCTGCAGATCTAAATTAAAAACTGTAATAAAACACTGAATATATTGGGGGACATCTATTCAAACTACTACAAGGGGCCACTCCTCAATGCAGCAGAACCATGTCCATTCTTGCTAGAATAAGATGTAGCTTTTTCCAGGACAACATTGGTGACTTACATTCAGATAGGACATTTTCCCATCCCATTCCCTGCCCACAGATCATGTTCCCATTCCACTGCATGGTTGCCCATCATAACCAATCACATATTAGGATATGGCATCCTCATGCTAGTTCGTTAGGTATAGGGAAGTAATCTTTTCTTTTTCTTTTTTTAAATTTTTTTTTGTTCATTTATTTGAGAGTGACAGAGAGAGAGAAAGAGACAGAGAGAGAGAGAGACTGAGAACGGGCATGCCAGTGCCTCCAGCTACAGCAAATGAACTCCAGATGCATGCGCCCCCTTGTGCATCTGGCTAATGTGGGTCCTGGGGAACCGAGCCTCGAACCGGGGTCCTTAGGCTTCACAGGCAAGCACTTAACCACTAAGCCATCTCTCCAGCCCTCTTTTCTTTTTCTTGATGACTGAGGTTGACCTACCGGCCTCTGTAGAGACACAAAGATGTCAGAAGTAACAGTGGTTGAAAGATAGCAAAGTTGGAGGAAAAACAGTGAAAGAATATGACAACCTTTTTTGGCATGTGAATACAGTAAGACACATAAGAAACCTCTCCCATTTATAATGACATGAGACATACCGTGTCATCAGCATGTGAAAAACTCATGGATGGGGCTCATTGTGAATAGTGGTCATCAGGCCTACCTCCAGGGATTCTGCTCATTAATCAAAACTACACAGGCACCCTAGACAGGCCTGGTCATGTGTCTTAGGTTGAGAAGCACTGGCTATAGTATTGAAGTCTGTTACCCTCCCAAGACACAAACACTACATTACAAATCCAATTATGGCCTTCAAAAGTTGTGTGACTTTGGACAAGTTTTCCATTGTGCATGAATCTCAACTCCTCATCCAAGTGGAAAGGATACCATTATGAGATGTTGGCACAAAAACCCATAATTAATATTATTTTTTATTTATAGAAACTGAATAAATCCTCAAAGTTTTGTGAAGCTTTTTCAGATAATTAACATGGGTGCTGATGATAATATGAACTGAAGTCTCGCTGCGTCTTAGGCACCTTGTGTGCTAGACACTTCATTTATATTATCTTTTGCATCCTTACAACGACTCTGTGAGCTGGTTGCTGTCATTTTCTCCACTTTGCAGTGGACAGAAATCTGAGGCTCAGAAAACTTGCCCAGGGTCACATGACCAGGAGCAAGATGTGGAAGCTTTGTCTTCTGTAGCTTATCAGAAGCCCCTTACCTGGGACTCTGCCTGTCCGTCATATTGCTGGTGATCATAAAATGATGCTTTCTCCACACTTCTCTCATTGTCCTGTAGAAGATATAACCAGTAAGATTATATACTCAGCATTGTAATTTAGCATGGTAGTCCAGGGAAAACACCTTGTGGAATTTCATTTCTTATCATTTTATGTCCCTTGTAATTTTCATTTAAGTTCCCCTCTGTAAAAGGCAGTCCCTTCAGCTCTCATAAAACTTTATAGTCTTTAGTTGTGATTAGGCAATGGTAAAATTGATTCTCTAAAACCAACTTCTAGTCAAGTTATGTAATTAGCCAATAAGATAGGCTGAGAGAGTAAGATATACAAGGTTCTCCCTCAAGAGGTCAGACGTATTATCATTGGTCAGATGCTGTATCTTTAAAACACTATCAGCTTGGAAAACACTATCCATTAGCAAGAGATCAGAGCAGTGAGAAACCTCAAAAGGTCACACAGTCCACTCTGAGAGCTCCACAAAGAGCTCAGCATCCCAGAAGGACAATTACCCTTCCATCTCAGGGGCTGTCTGAGACAAAGCACAACAGGTCTGTTTTTTCCTTAGTGAATTAACCCTTTGGAATTCAGTCCTAGCTTTTGCCTCCCACATTTAAAATTTCACATTCCACCCAGCAGAATACATGCTGATTTGGGTCATGGAGTTGCGGTAGCTGAGGCAGTGTTTAGGTGTGAGACTCTGAACTTGAAGAGGAAGGGCTTTTGCTAAGCTTCCTCCCAGGTTTGCTAGTTAGTGCACAAAGGCAGAGGTCTGAGACATCACCACTGCCATTTCTACCTCCTCCAGGCATATAGTTACATCTCCCAACTTCTCATGTTATGCATGGCCATGTGGCCACATCCTGGCTAATGGAATACTGGTTGATGTGATGTTAACCCCTTCCAAAGATTTCTCACAAACACCTTCCCTGCACTGTTCCCCACATCTTTCCCCTGCAGGCTGGATGCCGATGGTGAGATGATAAGGAAAATTGCACATTGAAGATAGTAGGGCACTGAGTTAATGTACAGAGCCAAGCTGTTCATTAATCAGAAACACTACTTATGAACTATATGAAACTTGTGGCAGCTGGGGACCTTAACTAACACCCATGCTGACACCAGTATCTTCGGAAAATTATAGCAGAAGGGCTGATATAGTTCAGGTTGTAAAATGTTTATTTGCCTACCCCACATGAGACCCTAGGTTCAATACTACATAAAAAGGCTTGGGGACATGCATCTGTATTCTCAATCCTTGGGAGTAGAGGCAAAAGGATCAGAAGTTCAAGGGTAGTTTCAGCTACATAGCAAGTTCAAGGACAGCCTAGGCTAGCTGAGACACTATAAAAACAGACCAAATTGTAGCAGAATATTTTTCAATATTGCTGGTCAGATTGAGAATCATGAGATTAAGTCTGGCAAATGTACACTGGCGAGATGGCTTAGCAGTTAAGGTGCTTGTCTGCAAAGCCAAAGGAACGAGGTTCTATTTTGTAGTATCCACCCACATAAAGACAGATGCAAAGGTGGCACATGCATCTGGAGTTCGTTTACAGTGGCTAGAGGCACTGGTGTAGCCATTCTCTCTCTCTCTCTGCCTCTTTCTCTGTTTCACTCACTCACTCTAAAATAAATAAATAATACATTAAAAAGTCTAGCAAATATTAATTTAGCACTACCCTATTATTCTGCTGTGTGGACACTATCCCTTTTCTAGAATTCATGCTAGCAGAATGCTTTTTTCCTTCTTCTGCTGAACATTTGTCTCCATCTAAGCTTGTCCATCTATCTAAGGACTCATTTTTTGCTTGAGTCTTCCCATGACTATAAGCTATAGAAGAATAAGGACCTCTTCAAACTGTTTGCTCTTAAGTCTTCAGCAATTAGAATGGTGCCTTGTATGTAGGAGCTCCCTAAATATTTTCTCATGAATGAATGAATTCTGAATGATGAAGTTGTAACATACATATTTTACTTTTCAAATAGTTCCACATTTATGAAATTTGGTTTTCTTTTCAATGAAGAGGATTTCTGGCATGAATAACTGAATGAGAATCGATGCTGTGGTTTAGTGGAGAGGCATTGAGAATAGGCCAAGAACTCTGCTAAGCACCAAGGACAAGAGGGAAACCAGACAGGCACTGTTCTCCAGAAACCTTGGGTCAGTCAGAGGTGGGGAGATGTAGAATTGGGTATTCTACAGGGAATGTGTCAGGCAGTAAAATGATGGTTTATACCAGACATGCATGAGCTTGATAGCCTGGTCTAGAAGTTGAGTGAAGTTCTGTAGGAAGAGAGATGTTTCCTCAGATGGATTAACAGAAATCTAGTAACTACTCCTACTCAAGTTGCAGACAAAAAGTTGCTGTTCTGGGTTGGGGAGATGTCTCAGTGGCTGAGAGCACTTGCTATACAAGGCATGTGCTCTCTCCCCAGCACCCACATAGAAAGCCAGACATAGCCACACATCCTGTAGCCCTCTTTCCTGGTTTATTCCATACAAACTCAATAGTACATATCTGGAATTCAAAAGAGAAAGATCTTGTCTAAACAGCTTAATTATTATGCTACAGAACAATGAAACTTGACCTACGCTGGCTGGTCTGTTTGTAATGGCTCTGTCCCCTAACCATGCCTGCAGATGAGTTATGCAGAAAGATACAGTAAGTGTGGTCAGTGCATGGTGTTTCAGACTTTAAAAGATAAAAAAAAAACAAAAAAAATTATACTGTGACATAGCTAGATCTTGCTAGCAAAAAAACAAAAATCATACAATATTATCATTCACTGATTCAGAGGACAGTCTGGAAAATTAGTCATAGCTTTCCTACCATTTTACTTTATCATAATTATTATTAACTTTATTTCTATTTATTCATGGTGATAGAGATGAAACCGAGGGCCCCACACTCGCTCTGTTCAAGCTATGTACCATTGAGCTACAGCTTCAGTCCTGGTCCAGGACTCATATCCTGTCCAGAACAACCTTTTAAAATAGCTTCACCATGTTATCTAGCCATCTGCTTGTTGAAGCATTTGCTTATTGAATCACTCTAAATGGGAACCTGGGGCCATTCACAAGTGTTTCTAACTCTGCCCTCTTCTACTTCTGAGTTTTAATCTCTATCACCAGAGTTTATAACAACATGGACACCCAAGGAACAAAAATGGATGGAATCTGAATTTTAATTTTCTATTTCTTCACACACAGAAAACACCCAATGCTCAGTCAATGCCCAGAAATGAAGGCCAATAGCTAAGGATAGTAGGGGCCTTCCTATTCCCCGTCTATTGTTTCAAACCCTAATTAGGAAAAGGGAATTCAGGACCATTGTCTTCTGGGAGTGTGCAGACATGATGTTATCATTGTGTTTACAGAGGTGGTCTTATTCCTAGCACCATGCACTCCCTTATAGATAACTGCCCCATCTTGATAAAGACAATGCTTTCAGTCCAGTCCTAAGCACTCTATCCAGGGAGGGCCTTGAGAGGAAGGCACACATTAACAAACAAGTTTGCAAGCCAGGAAGTTTTAATCAGTCTTTTCTCCTCTGGGAGCTATGATGGATGGAGGCCCTGTTTCATAGGGGTATCCTCTAGATAAAACAATAATATTCAGCTTTCCAGACCCTGGTTCGACAGCTGAACATCATGATTAATCCCCCAAAAGTCAACATAGGAAGACTGGCTAAAGAAGATTTTTTTTTTTTGCTGGGTATAATTAGCCACAGTTATCACTTAGATGAATTTGGGGGAGATTTCTGCTGTCACAGAAAATAAAAACACTGTAAAGGGGGTCAGTCAGGAGAATGACCTTCTATTTTACTATCCCACTCACCCTGAATAACTCTGAAGGAGAAAAGAGAGATTAGTAATAACTGTGCCGGGAAAACTGGCACCATTTGGAATTGACTCACATTAGTAAGGATGAATAGTGATGGTATCTCAAAGAAAGGTGGATGGTGGCTGAAAGGACCAACACTCAAGATTGTCCTCTGTGCAACTGTGTGTGCATATGAACCCACGTACGCACACACACACGCGCTGAAAAAGACAAAAGAGGAGCTGGCAAGATTGCTGAATGGTTAAAGGTGCTTGCTTGCCAAGCTTGACTGCCCAGTTTCAATTCCCCAGTACCCACATAAGCCAAATGGACAAAGTGGCACATCATCTGGAGTTCGTTTACAGTGGCAAGAGGCCCTGACATGTCCATTTCTGCCCCCTATCTCTGCTTGCAAATAAATAAATAAATAAATAAATAAATATTTTTTAAAAAGAAATACTGACATTTCTAAGGGGATTTTATATGCACCTTTACTTTTTTAAAGCCTTTTAAAATATTTTATTTATTTGATAGAGAGAGTAAGAGAGAGAGAGAAATAGACAAATGGAGAGAGAGAAAGTAAGAGATAGAGAGAGGGTGTGCCAGGTCCTCCAGCCACTGCAAACAAACTCCAGACACATGTGCCACTTTGTGCATCCAGCCTTACATGAGTCCTTGGGGATCGAACCTGGGTCCTTTGGCTTTGTAGGCAAGCACCTTAACCACTAAGCAATCTCTCCATCCCCTTCCTTATTCTCTTTTGTAATGAGCCCCTGTCAATTTGTGGCTGAAAACCTGTCTCTTTTCCAGAGTGGCATAATGCATAGGTAGTGTTTCATCCCCACTAATAAGGCAGGGACACCCTCCATCCCAGAGCTGGTACCTCCATTCTGTTATGAGTGTGTTTAAGCATGCCTGCTTTTTCAGTGTAACACATGGCTACTCCTTTGTATATTCAAGGCAGTATTAGAGGTTTTAGCATTAGTTTTATTATAAAGATGATCATAGCTTACATGGATACTGTGCAATTCTCTCCAAGTATTGTGCAGGTTATCTTCATGTATCTTCTGGCCCTCAAGGGGTTTCTCTCACTATCCTCATTTTGTAGATTAGGAACATAATGCTCAGTGGAGTCCAGTGACTTGCCTAAGCTCTGTGTCACAGCACAGAAGTTGGCTTCTTGCTTTACTTTGCTTGGGGCTGTATTAGCCGTGCTTCCGCATCTGAGCTGCCTGTTGCAGCACTACAGAATTCCTGCTGTTTACCACAGAAAGAGGGGAAGGAGGAGGAGGAGCGAGAAGAGGAGGATAAGGATGAGGAGGGGGAAGAAGAGAAAGAGGAGGAGAAGAAAGATGAAAAAGATAGAGAGAAAGAGCAGGAGGAGGAAGAGAAATAGGAGAAGCTTTCTGATGGGGCCCAGGACTGACAAAAGGACTTGGATCTAGGACAGAAATATGGTCATGCTGACAGTGTACATGCAGCCTGGTTAAGTCAAGTCATAGTAACAATCAACAGTCTACTCCTGTGTATCACTTCTGACTCCAAACGTTCCGTGGCTGAGATCCTGTGTTGCCCTGAGCAGTGGAGAAGTGTAAGGTCAGACAAGCTGATAACGACTAGAAGAGTAACCACAGTAACCAACGCCTTTCCAAGGACGGTGGCAGCATGGCTGGGCTCTGCCTATTCCCTCACATGCATTAGTTTATTTGATTTCTTCAGTAGTGTCATGTGCCACTGATATCCTGATTAACCCGTAGAGGGAGGCCCAAAGAAGCGAGGCAACCTGGCTAGTATCAAGCAGAGAGCAAATGTCTAGACTCGGATTGGCACCCAGACTCTTGACTCCAAAATCTTTATCATGGTATGTCTTGCTCCACTGTGTATCACCAGGTCACTATTGGGAGACCATCATCTCTTTAAAGCCATTACTATCCTCTAAAGGTATTTAAAAAAAAAAATTTAGCTGGGTGTGGTGGCGCACGCCTTTAATCCCAGCACTTAGGAGGCAGAGGTAGGTGGATCACCGTGAGTTTGAGGCTACCTTGAGATTACATAGTGAATTCCAGGCGAGCCTGGGCTAGAGTGAGACCGTACCTCAAAAAAAAAACAAAAAAAAATTTATTTATTTATTTATTTATTTATTTATTTATTTATTTATTTGAGAGAGAGAGAGAGAGAATGGGCATGCCAGGGCCTCCAGCCACTGCAAATGAACTCCAGGCGCGTGTGCCCCCTTGTACATCCGGTTAACGTGGGTCCTGAGGAATTGAACCTGGGTCCTTTGGCTTTGCAGACAAATGTCTTAACTGCTAAACAATCCCTCCAGCCCCTAAAAAGTATTTTTAACCTGTAGCAGCTTGAGTTTCATATTGGAGATCTTAAGAGATGAAGCATTGGCCAATGTCTGCAGTTGGCTAGCGATGTACACGTGACTACTTCTGATATTTGAAAAATATCAGCTGGAGATACAAATGACCATGTACACATACTTCTTGTTGTTTGGAAAGGAGGAATTAAGGGGCACTGCATCAGTCAGGCTAGAGGAGGTGTGTGTTGTAACAAATAGCCCCACATTCTCCATGGCTTACAAAAACAAAAGGGCTCCTTCCCACACCTCAGGCCCATCAAAAGCTGGCTGTGCTCCTGGTCTCCCCTGTGCTATGGTCTGGTTAAAGGCAACCAGTGTCTTTAGGACGCTAGAGAAAGGAGACAATATGAGATCTTCATCCTCTCCCTGCAAGTGACACCTGTCATTTCAGCTCTGTTTTATTGGACAATGGGTGATTAGTCTCTCCTGGGCAGGGAGGTATAACCTTCCTGTGGAGCAAAGGAAACAACTGGCACAACGATGTCTCCCCCCCTTGGGGGCTGAGGGGAATCTTGCTTCTTCATGTTTCTTCTCTGCCCTGCTGTCCCAGGTCTGAAGGTCACTGATGACAATAGTTCTCACAACTCAACATTGATCCTGAATGCTATAGGCTCTGCTGTCGGCTCCAGCCCTCCTCTTTAGCCATGAAAGCCCCCAGAAAGCACTTTCTGTTTCTAGGTTTCCTGCCCTCCTGAAATGTCACCCTGGGTGGAAGATTCCTACTTTTACAGGATGCAAAAGAGCACCCTGTCAGCCACATGACCTGCTTGTTCCTGTCTTCGAAACTCTCCTTTGTGCTTCAGAGAAAGTAAAGAGAGATGGAGACACAGAGAGAAAGCGTGACCTACTTTTCATTATCAGCACCATTTCATCTGCAAAACACGACTTTTCTCTTCTTATTACGCTGAGCCTGACAATAAAATGTTTTCCTAAAGACCTGGCTTTGGCTGTCGTCAGGAAGGCCAGGGACTTGTTCAAAACTCTGATGAACTCCATGAGCAAATGATTCCAATTTTTTTTTAACACCATAATTGACTTTCCAACTGTTCTCACTGCCCATGAATAATACGTGGGGTACTTTCCTACAAATATCAGCGGAGAAAAAAAGACAAAACCTGCTCCCACACTAGCTGTTTGCTTGATATTAAGCCTTTGCCAGTCCAATATAGGTCACATTTCCAACCAGATTTTGTGCTTATCTCTACATTACACCTTGTAGCGAGGGAGAAAAAGAGAACTCCTTGACATCTTTTTGAAGAATGGCGCTCTTTAAAAAAACATAAGGGAACTTTTTTTCAAACACTATAATGAGGGTATTCAAGTCTGCAGGCAAAACAGAGCTGTTTAAAAGACATTAGCCTGGAACGTGCACAGTGCCAGCACAGATACAGCCACGTCAAAAGGCCCCGTTTGCTTTGCCATTACTTTTCCCTGACTGAAATCATTTGCTAATGAAAGTTGTTCGCTGACATCATTCCAGCACCTGCCGATGTAGTGAAGATGGGTTTCCCGGTGAGGAGAAGTAGGGGAAAAAATCAGGAGAGCACTTATAATTCTAAAGCATTTAAAGTCTAAGGTAATAGCAACAATGGCTCTTAATATCTTATAATTAGAAAAAAAGGGACCATTTTCAAAGTGCTTTCACAGTCGTTATCTTAATCAAGTCTTGTAAGACCTTCTCCATGTGGATTGAACAACTTCATTCCTCATTCACTGGTGAGGAAATGGAGGGCGGAGAGGTGACAGGGACTCCAGACTTCTGTCAGTGCAAGGGGTTGGGAGAAACACGGGATATTACTCTTCTTGTTGCTGTGCCCCAAAACCTGGCTGGAAGCAACTCTGGGGCAGAAGGTTTATGGGGGCTCACAGTTCCGAGGAGACAGTGGGCTCTGGCATGGTAGGGAAGCAGAAGCATGCAGCAGCAACTTGGTCCATCGTGCTGACTATGGAACAGGAAGGAGGGATGCTGGGGCACTGCTTGCTTTTCCCTTCCTCCCTGTTCATTTCGCCCAGGAGCTTCACTTCTGGGATGCTGCCACCCACATTCAGGGCAGATTTTCCCTGTTCCATTGAACCTCTGGGAGGGAACATTGTCATAGGCACACCCAAAGTTGTGACTCGTGCTCCAGGGATGGCTTTCTTTCTTTTGAAATTACTTATTTATTTGAGAGAAAGAGAGAGAGTAGAAGCCAAGGCGGGGGGGGGGGGCTGTACCAGAGCCTCCTGTCACTGTAAATGAATTCCAGACCTGTGAGCCACTTTATGCATCTGGCATTATATAGGTACTGGGAAATTGAACCCAGGCTTTGCAAGCAAGCACCTTTAACAAACAGCTGAACCCAGCACGGGTTTCATAATCCCATCAGAATGACCACAGAAATTAACCATCCATCACGCATGACTTCCTGGTCAACTTCTTTCAAATGCCATTGCAATAAGCAGAGTGCAGGTCTGGGCTTTTGGTGGGGATTTGTGAAGAGTGAGGAGGCAACCACATTAGAGGACGCTGTCACCAATATTGTCCTCTCTTCTTATGCCCATGACAAGTTTGTTAAGGTGGTTCCTAAAATACTCTCATGCTTGATAATTTACTGAAAAGACTCATTGAAAACTACTAACTGCTCAGTTATAGTTTATTGGAGGGCAGAGATACAGGTTAAAGTCAGCTACAGGACGAGGGATAATGGATGAACGTAGGGTATGTACTGCTCAGCTTCCATGACCCCCTTCCCTGAAGTCAGCACAGGTTTCTCTCCTGGTGGTGTTGTGTGATAATACATGTGGAGCATTGCAGCCAGGGGAGGCCACCTGAACTCCAGTCCATAGAGTCTTGGCTGAGAGCTCATCACGTACACAAAATTGACTGAGTCCACACAGTTGATCTGAGTGACCAGGACAACTAATGCCAGTTGTACCAATTGGAAATATGTTTCCCATCCTAAGCTACTTTGTTGGTGTTTCATGAATGGCCTATTCCCACTTTGATGGATGTGACCAGTCTCTATTCTAAATTACATGAAGAATACCAAGGCTGACACAGGTTCTGGGAAGTGATACTCTATCAGGCACACAAGCCACATTTGTTTTGGTGCAATGTTTATTTTTTAATTTGGCAAGGCTATTCCTGAAGTGGATTTCAATCTCCCTGCTCTCACAGGATGAGACCAAGGCCCACAGGTTTGACCCAACAGCAGGCAACTGATAAAAATGGAGTGTCCCAATCTAGAGTACCATCATACAGTTATCTACCCCATAGTTAATAAGGGCTGGTGAGTTAAGAGCAAGAACTTAAAACGAACATTTTATTTGGCTGGAAATACAAAAATTTTAGAGAAAAATATTCCATATCCATGAGCTATTATTCTTTTCCTTATTCTTTCTCTCCCTCTGCCTTGTTTACACTAGCCTCATTCCACCAAAACTCCACTACCACCACCACCATCATTGTGGCGGCTAATCTCTGTTGTCAACTCAATTAGATCTAGAATCACCTAGAAGAAAAATCTCTGGGCTTGTCTTTGAGAAAGTTTCCAGATTAGATTAACTAAAGTAGGGAGACCCACCCCAACTGTGAATAGCAGTATTCCATGGACTGTAGGTCCCCTGTTTAATAAAGGGAGCAATAGTACTCATGGCTCTCCACTTCCTGCCTGTGGACTCAGTGTGACCCGCTGCCTCAAGCCCCTGCCACCATGGCTTTCCTGCCAGGGCTGTAACTTCAAACTATGAGCCATTATAAACCCTTCCTTCCTTAGATTGCTTTTTCTTTTGAGGCATTTCATCACAGCAAGAAAAGTAACTAATACTACTGTCACCATCATTTCTATTCCAGCCCCAGTCCCAAAACAGCAGTCATACTCTATGATGTACATCCTCCATCCTGTTTGTCACACTGTGAGTCTCCCTTTCCTGATATCTGCTCTATGTTTGGTCTTATTTTTCTCTTAGAGGTAAGAGGCAGGTCATCATCAACTTTGTTTTGTAAGAAATAGTTTTCTAACTTCTGTATGTATCATACATGTGAACTTGTAATTTATGATGTGTCTGCAGTTTTTTTCTGGCAACTCTCTGGGTGAGAGGAGGTGAATGTACTCTTCTATGAATCAAATACTTTTCCTATTGGAGAGAAAAGTCATGTGAACTTGAGTCTTCCAGAATAATTAGCTTTGTTCTGTGCTTTAGAAATGCCTGAGGGAAGATCCATGGGTTTCACAAATGGAGGTCTGGGCTGATTGCTAGGAATTACTAAGCTATTGACAAGGTCTTGCGTAGAGTAGAGGAAGGCCACACAGGCTGGGGAAATACGTGCAGGTCTTTGTAGCTTGGGCTTGAAGTACTGAACTCCAACACACCGGAGAAAAGAGCTCTTTATGCGCTTGTGTCAGTTACATGCCACCTTGAGATTAGCAGGTTTGGCTGCTTAAGTTTACTTTGGGGATACATATAAAAGCTTGAAATCTGGAACTTGCTATCATTATGTCATAATCAAAAGTGGAACTTCCACCAAGAATGTTTTATTAAAAAATTAGAACAGTGGCAAGATGAACAGATTTTAGATTTGGAGTCTAATGTATCCTACTAGAAACTTATGTCTGCTAATATTAACTAGTTGTCCTTTAGTAGAGAGAAAGTGACAAGACCACTTGGCTGTCCAGTGTCTTTTTTTTTTAATCTTATTGTGTGTGTGTGTATGTGCATATGTGTGTGTGCATATTGGCATGTTTGTGTTGGTACACGTACTTGTGTGTCCCTGTGTGTGTGAAGGCCA
This sequence comes from Jaculus jaculus, assembly GCF_020740685.1. Classification (NCBI taxonomy): domain Eukaryota; kingdom Metazoa; phylum Chordata; class Mammalia; order Rodentia; family Dipodidae; genus Jaculus; species Jaculus jaculus. Next base: position 267,229,746 of record NC_059102.1, read on the forward strand.
GAGGACCAGTATTTATCCTCAGTAATGACACCCAACTCTGTGCGGGAGCTGTCACTGGCCTGGAGCTTGACAAGTAGGCTAGATTGGCAGGCCAACAAACGCCAAGGATCTCCTTGTCTCCTCCTCCACAGGGCTGGGTTATAAATGTGTGCCACCATGTCTGGCTTTTTTACATAGGTTCTGGAGGCTGGAGGCAGGTCAGCATGCATGTGAGGTAAGCACTTTGCTCACTGAGCAATCTCCCCAGCCCACCAGTTCCTTTATTTGTAGAACACCTCCATCATTGTTGGCAGAACAATAAATGCAAATATTAGTAAAATACTTATTGCAATGCTTGTGCATGTCTAGAAAGTATGAATTTCCATTCCCATTATTCACCTGACATTTATTTGTTGGCTTCTGTGTGTGAATAACCATTATGCCTTGAACAAACTTGCAGCCAAGCCATCCTGCAGGGTTTGTTATACAGCCACCATCAGTATAAATATCCCTCTAACAGGATGGTTTTGTAAGTCTGTTATATCACAATGCATTGCAGTTGTTGGCTTAACACTGGTACAAATGTGTCTGTAGCCCTCATCAGATCTCACACTCACTGGGCTCTCAAAGTTTATTATTAAAATGTGGATACCCAGAAGCAGGGGAAATGATTTGGTTAGGAAAGTGCTTGCCACAGCAGGCATGAGGACCTGAGTTTGGAGCCCAGCACCCGTGTAAAAGACAGACATGGTGCCGTGAGCCTGTAATCCCAGTGCTGGGGAGGCAGATACAGGAGAATCACTAGGTCTTGCTGGCTAGCCAGCCTGGCTGAATTAGGGAGTTCAGTGAGAGGCCCAGCTGAAAGAAAATAAGGCAGAAAGTGATTGGGAAATGAACATTCACACATGTGCATACACACACTTACAAGTACACAGCCCGAAAAGAAAGTAAATATGCTATCTCTTCTGTCTTCTGCAAAACCTACCGATTGGCTAAGCCTGTCTAGGCCACATGATCAAGGCTTATCTTGCTGCCACTGGGTGGCAGCATGTTGTGATTAAGAAAACAACCCTTCAACTCTTCAGAGCATAAACATATTTATAAAATGGCATGAAAATGAGATCTATACTTCTCAGTCATTGTTTGAAAGGACAGCTCTTAGTCAATGATGTCTGAGGCAATAATTCCATCATTGGTGTTAATGAATTCTTTCCTCATACTTTTGAAGCATCCTGCTTGAAGTTACAGTTTTCTTCACCAGAATCTTAGTTATCTACTTATCTCCAGTGGAGAAGCCATTACTCTGCAATAGAAAGGACAGTTTTGGAAAGAGGAAATATATTTTAACATATATCACAGCTTTATGAAACTATAGAGAATGTTTTTTTTCTATCCCTTGATGAAAACCAGGCTTTCACACCTGTCCTTGCCAAGAAATGAAAAGGGAAGTCTCTTGTCTTCAGAGAGCCAGTATAATTTCCTTGTTTCTTTTGAGGGTGATGATGCTTGCTCTTGCTAAACGATGCTCTGTGCAGCCATAAAACAGTGCTATAAGGAAGGTGACCTGGCTGTAGTGTTGGTCCAAGCCTACCAGGGTTTAGCCATTTCATTTCTTTGTGGTGCAGATGATGGAACCCAGGGTTTTTCTTGTGCTAAGCCAGTGCTCTGCACCTGAGCTACATCCTCAGCTCTGGTCATTTCTTGATTTTTTTTTTTTATTTGCTCTTCCTTGCCTATCTCAAGAGTGAGGATGGATATGGAATTATTTTGGACCATGAATGGCTAGGCAAGAGATCAAGAAGGAATAGGGCAAGGGGGAGCTAAGTATAAATTATTGAGCTTGAGATCCACACTTAGAGACATTGGGAAATCCTAAGAAAACCCCGTGGAGCCTGCCCAGAGTAAATGTAATTATCCATCATCTCCCGTAAACTTCCAAGTTTGCAAATATGGTTTTGGTACCATTTCTTGGAAAGACCACAGCATGATGAGGTTACAGAATTTAGGAACCCATGCTCTGGCATTTTGCAGAGTGAGCAGACTCGTCTCTGCAGATGTTTTGTGATGCTGAAGTGGTAGGTAGGTTCCTTCTTGTAATTTTAACAAGGGCTAATGCTGAGATGCCAGGCAGCATGCTCTACCAGGGACCATGCCTGTTCACATTCTGTTGGGAAGGTTACTTTTGCTTCTAAAAGACTTGATGGAGGCAACATGGATTTCTGGAAAGAGCCCTGGTCTGGTCATCCAGAGAGCTCTTTCTTATCTTGCCTCCAGCTAGGGACTGGGGTGTAGGGTGGGGTCCTTGAAGAAGCCACACTGGCCAGCCTGGGGAGATGGCTTAGTGGATAAAGTGCTTGACACACAGCATGACGACTTGTTTGGATCCCCACCACCCACGTAAAATGCCAGATGTGGTGGTGTGGTCCTATAATTCTCGTGAACAGGAGGTGGAGACAGAAAATCCTTGGGGTAGACTAGCTAGACTAGCTGAATGAGAAGCTCTGGCTTCAACAACACGCCATCTCAAAGAATAAAATGGAGACCAATGGAGAAAGACCCTTGGATGTCTGGCCTCCATGCACATATGAACACGTGCACCTGCACACACGTGTGCACACATAGGAACATGCATATAAACACCAATCCCGCCCCCCCCAAATCCTTGCAGTGTCCCATACCCAAGTCTGAATTCTTCCTGTATGAACTAAGCCTTGCTTTGAGGAAGGAATGAGCAGGCCCTTCCCTGCCTGGGAGGGTGTCACTGGGACATGACAATATCCACGCTTGAGCATCCTGGAGAGAGCACAGATACCTGCTTCCAGAAGATCCCCACCCTCCCCTACCCCATCTGTTTGTGTCCAGGTGACCTTGGGCAAGTCTCACATTCGTCAGAGTTTTGTTGCCTTCAGATATGAATCAGGAATAAGAATTATAAGATTGGCCAGTCTGGGATGATGTAGTGAATTCCAGATCAGCCTGGGCTAGAACAAGACCCCACCAGAAAAACAAACAAACAAACAGAAACAAAACAAACAAAAAACAACAACAACAAAAAAAACAAAAGAATCATAAGATTGGCTTTGGGTTGCTTCAAAGTAAAGTAAAAGGGCATGGCTATGTATGACCATCAATCAATATTATTCTTTCTGCTATTATGACATGCATCTGTCTGTAAGTGCCCTGAGCCAGAGATTGTCAACTCCTTGTGTTGACCCAGGATGCAGGCCAAAGCCTACCTTGAGGTAGGTGGTAGATGTCTGTTTCTCGGGTGTCTGAGTTCAGGAACTGTGTGAACCCTAGCACAGGGGCTAGCGACAGCTCACCACCATCTGCAATGGTGTATTTTTCTTTAAATTCAAGCTGGGGAGGAGGAAGGTAATTAAGGCATCATTACCAGACTTAATCAAGCACTTATTTATTGAGCTTTCTGGTGCCAAGGACTGTATCTTTTGTTCCTGATGTTTAGTTTCATTTCATGTCCAATGCAGGGCAGTTTGCCTGCATCACCTTCAATAAGTGTTTTCTTTAAGGCCAGATTAAGTGGGAATTTCTCTAAACTTTGTCTACTTTTCTAACTTTCAAATTCAGTGATTTTTTTTTTTTCTCCTGATACATATCCTGGGCTATTCCTTTTGCTTATGTGTGTAGAGATTTATGCTTGAAGCTGGATAGTCTGAATCATGTGTGTGTGTGTGTCTGTGTGTGTGTATGAGAGAGAGAAAGAGAGAGACAGAGAGGAAGAGAAAGGGGGGAAGACAGAGATGAAATGAGGTCTTTTTTGAATGCATAAACAAGAACAAAGGCCACAATCTCAGGTCTTAGATATGGTGGTTTCCATATTTGGGTCTCATTAAAATCATGAATTTAATAATAAAGTGTTTAGACCGATGCTTTCCCCACCTTTTGTTATTAATATTTTTCTTCTTCTGAAGTGAATACTGATTTTTTTTTGGCTTCAATATTTGATGCTCTGGGGCCCTGTTCAGATAGTTGTCAATATACTTCCTAAATAGGTGACATGAAAGAAATTCTCAGATGTTCCTTTGACATACTGGGAAAAAAATAGGGAAGACAAAATAAAAGCACTTGGTAGATTCGTCTCTCTTTCATCAACACTTTTATGGGCTTGCGCTGCTAGGTTTGTGTAATGTTGCGAATAAAACACGGTTTAAGTGATCATGCAAACCTCAGTCTGAGAAAATCAAAAGATATGAACTTGAACCTGAGCTTCCCTGACAGGAGAATTACAGTGTGTTTCAACCCGAAGGCTTCATTTGTGTTAAATTTACAATTATCTTCCCCTAACAGTAATAGCAATTGCAAGTGTCCCTTTGCATTGAACTGTTTGTTAACTTCATGGAGATGCCTGTTTACAACACGTATACATACATGTTTCAGTATATATTAATGCAGTCCCATAGTTACATGGGATTTTTAAGGAATTTCCCTTTACTTTCAAATCATTGCACAGAATATCCGAGTAGACATTATGTCAAAATAATCAGAACATATTTAACACTCTCTCAGAAATCCATTTAAGAATAAGAACATGGTCTAGGGGTGATTTTCAGACCATAAATTGAAGTGTAAATATTCAAATTATTTTCATAAAGTATTCCATTCTGTTGGGCTTTTATGTTATCGTACAGTGATTTTTTTGTATTTAAGCTTTCTAGCAGTTCTCTCTTTTTAAGAGCCTCAAGTGTCCCATAAAAAGCAAATACTTGAATTTTCAGTTTCTGGGTACAGCATATTTTTCCTTCTGCTCGCCTTATTTTTATAACGGTGATTTATAAAGACATTACCAAAGAAAAGGAAAGGAGGATTTTTGAAGAGGAACTGCTGTATAACACTGCTTAAAAAATCTATTTCCAATGCTAAAGAGATGGGGGAAATCCTGGCGCAATATCAGAATCTCATGTGGGATCCAAGGTGGACATACCTTGAGTCATTATCTCCCAGAAATATTTATTGAGCCTGGTGGAGGAGGGCAGGATCAGATTGCCAGGGGCCCCATCTCCATTTCCGAGTGGGTTGAGGTGAGGCAGAAAGGCCAACATCGACTGCCTGCAGGGAGCCCCTGGAAAAGTCAACATTCAGAAAACAGCTGGGCGGTGTATCAGTTATTAAAATGCTTGCCAACTTGCACAAAGCCCTGTGTTCAGCCACCAGTACCTGGTAACTCAGCAATGGTAGTCTGTGCCTGTAACCCTAGCCATGGGAGGTTGAAATGGGAGGATAAGGAGTTTAATACCAGCCTCTGTTACATAACATGTTGGAATCCAGCCTGAGCTACCTGAGATCTTGTTCTGCCCCCCAAAAAAAGAAAGAAAGGAAGGAAAAGAAAAACGGGGTAAGAAGGAAATACAAAAGGAAAGAAAGAAAGAAAGAAAGAAAGAAAGAAAGAAAGAAAGAAAGAAAGAAAGAAAAGAAAAGAGCTATAAATCCATGCCTAGTGTAACATACATGTAATCCCAGTGACTCAGGAGGCTCAGACAAGAATATCACATGTTCATGTCCACACTGATAAACTTAATGAGCCCCTACCTCAAGATAAAAAAATTTAAAAAAAATGATTAGGTTTTGGTCCAGTGATTAAGCACTCACCAAGTGCACATGAGGCACTAGATTCAATCTTCATTACCACAAAAAGCATTAAAAAAAAATTTGCCGGGCATGGTGGCACACACCTTTAATCCCAGCCCTCGGGAGGCAGAGGTAGGAGGATCACCATGAGTTTGAGGCCACCCTGAAACTACACAGTGAGTTCCAGGCCAGTTTGGGATAGAGTGAGAACCTACTTCAAAAACTATATATAAAAAAAAAAAAGTATGAGGAGTTAGAGAGTTTACTCAGTGGTTAAAGGCACTTGTTTGAAAGCCTGGTGGCCTGGGCTTGATTCCCTAGTACCCATGTAAGGCCAGAAGTATCTGAAGTTCATTTGTAGGAGCAAGAGACGCTGACACACCTATTCTCACTCTCTCTCTCCTTGGAAATAAATGATAAAATATTCTTTTAGGTGGAGTGTGGTGGTGCATGCCTTTAATCCCAGCACTCAGGAGGCTGTGAATTCAAGACCAGCCTGAGACTACATAATGAATTCAGGTCAGCCTGAGCTAGAGAAAACATTGTACCTCGAACAAAGGTGTTTTGTTGTTGTTGTTGTTTTGTTTTTAGTATATGAAGAAAGTGGCAGGAGGAGGCTACAGGGTTACAGGGAGTATGTCAAAGATGGCCAGATCCTCCCTCAATAATGTAGTAAGCCAAGGAAGACAGGAAGTCTGGGAATGCTGTTGTGTACGGATGCTTTGCTTCTGGATACCCCATCCATCCTTTCCTTGGAACTGGATTTTCCAAGCGGTGCTTGACAGCGCAGAGTAAAGCTCTATACTCTACATTCTCTTGCAGCCTCTGTAACGATGTGACGAGTTCTAGCCAATGGGAAAGTTGGAAAGGCCTTGTGGGCATTGAGCACAGTCCACAGAGGAAGCCTGCCTCCTTGCTCTCTTGTTCCCCATCCTGCTGCCTGGGATGTGGCCATGGGATATGAGAGAGGAGTAAGGCTATGAATGGAGAGAGTGGATTCCTAAAACCATGCCATATTCCCATAGTTTGGACAGGTTAGTCTAGTATCTTTATATTATTTTCTTTTTAGAGACAGAGAGAGAGAGAGAGAGAATTGGTGTGCCAGGGCCTCAGCCACTGAAATAGAACTCCAAACTCTTGTGCCACCTAATGGGCATATATGACCTTACGTTTGCCTCACCTTTGGCTGTCTGGTGGACTGGGGTTTGAAAAGTTGAGCATGGGTCCTTCGGCTTCTCAGGCAAGCACCTTAACCATTAACCCATCTCTCTAGCCCCTCTTTATATTATATTTTAAAATATTTTACTTACTGGGCTGGAGAGATGGCTTAGCGGTCAAGCGCTTGCCTGTGAAGCCTAAGGACCCCGGTAGGAAGCTCAGTTCCCCAGGACCCACGTTAGCCAGATGCACAAGGGGGCGCACGCGTCTGGAGTTCGTTTGCAGTGGCTGGAAGCCCTGGCGTTCCCATTCTTTCTCTCTTCCTCTCCTCTCTCTCTCTCTCTCTCTCTCCCTCTCTCTTGCTCTCACTGTCAAATAAATAAATAAAGCTAAAACAAACCAAGAAAATATTTTTTAAAAAATATTTTATTTATTTATTGGGGTTATGGGCATGCCAGGGCCTCTAGCCACTGCAAATGAACACTGGATACATATGCCTCCTTGTGCATCTGGGTTATGTGGGTAGTGGGGAATCTAACCTGGTCTTCAGGATTCCCAGGCAATCACCCTAACTGCTAAGCCATCTCTCCAGCCTCTATTTGTATACATATATATATTTAAAAATATTAACTTCTTGGGTTTGAAGCCACTTTTGTTCAGGTTTTCTGCTAACTGGTCAATCCTATTGAGCAGGCTTTTCAGGACAAATAGTGGGAAGATAATGAACGAGTAAAAGAAGGAGAAGCACTCATTGGAGAGTCCTGGTAAGTTCCCTGCTGTCATTGAGACATCTAATCCAAACATCCTTGTTAAGCACTCATGGTTCATGGGCCAGATGCTGTGAGAGACCCTGAGATGACAACAAACAAATTGAATGGCAGTTAAGTGTGAGAAAGCTTTTCATTCGCTTAGTTCTGGGTTCATGGCCAGGACCCGGTACTAACAAGTACCATAACAAACCTATTCATGCCACAAGCTGCCTCAGTTTCCTCCTATTTAAAAGAGAGAGAGAGATACCACATTTACCTTCTATGGTTGCTGTGGGTATCACATGAGAAAATGCCTATGAAGTGTTTTACATACTGACTGGCATTGGTAGCTAAGAATTTTGTAGACTTTAATGAAATAAAAATAAAAGATCTCATTATTGCTCACAAGGAGCTGACACTCTCAGAAGGATGATGGAGCTCTACTCACATAATTAGACACTGTCCGTTCCATAATATTGGAGAAGCTACATATAATATACATTCAGTAATGTAGGAGAAGCCAGCCCCTGGGCATGCTATACAGTGAGGAGGACAGGGTCCCAACTCAGCATGCTCTGAGAACTCTGAACATGCACAACAGTTAAGAAAGTCCTCCATCCCCCCCACTTTACTTTTTGATTTGAGATGAATGGGCATTGGCTTTGCTGGGAAAATGAAAGATAGGGAAGAATGGCAGAGGGAAAGCAAAGAGCCCTCAGCACCACAGGTCTTCATGTGAGAAATGAAAATCAACCTGTACACAAAATACTTTTGCTGGTGTGGAGCCCTGTGGCTCAACATTTCTCAACTAGCTATGACTACTGTGTGCTTTAAGGACAAAGGTTTGTGCATGTGGGGGGAACAAAGACCATGATTTCATGATCTCTGACCAGGAGAAAGCAAAACAGATGGCCTCATGGAGGAGGAAGATAGAAAGATAGCTAGATGGAACAGTGTGGAATCTGCTGTCATGGGGTCACTAATGAGTCTGGAAGGAGTGCAGAGGGAAAGGGTGTGATTTTTGTCCAGTGAGACAAACACAGAGAAAACACCAAGGCAGAAGTTAAAAGATACATCTGGGGTAGTAAAGTCATTGAAGAGCCATGGGTTGGGCCCCCAGCCCTTCGAGCATAGAGGGGGAGCTGTTTCTTTTAAGATGCTATTGAATTCTATATGGAAACTCCTCAGAAGGTGCCCAGATATCTGGGTATAGTCACCCAGCTGTTTCTTAACTGACCATGCCCATGACCTGTGGCTGCCCTTGAGATGATCCCAGGTGCCCTGTGGGCTGTTTCACTGCCCTGGCATTTTTCTCTACATAGACACAGCCTATGCCTGGATAAGAACATGCTGTGTAAGATGGTTCTTTTTTACCTCACCCCTCGAAATGCACAACCCCACAACCACAGATAGATTCCAGATGCCATTCTCCTGCTCTCTCAAACCTTGAAGTGGGTCCTGCCAGCAGGCACACCTGCCAAAGAAAATGCTGTCCTCGAAATGTTCCTGGCATGGCTCTCAAGAGGTGCCGGCCCACTAGGATGGGAATTGCTGACCTCCCTGAAAGAGAAGTCGGCACAGCTGCAGCCATCAGGGTGACGTCCCTCCCCAGTGGAATGAAAACACACTTCACCCACATCACAGAGAGCCCACCCCAACTGACACTCACAGCCCAAGAAGTGCTGGCTTCTCGAAATGACCTACCCAGAAAGAGGTGGCTATGTAGCTCCTGGCTCTCCCAGACCCTGTATAGACAAGGCAAAATGCAAACAGGTATTTGGAGTGTGGAGGACATTGTGAACTATGTAGCATCACCCGGCGTGAGAATGTGGCACAAGGTGAGCCCTGCCCCATTCAGATCCCTGCTCAGATGATTCCCTGCCTTTCCAAGAGGATTGTAGGCATTGGGCTCAGCCAGACATTTTCTACAGGCTAGAAATCTGTATTGGTGCAGCAGAGCTCAGAAGGCAAAGGCAAAGGTCCTTTCTTGGAGCACTTTCTTCCAGAGGACAAACTCTGGAGAGATTTTTTTTTTTTTATTAACATTTTCCATGATTATAAAATATATCCCATGGTAATTCCCTCCCTCCCCACCCCCACACTTTCCCATTTGAAATTCCATTCTGGAGAGATTTTTTAAAAAAAATATATTTATTTATTCATGTAAGAGAGAGAAAGGATGGAGATAGAGAATGAATGGGTGCACCAGGGCCTCTAGCCACTGCAAACAAACTCCGGATGCATGCGCCCACTTGTGTATCTGGCTTACATGGGTCCTGGAGATTCAAACAGGGAACCTTTGGCTTTACAAGCAAACATCTTAACTGCTAAGCCATGGAGAGATATTTTTTTCAATTTTTTTATTACTTAGTTTTATACTCAGTGAATAAAGTCAAGTTGGTACCATTGTTAGCCTACTCCCTGTCTTCCCCCCTCCCCCTGGCCCCTCCTTGTTGAGGTATATGGGTCATGACTTGTGGGGTTAGCCCTCAGTTATGGGTAGGAGGAAATGTCTCTGTGTATCATGACCCAACATATGGTTCTGACATTCTTTCTGCCCCCTCTTCTGCATATTTTCCTGAGCCATGTAGGGTTCATTTTAGGTCTGCTTCAGTGATGAGGTCTTGGGAGCTTCTGTATCTCTGGATATCTGGTTTGGTAGGAGTTAACAGTTATCTGTGTTGATCTCCTTCACCCTTGTGCTGGGTATTGGGTTCACCAAGAAAACAACACCTTTGCTTGTTTCACCAATTATTCTTAGTTTCAGCTGGGGCTCTTTTGAGGTATGATGGGGTGGTTCTCTCCTTAGCATCTACATCTGTCTGAAAAAGAGAAGCAAATTCTCTGACAGAGAATAAAGTTAGCACAAGATAAATAGAATAACCTTTATTTTATAAAGAGAGAATTTAATAGGTGTAGGCCCTCTTGTAGCCCACGAGTGGTGGTAGCTTGATAATGGAGAGCAGGCTCATTCTTGGATATGGTTCTGACTTGTTTCCCAGCTCTAGCTATGGGTTCTGTTCCACTGAGCAGATCAGTTAGCCAAATCAAGAGCAGTTGGTTTCCCACCATGGTGGTGCACCACTATTGCACTTGTGTGAGCATCATAACAGGTTATTTGCTGCTAAGTAGGTTAGACCATGGATTGCTTGGACAGATATTGGTCATTTTTCCCCCAGTCTCCCATGTAGCACCTTCTGGCATTAGAAACACTGATTGTCTAGGGACTGAGTCTATTCCAGCTTCCAGTCATGTCACTCCATGTTATATGTCGACTGCATATGGTCTTCAGCAGTAGGGTTTTACCACTAACCATTGGTGGGTCATCAAGTACTCTGACAGAAATCTGTCATTCTTTTAGGAAAACTTGTAGGCCTCTCTGATCAAAAGCTCATTGTGGATGATAACCACCTTCTGGTACTAGGAGTTACAGGTCAGTGCCCATGAAGAGAAGGAAGAAAAAGATAAATAATATCAAAGAGTTAGAGAGAAGAGGGAGAGAGAGAGAGAAGTTGTAGAGGATTAAGGTCAGTCTTCATTGTACTCTCTCCAGTGCCTTGTGATGCAGGTGTTCCCTCTAAGGACCTGGTGAAGGTTCAACCATTTGGTTTGCCTTTTAGGATGTGGAATTTTATGGTACCATTGTCATTTGTGTCCCCCACCCCCTTTCTTGCCCTCCCCTCCTCACCACCCACCATATTGTCCGGGCCTTGAGATGCTTACTGGGTATGTCGCCATCTTGGATAGATTCAGATTAGGTACTGTAGATGAGTGACACTATGTGGTGATTATCTTTCTGTGATTAGGTAAATTCACTTAGAATGATCTGTTCAATGTTCAACCATTTTTTTTTCTTCAAATTTCATTGTGTTGTTTTTTCTTACTGCTGTGTAGAATTCCATCATATAGATATACCACATCTTAGTTATCCATTCATCTAGTGATGGACATCTGGACTGATTCCAGCTCTTAGCTATTATGAGTTGAACTGCTATAAATATGGTTCATCAAATCTCTCTGGACTATTTGGAGGTTTTAGGGTACATGTCCAGTAAGGGAATAACTGGGCCTGTTGGTAACTGCATAGACAACTTTTTAAGGAGTCTCTATATTGCTTTCCAAAGTGGTTGTACCATCTTACATTCCAACCAATGGTGGATTAGGGTTCCTATTTCTCCACATCCTTGCCAGCATTTATTTTCATTTGATTTTCTTGATGTTTGCTGTCCTTACTGGAGTAAGGTAGAATGTCATCGTTGTTTTAATTTGCATTTCCCCGATTATTAGGGATGATGAACATTTTCTTAAGTGTGTGTTTGCCATTTGTATTTCTTCCTCTGTAAACTGCCTGTCCAACTCTTTGTCCCATTTTGTGAGTGGGTTGTTTGAATTTTTATTGTTTAGGTTCATGAGTTCTTTGTAGATTCTAGAGATAAGGCCTCTGTCAGTTGGATATTCAGCAAATATTTTTCCCATTCTGTGGGTAATCTATTGGCTTTGCTTATTGTATGTTTGTCTGTGAAGAAATTCTTCAGCTTCATGTGATCCCATTGGTTGAGTGATTGTTTAAGGTCCTGCGATACTAGGATTTTGTTAGGAAACCTTTTTCCATTCTTGGTTTTTCTTTTTTTTTTTTTAATTAATTAATTATTTATTTATTTGAGAGCAACAGAGAGAGAAAGAGGGGGAGACAGAGACAGAGACAGAGAGAGAATGAATGGGCGCGCCAGGGCCTCCAACCACTGCAAACGAACTCCAGACACGTGCATCCCCTTGTGCATCTGGCTAACGTGGGTCCTGGGGAATCGAGCCTTGAACCAGGGTCCTTAGGCTTCCCAGGCAAGTGCTTAACCGCTAAGCCATCTCTCCAGCCCCCTTTTTCCATTCTTATATCTTGGAAAGTTCCTCCTATATTTTCTTCCAGTAGTAGCTGAGTTTCTGGTCTTATATTGAGGTCTTTGATCCATTTGTCCTTGAGTGTTGTGCATGGCAAGTTGTGTGGATCAAGTTTCAATTTCCTGCATATGGTTATCTAGTTTGTCCAGCACCATTTGTTGAAGATGTCGTCTCTTTCCCAGGTGTTTATTGTTAGGGCCTTTGTTAAATATCAAGTAGCAGTAGTTGCTTGACTCAAAGTCTGGGTCCTCAATTCTATTCCATTGGTCTATACTCCTGTTTTTATGCAAGTACCATGCTGTTTTAATTACTATGGTTTTGCAATATATCTTTTTTTCTCAATTTTTATTAACATGTTCTATGATTATAAAAAGTATCCCATGGTAATACCCTCTCTCTCCCCCTCCCACTTTCCCCAAATTCCATTCTCCATCATATCCCCTCCCCATCTCAATCAGTCTCTCTTTTATTTTCATGTCATGGTCTTTTCCTCCTCTTATGATGGTCTTGTGTAGGTAGTGTCAGGCACTATGAGGTCATGGATATCCAGGCCATTTTATGTCTGGAGGGAGCACGTTGTAACAAGTCCTACCCTTCCTTTGGTTCTTACATTCTTTCCACCACCTCTTCCACATTAGACCCTGAGTCTTGGAAGGTGTGATCGAGATGTTACTCAGTACTCCAGTCACTTCTTTCCAGCACTATGATACCTTCTGAGTCATCCCATGTTCACTGCCATCTGAAATGAGAAGATTCTCTACCCAAAGTGAGAGTAGCATTAATATAAGGGTATAAATATTAAGAGAAGTGCTTACTGGGCTGTTTGATCAGCATAGTATATACATTTTCCCAGACATCAGCATATGTTACACCCTAGGGCTCATGACTACCTCTGTTTTAAGTTTTCAGTATCAGGGATGTGTGTCCCCCCATGAAGCAGGCCTCCAGTCCAATTGGAGGGCAGTTGTTTTCCACCATGACAGACATGCCACTATTGCACCCGTTGGCTCATTTGGCCTGACTGGCCAATTATAAGGCTTTCAGTGTCCACTGTTGAGTATCTTCACTGGTGGTATCTCTTTCTTCCATTGAACTACATGTAGAATGGCTTCTTCCAGCTTTCTGTCAGCTGGTCTACATGGAGGAGGTTATCAGCTTAGTTCCAGCAGGATTTCTCAGGGGCCTTGCAGCCCAAGTATGTGGAGTCTTCAGCAATAGGGTCTTACCATTTATTCCTGGTGGGAAACCAAGGGCCTCAGCAATGGCCTATAATGTTTTGGGGCATCAGGGACCTCCCTGGCCAACAACTCACTGGAGGTATCCCATCCCTGGCACTGAAAAATTTCTAACAATCTCTGGCTCCTGAGTGTTCCATTGTCTGAAACCAGAGGATTCCATATGAGTTATTTGCATCCTCTTAGATTTTGATTAGCCTTCCCTCCACCTTCCCTTTATTCAATCTCTTCCCCTGACCTCACTTTGGGCCTTTTCACCCCCAGTAATATATCTTTAGATCAGGTATGGTGATGCCTCCAGTGGTATTTCTTTTGCTGAGGATATGCTTGGATATCTGAGGCCTTCTGCCTTTCCATATGAATTTTGAGATCATTTTTTTCTATCTCTGTGAAGAACAATGTTGGGATTTTAATTGGAATTGCATTAAATCTATATATTGCCTTTGGTAGGATTGCCATTTTCACAATGTTAATTCTGCCTATTGAGGAGCATGAGAGGTCTTTCCATTTTCTCAAGTCCTCAATTTATTTTTTTTTAGTGTTTTTTTTTTTCATTGTATAGACCTTTTTTCTTCCTTGGTTAAAATTATTCTAAGGTATTTTTGTTGTTGTTGTTGCTATTGAAAATGGGACCATATCTCTTATTTCTTTCTTTGTATCTTTGTCACTTGCATATAAAAAGGCTACTGATTTTTTTGCATTGATTTTGTATCCTGCTACTTTGCTAAAGGAGTTAATTACCTTAAAACATTTTGGGCGGGAGTCTCTCAGGTCTCTTATGTATAGAATCATGTCTTCTGTGAATAGAGCTAACTAACTTAACTTCTTCCTTTCCAAATTGTATCCTTTTTATTTCTTTCTCCTGTTTTATTGCTTGAGCTAGGGCTTCTAGTACTATATTGAAGAGCAGAGGTAAGAGTGGATAACTCGTCTTGTTCCTGAACTCAAAGGGAATTCCTCCAGTCTCTCTCCACTTAAGTATTGTTTGGGTGTTAGGAGCTTTGTATATAGCCTTTATTATGTTTAGATATGAACTGATCGTGCCAATTCTCTTCAATGTTTTGATCATGAAGTGGTGTTGTATTTTGTCAAAGGCCTTTTCTCATGTATCAAAATGGTTATGGGGTTTTTGTGTTTAGCCTTGTTTATGTGTTGTACTACATTGACAGATTTCCATATGTTGAACCATCCCTGCGTTCCTGGGATGAATCCCACTTGATCAAGGTGGATAATGCTTTTGATGTGTTTTTGGATTCGTTTTGTGAGGATTTTGTTCAGATTCTTTGTGCCTATGTTCATGAGGGAAATAGGCCAGTAGTTTCCTTTTCTTGTGGCATCTCTGCCTGGTTTTAGAATTAGGGTGATAGTAGCTTCATAGAATGAGTTTGGGAGCTTTTCCTGTTCTCCACTTGTGTGGCACAGTTTGAGAAAGATTAGTTTGAGTTCTTCCATGAAGGTTTGATAGAATTCAGCTGAGAAGCCATCTGGTCCTGGACCCTTCTTTTTGGGGAGGCTTTTTATTACCTTTTCAAGCTCAATGAGTGTGATAGGTTTGCTTAGGAGATTAATCTGCTCTGAGTTTAGCTTTGGTAGATGGTATGTGTCCAGAAACTTATCCATTTCCTCCATCTTATCCAGTTTTGTGGAGTAGAGGTTTTTGACATAAGTCCTGATGATTCTCCCAATTTCTCTTATGTCTGTTGTGATCTCTCCTTTTTCATTTTAAAGTTTGTTAATTTGAAGCATCTCTTTTTTTTTTTTTTTTTTTCTTGATCAAATTGGCCAGGGCTTTGTCAATCTTGTTTATTTTTTCAAAGAACCAGCTCTTTATTTTGTCAATTTTCTTAATTGTTTTCTCAGTTTCCAATTGATTAATTTCTGCTCTGATCTTAATTATTTCCTTCTGACTGGAGCTTTTGGGGTTGGATTCTTCTTGCTTTTCCAGTGCCTTTAGGTGGATGGTTAAGTTATTGAGTTGGGATTTCTCTGTCTTTGTTATGAAGGCATTTAGTGCTATGAATTTTCCCCTGAGGACCACCTTCATTGTGTCCCATAAGATTTGACATGTTATGCTCTCATTGCCATTTATTTTCACAAATTTTGCAATTTCATTTTTAATTTCTTCCATTGCCCACTTATTGTTTAAGAGTGTGTTGTTCAGTTTCCAGGAATTGGTTGGATTCCTGGTGCATCTTTTGTTGATTTCTAACTTTCTAACCATCTAACATTGTGTTCTGATATCAAGCAGGAAATTATGTCAATCCTCCTCAATATATGGAGGCAGTCTTTGTGACCTAGTATGTGATCTATTTTAGAGAATGTTCCCTGGGCTGCTGAGAAGAATGCATAGTCTGTGGATTTGGGATGGAAAGTTCTGTAGATATCCCTTAGGTTTAAGTGATCTATTGCTTTGTTGAGCTCTCTTACTTCCATGTTAAGTTTTTGTTTGGATGATCTATTACTGATGATGGTGTATTGAAGTCCCCAACTATGATGGTGTTGGTGGTTACTTCCATTTTGTTGTCAAGTAGGTTGTTTGTGTTTGGTGCATAAAGGTTTATGATTGTGATATCCTCTTGATGGATTGTTCCCTCATTAAGTAGGTAGTGACTTTCTTTGTCTTTATTTTTTTATTATTTTTGGTTTAAAGTCTATTTCACCTGATATTAGTATAGCTATGCCTACATGTTTCTTATTCCCATATGCTTGGAACATTGTTTTCCACCCTTTAACCCTAAGGAGGTATCTGTCTTTAGTGGTGAGGTAGGTTTCTTGAAGACAACAGATTGAGGGGTCTAATTTTCTGATCCACCCTGCTAGCATGTGTCTCTTGATGGGTGAAATAATAATTTAGGGTAAGGACTGTGAGGTTTGACTTGATCCTTGCCATATTACTTTGGTATATATGGTTTGGTGTTTTCTTGGACTTTGAAGTTTTTTGTGCCTTCTCTAACATTGATTATTGTGATCTATTTCTTGTAAGCATTTGAAGTTGATTATTTGATTTGTCTGTGTGGAGAATTTCCGGAAATACTTCTGTAGGTTTGGTTTTGTGTTCATATAATTGTAAAGCTGAGTTTTGTCATGGAAAGTTTTTCTTTCACCATCTATTATGAGGGATACTTTTGCTGGGTAAAGTACTTTGGGTTGGAAGCCATAGGTTATTATACTCTGCAGTGTTCCATTCCAGGCCCTTCTGGCTTTCAGGGTTTCCATTGAGAAGTCTGAAGTAATTGTGATGGGGTTACCTTTAAAAGTGATGTGCTATTTTTCCCTAGCTGCTTTTAGGATTTTCTCTTTGGTGTCAATGCTTAGAGTCTTAATGACAATGTGTCTTGGAGAGTTTCTCCTTTGGTCCAATCTGCTTGGAGTTCTGTTGGCTTCTTGTATCTTGATGGGACTCTCTTTTGAGAGAGTGGGGAAGTTTTCTTTGATTATTTTGTTAAATAAATTCTCCATGCCTTTGGTCTGAATTTCTTCCCCTCTGGTATTCCCATGATCTGGATGTTAGGACGTTTAAGGGTATCCTACAATTCCTTAATGTTCCGTTCACAGAAATTTTTGAACTTATTGAAACCTTTGAACTCTTGATCTGTTTCTTCTGTCTTGTCTTCAAGATCAGAGTTTCTATCCTCCACATGACTGACTCTAGTTTTGAGAGTTTCTAAAGAGTTTTGGTGTTCAATTAGGTTTTCTACTTTTCTGTGTATAGTTTTCATCCCTCTGTCAAGCTCCCTTTTCACATCATCTTCTGATTTTCTTGATGCTTCTTGGAATTCATCCTTGCATTTCTTTATGTCTTCATTTGGCATCGCCAGCTGATTTTTGAGGTTTTCTTTTTTTTCAATTTCCTTCATATCTCTTAACTGTCTTTGAACTTCTTCTATTTTCTTATCTATTAGGTCTAGTCTAGTGATGGTAGCATCCACACAATTATTGGTTCTTTGTTGCTTTTCTGGAAGTTCTACTCATAGCTTTGTCAGAGTTGCATTACTTATAGCTTCATTTTGGTGTTCTGATCCTAATGTTTCCTCTATATTTTGATTAGAGACATTCATTGTAGGACTGGGTGATCTAACTGGATTTACCTGCATTTGATTTTGCATATTATTTCTTTTGTGTTGTGGTCTGCCCATCACAGTGTATGGGCAGGGAGAGTAGGACTGTGGTCTTGATTGGCAGGGGGGAGGGAGGGGAGATGTGGTGCCTCTTGGGGAAGCTGGCCTGATCTCACGTGAGGCGGGCTGCTGGAGCAGCCTGAGTTCGCAGGCAGATGGGTGGGTGGTCGGCATGTCAGATGGGGAATTGGACCTGAGCTGGTGAGGGCAGACGTGGGCAGGTGTAATGGGCCTGAGCTCATGTGTGGATGGTCGGGCGGCTGGAGCAGCAAGTAGGCAGATGGGCAGAGCAGGCTGAGCTCACATGATTAGATGGGCAGTGCATGCCTGAGCTCGCACGGACCATCAGGCTGAGCCTGCCGGAGGTCACGTGTGGGAGGGGGTAGCAGGGCAATTGCCCCTGCGCAGTGAGACAAGTGGAACTATGTGGTGTGGGTCCCCTTTCCTACAGTAAGTGCAGGGGCATCCTGAGGCTGGGACTATGGCTAGAAGGGCTGCTTGGGGGTGTTCAGGGACTGGTGGGCTAACCGAGAGTGAGAGAATCAGCCAATTCCCCTCTTCTCTGCACCCTCCAACTGGTGATCTATTAGAGATTTTCTCCCATAAAAGACCCAGTGAACCCTTAATGCTTGCCTTTCCTTCCCAGGGAGGTGTGGCGTGGTTAGGCAGTTGCTATCTTGACCAGAAGTTGAGAGATTTTTTTAAGGGGAAATATTGGGGCTTGGGAGGTGACTGAATAGGTAAAGTACTTGTCAGGAAAGCATGAGTATCTGAGTTCAAATCTCCAGCATCTATGCAGACTCCAGGCATGGTAGCACATGTCTGTAAGTGCAGCACTGGGGAGGTAAAGACAGGAGGTTCCTGAGACTTACTGGTTAGCTTGTGTAGCTGAATGGGTAAAGCCTGAGTTCAATGAGAGACCCTGTCTCAAAAAATAAGGTGAAGAGCAATTAAGGAAAGCTGTCAGTGTTAACCTCAGGCTTCCACACATGTGTATGCACACCAGAAATCATATATGTATATGCACACACATGCATGTCATATACCCATACCTATGCAGGGGGAAAAATGGTGGCGTGTAGACATGTTGGTGGGAAAGTTCCAAGTGGCCAGATAGGTTAGGTGAGAACAACTATGGAAAGCAGTGTTAAGTGCTCCTTTGAAACACAAGTGGTCAGACTGTGAAGCATGTAGAGGAAATGATAGTAGTTCTTAGCCCATCAGCCACCACTTAGGTGCTGCAAACATAGAATCATCTATGTTGACCTTCAGTGTCATCACCCAGAGCTTTAAGTCTTTACTTGGCAGTGAGGCCACAGCAGATTCTACAGGACAACAGGATGATGATTTCTGTATTTCTGGGAGATTTAAATAGGTTAGATTTCAATGAGGAATGTAGATGTCAGGAGACAAGCTGAGAGGCCATAGTGGGGTCATGAATGTCTGTGTATGAGCAGGAGGGGTGGGTTAAGCATGGGTAGTAGAGACAACATGAGAGTAAAGACCACTGAATGTTGGTGGTAGGGAAATGGCCATGATGGCTTTTGTTATGAGAACCTGAGAATTATTAGTGGTCCATGGACAGAATTGAGGAGGTTAAAATTAGAAACTTAGCAGGGCAAGGCAGTGAGTTTTTTTTTTTTAATTTTTCTTAATTTTATTTTTATTTATTTGATAGTGACAGACAGAGAAAGAGGCAGATAGGGAGAGAAGAGAGAGAGAATGGGCGCACCAGGGCCTCCAGCCACTGCAAACGAACTCCAGACGCTTGCGCCCTCATGTGCATCTGGCTAATGTGGGACCTGGGGAATCGAGCCTCGAACCGGGATCCTTAGGCTTCACAGGCAAGCGCTTAACCGCTAAGCCATCTCTCCAGCCCAAGGCAGTGAGTTTTATAGTTGACTTTTGAATATTTTTAATTTTATTTTATGAGGGATGGAGGGAGAGAATTGGCATACCAAGGCCTCTAGCCATTGCACTTGAACTCCAGACATATGTGTCACCTTGTATGCATATGAAACCTTGTCTACTTGCATCACCTTGTGCATCTGGTTTATATGGGACCTGGAAAGTCAAACATGGGTCCTTAGGCTTTGCAGGCAATTTCCTTCACCCCTAAGGCATCTCTCCAGCCCATGGTTGACTTTTGACAATTGCTACACATGTCATCTATAGTTTTGACCTGAATCCTTGAGGGGGATGAAATACAGTGATAAGTCCCAAGCAGATTTTCCCACAGCTTTTCCTGAATGACTCTGAACCTTTCAAAGATGCCCTGCCCCCAATCATCTCAACCTTAGCATGATATCTCTAGGATAGATAGGACTTTTACTATCATGAGACCATTACTTGGTGAGCTTCACCACTCATTGAATACTGAACAGATCCTAACAAGCAGTAGAAGCCACCTGTTAAAAGTTCATGTCAGGTCTGCATATGAGACTCTGAGTTCAGACCCACAGTACCCATGTAAGAATGCAGGATGGGGCTAGAGAGATGGCTTAGTGGTTAAGGTGCTTGCTTGCAAACCAGAGGACCCAGGTTCAATTCCTAGGACTGACATAAGCCAGGTGCACAAGGTACCCCATGCCTCTGGACTTTGTGTGCAGTAGGTGGAGGCCCTAGTGTGCCCATTCTCATTTTTTCTTTCTCTCTCTCTCTTTGCCTCTTTCTCTTTCAAATAAATAAATAAAAATAAAACATTTTTTAAAATGTACGATGTGGTGGCATGCTCCTGTCTTAAAAACAAAACAAAACAACAACAACAACAAAACAGGTAGACTTAAAACTAACCCAACATGGTTCAGGGAATTTTGCGGAAAAGGGGTGGAAGGATTGTTAGAGCCACATGTCAAGACATTACACAGAAACATTGCTTCTTCCCCATAACTGATGGCTGCCCTCACAATGCATGACCCACAATCCATATGGGGATGACTGGCATCCCCAATGAGGAGGATCCCACTGGAGGAGGGCAGGGATGAGGGAAAGGATGGTATGAATGTGTTGTTTACATACTGAGTATGTCCATAACTACTAATAATAATAATGATAATGATGATGTGGAAAATGACAGAGAAAGACATCTGACATTGACTTATGGCCTTCACATGTATGTGAATTCACACATATATAGGCATCCAAACACATATGGACATCATACATACATGCAGGCACACCACACATGCATACACATGCAAAACCAAAAAGCTGTTGCTAATATTAAATGTTAACCTGTACTCTGGTAGGACTTTCAGGATTTGAGGCCTTCTCCAGCTCCTGGCTGGTATACTCAGGGTGAGGTCCAGAGGCTGCCTACATTTTGTAATGAATCAGTTCTTTTCCCTTTTGACTTGGAAACTCACTCTAGGCAGGATGACAACAGCTTTGCAATTACAGTTTCCAGCAAATGGCTGCAGTAGATCAACCATGAATTAAGTACCAAAACTAAGGGCTACTGTTTGAGGTATGTCTAGACTATGGTTTTCATTCATCACTGTCAAGGCCATATAAAATTCCAGGTTTCTATAACTTTAACTTGAAGTATTATGATGGGATGTCACATGTTAAATGGAAGTTGAGAAAGGAAGGGAGTTCTCATGGTTCAACCTTGTGAAGACATTTATTAAAGTATATTAATCTGTTAGTAACCTACATGGATTTTAATATATGGCCATATGCTGTTTGGTACAATGTATATGAAACTTTGTCCTAGAAAATTAAATGGAAATGTAGGTTTTTGTTACAGGAACTTTACAGATTTATAATTCCTTCTTAGACTGGAAAAAAAAAAAACAAAAACTGGCACATCATCCAGCAAGTGGGAACGCATGGGAGCTGGGGGCGTGGCTCAGTGGTAGACTGCTTGTCTACCATGTATAAGGTCCTGGGTTAAATTCCCCAGCATTACAGAAACAAAACAAATATAACTTTATGAAGACAGTTGGGGGACATATGAGCCAGGTGTGATACATGCCTGTATTCTCAGCACTCAGAAGGTACAAGCAGGAGAATCATGGATTCTGGAACAGTCTGGTCTAGATCTTAAGTCCAGACTGGTCATAAAATAAATCAAGGGGCTGAAGAGATGGCTCAAGGGGAAAAAAGCCTGTCGTGTAAGCATGGGGACGTGAGTTTAGATCCCCAGCACCCATGTAAAAACCAGGCATGGTGGTGTACTACGGTAATCCCAGTGCTGGGGAAGCAGAGATAGGAGAGGACCCCCACAGCTTGCTGACTAGCATGTCTAGTTGAGATGGTGTGTTCAGTGGTGAACCATGTCTCAAATAATAAGGTGGAAAGCAATGGAAAAAGACATCTGACATTGGTCTCTACCCTGCACATGCACACTCACATATGCATGTGAACTTCTGCACACATGTGTGCGTGGCACACCGCATACACACAATATAAATAAATCTAAGGCAAGCAAGAACACTTAATTTTAGTAGCATTTCATATTTACCATGAAGTTACTATAATAATACTCTTGATTAATTAGTTAGCCTGTACTTTTGATTATACTAATTTGTACACATGTAAAGTGACACATTATCCAAATGGATATGTTTTCTTCGGTCATGCAAATTAAAGGAAGCTTTCTAATGTTTCAAGCTCTGTGTCAGGCATTTTCTTTTCTATGATTTAATTCTTCAAGCTCTTCTCCTGTAATCCTGTGTTCCTTCTCAAAGCCCTCTCTTGGAGTCTTGTGTTCCTTCTCAAAACCCTCTCCTGGAATCCCATGTTCCTTCTCAAAGCCCTCTCCTGGAATCCCGTGTTCTTTCTCAAAGCTCTCTCCTGGAGTTTTGTGTTCCTTATGGTACCCATGGGAGGGCAGCCAGTAGCAAAGCTGATTCCCATTCTGTCCTTGATACTTTAGGTCTTGTGATCTTCAATGTCCTTATGTGACATAGTATGTCAAGACCTTCCTAGATTATTGAAAAGAAAGAGAATGGCTGTTCGGAGGCAAGTGTGAAAAGATAGACAGCAAGACTAGATTTTCACACATTAAGGGGCGAGTTGAAGGTCAAGAGGTAAAAGACAGGAAGTAGGTCAGCATTCGCCACAGTTCTCTTCTCAGCAGTGTTCAGGTTCCCCTTCTGTCCTTGACCTGCCACTTGGGATTTGTAGGTTCCACTGAAAATATTCTCTGCTGAGACTGATATTTATCAAACATAAATGCCTCAACACAGGTCTTGAGGACCATTGTGTGAGGAAATAAGACACTCAAAGGTAAGGATATAGGCTGGAGAGATGGCTCAGCAGTTAAGGTACTTTCCTGCAAAGGTAGAATACTCTGATTTATTTCCCCAGCACCCACATAAAGCCAGATGCACAAGTTGGCACATGTTTCTGGAGTTTGTTTATAGTGACCAGAGGCCCTGGCATGCCCATTCTATCTATCTGCCTTTTCCTGTCTTTCTCTCTCTCTCTCAAATAAATGGAATATAAAAAAAAAGTAGGCAAAGATGTGACTCCATTCTTCCATCTGTCCTCAGAAGAGTCTGGGTAGACCTGAGCCACTGGGCACTCAGTAAGTCACCCCTGCACCTCTGTATTCAGGTTTGCCAACAGCAAAACTGAAATATTGCAAATAATAAAAGTTATTTCTGGACATTTTGTTACATTCCTTCATTCCTCAGGTGTTTATCATACACTTACTATGAACTGGTTTGGGGGGACATAACAGTGGAGCAGAAGGCTCTTCCTTCTCACAGAACCACACAGCATATGATGAGTGAGAAGTGACATGTGGCTGCTTACACTGACCAAAGCAATACAGAGGGACTCAGGTGAATGTAGGTTAATTCAAATTTGGGTCAGGAAAGCCTCAATCTGAAGCCTGAGTTACCAGAGATAGTCAGATGGGTAGAAGAAAAGAGGTCCAGACAGAGGAAGAACAAACACCAAATGCTGGCTCCATTTAGCTGAAGAGCGAAAAGACATGTAATGAGCTGGGTCAAGACTAAAGTCTGATGTTATGGAAAGTTGAACCTTGTAGCCTGTCAGTCCAAGGTGAGTAATTTCCCATTTTTCATGTGCATTGGTGGCAAGGCCAAGGTAGCCACCTGAGGATTTTAGACAGACAAAGATGCCATTGGATCTGCTGTCATTGGAGTGGACACCAAGTCTGGTCCACGCTGCTCATTATGAATGTAGTCCAGAGCAAACCCAGTTGTGTTTGAACTGGTGAATCCTGAAGAAACACCTCTGTGGGAGATGTGCTGAACTGGGTGCTGTTCTTTGGCGCCCGCATTTGCCATCCTGCCATATGGTCTCCTTGGCGACCATAGACAACCACACTGCAGTTGCTGGAACATTCCCTCAACTTTTCTTTCTGTGAATTATTTTTGTCTTGATTTCCTGGGATCATCTCAGCAGTGGCTGTGTTTATCCTTTCAGGATGGACCTTGTTTAAAAAATAATTAAAAACCATTTTTAAGTCTAGTCTAGAAAATAAAGACAGGGATTGGATTTAAGCCAAATAAACAAATAAATAGGTCTGACTTTTGTATGTACCTTCTAAAATGGCTTAGAATGCTATTTTATCAACTTACTAAGCTATCATATATCAAGTTTTCAAAATGAATCCCAAAGTTGAGCCTTAAAATGCAAAAGTGCTTGGACTTTGGAAAGCACCTATGCTTATTGGGAAAATCCCTCTTTCAGAGTGATGCAGCTCTTTCTTAAGGGTAATTTTCAGTTTCCCAAATTCCATTCCAGCCTATCTCACTTCCTCATGCTTCATGACAGTGGCATGGATCTGATGACCTATTTGTCATAGAGGTATGGCTATTGATTTTGAGATCTGTACACATCTTTACTAAAAATTCCATATCTTGTTAGAAAGACCCAAGGTTATGCAGTTCAGCTTCTGCTTTGAAAGTTCATGGTTAAAAGATAGAATCTACATAGGTGGAAATATATATATTTAACACCACAGGCCTGAAGCTTTTAAAAACAAAATTGCTTCCATCCCATTATACAAAAGTACATTTGAGATGGTCTTCATTTTATTTGGGCCATGGTCTTTGGATACTTGGGACAATAATATACTTCTTTCTATCTTATGCAAATGTATGTAGATTTTAAAGCATGTGTGCATGTATTACACACTTTATAAATTCGAGCTATAGAAATGTTTGTGTGAATAAATAGGTAGAATAAGGAGTACATATTTTGTACAAAATAACCTCTATAGTATTTGTTTACCCTGATTTTTTGATTTATGAGTCACCATTGCTCACTATAGAGGGAGAAAAATAAATATGCAAAACACTGGTAGACTTTTAATGGGGTTAGTGCCCGTCCTCGCTCAGAGCTTCTCTACTGAAGCTGACCTTGAAATTGCTTTTTTAAAATACAAGTCAAAATATGCAAATTCCAGAATATCAGGATGAGTATCCTGTGTTAGGAGATTTTCAAATTTTCATTTTTACATCATTTCTATCTTATATTATTTTATCTGTTCTTTAATCCATTTTTATCTGATCAGAGGGAGTGTGGGTTTTCTCAAATACACGAGTTTTTATTGAGATTAAAACACTCCTAAACATGCATGTGCCTTTTTTCTGCCTT
Organism: Jaculus jaculus; assembly: GCF_020740685.1. NCBI lineage: Eukaryota > Metazoa > Chordata > Mammalia > Rodentia > Dipodidae > Jaculus > Jaculus jaculus. The sequence continues at coordinate 267,255,045 of NC_059102.1, forward strand.
AAAAACTTTTCAGCAATGATTTCTTTCCTTTTCATTACCCATGGCCCAAAAGGAAGATGCACTACGTCTTACTGTCCCCTTCGTCTCACTCCCCAGAGTCCTCTGTGAGTTTATCACAGTGCCACACATGGACCTGACCTAGTACTTGTGTCAGTTACACATCTGTAGTCACTCTTTGCATTGATGCTGTCCAGTTCATCAGGTCCCACGGAGGCTTTCTGCCTCCATTCATATTTCATAAGGGCCGTCCATGGTATGGATACATATATATCACTTTTACCTTGTTATGACCAGAAAGACTCACAACATGAATTCCGCTGAAGTTTATGATTGGTCCCTGACTGCTCTGCCGGCACATTTGGCTGAGAATCCTCTTCTGGAAGCATTCTTGCAGTTACATAAACAAGCAGATATTCTGAACCAGTGCATGAATGAATAGAAAATATCCTGGTTCCAAAGGATAAATCTATCATGTGCAGGAGAGGGTCTTCAGGCAAAACATTTGGTTCTGCCGTTGCTTGGAGGATTGGGCCCATGCTATAATTAATGCTTCTAGCAGTAAAAGGACATTAGGGATGTCGCGCATGTTGATTATTTCTTCATTTTGTTTATCCAAGTTTCCCCGCCTTGGAAGCTCTGTGGCTATTGCCAAAGAAAGCCCAGGAGACAGAGCGTTAGCTGCTGCTCCTTGTAAGAGCATCATTACCTCGCTCCAAACAAAGTCTTCCTCTTTTTCTTTCTTTCTTTCTTTTTTTTTTTTTCTTTTGTCAATAGAGGATGAAAACATTATTGGATTCAGGAGTTCATAGGAGTCCTGAGTGCAGCCAGGGACTGGGGGGATAGATTTATGAAATGGACCATTTCAAATGGCACTATCTTCCCACAGTGAGGTACACCTTTCATAAATCATGGAAGAGTGCTCAGAAGCAGAGCATTTGTTATTCCTGCCGTGCATGCATTTGCATCCCCAGCATTGAATTGGAGGAGAAGCGCTCCGCTTTCTTTCCTTGGGTTTGAAAAGGCAATTAATCCCCTTTCAGTGGAATTGTAGAACAAGGAGAGGAAGAAAAATTATAATCAGACAGAAAAAAAAAACCAACTTTGTATTAAGTCACGGATTTGGATGTTTTCTACTAATATTTTTAAAATCATGATAATTTTTGGCTCACTTATTAGGTCTTAATTTAATTATGACACAAGTTAAATTCTTTGGATTACCTTTCACCTTGAACCTTGTTTTGTATTCTTTCTGTAGGATAAAGTAGATTAATGAGGAGTTTTCCTTTTCCTCTCTGCCTTTCTCCACCTAGTGGTCAATGGGTAATTATTCTTTAATACCTCTGCATCCAAATTACCCCCGGTTGCTTTACCAACATGGGGACCCCTTCTTCTCCAGTAGCCAGTGTGGTTTATATGGAGAAGCATGGTTAAAGTACTCAATGAGTCAATTCTCCATAAAGGATTAGGCTCCTAAATTACTTCAGTTGCTTCCAATGGCTCAGGTTGAAGAGGTGCACTTTAGTGGGAGACTGAACAGAATCCCCAAGCTGACTGAAGTGAAGGACTGCAGGAAGTCCCCTCTCCAGGTTCCCCTAACATCTAAAGAACAGCCTGGGGAAAGTGGTCCATGTCCACACATCATCATCATCATCATCATCATCATCATGATAACTATAATTGGTTTCTCTTTGAAGAAGTTATTCAAAGCCTGCTAAAATATACTATACTTATCAGACAGCTAAGAGAAAAGTTACCATTAATGTAGTCTTTTTGCACGTGTATGTATGTATGTGTGTGTGTATGTATGTGGGTATGTGTGTATGTATGTATGTATGCATGCATGTGTGTGTGTGTTCCTATGAGTGCATGTGTGTGTGGTACATGTAGAGATCAGAGATTAACATCAGGTGTCATCCTTGATCACTCTTCATCACTCTTCACTTTATTTACTGAGGAGGGTCTCTCACTAGAATATAGAGCATATCAGTTTGGCTAGTCTAGCTAGCTCCCTTGCCCTGGGAATCATGTGACTCCACCGTATGAGGTAAGTAGTAAGTGCTTTATCTACTGAGCGGGGTCCCCATTCCCTCATTTGCTGAGACAAGGACTCACTCTGTAGCCCAGTCTGCTCCCAAACTCACAATCCCCTTGCTTTCAGCATCAAATAGTATTGGAATAACAGGTATGAGTCACCACACAGTTCCAGAATTAAATCTTAAAAGGCAGCTGCATCTCAGATACTTTGAGACACTTGTTTGTTTGTTTTTCCCCCCTGCACATGCAGCTTGAGGAGATCAAACCAAATGAACATTTGAAGGAACCTTGGACTTGATTAACTTGATTTGATGGTCATCCCAAGACATAAAGGGAAAAAAAAAATATCTCTCATTGTTGAGGATTTTTGAGGCAACACTGCATAAAGAAAGATGAGCCAGAAGCTGAGAAATCTGTTCATGCTCTTTTCTGTAGTTGCCGTGAAGGAATTAATTCCAAATCCTATGGCTGAGGTTCTAGGGCAAGAACAGCTCTAAGAAGATGTTTTTGTCCAGACAATCACAGTTTAGTGCCAGACAGACCTCTATTTGAAACCTGTCTTTATTTTTCTTTAACTCTTCTCCTTGTGTTTCCAATTTTGTACAAGGAAGAAAATGATGGGGAACCATTCAAAATTCCTATGAAGAATTAGTTAGCTGATGAATCAAGGGGAAGGAACATAGTCAAGAATGTACCATGTGCTTAAAACAAAGACTAGTTACAGACTTATGAGTGCTTTCTCATGGATGTGCACTCAGTTGTGCTTTTTATTTGTATTTCTATTTTTTTTCTTTGTCATAGTTTGTTTTTAAGACAGGGTTTCCCTATGTAACCCAGGCTGTCTTTGAAATTTCAGTCCTCCTACCCCAGCCCCTGTGTACTGGGAATGCATTTAGTTTTGTACTCCACAGATAATCTTTCCTTTCCCCCCTATTTCATCTTCAAAAAGATTTTGAGATAGGTGTCGCCACCCTGATTTTCTGGGTAAGGAGTAAAGGTACATTACAATAGTAAAATGCCACCCAGGATCTAAACGCTGGTCTCTCTGATGTCAATAATTGCCTCTAGTTCACAGTCTGTTTATTCCCGGGGACTGGGAGCACTCCCTGGGTCAGTACGCCTGCTGGACAGCAGGGAATTAGAAGACACAAGAGTGAGCTAAGCACACTGAGTAGCTGGGACCACGAGACCATGTGCAAGCAGGCTTTCATCACAGAAGCCTGACTCTGTTCTTTCTGACTTCTCCCATTGAATCTACAGTGAAACACAACAAAAAGGAGGAGAAATGGCTCCCTTTTGATGTTGTGGCGGGAAAGGGGTGCCCAGCTGGGGAAGTCAGCAACAGTGGAGGATATGCCACTGTGGGATGGGCTCAGCAGTTAAAAGCACCCTCACAAGGCTGTGCAGGGTTCTGCTTCTGCTTATGGGCTTTGCTGTTGAAGGCAAACTCCCACCGTAGCTCGTCGCCTGCAGCGTGAGAGGGCTCCCTGATGCCCAAGAGTGAACATGTGCTATGGGCTTCTTGAAATGACACACCCACCATGGCCAACCCTGAGTCCCAGTCACCTACCTTCTAGCACTTGACAACCACAGTCACCTCAGAGACTGGATTTTCTGTAGTCAGAGGATCTGCTTCAAGGTCTTTGACCTGATCGTTGAGAAGCTCTCCAAGAAAAGGATTTTTTTGGGAAAAAAAAAAATGAAACACACTAAAAGAATAAACAAGAACATATTGATTTTTGAGAATTCCTCCTGAGTTTTTCTTGGCTATGTTACTGTCAGCCTGGGATGAGATTGTTGTTGCATTTGGATTGATTTTTGTCTCTCAAGACTCAGTGCAAAGCAGCCATCCTTCCGGTTCCTCTTTTCTACCCTCCAGTTCCTGATGGACTTGACCCTCATCATTGGGACTCTCCTCTACTTTCTCAGTGTCTGCCTTTCCCAGACTCCATCACATTGAATTAAAATGATTTCTATTTCTTGTCTGCTGTATCTGCTCTCCTGGGAACTCCTTAAAGAAATGAGCCATCTCAGAATGCATAAGACATGGGCACTGCAGCAAGAACAGGGTCAAGTTTTAAAGGGACGATGGAGCAAAGATCTCATTAACTCTGTATCTGTGGTGTCACTACAAAAACTGGTGCTGGAGACACATTATCATCTGTATTTGATTTATTCTGCTCTAGTTAAACCAAATTTGGTAAACATTCATATAAGTGACATGCAGTTAATGCCCCCCCCCCCCAATTTGGAACTTATGTCAGGGCCAGCAGTCCAATAGCCCATGGGGAGAGTTTTAAGCATGAGAATTTACAAGTCACATCATCCAGGCAAGGTCTGCTTAAAGCAGCCCAGGAGATCTCTGATGCTTATAAAATAGGCCCATGACTCCCATAGACAAGTGATCATGGCTCAAGTGCATATAAGCAGAACACCTTGACCCTCTCACATAGTTGTTTTCCCAATGATTCAAGTGGATTGAGATCACAAAAGGGAAATTGTGGTGGAGAAATCTCTGCCTGATCATGTAGAACAAGAGAAAACAAGCAGTAATAGTGCAAGCGCTCCTCTTAGTTCCCACAGAATATCCAGGCATTGGCTGGCTAGTTCTGTTTGTTTTTTTTAGAAAGATTTATTTTATTTAATTAATTTATTTAAGAGTAACAGACAGAGAAAGAGGCAGAAATAGACAGAGAGAGAGAGAGAGAGAATGGGCACAGCAGAGTCTCCAGACACTGCAAAAAGGTGGGCTAGAGAGATTGCTTAGCAGTTAAGCACTTACCTGCAAAACCTAAGGACCCTCGTTTGAGGTTCGATTCCCCAGGACCCACGTTAGCCAGATGCACAAAGGGTGCACGCGTCTGGAGTTCCTTTGCAGTGGCTGGAGGCCCTGGCGTGCCCATTCTCTTTCTTTCTGCCTCTCTCTGTCTGTCACTCTCAAATAAATAAATAAGTATAACAACAAAAAACATTTTAAAAAAACCAAAAACCTCCAGATGCATGAGCTACCTTGTGCATCTGACTTAGGTGAATCGAGCCTTGAACTGGGGTCCTTAGGCATCACAGGCAAGCGCTTAATGGCTAAGCCATCGCTCCAGCCTCATTTCTGACTTTGAAAGGATAACATCCAGAGATGGACATTGGAACAAAGAAGCAGTGTGAACTGAGCTATTTGAATACGTGTCATTTGACACTTGTAATGGAAATTTAAAACTTCACAAGGCTGCTTGTCTTAATTCTTGTGGAATTCATCCTTTGCTTAATTTTAGTGCATTTGAAATTTCTATATCAAAAAGAGCAAACTGGGTTTTACCTAAAATTTATATTTTGTTTTATTTTATTTTGTGTGTGTGGGGGGGATGGATATATGTATGATAGTGCATGCAAGTGCATGCATGCATGTGTTTGTGTATGGAGGTCAGAGGACAGCCTCAGGTATTGTCCATCTCTGTCTCAAAAAAGTCTGGCCAGAAGCTCACCAATTAGGCTAGCCTGGCTGACCAGGGAGCCGCAGAGTCTGCCTGTCTTCACCTCCCCAATGCTGGGATTACAAGCATTTGCCACCATGCTTTGCTTTTTAATTTATTTCTTTCAACATGGATTTTGGGAATTGAACCCAAATCCTCATGCTTGGAAAACAAGCACTCTTAACAACTGAGACATTTCTGTAGCCCCTTATTTATTTATTTATTTGTTTATTTATTTATTTGAGAATGACAGAGAGATAAAGAGGCAGAGTGGGGGAGGGAATGGGTATGCCAGGGACTCCAGCCACTGCAAACAAATTCCAGACGCTTGTGTCCCCTTGTGCATCTGGCTAACATGGGTCCTGGGGAATCAAGCCTCGAACAAGGGTCCTTGGGCTTCACAGGCAAGTGTTTAACCACTAAGCCATCTCTCCAGCACCCCCTGTTTTGTTTTATTTTATTTTAAATATTAAAGTAATAATCTTTGGACATCATTGTTAGTCCATATATAACCTGACACTCCTACCAAAATAACTTGGCCTTGCCCCCAGGTAGGGTCTCACTCTAGCCCAGGCTGACCTGGAATTCACTATGTAGTCTCAGGGTGGCCTTGAACTCACAACGATCCTCCTACCTCTACCTCCCCAGTGCTGGGATTACAGGTGTGCGCCACACCTGGCACAACTTGGCCTCTTAATGTCAGTGAGTCCTACCTTTGTTGTCTACTTGATGTTGTCCGTTTTTGACCTGACTATTGGTTTTTAACCTCTAAGGATGTTTTTAGGTTAGCATTTTTTAAAGATATATTTTATTTATTCATTTGAGAGAGAGAAAGACAGGGAGAATGAGCTTTCCAGGGCCTCCAACCACTGCAAACCCTTGTGCTGTGGTTTATGTGGGTTCTGGAGAATTGAGCCTGGATCCTTTGGCTTTGCAGGCAAATGCCTTAAATGATAAGCCCTCTCTCCAGTTCCAAGTTAGCATTTTTTGACCCTTCACATGCCTTCCTGTCTCTCCATTATCTCCTCTTTGACTTGTTTATTAAGTGCTTTCCAAAATCGAAAATGTTCTTTTCTTATGGGCTGGTTTTGCATGTGTTGTGTTCTTGGTAGACAGGAGTGGCCTTGGCTGAAGAGAAATAGGGCAGAGCTTTGCCTCATGGCTGCTGCTGAGTGTGGGTTCAGTCCTGGCTGCTAATTTAATATCTCTCATGACCTTGAACATGTCATTTCATTTCACCATATATTAATTTCTTCATCCATTCCTCTGGGCTAGTTAATACCTGTCTTACTTTCCCCACAAGCATGCTGGGCACCTCAAAAGATCAACTAAACTACACCGTGCTTCTAAATTAAGCTGTGCATAAGAACAGGCAGAGATCTAATTGATTTCCTTGTGTAAGGTGATGACTGGAGAAATTCTTCAAATTAATTTTTACTTTTTAATTCTCCCTCCAAGCATGCAGAGACAGCTCAGCCTGCTCCCCATCTGCTTTTGAAGAAGGTCTAGAAGGTCCTAAGTGGATAGAAAATTCATTATTACACTTATTTATGCCATAAAGGAGATCGGCTTTTAACCCACAAGTGGCTAAATGACTCTGGTGCTTGTGCTCCCCCCCCCCAGTCTCTGTCTCTTCTTTCTCTTCCTCTTCCCCTGGGGGTGGGGGGGAGAGGTGGGGGTAATTAAGTGTCTTACAAGCATGCAGTGTGTCCACATAGAGCAGCTTGGAAGCTGCTGTGTATGGGTTTGTTGCTTAATTCAGGAGGCCACATGGACGCAGCATCTCACAGGGCACGGGCACAAGCTGCAGAGTGTACAGCCAGATTGCCACGTAAAAACTGCAATGGTGACAATGGCACAAGGTGAGCTTCTGGAAGTTCACTGGATGCGTTCCCCTCCAGGAAAAATAAGACACTGAGCGTTACCAGTGCCACACATGTTAATGTGGACTAAGAAGTAATTTCTTCCCCTCAATTCTGTGTTTACCTCCCTCCAGGAAGTAGTAAGTTATAAACTAGAAAGGTTCCTTTAAAAAATGCCTTCCTGGGCTGGAGAGACGGCTTAGCGGTTAAGCGCTTGCCTGTGAAGCCTAAGGACCCCGGTTCGAGGCTCGGTTCCCCAGGTCCCACGTTAGCCAGATGCACAAGGGGGCGCACGCGTCTGGAGTTCGTTTGCAGAGGCTGGAAGCCCTGGTGCGCCCATTCTCTCTCTCTCCCTCTATCTGTCTTTCTCTCTGTGTCTGTCGCTCTCAAATAAATAAATAAAAAAAAAAAATTAAAAAAAAATGCCTTCCTATTCAATAACAACCCCCTGGGGGGGTGGAAGGGAAAAAAGATAGTATAATTGTTTTCCTCTAAAAATAATTTAAGGGGCTGGGGAGATGGCTCAGCAGTAAAGGCACTTTCCTACAAAGCCTAATGACCTGGGTTCGATTCCTCAGAGCTTGCATAAAGCCAGATGCACAAAGTGGCACATGCATCTGGAGTCCATTTGCAATGGCTGGAAACCCTGTCATGCCCATTCTCTTGTTCTTTCTCTACTTGCAAATAAATAAATGAAAATATTTTTTTTTTAAAAAATGGATTTACAAGTCTTCAGATGAAAATAAAAGCATACAATGAAATAAATTAGGATAGCTAGAGGCCTGAAAAGGAGTTTGCTAAGTGTTGTCATTTCCCTAGCTACTTAGATTTTTAACTGTCACTGCCTGAAGCAGGAGAAGCAGGGACACTGTTTTCAGCTTCGAACCAGCCCTTTCCCTTTTTAAAATACCTATAGTTGCATGTTATTATACTTACTTTCCCTCCTCAGCTGGATCGTGCATTTGTTACAGCTCAGGTGCTTCTGGCTTTGGAAGTTAACTGAGATGAGTGAAGTGGGAAATTTCCATTGTGCTGCTTGTAGGAGCGTGGCGCCAAGGCCAGAAAACATAGCACCAGGCACAAACCATCACATTGGCTGCTTTCTCAGCTACCCCATCACCTGCTGGGGTTCCAGTTCAGTTCCTCGTCACGCCTACTCTCTACACACTCTGCAATCAGATGACCCCAGCTCATGATAAGCCAGAGACTCCTCACATGGTTCAATAGTCATTGCTTTGTCCTTTCAGCCCCTTCAGAAGCACCCCAAAGAGTGTGCGTGCTACCTATGTGCTATTTATAGCTGTCTGTACCTCTTGCCTCTGGGGCCTAAATTGGAAACCTAATTTTAGATCCATAACAGCCAAGCTATGGGATGAAGAAGCCTCCAGATAAAATATTCCAGGGCAGTGCATCAGTGTCCTCGGAACAAGTTCAGGTTAATTTACCTCACTGTGGATATTTAATTCTGTCATTGAGAAAACACCAATAATTAAATCATTATTTCTTAGGTGGCTGGTCCAAGGACATCTTGGAAGGAGTCAAAGGCAGAGGACAGGGGAGGGGCCATGGAGGTCTGAAGGGTTGGCTTAGAGCTCAGTGAGCCTGCCACTCCCACAGAGATCAAGCCCATCTACACAACCCTATTATCCCACCTTCCTTTATTGGCCCACAGTGCAGAGAGCAATGTCTACTTCCTTGGTTTGCAGTGACACTTCGGAATCAAGACTTGGCTCATAATCTGCAGGGAGGCAACACTGCAATGTTGCTATTATTTAATTGCTACCATTCAGGATACCTGTCACTTTCACACCAAAGAATTGTCTGTCTTCCTTTTAGAAGTTTCTGGAACATCTTTACAATATTGAATAGAGTATTCACACCTAACAGGTCTTAGCATGCATGTTTTTTTTTTTTTTTTTTCTGGGCAGTCAGAATAAAAAAGTAAATTCTCATATATGAGGCATAAGTCAGTCTCTAATGGCATTTTTCTCTCCTCCTGATCTCTCCTGGGGAACACTGTAGTCTCCTTATGGGGATAACATCAACTTCAGGGGTTCCCACATTTGAAGAGGTTCCAACCCTTATATGGAGAGCAACTTTGGGGGCCTGTGGTTGGCAACCTTGGGCCCATGTCCTCTTATTACTCCCATGTTATATAGCATGGCAAAAGAGACTTTGCAAACTGGGCTTTGTTGGCACACACCTTTAATCTCAGCACTCGAGAGGCCAAGTAGAAGGACCACTGAGAGTTCAAGGCCAGCCTGAGAATACATAGTGAATTCCAGGTCAGCCTAGGCTACAGTGAGACCCTACCTCAAAAAACCAAAAAGAGAAAATGAGAGAAAAGAGAGAGAGAGAGAGAGAGAGAGAGAGAGAGAGAGAGAGAGAGAGACTGCAAATATAACTAAGTTTCCTAATCAGCTGACTTTAAGGCAGTCAGCAGCTCATCCTGTGTTGTCAAAGTGAAACACAAGAGCCCTTCAAAGCAGAAGAGGCATAGCAAGAGGAGGGAGATTAAAAGAACGAACAGAATCAGTCACTCTGTGGCTGACTTTGCAGCTAGATGGGGACATGGGCATTTTCTAGAAGCCCAATAAATAGTTATGAGGAACATCCAGAGGAAAATGGGCATCTATATACTCAAGTTGTGGAAGAACAGTGGCCTCAGTCCTGAGACCATGAGGACCCAATAACCGGAATGAGCTAAGGGTTGGATTCTTTCCTTTTCTCTGGAGCGCCCCATGAAAGAGCCCGGATGATGAAGGGGAGCAGATACCTTGATTGTGCCTTTGCAAGACCTTTAGCAGCAAACCTATTTGAGAACCAGGCCTTGTGACTCAGGCCTGCCATGGCAGCTACTTGAGAGGCTGAGGAAGGAGGATTGTAAGTTCAGGGCCAGCCTGAGCACTTCACTGCCATCCTGTCTCAAAATATTTCTTTTTAAAAAGAGTGGGGTTGGAGCTCAGTGGTGGAATGCTTGCCCACCATGTATGTGGCCTGGTTCATTTCCCCAGCACTGAGAAAAGAAAAACAACTAAAGAAAACTTACTTGTGCCTCAATACCTAAAATGCTGCCCCACAGGGATTGTGTAATCATAAAGGGGTATGTTATGAATGGAAGATAATTGTTATAACAGCAAGTAAAAAAACCTGATATATACGGTGCCACAGGGACTTCTGTTGTGTGAGCCCTAGCCAGCTTTTAGCCTATCTTGCCTGTCCCCACAGACGCCTCACTCTTTCTCCTGCCGTTCCTTCCCCAGAGGCCTAGCTCAGCTCACTCAATAGAATTGCTTTGTTTGATTATGAGTGTGTTCACAGTGAACTCAGCCTAATTATTGCTTTTGACTAACCCCAACACACACTGCTGCATGTCATGCTGTACTACTTTTAATTTCACAGATGAACACATTCTATTCTTTCACTTCCCCACTCCACATCTCATGTTAACTCCATCTGGACAAAGCTTTGAGGTGTACATGCAGCCTCTTCCCAGGGTAATGCCATGACTGCCCCACATCCACCTGATGAGGCATGTAAGACAAGTGTGAGGCTTTCCTGTGGCATGGTGAAAGGTCCCTGCATTGTCTGGCTTGAGAACTCTCAGCTGGAGTTGTTACATGCCATTCCACTCTGGTTTCTGCCTTTTTTTTTTCTTTTCCTCCTTTTCTTTCATTTCCATCTTTCTTTATTTTCCGTTCCTTCTTCCCTCCCTCTCACTTTCCTTCCTTTTTAACTCCCTCTTTTCTCTGTTTTTCTTTTTCTTTCTTTTTCTTTCTTTTTCTCTCTCTGCCCTCCCTCCCTCCCTCCCTCCTTACTTTCCTCCCTCCCTCCCTCCCTCCCTCCCTTCCTTCCTTCCTTCCTTCCTTCCTTGACACTGATCTATATTTCCAGCTCAGGGTTCTTCGTACCTTTTATGTACTATCAAGCACATCGACTAAGTGCTTATTACCTACCACGCATGGAAGATGCCAAGGGCCTTTTATGCATTAACTAACTGGATTATAACATTCCCATTTGATCAGTCTTTTTTGTTTTGTTTTGTTTTTTGAGGTAGGGTTTCACTCTAGCCCAAGCAGACCTGGAATTCACTATGTAGTCTAAGGTGGCCTCGAACTTACAGCTATCCTTCTACCTCTGCCTCCCAAGTGCCACCATGCCTGGGTAACATTCCCATTTGACAGTCCAGAGGAAAGAGTCTTATATACTCTTTGCTGCAATTCAGCTATAAGTGTAACCAGCATATGAACTTGAGCAATGGTACCATGTGCCAAACCACAACATGCTGCACATGCTTTTGTTTGTTCTTGCTTTTTTGTCAATACAAAAAAGTGAGGTTGATCTCAGTGTCCCCACCCTGATAGAAGATTGAGTGACTGTCTGTCTCACCATCCTTTCTGCTAAATTTGTCTCCAGCCCCAATGTCTGACATAACATGTGTCGTGTACATGTGTGTTAGTCAGTCCATATTTTCTTGATTTAAAAAAGGAAGAAAAATATCCATGTTTGTTTCTGAAAAAATACAAGAGTTATAGGGGCATATCCACTCCTCTGAGAGGAAGGAGGCTTTTTGGCTTCTCTGTTCCTAATAAAATAGGATAAGGGAAGCCGGCGTGGTGGCGCGTGCCTTTAATCCCAGCACTCGGGAGGCAGAAGTAGGAGGATTGCTGTGAGTTCAAGGCCACCCTGAGACTACAGAGTTAATTCCAGGTCAGCCTGGACCAGAGTGAGACCCTACCTCGAAAAATTAAAAAAAAAAAAAAAAAAAAGGATATGGGTTAAGAATGCTGAGTTGCCGAGATAAAGCAGATACACATGCATGTGAGGTGACCTCCAGCTCCACCCTTGCTTTGTTTCTGCCTGGCATCGCCCGCTCCCCAGGTTCCTGGTACTATAAATTGCAGGTTCCTAAACATATAAAAGATAAGACTTAAAATGACTTCTCTTATATGAAATATGATTTGGAGCTGAAATCCTTCCTTTTGGTCAGTACTTTTTTTGGGGTCAGTACTTTCTTGCAAACTTGTACGTACATAATAGTTCCTTTTGGATATTCCCAGTGAGATATTAGGAGTTCCGAAATCTAAAAACTCTCCTTCATAGCCAAAACTTTATGCAACGTCAAGAAAGTTGACCCCTTTGGGGTAAATGAGACCTTGGAGGTTGCAGGAGTGTTAGTCTCCTTTTATCTTTCTTGGATGCTGTATGCATCTAGTTCTTAGCTAAGTGTGGTGGCCCATAACTGTAATCCCAGGACTCAGGTGGCAGAAGCAGTTGGATTTTCTCAAGTTTGACGCTAGCCAGCTTTACATAGTGAGGCCCTGTCTGAGGAAACAAGCCAGCAAGACTCCCGTTCGCTCTTGCTCTACCCCCTCATTCGCCTCAGCCCAGGCAAGGAGTGGGGAGCCGCAGAAGCAGCGGGAGTGGATTGAGGAAGAGGAGACAGGAGAAGCTAAAATTCTTATTTTCAGTTGCCAGCAACACTAAAATGACCATAACTGGCTTGGGCATGAACAACGAATGAATGCATTAGATTCCAGAACTGGAAGGCCGAGGAGTAGACAGTTGAGAGATGGCTCGTCTTCCAAGCCATGATAAAGAGGCGAGAGACATGTTCTTCAAATTAAGGCTCAACCCTAGATTTCCACTCTCCCCACCCTCAGTGAAACCACACCAATGCTTCTCTGATACCCTCTGAATTAGCAGAGACTCCTGAGCTGACTTGTAGTCCCTCCGCCCCCTGGCCTAGCCCGCGGCTCACTTCTCTCTCACGTTTCTCACATGCCTTGCCGTATCGCCGTCCTCCTCCCAGGCTGACTTTCTACCAGGGTTTGAACTTGCGCCCGGCCTCCTGCCGCAGGGCCTCCACATGCACAAGCTGGCAGCCCTCCTACTGCACCCTCTTCATCCTTTATCTTTCCCCTTAATTGTCACTGCCTGCGAGGAGACTTCTCTGACTCTCCCAAGTCTTCCTGCCAGTTCTCACAGTTGACTGCATGTTCTCTTGCCAAGCTTCAATTTTATCTTCATTCTCATATTTATTTATCAATTTCCTCCTACTGGGTAGCAATTTCCACAGGGCACATGTTCACCATCTCATTCCTACTGCCCAGGAGAGGGCTTAGAAGTCAGCAAACTATTTATTTTATTTGCTTATTATTTGTTGAGTTTAGCATGTGCATATGTGCATGGTGTGCATGTGTGAGCACACGTGTGTGTAGTATGCATGCACATGTGTTTGCATGCATGCATGTGGAGGCCAGAGATCAACTTCAGTTCTCTCCTCTGTCGCTTTCCACCTTATTTTGTTTACAACAGGGTTTCTCACTGAACCTAGACACCCAACAATTTTACCAGACTAGCCAGTCAGTGAGCCCCAGGGACTCCTTGTTTCTCCCTCTCCAGCAATGGAATTATAAATGCACTCTGCCATGCCCAGGATTTATGTGGGTTCTGGGGATCTGAACTCAGGTGTTCATTCTTGCTCAGCAAGTGCTTTCTTGACTGAGCTACCTCCCCAGCTTAGCAAATGTTTATTGTATAAGTGAGTGAGCGAACAAAAGCTGTACCTCCAAAGCACTTACCCAGGTTCCTAGAGATATTCTACAGAGAAAAGCAGGAAACAAAAGAAAACCTGAGCCTGGGTCACAGAATGGCTGGTCTAGCCAGAGCCTCTGAAGAGTGACTCTCGGCCTTTGCCTTGATTTTGCTTAGTGTTGTTGAATCCCCCAAACATTGTGACTGCTGCAGGTTAAACTTTTGCATCCAGAGACAGGTGCTGTGACCTCCTATTTGAGGGCCACTGGACATTCTAGCCCCTGTTGGTTTTGCCCACACAGGGTAAATGCTAGCCAAGTGTTGCCATCTTCACCTAGGCTGGGCCGATGTCTATCCTTGGTCTATGGAGCACAGTAAATATGTGAAACTAATCCACAGTGCAGGCTAAATTGCAGCGGCGGGGGTGAGGGGGAGTGGGGTATATTTAACCTACTTTAGAGAACAAACTCTTTTTAAGACTTTGCACACTAATTGTATGCAAATGGTTGCTGCTAATTGCAAACACAAGATTCAAACCTAGTCAAATTAGAAAGCTATTCATCAACAGTCCCTTTAGGACCTCTGCTGTACTCTGTGTAGTTGAAATCTCTGTTTTATGCCAATACACTGCCACCTTTTTCACCCCTACTTTACCATCAGCTTCCTCCTGAGACATTGCCCCAGGAGACTCATTGAGGTCACAGACTGTGTCCTCTTCTCTGTTGTCTCCATGACCAGCTCATCCCAGCGGGTTCTGCATCCCACAGCAAAAGCACTTACAGAGGGCCTCCTTCTATGCCCAGAATTTCCGTAGGCAAAGACACAGAGACTGTGTGCACGGATGGATGCACACTTTCAGGGGATGCATGCTCACATCTCTCTGTGTGAAATTTGAGCCCACCTGCCCTGAGGTACCTGGCTGGACATGATCAATCCACCTTCCCACTCTTCTGTAACATCTGCCTGATATATTTACTTGACACTTTCCATTTGTTGTCTTATATTGTGTTTGTTTTTATGCATTAATTCAACAGTCATTTACTGATTGCCACTCATTGCATGATCTTTTACAAGATGCTACAGGGAAAAAAAGATGGGCAACATATGTGCTTTGCTATCATATGTTATTTCTCCTGTTCAGCAACAATATAAGATAAGGCAAGGACCATAGTTTAGTCATTTTCTAGTCTTCTTTTCTTTCCCTTTTCCTTTTATTTAAAATACCCATAAAAACCTACCGGAGTAGGCATGATTGCATAGTTTTTGGATGGATGGTTGATTAAATAGATGGATACATGGATGGATGGATGGATGGATGGGTGTATAGATGGATGGATGAGTGGATGGTTAGATGAATGGATACATGAACGGATGAGTGGATGGTCAGATGAATGGATACATGAATGGATGAGTGGTTAGCTGGATGGATAAATGATGCAAAGGTAAATGAATGGTGAAATTTTATATTTTACTGAACATCTGCAATGATATTCCAATGCTGACTAAAAATAATGTAGTCATTCAAATGTCCAATTTCCCTAATGTGCTTATGAGACATTAACAAACTGACAAGCGTGTGCCAAGGACCAGAAATATGAACAGAGAGGGGACAGATCAGGCCTCAGTGACTTCTGGGTATCGAAGCATGGCCCATGTCCTTATAGTGGGAGACATGTGTAAGGGTGACACCATGGGCAACCTTACATGGAGTGCCACGGAGAGCAGACTCTTGATCAGTTCTTCTTGGTGGGAGTTCTACAGAGAGTAAGAGACAAGGGCTGCATTTGCTCCATGTAGAGAGGAGACATTACAATTCTGGTCAACAGAAGCTATCCAGAGGAGCATCGAAAAGGTCAGCCAGATGTGTTGTGACACCCAGATCAAATGAAGTGGGAAGTTCAGAAGCTAAAGTCCCAGAGAGACTGGGTGGAAAGTGAGTCTGTTCCTAATGGAACATGTGAATGTAACTCATAGCCAAGACTGTCAAAAGTTGAGTCTGGGGAGATAGTTCAGTCAATAAGTGCTTGACTTGCAAGTGTGAAGACCTGAACTCAACCCTTTTCATCCACATAAAAGCTAGACATTGTGGTACATACCTGTAATCCCAGTGCTGGGAGGCAGAGATGGGATCCTTCGAGCTCTAGCTAGCTAGTCTAACAGAACTGGTGAACTACAATCCAATGAGAAACCCTGTCACAATAAAAGGTAAATGGCACATGAGGAACACCTAAGGTTTTCCTCCAGCCACTACATGTACACCTGAACCTGTGTGTGTGTGCGCGCGCACACACACACACACACACTCATGTTTGTCTCAAATATTCAAATGGCTACACCATGCTAAAAGTTAAACTAGACATTATTAGACTTTTTTTTAACCATCAAAGTTGCTTTTTTTAAAACATTTTTCACTTTTTAAATATTATTATTTTTTATTTGAGAGAGAGAGAAAGAAAGAGGCAGATAGAAAGAGAATGGGCATGCCAAGGCCAACAGCCAACAGCCACTGCAAACGAACTCCAGACACATGTGCCACCTTGCATATTGGGCTTATGTGGGTCCTGGGGATTCAAACATGGCTTTGGCTTTGTAGGTAAGTTCCTTAACTACTAAGCCATCTCTCCAGCCCACCTTTCACTTTTTAAAATAATAGATTAATGGGCTGGAGAGATTTCTCATCTGCTAAAGGAGCTTGTTTGCAAAGCCTGACAGCCCGTGTTCAATTCTCTAGTACCCATGTAAAAGACACCCTAAGTGGTACATGTGTCTGGGGTTTGTTTGCAATGGCAGAAGGCCCTGGCGAGCCATTATTCTCTCTATTTTCTCTCCCTCACTCTCTCTGTATGTATGTGTGATGTATCGCTTTCTCTCTCCTTGGTTCAAACAGGAAAAGTACTTTTTGAAAAAATAACAGATTTTGTTTTTTAGGATAGTTTTAGGTTCAGACCAAAATTGATCAGATCTAGAATGTTCCCAAATACCACCTGCTTCTGTCCCAGATAGTGCACTTTCAATACCCACACCAGAATGGTGCTGGTAGATGTGTCACAGCCTACAGACCTGTCCGGACGCATCACTGTCACCCCAAATCCATAGTTTACATCAAGGTTACCCTTGATGTTAGACTTTCTATGGGGTTCATGAATGTATACATATACATATACATATACATCACATCCTATAAAATATCAAACAAAAAAGTTTCGCTACCTTAAAAATTTTGTCCTCAGGCTGCAAATGTAATCAGTGAAGGAGCACTTAAGTTAGGATGTAGCCAGTGCTCTGGGTTTGATCCCTTGCACTGAAAAAAAGTGTGTTTTTGGCTGTTAATTTCTTTGGCCAATTTTTAAAATTTTTTTGTTTTTTTATTTATTTAAGAATGACAGAGAGAAAGAGTCAGAGAAAGAGAAAGACACGTGAGCCCTCCTATGCATCTGGCTAACGTGGGTCCTGGGGAATCAAGCCTCGAACCAGCGTCCTTAGGCTTCACAGGCAAGCGCTTAACCGCTAAGCCACCTCTCCAGCCCATGACTGTTAATTTCTTAGGGCATGTATCAAATATTCTTTTTCACATTTTTTATGTTTTGTGTTTCAAAGGTGTGTCACCAGTAAGCAATTGTCTATGTGGCAAGCACCATCTGAGAAAGAGGGAGGCAGGAAGACAGGTGGTCTGTGGCTTATAGAGGCACCTGGAAACTATAAAGGAGAATAATATCACAAACATGTGGATGTGAGCCACTTAAAATTCTGAAAACTGGAGCTAAAGATGTGGCTCAGTTGGTAGAGTCCCTACTTATCATGCATGAAATCCTGGGTTCAATCCCTGGTACCATATAAAACTGGGCATGGTGGGGCTCACTGGTATTCCCAGCCCTCGGAGGTAGAAGCAAGAGTTCAATCAGAAGTTCAATGTCTGGGGATAGAAAGATGGCTCAGAAGTTAAAGGCACTCTCACAGGCAAAGCCTGAATGCCCGGGTTTGATTCACCAGTACTCAAGTGCACAAAGGGGTGCATGCACCTGGAGTTCATTCGTAGTGGCAAGAGGACTTGTTAGACTCATACTCTGCACCCCACCATGCACTTGCAAATAAATAAAAATATATATAGTTTTTTAAGTTCAAGGTCTGAGACCAGCATGCTCTACGTGTGACCTCATCTCAAGAAGAAAAAAAAATAAAAAAATAAAAAGAAAATCTGGGAACCAAGTTGTTTCCAGAAAACAGTTTGCCATCACTTCTGAATACATGGGATCCTTCCAAGCTCCTTCATGTCTTGGTGAAGAGTGGATTCCTGGCAGCAGGAAGGTGCCCTTTTCAGTCTTGAGGACCCCAGCATTGTCATGTCCATTCTGCATGTGCTTTATGTAACAGACTTGCCTGATGGTGACATTTTATATCGTCCTTTGTCTCTAAGTGATTTACTGCTGGGGAGATAATAAACACTCCAGGTTTATGCTCAGAGAGTCAAATACACCATGAAAGTTGTGTGGTGAGGGATTTGCACTTAAGCAGGCAATATTTACAGAAATAGGGAACGTGACTTTCCCACAAGCTACATCACTATCCCTTTGGTGAGGAAATAATTATGTGGGGCTAACAACATGCGTGAAGACCAGATGAATTAGCAGAGAGAACTCACCATCTAGTGATGTTCTTTTGAGATCACAGGACGAATTCCATTTGCATGAGCTAATTCTCTCTCCTTCCCTCATCACCCTCCCTTTGCTCCCTTCCTCCTCCATTCAGTTGTAAAAGAGATCTCAAATATGAGTGCATTGGATTTGAACCTATCAACAGCCAGTGTCTCACTGTGACAATAGAGATGTCACCTGTCTTTGAGGCTGAGACACCAGAGCCAAGATTTCTGTGGGAACTGGGATTCTCCACCACCCTGCACCTTTAATCTTGAATCTTCTAGTGAGTAAAATGCCCATGATTCATAACTCAGTCACGTTATGTGGGGATGTCTCTTCACATAGATTCTATCTCTAAGAACTTAAGTCAAGGGATTTTCAAACAGCCACTTGATTTATGTGCAGGAACCTCTCACTCAGAAAAAGAACTTTTATTTGGCAAGCTTCATATGAACAGAGGCCCGAAGAAAATAATTAGAACTCTTTTCTTACTTAGCCTGAAAGTCCCCCCCTCACTCTTCCCCACCGCCTGGGGGAGGGCAGCCCACTCTTGTGTTTGTGCCTCTGCAGAGGAGTTGGCGGGTCAGGTCGGGGCTAGGGGGACATGACTAATCCTCCCTTTCTTTCATTTGTTCAGCAGCTCTGTTCACTGTCACCACATCAGCACATTTCGTTGCAAATCTCAGTGCCCTCTCACTTTCGTTTTACTTAATGCATTTCTACATTTTCCCATGGCTACACGGGCTCTTTTCTTGCAAGTGGCATGCCTGCCTCAAATAACTGAAATTGCCTGGGTCTTGAATTCTGAGCCTTCATATTCTCCCATATATTATTTGGTCGTATTGTTCCTTAACTTGCTCATCACTCACATGGTGAAGGAAATTCCATCCGGCCCTCTCAAGACTGCCGAGTAGCCGACGTAAAGCCCTCAGTCCCCGCCACCTCCAAAGCTTTGGGTTCGTTATTGAAATGGTCTTTTTAATGTCATCTTTAATTTAATCAAATAGTGTCATCAAAATAACATTTACTCTATTACTGCAAATTCACTGCATTATTAACTAGTGTAACTAGACAAAAAAGATGGTACAAACCCCCATGGAAATATATACTTACTGTAAAAATGGATACAGTTCATAGATGTTCTATATTTAATTTGCAGTTTCAAAGCACTCTCTATGGAGAGGTTTTATGGTTCTGAAATAATTTAAAAACACACTTTACTATAATCCATAGCAGGTAGGATTTTTTTTTTTTTTCACCAGTTTCGGAAGTTATGGTGTCTTGTACTTCCCAGAGTAACTGGCGCAGTATTGATTTTCTACGGCAGTGATATGCCTGACTCATTAGAACGGGTAGTCATTGCCAGGCCAGGGGTGGTGCAACCAAGAATTTCCTAGTTTTCCTTTGGTATTCTCAAAATGGGCAAATAAAGTCATAGATATTTGCTGGCATCACCAGATCCAATTAGTCTTGTGAAAAATGGCACTTTGGATAGTTGGATTAGCACCTTCTCCTCATGGCAGGGCTAAAAGGGTGATGCAATTTAAAATGTCTCCCCTTGATTCAAAGTAGGAATGTAATAGTTGCATTGGGCTGCACAAGTCCAGCAAAGCAAATGGAAAGGACCCTGAGTAGAGAGGAAGAGGTTCTAGCTTCTAAACCATCAGTTATCTGCTTGCCCCACCTTGTCCTGTCTGTGAAAACAGGGAGTTAGTCATATGTTAGCATGGCATTTGCTATCAAAATAGTCTAACATTTTAAAATGCTTGTCTACCCACTTTTTCCTGAGATCAGTTAAGCCACCTTCCAATTAGAGTTTTTGTCACAGCTTGCCACTAGCTATTTCTTTGTTCAATATGAAAGTAACTTATCGACAGAGCGTCTCTCCTTCAGGATTTTCATTCTTCTCATTACTGAGAAATTCTGTTCCTGGAAGGATATTGGACAGATATACAAAGACAGGTGTTAGACTCAATTCATTTATCATCAGAAAGCAAGCATTTATTAACCTGTTGGCATACTTACGATAAAGTACTTCCAACTGCCACGTAGGGCCCTCAGGAGCAAAGAAAGGTAAGGGTGAGATCTCTGTCTTATGGAACTTGAAGTCTACTAGGAAACATAAACATCTGAAAAAATATGAATGGTAATCAGATATTATAATTGCAATTGTCATGGGGTTAGCCATCCATCCAAACATCCATCTTCCATTCATTCTTTTATCCATCTACCCACCCATCCATCCATATGTCCATGGGTTTGTCCATCCATTCATCTGTGTATTTATCCATCCATTTCCAGTAATGTCAGGACCAGTGGTGCTGGTTCTCAGAGTAATATAAAGACAGGTATCCTGGATGATTATCAAGAAGCGATTCAGGTTTGCAGGGTAATGAAGGGGGTGTCCAGATGTTGACGAGACCCCATACAAATCTGCCACACAAAAGGACAGAAACACAGAGTAATGAATCCAAGACAAGAGGGGTAAATATGTGCTCCATCAGTGGTTCCTAACCTTACTGGGGCCATTTGCATAGCTGTAAAGCATCCGGGCATTTGAGTTCTTCTTCTGCAGAGTCTGGCATCATTGCACATAGGTACAGTCCAGGCATTTTAAAACCTTCCAAGGCAAATGGTAAGTCAGATTGGTTTAAAGGATACCAGGCTAGGTCCCAGTATGAGCAATAAGGCACATGGTGCTGTGTGGAGGTCATAGAGCAGGAGTCACAGACACCCATGTTCCATGATAAAGAATGGCTAGTGACAGAATTGGATTCTTTGACCCCAAACTGGCCATAACTTGAGTCATGTATCAAACACACACCTGCCTCTAGCAGTTATGAGAAACATCAGAGCTGCCTTTCTTCCAGTGTATTGCCTGCACATAGTACATTCAAAACCAAGTCCTAGTCTATTACTTCTCTAATGTCATCCATTAATTAGCTGTCCAGACTTGCCATTAAAGAACTGTAGTAGTTAAAATGAGCCTGCCCTCTGTGGAAGGGACTCTCTTGATTTGGATAAAACCCATTGGAGTTTTCAACAACCATCTCATATCGCAACCTTTTTATCTCTGATTTAGTAGATATTTTTTGAGTTAGGCTTTGTCAAAAATGGAGCAGAGCCAGCAGGAAGAAAGAAACAATCTTTGCCTTCAAGGACTTTGGATCTGGAGAGACAGAGAGGTAAACAAGGAAATTCATTAGAGTGCAGTAATCATCAGTATTCCCTGGGTAACCAGCCACTGGGTTCTGTGACTCTGTGGCAGAGGTACGCAACAGTTAATCTCCAAAGAGTGTATGTCTTCCTATCTGGTTGTCTTACTGCATTATCTGTTTCACATGTATATATGGTATCTGTCTATATGTGTATGCATTTTGTATCTTTGCAGATGAACATGCAGGTGTGTGTATTCATTTGTGTATATGTATATGGAGGCCAAAGGTCAATATCAGGTCATTCTCAATCATCACTTTTTGTTTTTAAGACAAGGTCAATCCTGAACCTAGAGCTCACCAATTCAGCTAGACTAGCCAGCCAGCCAGCCCGCCCTGGAGGTCCTCATATCCCTGCCTTCCTATTGCGAGATTACAGGCACACACCACCATGCAGAGCTTGTATGTAGGTTCTGGGACTCCATTTTCATGTCCTCAACAACACATTACCCACTGAGCCATCTACTCAGTCCTGGTCATCTGACTTTTATTTATTTTTCTTAAACCAACATCATTTTTGTTGAGTCTAGGCTTTATTTTTTATATTTGTTACATACAAGATGAGCTCTTCGGAAGACCTTATATTAAAAGGAAAAAACTTCACAATCTACGTGATTTGCATAGGTTCCCAAATCCTCTTAGCTCCTGGAAACAGAAGAATCTATAGTGTATTCTCCACAGAGTATCTTTGCGGGAAAGAAATTGCTCACTCATAATTGGCTATCTCAGAAAGTAATCAGCTCCATAGATCTGTGCTGGCTAACCTGAAGGCTCTTGAGACTCAGATCTTTCCCACTAAAGGTGCAAGTTTCCCTGAAAAAGAGACTAATGTTGGGTTGGACAAACCACTCAGCATTTAAAAGACACTTGCTTACAAAACCTAACTCCCAGGGTTTGATTCCTTAGCAGACAAATAAATTCAAATGCACAAAGTGGCACATATGTCTGGAGTCCTTTTATAGTAGCTAGACATCCCAATGCACTCATACTGTCTCTCCCTCACTCAAATAAGTAAAAAGAATTACAGAAAAAAAATTACAGATCATTCTCTCCTGAGTTCAGGTAGACCTTCATGTAGGGATGGTGATTTCAGAAAATAAAAGGGTGTGTAAGTTAGCAAAAAAAAAAAAAAAAAAAAAAAAAGGAGAGCTAGAGAGATGGCTTAATGGTTAAGGTGATTGCCTGTGAAGTCTGAGGACCCATGTTTCACTCTCCACATCACACATAAGCCAGACGCACAAAGGTGACACAAGAAGCACAAGGTTCCACATGCCCACTAGGTGATACAAATACCTGGAGTTCAATTGCAATGGCTGGGGCACTGGCATGCCAATTCTCTCTCTTCTTTTTGCCTGTCTGTCTCCTTCTCTCTCTCTTTCTCTTGCTAAAAAAATGGACCCAATTATTCTTATAAGTGTTGAGATTTTTAAAATGAAGAAGATGTAATTGGATGGATGATAATACAGTTGAAAGTGGTTACTTTCTTGGGGATTTCTGTAAAACTACTAGGCATAGGGACATTTTGCCTTTTACCAGTAAAGAAGGGACAATCATTGATATGGCAGAAAGACAACATTTCATAGGTATATAATTAGGGGGTGGATGGATGGATGGATACACCGATGATTAGGTAGATGAAAGGATGGATATGCAGAAGAATGGATATGTAAATTCAAGGATGGATGAATTCCTGTATATCTGGATGCATGGATGGTTAATCCATATTTGGCTATGTGTAGGTGGGTACATGGCTAAATGACTACATGAACATGTGGATAGACAGGGTGAATAGATAAAGAAATGAATGGGCCATTAAAGAGGATCTTTAAGAAAGATCTTAGTCCTGTAACTTTTTTGTGCAAGCGAATCTCCAACATGATCTTATTAAAATAAGCACACTCTGGGGTTCACTCCCAGGGATCTAGTATAGTGAGTCTGTAGGGAAACAAAGGGCTTTTGCCCTTTGAACAAGTATCCTAGGTTCTTCTACTGTAGGGAACCCTCTGTGAAACATCCTCAGTCTCACCTTATTCTGCTTATAACTTTTGCTGATTTGGCTCCACACTGCTCACGGCATCTGGATCTCAGTGTCCCTATCTCCTATCAGGACTTCCTCCCAAGATGCTATGGAGCAAGCCCCAAGTGCCTTCTGCCTATGACCCAGTAGATGGACCACAGAGGCACTTTGGGAAGGATGAGCTCAAGAAGAACAGTGGGGATTAGCAAATCTGAAATTGTGAAATGAGATGTCTTTGACAAGGACTTCTATCCTTCAGGTGACTGTTGGCTGTAATGGTTGATGGTACCCTGTCTTTCTTCATCCTGATGGTCCTATCTTAGAACAGATGTCAGAGACTTGGGGTTAGAGATACATCCTTTTTGTTCAGAGGGGATCTGACTAGGAAGAAGAGATGAAGAAAGGGCTCTGGGGCATTGGACAAGGCTAGGAGACTAAGCACTTTCACACATTCATGATTTCCTTTTAGGCCAAGTTTACTCTCAAGGATGACAGTCATTTTTCTAAGAAAGTAAGATTGCTTCACATTGCATTTAAAGGCTTAAATAATGTATTCTGTCAGACAATTCTCTGAAATGATTTTCCAAGTGAATGCATCAGAAAGTGCCTAGAAAGAATGCCTGGCATGGGAAGAGAAGGACATTCAGAAACTGTGAGCTGTTTGAATCAGAATCACCCTTAAGATGTATTGTAACTACGGCAAGCTGCACACAAGTTAGATGCACAGTTTAGCAAATTGTTGGCTTACTAATAGACCCTTGTAAACACCACTCAGTTAAAAACAAGGAACATCACTAACATACCAGGGTGTTCAACTGTATTCTTTTCCAAGCAATAAGGTGTGCCACTACAAGGAATTGGTAACTATTCTGATGTCTACAGCATCTGTTTCTGACCTTGAATGTCAGATAAATGGAATCCTACCATGTGACTAACTTAGTATCTTGCTGCTTTTGTGTATCATCATTATGCATGGGACTTGCCCACAGTATTTCACTCTTCTTTCTTTCCTTCTTTCCTTCTTTGTTTCTTTTTTTTTTTTTATTTTTTTGAGGTAGGGCCTCATTCTACCCCAGCTTGACCTGGAATTCACTATGTAGTCTCAGGGTGACCTCAAACTCATGGTGATCCTCCTATATCTGCGGCTCAAGTCCTGAGTTAAGGCATGCACCACCATGCCCAGCCTTCACTGTTCTTTACTGTTGTGTAGTATGCTATCCTTTAGTAGTCTATCTGTATAAAATATTTTATTCATGCATTCAAGTTGAAAGTACTGTACAGAACTCACATATGCACCACCTCATTTCTGCAATTAACACTGTTCTCTTTTTGCATCTGTACCCACTGGTCCATCCCTCTGTCCATCCATCAGTCTACCCTCATTTCCAAATTCACCAAAGACAGTTATTTCTTCATTCTAAACACTTAAGCAGGTGTGTCATTATTGCTCCTTTGGCCCAGAATTGGATCTTTGCTTATTTTTTTTGTTAGTGTGTATTCTTTTCCCTCATAATTAGAGTGATGTAATGATAAAGCTGTCAAGAACCAACATCAATTGAGCTAGAACTTCTCACCAGACATTGTACTAAATACTGAACACCTCCTCACTTACTGTCACTCAACCTCAAGATGCCATCACTTTGCCCAAGTTCATAGGGAACGTGGGTGGCCATGGTTGGTGGATGTTGCCTAAGTCAATTGCTCTTGCAGTTAGCTTTTGTTGTTGGGACAAGCATCTGACCAGAAGCAGCTTATGGGTCCAATTCAGTCTTACTGATTCCAGGGGCAGCATCATCATCAATGGTGGTGGAGGCTGGTACACTTTAGCATCCACAACAGAGAGAAACAAGTGTGAGCAGCAGCAAGCACCAATGGCCAGCACTCAAATTGGCTCTCAATACACCCAGTAGGGCTGGGCTGAAGATCCACCCCTAGTGACATATCTCCTGCAGTAGACATCTGCCTCCTGGAGGCTTAAGTAGGAAAAGTTATCTTCAAAATCCCTGAGGCCATTGGGGATATACATTCCAACCACAACAGTTACCAATGTGGGATTCCTTTAAATTGGTTTCTAGTTCCATCTTTGGCCTTGAGTAGTTGTGGGATTTGGGGCAAGTGAAGGAACCTTTCTGAACCTCAAAAGTATCTAACAGTAAAACATAAACATTAATAATTCTAAAATGATTGTTGATGATGAGATGACATTTTTGCTACCTAGTAATTTTACTGCCCATGCAGATTTAGCATATAGTGCTTTCTAAAAGTAAAAGAAACTGCGCCTGTTGATGTCTTCAGAACAAGTGATGTTGCTCAGCCCAGTGCGGCTGTATTTCGGTCTTGGCTTTGTCCTTGCCATATCATGCTGTGATTCCAGTTAAGCAGCTCCCTCTGCAAAGAGACTCTGCTCTTCTCTGCGTCCTCACTCTGTGATGTTGTTATAATATCTGGAGTCTTATTGATTATTTGTTTGATCCTATTGTGGGCACAGGAGCAGTTCTTAGATTAACACTATTAGATTTTCCCAAACAGCATTGCTGTGGTTTATACAATTGGACGAAACAGGTGATCTAATTTGGACTCAATTTGCTCTAAAATAGAGCTGGAGGAGGGAGGTGCTGTCATTTGGTTCTGAGCCTTAGAACAAGTATGGAAAAGTTATCTGCAGGTGATATCTGCGTGCCTCATCAATTCCAGAGGCACAGCATGAGCAGGTCTGAGAATTCAAAACTCTCTTTGCTTGTTTTTTACTTTTTCTTTTCCATGAGCTAAAAAGCCCAGAATTACCTACCTAACTAAGGTATTAAACCCACGGATAATTTTATTTTTCCATATGTAATGTCTCAGAAGAAGAAGCAAGTGACATTATCTTGAGGTGCTGGGTTGAGACTATGGGTTAGGAAAAGACAATGAATATGCCCATAAAAAAGTAGTTGCCTGATGGCTATGGAATAAATCCAAATGGAAAATGTCTCCTCTATTTTTGGTCACTGCCCTCTACTATCTAAACATATTTGAAATATATTCTTTTTAATATTTGTTTATAAGGAGAGAGGACAGATAGAGAGAACAGGCGTGCCAGAGCCTCGAGCCACTGTAAATGAACTCCAGACGCCTGTGCCACTTTGTGCATCTGGCTTTACATGGCTACTCAGGAACTGAGCCCAGGTCACTAGGCTCTGCAGGCAAATGCCTTAACCACTGAGTCATCTCTCCAGCCCTGAAATCTACTCTTGATAGAAATCTCAGATGTTTTTTAACCTACATATTACAACATTTTTTGACATTATTGCTACTCCATGAGTTTTCCTTCCCTTTCTTTTTCTTTCTTTCTTTTTTTTTTTTGTGACAGGGTTTTACTCTGTAGGCCAGGCTGGCCTTAAACTCATGACAATTCTCTTGCCTCACCATCCCTAATGCTGGGATTACAGCTGTGAGCTACCACACCCAGCATGAGGTTCATTTTTAAGGATGACTTTAAGGTCTGTTCTTAAACTTTTCCTCCTGTTATTCTGCTGTTTGTTTCTTTGAGGTACTGCTGGAGGTTGAACCCAGAGCTTTGCCTAACTTAAGCAAGTGCTCTACACTGAGCTACATCCCCAACCTATCTCTGTTTTTATTTTAAGACAAGATCTGACCATATAGATCAGGTTGTCCTTGAACTTGTTACACAGTTAATATAAGCCTTGAATTTGGGAGCCTTCTGCCTTAGCTTCTGGAATAGCTGGAATTACAGGCCTATACCACCACACCCTTGCTCTGTTCCTCTGTTTTGTTTTAATCATTCATTTATTGTTGGAAATTTAAATTGCCTCTGGATTTTTGTTATTATAAATAAGGCAAAAAGTAATATGTGAGTGCTTAGACTCATAAATATATACTATTTAACCAATTCCTAAAGTTGAATTTCCAAAAGCAGAGCCAGGGGTCAAAGGGTAAAGACTTTTTGTTTGTTTTTTCAAGGCAGGGTCTTGCTCTAGCCCAGGCTGACCTGGAATTCACTATGTAGTCTAAGGGTAGACTCAAACTCACAGCAATCCTCCTACCTCTGCCTCCAGAGTGCTGGGATTAAAGGTGTTTAAATGTGTTACAAAATTGTTTTCATGTCAGGTCGAAAACCCAGATACTACCTGTTTGTTTCTTTGGAAATCACCTAACTCCTCTGTGTCTTGGGTTCCAAAATCTATGAAATTGGAAAAAAAAAATAAGTGTGCTCCCTTAAAAGCTTTTGTGAGGATTGAATGACCATATATATAAAAAGTATAGATTGTGTCTAGCATGTGTCAAGGGCTTAGTAACTATTGTCTGTTTTTTTTTTTTTTAAGTCAACTATTGTTATTGTCTTCACTGGAGAAAGGGCCTATGGAATCTGCAAACCACCCAGACAAAGCCTTCCTTTCATTTCCTGTCTTCACTTTTGCCCTCTAGCACTTTCCCTATAGTGGTTCACCAGTCCCTAGTGTACCTGATACATGGTTGAGCCTATTTCACCATGTTCATCTATCTCTCTAAACAATCACCAACACTAAGATACTGGGAAAAAATGAGCCAAGTTCATGGACCAAATTATACTCCATATGAACAACGCTACTCTGAACAGGCGATGCCCACCTCGCCAGGCTTTCGAAGGTTACCAGATGCTGACTGAAAATACGTCTGACCTGGGAGGGTTGATGGGGTCAGAAATCCTCCCAGGGCAGGACCAACAGGCCCAGTCAGCTGGCTCAGGAGGCTGTACTTGGAGGCACAGAGGACCCCATCTGTGTGTTGTGTAAAAGCAGGGGCCAACAGCAGGACGGGGGGTGGGTCTGCAATTCAACCCTGCCAACAGCATCCAAGAGAAGGAATCAGAGGATGGACATTTCTCATTAGAAGCACACGAGAGTATTAAACATACCCATGTGACTACTCGCCTTTCTGTTCTGATCTCTCTAAGGTCAGAGTGTAGACCTAACTCATTGCTGTCTCTAGCCTGGCATAGGTGCATGGCCTGAAGGGCAGGATCTGTTCGCGAGGACAAATGAATGAATGAATGGGGGGTGTGAGTGGTTCCCAGTCCACCCTGACACTACTCTCCAGAGACCTACCCTCGAGGCTCAGTAGTGGATAGTGACCTCCAACTGCAGGCAGAAACCATGTGCTCTGAGTCATGGACATTCTATATGGATGGACAGAAGCCACCATTGCTAACTGCCAAAGAGACCAGTTTCTGGCAATGAACAAACAGGTGCCCAACGAGTCCTCTCCAATGTCACAAACCAACCTTAAGATGAATTTAGTTCTGTTTCATAGTTACCCATCACGACCAGATGGCCTTTGTCACACTGTCTTCCATTCAGGTCCCATGTAAGCTTTAGCTTCAGAGCCTAGGGTGGGTTTTCCCCCAGGACACTATGAACAAGTTTGGGTGGCGACAGCAAGTACGTGCTTCAGCTGCCAGAGAGGTGGACCATGGGCGAGGCCTGAGGCCGAGTTATTTCTTTCCTCTTCTGCTTTGGAGTGAGGAATCATTACCATGGTAGAGAATAAAGCTGAGGAGATAAAAGTAAAGATTATTTCATTTTATTCTGTTCACTTGGATTGGATCCCAGCTGTTTGCAAAAGTATTGCTATAAGAAAGGACTTGGAATATTTCTCAAATAATGCCCCTTCATGGGGGAAGGCAGATTCTTGTGTGTGTGTGTGTGTGTGTGTGTGTCCATGCTCACCTGCATGTGAAGGCCAGAGGACAACCTTGGGTGTTGTTTTTCAAGTGTCATACGCCTTCTTTTTTTTTTGAGACAGGGTCTTTTATTGAGCTGGACCTCTCCAGTTTGGCTTGTCTGGCTGGACAGCGAGCACCAGGGATTTTACTATTTCTGCCTTCCCAGCACTAGAATTATAGTCACTCACCATCATGCATGCTGGCTTTTTTTTGTTTGTTTGTTTGTTTTCAAGGTAGGGTCTCACTCTGGCCCGGGTTGACCTGGGATTCACTATGTAGTCTCAGGGGTGGCCTCGAACTCATGGGAATTCTCTTGAGTGCTGGCATTAAAGGCATGTGCCACCATGCCTAGCATGCCTAGCTTTTATATGGGTGTTAGGGATTGATCTTGATATCTTCATGTTTGCACAGCAAGCACTTTGACAACTGTGGCATCTCCCCAGCCCAGAGGGCAGTCAGTTTCTTCAAGTTAAAACCAAAACAGGGTCTTGAAGTGCTTTATCATTCTCCTCCTCCTAAATGTGCAATAAAACAGAACTTTGTCTGTCTAGACTTTCTACTGGGTTCCAGGCCCCTTGCCTCACTCTCTCTCATTTAATGATATGACCTGTAACTGTGGCAGCTGGTGAGCCAGGAGTTCCATGGCTCTTATAGCCTTTTATCTGTCTACTCTTAGAGGCTTACATATTAATTCTAGTGACACGTTCTAGCATGTTCTTTAGCACTTTCCAGGCCTAAGACAAGTCAATATCAAGGGAAAGTTCAGAGTCCTACCCTTCTCTTTCAACCAGTGATGGTCCCATTATCTATTCTGTTTTTGTATTCTACCTAAGGTTCATGAAAAAGGGCATTTCTGTTGCTTTGACAAAGAGAAAGTAGGATGTTGAAACATTATAGTTTTAATCATATATAGTTTCTCCAAGAAGCCAGTCACAAGGTGGGTAGGTTGTGGGATTCCATTACCTAACAGGTTTGGAAGAGGTTGACCTGCAGGGACAAGAAGTAACTGAGAGGGAAAAGGAGCTGGGTGAGGGCTTGGGGAATAACAGCTGAGGTGAGCGGGATTTTGTTTATGGTTATGAGTATTCTCACATTGATTGTGGTGGTCGTTGGACAACTGCGAATATTCTAAAAATGGTTGAACTACCTGCTTTGTAGGAATGAATTGTGTTGAATCAGATTTCAATAACTATTAAAACTATTAAAATTAATATGAGAACCATGATGTTATTCACACAATCTGATGTTCATATCCCCCAAGTGTTCCCCGCTTAAGTCCTAAGGGAGACTATAATCCAGATGTGTTCTGAGTAACTTGCAATGGAACATGCTTATCATCCCCACTCGGGGCATCTTATTTCAGTAAATATGACCTACAGAAGCCATTCACGCTTTTAATAGGCCTTGTACTAGGTTGGCTCTTAATTCTATATCCAGGTTTATCCATATAGTGCTGTAATTTTCTTTGTTTCAGTCTGCCCACTGAGTGTAAACTTAAGGATAGCTTCTGGCTCACTGAGACTTACCTTTTAATATTAGTCACAGTGACCTTATTGTGACCCATGCGTGAAAGTGGGCCTTATGCTGGAGAGAGCACAGTTTGGGGAAAGTGCTACTTTCTAATTAAATCCGGGAAGGCTTGAGCCCAGAGATTATGGTTAAACTACATCTTGAATGATGCACATATCTCCACCAAGTATGGAAGTGGAAGACATTCAAAGTGGATGGAGCAGTGGGAGGGAAAGCACGGCACACTAGAAGAGCATCGTATTTGCCAAGAATTACTGTGAAAGCTCAGTGTAGAAAGATCATATACACCACGTTCAGGACTTTCCTCAAGTAGTGTGTACCACCACTTGCCCCTTCTACATTAGTCATAATTCTTTTTTTTTTTTAATTCTTTTTAACCTATTTTTATTTATTTATTTGAGAGCGACAGACACAGGGAGAAAGACAGATAGAGGGAGAGAGAGAGAATGGGCGCGCCAGGGCTTCCAGCCTCTGCAAACGAACTCCAGACGCGTGCGCCCCCCTTGTGCATCTGGCTAACGTGGGACCTGGGGAACCGAGCCTTGAACCGGGGTCCTTAGGCTTCACAGGCAAGCGCTTAACCGCTAAGCCATCTCTCCAGCCCAATAATTCTTTTTTTTTTCTTTAAAGACTAAGAGATTTTCTTTTTTTTTAAATATTTTTTTAAATTTATTTATTTATTTATTTATTTGAGAGTGACAGACACAGAGAGAAAGACAGATAGAGGGAGAGAGAGAGAATGGGTGCGCCAGGCTTCCAGCCTTTGCAAACGAACTCCAGACGCGTGCGCCCCCTTGTGCATCTGGCTAACGTGGGACCTGGGGGACCGAGCCTCGAACCGGGGTCCTTAGGCTTCACAGGCAAGCGCTTAACCGCTAAGCCATCTCTCCAGCCCTCTTTTTTTTTTTTTGAGGTTGGGTCTCACTCTAGCCGAGGCCGACCTCAAACTCACTGCAATCCTCCTACCTCTGCCTCCTGAGTTCAACTAGCTTAAGACAAAAATGAGTAGGTTGGTTCATATAGTATATGGTCTTGAAGTAATGGCATCAGGCATAGCTGGATCCAGCATCTTCAACTCTGATTGGATTAGTTATCTCTTTCCACCCTTGGCTATGATGCTTTCTGTTCTGTTAAGCTTGTTTCCTCAGCAGGCATTATCCACCGGATGAGAGAGATGCATGCCAGAAGCACAGGACTGCTGTCCTCAAAACAGGGACAGCAGAAGGAGACCCCCACAGTTAGTCTCGTGGAACCCATGCATGCTAGGTTAGATTCCAGCCCACTGTGAGTCACATGCTTTATTCCAGAGCCAGTCAGTGTGGTTATGAGAAAGGCTGCTTAATAGCTGGTCAATGTCATGTACTGAACATAGGAAGGGAAGAGAGCATTGCAATTGAGCCCTGGATTCATTACATTGCACATTGTTGTGTCAAAAGCAACTTAAAGAGGAAAGGTTGATCTGCGCTCACAGTTTTAAGGGAGTAGTCCACCATGGTGGGGAAGGACAGGAGCAGGTGCAGCAGAAAGCAGCTGCTTACTTTCCTCCACAGAGATGGTTCAGTGGTTAAGGTGTTTGCCTGCAAAGCAAAAGGACCCAGAGTTGATTCCCCAGGACCCATGTAAGCCAGAGGCACAAAATGGCACATGCATCTGGAGTTCATTTGCAGAGGCTAAAGGCTCTGGCATGTCCTTTCTCTCTTTCTCTCTCTCAAATAAATAAATAAAATTAAAAATAAATCATTTAAATAAAAATAAGCATAAAGAAATGAGCTTGCTTTCTCTCTCTCTCTTTTTTCAAGGTAGGGTCTCACTCTGGCCCAGGCTGACTTGGAATTCACTATGTAGTCTCAGGGTGGCCTTGAACTCACAGCAATCCTCCTACCTCTGCCTCCTGAGTACTGGCATTAAAGGCATGAGCCACCACGCCCGGCTTTTGCTTTCTCTTTTTTAACATAGTTCAAGACCCCAGCCTATGAGATAGTGTTGCCCATGGTGGGTCTCCTTGCTTCTGTTGAATTTATTTGGAACCACCCTTATATACACCCGAAGGTGTGTCTTCTAGGTAATTCCAGAACCTGTCAGCCATCACAGCCTGCAAGGTTAAATGGGTATGGTTCCTTGAAGGACAAGGGAAAGGGATGAACACTGAGCAAGTCAAGACGATCCCTAGTTTGTTCCCAGGGATTCCTTCCATCCAGTGCAGGGATTGTGCTATGACTTTTGTAGCCTTCCCTTCTGAGGTTGGATTTGCAACCTTAGCCGAGAATTCTATGTGTTTAGCCACAATTAGTAGAGCCCTAGCAAGCAAGAAGTGGCTTCATTCCTCTTCCCAACACCTTGATCTCCTCCTCAGTAGGATGGAGATAGTAGTGTGGAGACAGCCAATAATGTGCAAGGGAACATGGAACCCAGATTCAGCAAACACTCTAGCCCTTCCCAGGCTGAGATCAATCTGCCACTTTCTTATAGAGAAACATCTCCCTCCATTTGTCACCTGCACAAACTCTGAACTGATGATGGTCTCACCTTGTTCCCACTGGCTTCAGACCTCTTGGTATTATCCCTACATCCCGTCAGGGAGGAGACTCTGGGCAGGTGCAGACCATCATTTCCAGATGAAAACCAGCTCCCCGGCCATCAGCTGCTGTGCTTACTCGCTTGCTAGCTCAGAGGGGAGCTGAGACAAAGAGCCAAATTTAAATTCATGCAATGTTGCTGTTTGTAACGTTGAATACTTAAGACATCTGCTCACAGTCTCACATTATAAATGAATGGAAAGGGTCCAGGAGTGCTTTATTAGCTGGGAGCTGCTAAGTGAGCACCCCATATTTCAAAGCAGGGTCTTAATCAGACATATTTATATCTATAATATTTTACAAATTAAAAGCAGTAGATAGTCACCGGAAGGATGTCAGCCAAGCCAGGGTAAAGAAGAAAAAGGACTTAAACCTCAGAGAGCGGCTGGCTGATCATCTCCGGGGAAGGGTGGTGCAAAGCTACAAATTTACCGTCATCAGCAGCAGGTGTCTAAATGTTCCATTTAAATTAAATGGCACATGTCATAAAGTGACATGCTGCCACGTGTGTCACCCTGTTTCTGTTTTAGCTACAGAACCGATTTTTCTTTCCCTTCCAGCTCAGCTACCTTCTCTCTCCTCCCTGCCACCAGGTCACCCAAGATTATTCCTACTTTATAATTTCTTTCCTTCTTTCTTTCTTTCTTTCTTTCTTTCTTTCTTTCTTTCTTTCTTTCTTTCTTTCTTTCTTTTTTTCTTAGTTCATTATACTCTGTGATCCAGAGGAAGCATAAAAAATGGTCCTTAATTTTAATTAATGGCAAACTTTGAACAGGCCCATTTAATAATCCGTTCTTCAAACTTAACAAGTCTCCTCGCCTTTAAGGGCCTCCTGTCATTTTATTAGCATAGGAGATCTCCCCAACCGAATGGCTGGGTAATTGACAAAAACCGCAGGTAAGGCAGGAGACCCTGTAATTGATTCATACCATCCCTTCTTAGGAACGTACTGAAGAGTTAATTATTTTTCCTGCAGTTGGGACTCAGCTGTTGTTTCCACTGGGATTAAACAGCTGTCATCCTTGTTAATGGCATCAAATTCATGCATTAAAACCCTCTCGTTCTTTCCCATATCAAGTGAGGTGGTGGAAATCTCTGCCACATCTCCCTTTATGAAGAAGTTGAAAATCCCAGGAAAGATAACAGCCCTTATTACAAAGCCACAGACCGGATCTCCTGTTGATGGAGTCTCGTGATGAGTAATTAAGCCACAGCACAGAAGTTGGGCTGTCTGTAGGGCAGCACTGGTACTTACTTCCCCTGATGGAAGCAGCTGGGTGGCCTGGGAAGGTGATAAAAGGAAGAAAACTCGAACTCTTCTAGAGCTAGCTTTGCTTCACAACAAAGCCATGCAAAACAGCTGCTAACCAATGAATCAACCCAAAATGAACTCCGCAAGGCTCTTGAAGTATCTGCCACTGTTTTTCAACCATCTGTAATAATATGTCAGTTTTTCCTCCTTCTTTCTTTTCTCCCTCCCCCCTCCCTCCTTCCCTCTCTCCCTCCTTCCTTCCCTCCATCTTCCATTCATCTCTCTCTCCTTTCTTCTCTGTCATAGTCAGCTCCATGCTGCTGGGGTGAACCTCCAAAGCAGATGCAGTTTCTGGGAGGAAGGGATTTCCTTCAGCCTTACAGATTCAGGGGAAGCTCCATAATGGTGGAAGATGCTGGCACCATTAACACTTAGAAGGAGAACCACCACCATCAAATAAAAGAAAACAAAAAGCAAGTAGGCAACAACAAAACACCAGAAGAAAAGTAGCAGGGAGCCAGGCAGAACTCTGGGTACCTCAAGCTGGAGTTCAGATCCACCCACAGTAACTCCTTAGGGCCAGACTCCATGATAGTGGCACCTCTTCTGGCCAGGCTGCTGGAAATCCAAGTTACAAGCTTTAGTTAGAGAACATACATCCAGACTACTACATTCCCCTACTGATTTTTTTGGAATTTTTTTAGTCTAAGTGTACGAACATATATGGTTTTATTGCTGTGTGCCCCGTGCAATCCATTTTTGTTTTTCCAAGATCTCGCTTAGCAACTGAAAATTCAAGACAAAGAGTAAATAGAAGCATTTCTAGGAGTCTTCAACTATACAAGTACTAAACAGATATAGGGTGCAGGGGGATGGCTTATGAGCAGAGGACCTCACCTCCTTTACAAACAAAACTAAACAATTTCTACCTCCAACTGAAAAAAATTTATAATTTTGGTTTCACTAAACATTACCAATCCTAGGATTATTTCAAGGCACTGTTATTGCTAGTCTGCTTTCTTTCCCTTGGCAGGACTAACTTACATCATGTTTATGTTGAATATTTAAAATTTCATCCGAAAGTATCTCATCTTTTTGAAAATGTAAAGCCTCTCTCATTTATTGCCCTTGGAAAGTACAGTGCATTTCTCTGTCTAATCCCAGTGAACAGGAGGCTGAGGCAGGAGGATTAAAACAATTTGAGGAAAGCCTCTGCTACATTACAAGAATGAGGCCAGTTACGGGTACACAGCAAGACTCTATCTTATAAAGGCAAAGAGGGGGGGCTGGAGAGATGGCTTAGCGGTTAAGCGCTCGCCTGTGAAGCCTAAGGACCCTGGTTCGAGGCTCGGTTCCCCAGGTCCCACGTTAGCCAGATGCACAAGGGGGCGCACGCGTCTGGAGTTCGTTTGCAGAGGCTGGAAGCCCTGGCGCGCCCATTCTCTCTCTCTCCCTCTATCTGTTTTTCTCTCTGTCTCTGTCACTCTCAAATAAATAAATAAAATATTAAAAAAATAAATAAATAAAGGCAAAGAGGGGACCAAAGCTGTGGCTCTGTAGTTAAAAGCACTTGCTCTGCAAACTCTTTCACCATAATTCAGATACCTAGCACCCATGTAAAGCTGGATGTTCAGTGGTGTCATGCCTATAGCCAAGGCAGGTAGAATCAGGAAGTGGGAGAATCTCAAAGCGTGTGGGCCAGCTAATCCAACTTTCTCAGTGGCAGGATCAGAAGAGAAACCATGTCTCAAAGAAGAAGAGGACCAATCAAACAAGATCAGGGAAACTCAATCTAGTTAACATTTTCTGAAGGAAAATAAGCATATAAGAGACTTTTCTTTAGGGTTTGTGTTAAAACAGGATGCATCTGGGGCTGGAGAGGTGGCTTAGTGGTTAAGGAGCTTGCCTGTGAAGCCTAAATACCCATGTTCGACTCTGCAGGTCCCACATAAGCCAGACACAGTGACACAGGCACGCAAGGTCGCACATGCACACAAGGTCGCACATGTACACAAGGGAGCACATGTACACAAGGGAGCACATGCACACAAGGGAGCACATGTACACAAGGTCGCACATGCACACAAGGGAGCACACGCATCTGGAGTTTGACTACAGTGGCCGGAGGCCCAGCCACACCAACTGTCTCTCTCTCTCTGTCATAAAAAAGGCAGTCTGTTGGGCTTGCCTCAAAACATTAAAAAAAATACACATCTCTAATGAATCCATAGTGTCCAGCAGAGCAAATGAATAACCATCTTCCAGTCCTAAGAATAAAATAGGAGATTTTCGTGTGTCACATCAGCAATCATCTTATGCACACCATGTGCTCCTCCTCTTTCCCTGCCACACAGACACTAGCCTTTGCAACCTTAGGAAAGGAGAATGGCTTTCAGCATCAAGTTCCACATGATGTCACTTCATTTTCTAGAACCAGAACTGGGGATGATGTGTTGGTCCTATTGGAGGTAAAATGATTAACCAAAATATACCATATATGTGTGTGGGGTATTAAAATAACATGTGGGCTGGGGAGATGGCTCAATGGATCAATTGCTTCCTTCACAAGAGTGAAGACCAGAGTTCAGATCCTAAACATTCAACTAAATGGGTGGATGTCTATAATCCCAATGCTCTGGAGGCAGACACTGGATCCCAAGGTAAACTGGCTAGCTAGATTAGCTGATTTCTGTGAGCTCCCTGGTTCAAGTGAGCATCCTTGCATTGTTGGAGAGCAACAGAGGAAGACACCCACACCAGCCTCACACATGCATGTGCACACATATCCAGTGCACACACATGCAAAAAAAAAAATACCATATAATACACAGAGAGCTATTTCAATTTTGTTTTATGATTTAGAGCAAGCTTAAATATTACAGACTCTTAGGAATCGTGTGTGTTCTGGTGACTGGCCCACCCAAAACCAGAGAGTATACTGTGGGTAGCTAATACTGTTTGAACAGTTAGCATGTGGCCAAACCCCTGGATCCACACTTGGTTTCTGGTGCTGGGTCACCAGCTCTCTATCCCTTCACAATGGGATGTTTAGGGGATAACCTTCCAAGCCTGGAAAGAAGAGGCAATTTATTATCCTGGCTTCCTGCACATTCAAGGCCCATGGAGACCCCGAATATGTAAGTCAAGTCAGACTCTACCAACGAGAGGCAGGATTTAATGAGCCCTTCTGGACACAGAGAGATGGCCATTTCTAGGCTTGCAGAATGGGTGCTCCAAACACTTGCACTTCTGTAAGAATTTTGCTGAGTGTAATAAATACTCTCCCATTGGTGTGGCTGGTCACCAACTTTGTTATTTGGTTCTACATTTCTTCTGAAGAGTGGAGTTGACTGCCATGAATGAAAGACACCCCAACCTCTGCCCACACCCTGAAAACCCAATATTGTTAAGCTTCATAGTGAACATGGGTTTTTATAACTGACCTCATCTAATCTGTGGGTTCTTAAATGCAGCTGAATTTCCACCTTGCCTAAAGGGACAACTGGAAATGGCTGGAGATCTTTTTGGTTGTCCTGGCTCAGGAAGTAGGGACTGATGTGCTATTGGTGTGTCTGGGAGGGCATCCTAATGTACAAAATATCCTTTCCTAACAAAGAGTTGCCTGGCCTTTAATATCAGAGGTTCTATGGGTAACAGCCTGGAGTGTTTCTCAGATTTCATGTTGCCTGTCCCCACCCCCTGAGGAGCCAGCCTTTCCACACATAAGGTTCCTAATTCCCCCACCCAGGAAATTAAACTGTCACCAGTATATTGTATGTCTGTTTTCTTCATGCTTAGCTATGCATAGTGTGATTGCTAAGGGCCAATTTTGATGCCCTTAGATGCAGTGTCATCCCTGTTGGGAATGCTGAGTCTACACAAGGACTTCATATGCAAGCAATATGGAGCCACAGGAAGCTTTTTAGCAAGGGCATGTACTGCTGGGCTTCCATGCTGAAGTCATTTGTCAGCCACAAGAAGAAATAGGTAAGACCTACTGCCCCTTATAGAAAGCCAAACCTCTGGCTGTTGGGACATCACTTTTCTTTCAGTGCAACTAGTTACCACAGGTTACTCGGCCCCACAGCTCTAATCATTTGGCACCCAGGTCAGTTACCAGATGGTACTTTAGCAATCTTTGTCAAACCTTTTTATGAGAATGTCACAACCATGGTGTATTTGGCCAGTGCTCCTTCTAGAGGCCTGGTACAGGTTGTTTTAGTCCACTTCAGTGTAAAGCTCAAGGTCGTTGTCCATCCTTACATGCCCCGCACAATTACTGGCATAGGCCAGGCACTTGGCAATTATTTCTTGGGTGAAGGAATAAGTGAGTGAATGACTGAGTGAATGAGTGAACAAGGGTGTTTGTCCTGGCACAACTCCGTGCACCCTTTAATCTCCCCAGCATCTTGTGAAACACACCTACTTCTTTCTGATCTTTATTTTGAAGTAGTTTTGAAATGAGAGCGGAAGCGGCTGCTTTTGCTCCTGTTACGCCAGGTCCTCATATACTCCCAGCACTCAGGGCTGTGTGGTCAGAGTCTTGGCTCCGGAGCATGTGATATGCGTGGGCCCGTGGCTAACGGAACACCGGCACATGACAATGGCATCTGGGAGGCCAACCAAGCAAGTCATTTCTGAAGAAGGGACCCACGAGAAGCGTGTTGGGGGGGGGGGGCGTAACGTGAACTTTGTTTTCACAGCTTCATCCACATCTCTTTCAGGAATCCTCAAGGTAGAGGCAGCCCTACCTCAAGTCTCCAAACCTTAACATTTGCCCCCAAGAAGATAAAGTGGCTCCCTAATAAATGTGGTGCCAAAATAAATTAACACACAGAAGACACTGAGCATTGGAGGTAATATTTTGCCTTGCGCATGCCAGGTCTCTGAATTGGAACTCCTACTTGAAATACTTTTGCCATGGAACAAGTCTTTTGGTTTGTTTGCTTGTTTTTTGAGGCAGGGTCTCACTCTAGCCCAGGCTGACCTGGATTTCACTCTGTAGTCTCAGGGTGGCCTCGAGCTCATGGCAATCGTCCTACCTCTGCCTCCCGAGTGCTGCGATTAAAGGCATGCACCACCACTCCTGGCAGATGGGACAAGTCTTAATGCTAATATTTGCAGTGTGTTCTTCCTGCTCAGGCTCAGTTCAGACAAAGAGAAGAGCAGAGGGTTGATTCAATGATTCATCTAAAGTATGTGGCTACCCTCTCCAGCACTCCCCAGGACTATGTTGGACTAAAAAGTTGCCTGAAAATCAAATGCCCCCTCTTTTGTTTGCTTTATTATGTTGGATCCACCATATGTACTCATCAGAACAAAGTCCTCTGGTCTGGGACAGTCAGGATTCTCCCAAGGCTCATGCACTTGCCAACAAGTGCACCCTCTGTGCTGCCTCTGCATGGGTTTCCAAGAGCCTCTATGTCCTCTTGAGGCCCCAAAGTGCTGGTGCGGTTCCTTACGCATTCTATCTGAGAAGCAGCAAAGAAATTTCTTATTTATTTATTTTTTAAACTGAGATGAAATTTACATTATATTACCATTTTAAAAATGAACAATGAAGTGGTACTTAGTACACTCACAGTGTTGTGCAATTACCATTTATATCTATCTCCAAAATTGCTCCACAACAAGACCCGAAACCCACTGAACAGCTGCTTCTTTCCTGTCCCTTGCTCCCCCAGCTTCAGGTGGGCTTGCCTACTCTGGACATTCAGTATCAGTGGGTCAATCAATATCTTGTCTTTCACTTTTTTTTTTTTTCACAAAAATCAGCTCTTTCACTTAGTACCACATGTTGTCAAGTTTCATCCATGAGGTAGCCTGGATCACTGCCTCGTTCTTCTTTATGGCTAATTGTGCCGTGTTCAACTGTCCTCTCATTGACGGGTTTCTGGCTCACTTCCTCCCTTGGCTCTTGTAGTGTTCTTTTGCACATTCATGTACAAGTGTTAGCTTGGTTTGGTTTTGATTCTTTAGCATACCCACAGAGGATCAGCACTACTGGGTCCATAATGGGAACCAACAGAGTTTCAGGGGAACCATCAAACTGATTTCTACAGAGGCTATACCAGTTAACGTTTATTGTTGTTAAATAATTTTTACTTATTTGCAAGGAGAGAGAGATAAAAGAGAGACAGACAAAAAGAATGGGCTTACCAAGGTCTCCAGCTGCTGCAAACGGACTCCAGATGCCTGTGTCACCTTGTGCATCTGGCTCCATGTGGGCACTAAGGAATTGAACTTGTGTTCTTAGGCTTCAAAGCCAAGCACATTACCTGCTGATCCCTCTCTCCAGTTTACTTTTCTATCATCAAAGTGTAAAGGCTCCAATTTCTCTACATCCTTACCAGTCCTTATTATTTTTCAGGTGGCGTTTGCTCTCCCTCTCATTCCCTATCTCCAGCTTCATTCAGCAGCTGATATGTTATCAGGACATGAGGAGTGCCATCCTCCTTCATGAGTGTCTGGGCCCTCTGTGGGCAGCCATGGCCTCTCCAGATCAGAATTCAAGACTCTCTTTTTCTAATGTAGACACAGCAAGGATGTCTTTTACTCTAGAAAGCTAGTTGCAGATAATCTGCTCTTAAGCTCCAAGTATCATCAGTCTCTGTCTATAATAAAAAGAATTTCTGTCACTCTAGAACATTTGAAAATCAAAACAGAAAATACAGAGAAATGGAACAAACCATCCACAGCTCCAGAGATGACCTCTGTATTGAGTTAATTTACTCACTTCTTTCTAGTCTTTTTTTTTTAATTTAGTTGGGCATTGTTTGGCTCTGAGTAAAAATTAATACCATTCCTAACTCATCATCACCAATGACAAGATAGGAGCATAGGTCTGTCCTAGGAAAGGTGGTCTCCTTTGAGTGGCCCAGATACTGTGACTCCTGTGTTAGACATGAGGCCTCTGCCCTGCCAGCTTTTTGCAAAGGACTGGGTTAGGCACAGGTCAAAGGTTCTTTCCTTCCTGAATCAGTTGGAGCTGGCTGAGATTTGACAGATTCCCCCAGCCTAGAAAAGGGAGGCTTGTCCAACAGGAGCTCTCATGAATAAGACTGAAATAACCTTGTGGCTCAGGTGTTACTATGAGAATGAACAGTATTCCTCTTTAAGAACGTGTGTAGTTGTACCCAAAGCACAGGACACTGACGCACATAAGGAGGTCATGGGCAGTCTGAGTTTCTTTTTTTTTTTTCTTCAATTATTGTTGTGAATCACTTTGTTTATCTGGCTTTATGTGGACATTGGGGAATCAAACTTGGGTTGTCAGACATTGCAGGGAAGTACCTTAACTGCTGAGCCGTCTCTCCAGCTCTGCCTGAGATTCTTTTGCTTAGATGGGTAAGAAGCACTCAGTGTCCTAACAGGAAAATTAGCCTTCATCCAGATGGGATTGGTAACTAGAAGTGGCATTGTGGGGTAAATCAATATCTACTCCCTAATTCTCATCCCTAATACACACAGAATCATGATCATTCATTGTATCCCAGAACATAGTAGCTATACTTGGTTTTCAGCATTTGTTTGTGTATGTGCATATTAATATATGTGTGGGCATGTGTATATGTGTGCCAGTGTATGTGGGTATTCATACATGTAGAAACCAGAGGTTAATGCTAGGTGTCTTCCTCAATCATTTTCCACTTTGTGGTTTGAGACAGTCTTTCACTGAGCCTGGTGTGCACTGATTCAGCTAGACTAGATAACCAGCAAGCCCCTGAGATCCTTTTGTCTCCTTCTCCCTAGACCTGAAACTATAGATCCATGCTGCTGCACCCAACATTTTATGTGAGTCCTGAGAATCCAAACTCAGGTCCTCAAAATGCTTGCACCGTGAGCACTTTACTGCTGAGCCATCTCCTCAGCCTCTAGCTTCACCTTGGAGAGACTGAGGCCATGTGCCACACATGGATCATTTCACTTATTATTTCTACCCCTTGATTGTGTGCAGTTTATTTTGCTAAACTCCTTCATTACTGATTTTACTTCAGCAACATCCCAGCAGTGGTATTAGTTCTCTTGGCAGTAACAAAATCTATACAATACTATGTGAATTGGCAACATCACAGTCAAACCTCAATTTTCACAATTAATTGTGCTGCAGTTAGTTAAATTGACTGCCTGGCAATGAAACCACAATTAAAATACTAATAGTTTATTTATTTATTTACTCATTACAAAGCTTTTAAAAAAATCTTTGCTATCTCCCAGGCTCTTGTTTTGGAATTCTAATAGTGAGAATAGTAACGTGGCCAGGTATCTCATAATTACAGGAGACACAGGTAGTATTTCACATCAGGGTCAAAACATTGACCTTGAAAGAGGGGTCATTCTGTGTAGTTCTGTTTCAGAAGATAGTAGACTTGAATTAACTACTAAATTTGTAGCTGTTTGAATAAGTGCTTTTCAAGGCAGTTTCTGTAGTGGAAAAGGAGGAGTAGGATTGCCTTGTTCAACGTCAAGTGTCTATGAACACATGTGTGTAGAGGTCAGGATGCAGCTTTGTGTGCCATCCTCAAGAACATTGTCCACATCTTTTGGAGACAGGGTATCTTGTTGTCCTGGATCTTGCCAACTAGTCAGACTTGTTGACTTTTAAACCTCGGGTATTCTCTTGTCTCCATCTCCCCAGTGTTGGGATTACAAGTTTGTACCACAACACCGGACATATTTCAAGGGTACTGGAAATTGAACTCAGGTCCTCATGTCTGCAAAGCAAGTGCTTTACTGACCCTTGAATTTTAAGATACTATAATTATTTCATTCTGTAGAGCTTGAATCAATGGACAGTGTGTAGGGGCCATACCATGTCACTTATTTCTTAAGCTTCATGTGTCCTGGTATTGAACTGAGGTCTGAATTGGAGGGCCCTCTGCTATAGAACTTTGCTGGCATCTAGAATGTACATGTAGTCTTGGTGGAACCTGGCCATGTCAGGCATCTGAAATGACTTCACCCATCTCTCCCAAATCTCCTATTAAGATTTCTATGTGCCTGCTAATAATTGGACTGTGTTGTGATCTCTATGTGAATATTCAAAAATACTAAGAAGACAGTATGTAGCAGTGGTCTTCTGGGGGGTTGGGACAAAGTAGGATGCCTTCCATGCAGAGTCAGCCATATCCAGGATGATTCCCTACTGGGCATCATGTGAGCCTCTAATGGCTCCCTTCTGCATCTGAGGAGCAGAGCCAGAAAGTGAGGTCATTTCCCAGGGTAAACCTGAACATGGGCTAACTTCGATGCCCTTCCTCCATCCATACTGCCAGGTGCCACCAAAAATGTTAAAAGAGGGCTGGAGAGATGGCTTAGCAGTTAAGCGCTTGCCTATGAAGCCTAAGGACCCCGGTTCGAGGCTCGGTTCCCCAGGTCCCACATTAGCCAGATGCACAAGGGGGCGCACGCGTCTGGAGTTTGTTTGCAGAGGCTGGAAGCCCTGGCGCGCCCATTCTCTCTCTCTCCCTCTGTCTTTCTATCTGTGTCTGTCGCTCTCAAATAAATAAATAAAAAATTAAAAAAAAAAAATGTTAAAAGACTCCTTTAATTATCCTGAGGATTTGGGTGTTGCTGCCCCCTGTTCTGTGGAAAAGTCTCAAAATACTGCCAGGGACAGAGGGCAATTATGATAGTCCTTCCTTAAAACTAATGTGTTAACAAGGACACCTGAGAT
Organism: Jaculus jaculus; assembly: GCF_020740685.1. Lineage (NCBI taxonomy): Eukaryota > Metazoa > Chordata > Mammalia > Rodentia > Dipodidae > Jaculus > Jaculus jaculus. The sequence continues at coordinate 267,299,546 of NC_059102.1, forward strand.
GGGATTCAAAGCTGATTTTATAGAGAAGGAGTCTATCCTCAATAGCGTCTTAATAACTGGCAAATTGCCTAACAAAAAGTTGTTGTGTGTGTATATGTGCACATGTATTATGTATGTGTATGTAGCTATGCATTCTTATGAGTGTGAGTGCACATGTATACATGTGTGTAAAATGTTTGTGTGGCCTGCAGTCAAGATAAGTTTCTCCCTCAACCATTTCTGCATTATTATTATTATTTTGAGACATGATTTCTCCCTAAGCCTGGAGCTGACTAGCTAGCCAGTGAATCTTGGGAATCCTTCTGTCTTTGCCTCCACAGGATGGGATTATAGGCACACACTGCCATGCCAGGCTTTTATGTGTGTGCTGGGGATTTGAACACAGGTCCCCATGCTTGCACAGTAAGTACTTTCCCCACAGAGCCATCTCCCCAGCCCTGGGGCCCCAGTTCTTGATAGGCAGGACCTATTTCAGCAGCTCTCACTGTGTGTGCTGGGTTTGCACTGGGTGAAACACTCTCTGCAAGACCTGGTCCATGTAAATCATGCTAGAGATGGGCTAAATGCTGGGGGATTTGAATTCCTTCTCCTTCACTGCTCAAGAAAAGGGGGGAAAAACAGACCTAAACCAGCCACTCTTGTGCATTGCCTGGAAAATAGGGACGTGCATTTGCATTCCTTCCAAGTGTGTTTGCAAAATACAGACAGGCAAGTTTGAATTGCTTTGACTTTGAAAGCATGATTTTGAGCAATTATCTGGAGAAAAAAGTACCTCCTCCTCACTAAATAGGTCTGTCAGAAAGAGCCCTAATACAGCATGCCAGGGCCTAAATACACGTGTGTGCTGGTAAGCTGGCCCCAACCAATTAAGTAGCCCCTCCTGGTCCATAGCCAGGGTTGTGTAAGTTCATTTTCATAGTGGTGTGTATGTATCCATAGACTCTAACTGACAGATCCCCACAGTGAATAGAGTGGGGAGTTATCAATTACATGGTTAGCTAGGCGCTGCAGTTGTATGCTCCATGGCTTCTTGACAGAAGCAGGCAGAGAGGGAGGGAAGGACTAATATTTCTGGTGCAGAAGGACTGTTAATATTTTAGACATAGCTCCTCAAACATGCATGCTTATTTACTTAGGAGAACAAGTGCTTTTGAATCTAAACCCTAAAGAAGTTTGCATTTATAAAGAGTGATTTCCTGAATATTCTTTTCTAAAATATATTTTATTGATCAAATGAATACCCTTCTGCACTTCTTTTTCCTTTCTGTGATGACTAAATTAATTTAATCAAATTTTTAGTTTCTGTGAACAGTGCCCAAAGTAATAAAATTACCCTGAGCAGATTGTACATAAAGCCATTTGCAATAGGAGAAGAGTAATTGGGGCTGTGGTTCTCATTGTCTGTAGTGCAATCCTTTGTTTTCCTTTGTGAAATATTTACTGTAGGTCTCTTGTAGCCTACCTCGGATCATGAAGTAGACTTACTTTTTGTGTTTTTTTGTGAACAGACTCTGAGAATGGCATCCTGAAATCTCTCTCACTGCGATAGCAAACTCAACCTTTGGGGATTCCTTCCGAAAGAACTGGAGGGTAGACTCGACTAGTTTACTAACCATTATGCAAACTCCCTCTTACAATTCATCTAACCAAAATAAAGTGTGAGTTCTCGTGCTTTTGGCTTGGCACTCTTAGAAATGGTCTTTGCTTCCTGCTGTGGTGTCTGAGGATCAGTATCTGGCATTTGGGGCAGCAAGCATGTTCAGGGGAGGGAACAGAAAGGAGAAAGACAAGGAAAATGGAGCCATAGGGAGTGTGGCGGGTAAAGACTGGCTTCCTTCCAAGTACCTCACTGAGGTTCTGAAACTGAAGTCCAGTTTTATTTGGCATATGAAGAGGATACTGGCTGATACTTGAATGAAAAGAAGCAGCTTGAGCCTGGCTCAGTTCCCAGGTCTCTGAGCCTCTGGCCCCTCACTCTCCGCCCTCTCAGGAGCCAAGATTCTATGTCTATTTTTCAGATTTTGTGACTATTTCAGCCACAGCAGAGGCTGCCTGACATCCTCCTACAATCCATTCCAAGACTAACCTCTGAAGAGAGCTCCATTTCTCGTTGATCGCGAGAGTTTTACAGGCACAACTGGTCTGTTCTGTCACCCTGTCATAGCATATTATGTCAGGAAAGAGGAAACTGTTCAGCCTGTAAGTCTCTGTCACCATCACACAGGGCACTGTGTTGTGTTGTCTCAAATGTGGCTTGTCAACACCATGGGGCTAATAGCCATGTCAGGGGCCCTGTGCCACTAATCACTTCACATCCTGCCTGGCACAGATCTCTCCCTGTCAGGGGTGGGAGTCTCCCTGACTGAACTGGGAGCAAGAACAGCCGATTTCCAAGGATCCTCACGTGGAAGTGTAGACTTCCTCCGGCAGGAGTGCAAAGTTACAGCCAATGCATATTCCAACTGACTGACCTATAGAGGTCTCTCTGAGACAAAGTCCTTGACCAGCCTAGGAATGTAGTGGATGCTATGTCAAAAGTTCATGGCTCAGAGCCCACAGTGCCTCCTGCCAACCTCCAATTCTCCTTGACGGGTGGATTGAGAGGCATCCCAAGGTCAGAAGGATATCCAGTGCATGCTGGTCTTACAATGCACAGGAACATGTGGGAATGTCAAGAACAGCCACATCTCTGGGACAAGAGCAGTGTGTCCCCACCCCTGGCTCTGTCAGCATTTCCCTAGGCAAGATGAGTCAAACATTGATATTTTTACATATGCAACACACTAGCAATTTTCAACCTGAGATGATAGAAAAACTTATTGAAACTAGTTAATCAATTTTTCAAGAAGCTGTATGTAGGTAGAGGGACTTGCAGACCTGTAGTTTTGAAAGTCACTTGGAGGATGTCTGCCTGACTCACAATCCCAGGAAGGCATATTCCTGATAATTTTTCTGGGCTCCACAAGAACACTTGGTTCAGACTTGAGCTGGTTGCTGTTTTTAGACTCAATGCCCACGACACCCTAAATAGGCTGGGGCTATACTGATTTTATCATTCTTTGGATTTTTCTGTTACGGTTTCATATAAGTGACTCTTAGACAGTGAGGTTAAGAAGTAGAATGTCACCCCCAGTATAAATTTGACATCACTCACCAATCCCAGTTCTATAGCTGACGTAAGCCCTCAGATACTTTCCTCCAAAGTGTGAATATGACTCCAGAGTCCTCAGTCACTGCGAGTAAGCCAGGAGTTCAGGGTTAAGGTACATGCTGAAACTAACTCACTGTCCCTTGATGTCATTACAAGAGTTTTAAAGTACTGCTTTTGGGGGCTTGGGGATTTGGTTGAGTGGCAATGCACTTGTCATACAAGCATGAGGACCTGTGCTTGAATCCCCACAAAGATGCCACGTGCAGTTGGAATTATTCCGGGAACCGCAAAGTTAGAGTGGAAACTGATAGACCACCGTGAAAGGTGGCTAGCTAGACTAACCAAACTGGTGAGCTCTGGGTTCAATGAGAGACTTTGTCTCAATAAACAAGGCAAGGAATGATAGGGGAGACACCCAATGTTATCCTGTGGTCTTCATACACATGTGTATCCATACACACGCACACGCAAAAACACATATGCACACATATATGCATGCACAGATAACAACTGAAAAATTGCTACAAAGTACCACTGTTTTGACTTTGTCATAGATTAATTCTCAGAGGTTTATTGGGTATCTCTTTGGCACCACACATCCTGCTAGGCATGGAGTTTTAGGGTCCATAAGAGTGCAGAGACTCTGCTGGACAACGTATTTCAAGGTCTTGATACAAAGGACTGAGCAAGGAGGATCAGTGCAGGGACATCTATGCCAAATGAATTCCAGAGTGGCCAGAGGAAGCTTCCTGGAGAACTAACACTCAGTAAAGTACACATACCCATCATGGGTATTCAAGCATCACTGTCAAAGAGAACCGACTTCCTAGTGTGAGAGCAACATGGATAGAATCTAATAGTTGTAATTTTTGTTTTCCTGAGGTACAAAGAAAGCTCTGGGTTTGATATCTCTTTGTACTGTAGACCAAAACATTAATTCATGAATGACTGGCCTATCCTTCCTATCCATCCCTGGTTTCATTCTCTGCAATCTCTGATGATGCGTCCTTTTGTTTTGAGTGATGTTTCTGTACCACATAGCAGGAGTAGGCTGGAACGGGTTTGAAAATTAAAAATTCTTTTTAAGTAAAGGCAATATTTTTCAAGTTTGGTCACACTGGAACCTTTCGTGCTTATTCTCTCTCTCTTTTAAAGCAAATCTTGAAAGGATGAGACAAATGAACTTTGAAACTGGAGAGCACCTCATTTTTTAATCCATTGTTTTAGTGTAAGTTTAGAGCAGTCCTGTGAAATATGCATGTTGGGGAAAAGTGAAAAAGTCCTCTTCAAGGACTTTCCCCTGTTCCTTTATGTTTCTTGTGTCTTTTGCTTGGATGGTGCATGTGTCTTTATTTCTGCATGGGACCCTGCATGATCAGAGACAAAATGAAATGAATTCATCTTGTGCTAATAAGAGAGTCATTATGTACTGGTCCAAATTCTGTTGTCCCCTCTCTCTTGAGCTGCTGAGCTCATCCACTCTTTATAAATGTACTTTCCAAAAACTTCCCAGCAGGACTTTCCCTTGTTTTACCAGTGAATGGGACTACAGGGGCTGTTGCTTAGAGCGAGCTACAAGTGAGGTAAAAAGCTCCGATCTGCCTTTCACTTTCTACCTCCATGATAATCACAGCAGGCAAGATATGCTGTATGAACTTAAAGAATGCTTAATAATGAAGAGAATCTCTGTGAAGATCAGTTAAGGCTGTAGAGAAATTATAAGCTAACGTGAATTTCCCCAGAGACTGACAGGGTGGCTGTCATATCCTGGGCCAGAGGAGAAAGGAGAGAGACCAGGCAGGTGCTGCTGACAAACAAGGCATTGGCTGGACAGACTTACCTGGGGCTTGGGAAGGACTTATGACCGTTGACTGATAAGTTCAAGCCAAGTTTGGTGATACTCCTTCTCCTCAGAAAAGGTCCCAAGAGAATCAACATCTCTCCCCATCACTGGCATCATTTTCCAAGAAACCAGACAGCTAAAGAAACTCACCAATGCGATCATTTCAGTCGGTCAGCTTTCACAGGCACAGAACTGAGTACCAAGCTATGGAGAGTGGGCTTGGGTTGGCAAATGGAAGATTCCAACATAGCCATCTCAGAGAAAGACCACTGGCCACGTATGTTTGTGGGTGGGGGTGCACAGGTGTACATGTGAAGGCCAGAAGTCAACTTGCATATCGTCTATCACATGGCACTTTATACTTGGATGTGAGGTCTCTCTGTGAGCCTAGAGCCCACCAATTCCGTTAGACTAGTCAATCAGTAAGTCCTAGGAATCCTCCTGTCTCTGCTTGCCCAGCACTGAGATTACAGACACATGCCGCTATGCCTAGCATTGTACAGATAGGGATCCGAACTCAGGCCCTTTTGCTTGCATACCCGGCACTTTACCTGGGGAGCCACCTCCCCAGCCCTATCTTATCTCTGAGTAAAAACATTCTTTTAGTGTCATCAGCTCAGTGTTATGCAGTGAATGCTTGAGTGTGTGCACATGTCTGCTATATTCTTTTTCCCTTGAATCCTCAAAACAGTGTGACTCTGATGTGATTAGGTCACTGTGAGCCACCTCAGCACTCACCGCCCTGTTCACAGCACAATGGCTTCAATCCTAGTCAAGTGCAAGCCCAGCGTGCACAGCTGGGGGATTCCACTCTCAGGGATTTGAAATGAGAAATGGGGATAAACACTAAACCTGAGAAATCCTATAGATTCAGGGACTGGGAATATGCTTGGGACCTTATGCAAGGACGTGGAAGGGACAGAAGCCAGGTGCAAACAGGAAAAACAATGTATCACGTTTGTGGAAAGGAAGTAGAGATGCTAAGAGGTAGGATAGCTCAGTCCATCCTCCACTCCATCTATCCCACCCAGCTTTCTAGTTCTTGTGTTGACTTCCCATGAGGCCTCACCACACTTTGATTCTCAGCCATAGTTCCGGTGGCGTCCCTCCACGTGCTCTGAACAGGGTCACGCTGGACAGCCTTGTTCTAGACACACAGGCGTCCAGTCACCATCCAGCTTCAGTGGATTTCTAGAATCCCCAGCCACTGAAGGTCAACAGCTGTGTTATTGCAAGCTCTGTGGATTGCATTCTATCAATGCCAAGCTGCACATCACCCTGACAACAGCTCTTTGTTAGCACTGGGCAGCCCCCGAAGCCCACGGGTAATTCCATCACCACCCAAGTTGTAAGGCAGTTTAGGGAACAGGCAGAACACAACAAAATAAAAAGAGAGGAATGCATACAAAGGAGGAAGAAAGGGGGGAGGAAGAAGGGTAGAGAAAGAAGAAGGGAGTGAGAAAGGGAGGAGAAGAAAAGAAGGAAGGAATGAACCACTTGCTTGTACATGGGCCAGGACCCTTCCACTGTCTCAATCCAGTTCTTTCTCTCTCCATGTTCACTGGCATTTAAAAAAAAGTAGGTGATGAACACAGTGTGAGTGTTTCTCCCTTAAGAGAAGGAGGTGTCATGCTGGGTAAGAGGAGAAAATCTCCAGAGAAGCTTGTTTCAGGACCAAAGCCCTAGGAAGGACAGAGTGCTTGGATCTTAGTTATTTCATTAGATTTATAAAATGCCTTTGAAAAGATCAGGATGCTCTGGGGACAAGTGGAAGAAAGCATGGCAGCATTCAGCCATGCTCCCAGAGAGGAGAAGTGGAGAGGGAAAAGCACAGGGGAGAGCTCCACCAAAGAGGGATGCAGATTCCACCCTTGGTGCCGGAGTCAAAGGAGGTGTATGGAGGACATCTGGTCACTGTGTTGAGGAGGCAGCACGAACAATTTCTTGGATGGTGTTCTGTCCATCACACTCCTAGTGAAACAGGGCAGCAGACATCAATGTTGTATTCTATGTTAAATCCGGGTCCCCACACCTGCTGTGTTTTGTGTTTTAGGTTTTTTTTTTTTTTTTTTTTGGTTTTTTTAACTTCTTAGAACCTTTTCAAGAGAGATTCAAGTGGTGATGGGGAGGTCCAACATCAAGATAAAGAGCATAGCACACGACTTTATCCTTGTGCACGTTTCAGAGAGCTTAGCTCTTATTGCCATCTGTCTATCTTACTGCCTCACTCACTTCAGGTTCATGTTCACACGGGACTCCACAGCCTTGAGATGCTCTTAGTGAAAGGCTTTTGTCCCCATCTGATAATTCTTGCTACTCAGTGATCCGCAGTCAGTACTCCTTAGTCAGTGCAGGGAAAATATAATGCTGATTGCACTCACTACTTTACTCATTACTATAACAAAATGCCTGGCTAAGGCAATTTTGGAATGGAAAGATTTATCTTGGCTCACAGTCCAAGCATACAGCCCATCATGGTGAGGAAGGAATGGTGGTAGGAGTGTGAAGCAAAGCTGTTCACATCGTGTCCACAGTCAGAAAGTAAAGAGAGATGAATGCTGGTGCTCCGCTCACTTTTATCTTTTTATTCAATCAAGGACCACAACTCATGGGATGGTGCTGCCCACATTTCCCACCTCATCTAATCCAGCCTAGAAACTCTGCCTTCATGGACATGCTCAGAAGGCTTTCTCCTTAGGTGATTTTAGAAGTGTCAAAATTGACATCAATATTAAACATCTCACTTTCCTGGGAGGATCTTCTTTCCCTGTTTTCCAGAGCACGCTGTTCAATGCCTGCCTGCCTGGAATCCAAGTGCCTCACATGTGCTAGATGCTGAAAAGACACAGTAAGGAAAAGTAGCCCGTATGGACGTTAGACTATAAATGCAAAGGGTTCCAGTATTCTTCTTGTCTGTGCACACCTTTGATTGCTCTACTCGGCAAGACTGGCTTTCCTTGAGGTGATAGTGGCTCCCATAGCTGTACAGCTGTTTCCAGTTTTAGGATACCAGAAAAGGGTAGTGTTTATTTTCACTTAGCTGGCTTGTTTATCATACCCTCCTTGTTTTCGCTTGGCTTCCCTAAGACCTCTACCACCCTTCTCTCTAGAAGTGAAGTGGGGAGCCCTCACAACCTCCAGCTGGGGCTGATGAGCACTTGACTCCACAGTTCATGTGTGGTTTGGCTGCCATATGCCTTTGCGAGGCTTGCTATTTTGAATTTCCAGTTGCTGCCAGCAGCTCCTGCTCTCAACCCCAAGGTATGTGTCAACATCCTATGGACCTTTGAGCAAAGAAAGACTTCCTTTCTCTGGGTGGGCAATGCTTTTAAGGCATGCTTTTGGTGAGGGGTGCTAGAAGCAAGAAACACTTTACTGGCTAATCTGAGCAAAAAAGGTTACACTCTATGCAGCAGAGGAAGGAAGGAGAAGAGAGAGAAAGAGAGAGCTTTAACCATCTCCTCCTATCTTCATTGCTTCCCAAGGGCTCCATGAACCGATGGCTTTCATTGACCATGACACTCAGCAGTTAGGTCACCATGATCTTAAACACACAGAATTCAGCTCACTGGAATTTCCATCCCTGTCCACATACACAGTTTTTTTTTTTATGTGCACTTGTGAAGTTTGTGTGTGTCAGGGTGGGGGGGTGTGAAGGTATCTGCGTGTGTGTGAATTTTATTTTCCTCAGTCAGAAGGGCAGAAGTTACCACTAGCTCTGCACCTCTCTCCATCCTTCCATCCCAATCACTGGACAAAAGTTGGTCCATGGTAGCCTGATGCTTAAGCGCTGGTTGTCTCACCAGAAAGATGACATCATAAAAATTAGCAGGGAGGTAGCAAGATGAAGCAGCCTGCTAGGGCCCTCTCTCCCTGAGGGAAGTGTCCTTTGCACCCTCCTTGAGGTGCATAAATAGCCATGGGCATCATCAGATGGTACGTTGGCTTTCTCCCCAAACCTTATAAGTAGGCAATCAGGATTTAACGACCCACAAATTTCCAATTTTTTAGTTTATAAAAAAATATGCATATAATTTTTACCTCAGTTAGAGACTCACCTTAAGAAAAAATGATTCAATGACTTCCTCCCTCACATTCCAATGAGGAAAACTGGACTATTTATGCTGCATTTTCGGCTTTTTTCATATATAATTTTTCATATAAATGCACATTTTCCCCTTCTTTCGGGGTGGAAATTTAACTTTTGTGGAAATGTGATGTGTGTTTAAATTACCAATTTCATAGGCAATATGTCTGATAATTGCGTAGAGATACCGAGTTAACTTGTAGCAATGAGTTTACGTGACAAAAGGACATCAGTTTGTTTGCAGTAAGCAGAGGATAACGGAGGCGGGCACAGGAGGAAACTTTACTATTTGGGGGGTGTAGGGAGGGTTGAGGAAGGGAGGCCCTGAAATTGCTTTTTATAATTAAAAAGGGAATCTCGGATGTTTTATATCTTGAATATTTACAATGAAACCTTTAAGTGGTTGTCAAGAGGGTAATGTGTCATTAACTGGGGACTCTGCCTCGCCTCTCCTCTCGGACATGACAGTGCGGTAGGATAAGAGAAGAGTAATTATAGTTCAGCCGTGCTGCCAGGTGTGATAAATGACTAATCAGCGCGCGGGAGCCGCAGTCCTCAAAGGAGGACTATTACAGTGTTATCAGCTGCAGGCCCGGGTGTACGGGCCCGAACAGGGACGGGGACAGGACCTTGCACCGCTCGTCTTGGCACGCGGCTCCTGAGCAAGCCCGCGGCTGTCTCTTGGTTTTGTCACGGGTGGCTTTGTGTGGCTGCCACCAGGGGGGCAGGAAGCACACAGGGGCTCTGGCAATCTGCCTCCTGCTAATATTTATATAACTGGCTCACCAGCCCAAGGTAGCTTTTCGGGGAGGAGGGGGCGGCTTTGCTGGCATAAGAACCTACAGACAGCCCGAAGTTCATGGTGGAAGCAGCTGGCCTCTCCTCGTCCTCCTGTGTCCACTGGGCACGGGCATTATTGATGTTGTATTTGACCGCTTCCCACTCGGGAACAGTAAGGTTTTGTTCCTCAGGCAGTGCCGCAGTTCATCCTGTCCCCGGGGACGCTGGGTGCCACCACAGTGCCCTCTGGCCCCTTGTCCTGAACTTCTTTCACCCTGCTCAGCAACGGAGCCTCTTCGAATTTGGCTTTTTATGATCGGGAAATAATTCCTAACAATGTAGGCTAAACCGTGGGAGGGAAATTAATCAAAACCCCTTTCAGACAAACTGTATTACATCAGTCCCTTCCTATAAGCTCACTTGTTTTTCCCTCGCAGCAGGCTGAGAGATGACATAGGAGTAGCAATACTATTTAAAAAGAATTGTTTAAGAAAATGTGCACCAAGAAATAGACATCTGAATACGAGGAGGTACCTCATAGAAGAAAAAAAAAAATAAAGTGCTTTTTTTTTTAAAAAAAAAAAAAGGAGATAGAACGACACTTTTGGTACAAAGGTTATTTTTTTATAATGCGTGCATTTTTATCAGTTGACATATTTTAACAGGGAGCCTTGACTGAAGTCACAAAAATTATGGCTCCAGCACGGGAGCTACTTATCTGACAAATGCAATGCGAATGGTCTTGCTCTTATCATGGAGATCAGATTTCAAAAACGAATGCTCGGAACGAGGCGTTGCTTTGTGCGCTGATAACCTTGCAGGCGCGAACTCCCAAACCAGAATAAAAGAATCCTCTATGAAATAATGGGCCAGGGAGCCCAATCGCGTCACACTGTAATAGGCAGTGGGGGGCGGAATCAAAAGGGGGAAAAACTCATTTCATCTCAGTTAATGGCAGGGAGACGCAGGCAGAGAAGGACTTTCTGTGGAGCGGAGCTGGTGCGACAAAGACCAGGGTTTCTCCGTGTCATGCAACATTTGCGCTTGTACCAAAGCTCTTTCAGAAGCTGTGGAGCCATTATTATAATGTGAAAAACGATGGAAAGAAATCCTCCCTTCTGGACACTGGAAGGGCAGATGAGGTGCAAGGGTTTTCTTTTTCTTTCTACTTCTTGTTTTTTTTTTTCCTCCCCAGACTCTCCTTTTGCTTTCGGCTCAAAATGCTCAGAGAGGGGTCCCAGTACCCTCTGGTTAAAAGGCTGAGGGATGCCAGAGAGTTCACGGTACACATAGATAAACAGAAGAGTCTTGGCTCTGCACCTCCTTTTGTGACTTAGTTGGCAGGGAAGTAGCACAAGTGTGTTCCAATCCGAGATCCACTCTGCTCACATTATTTTTCAAATCAGAGATTCTGAAGCTCTTGCCCAGTCTTTGCTCTAAGGTCTTAGCAGGGAAGGTAAGGTCCCTTGATATATCATTGCCAGTTTCCCGTCCAACCAACTTCTTCTGCCTGTAGGCAGTCTCTGAGGTAGGTGTGTAGGCCTTGTCTTGGAGCAGAGCACAGAATGGGAAGATGAAAAGCAAGACTTCTGTCTAATTTTTATTTATTTATTTATTTACTTGGGTCCTTATGTATAGTAAAGAATGGCTTGGCCAGTGAAATCAAGTTCTCTGAAAAGTGTATAGACAAAGTTGGAGCTTGATGGCTAAAAATAGACTTTCTTATAACTGAATGATAGATAAATATGGTTCTAGTACCTTAAAAAAAGGTCCAAAAAACTGGGCAAGGGAAAGGGAGAAAGGAAAAGAGGGAAGGGAAGTAAAGGAAAGAAAAAAATAAATAAAGAAACAAGACTTGGAAACTGGCTTGTCTCCACATAGTTGATAGGGACAGGGTGACTTATACAGCCAGCATTTGATTCTCAGGACTGGTAAAGTGTGAAGAACAGTAGTGACATTCTAGTGTTCAATAAATCACTATAAAAATGTTTATGAACCCTGCAATTTACTGTCTTTTAAATGCAAATTGAAAGGGGCACTGTGCAAGTGTAAAGGAGACCCACCCACAGTGGCATGAAGGAGTTATAACAGGCTGCCATAGATTTCCGCAGATTGTATAATCTTAAACAGGACCGCTTCCAAACGATTCTGCATTTGTATGCCTGCAACGGCATAGTTAATCTACTGAGGACGTAACTGTGAACAGCAGGGAGATGGAGACCAATGTGGAGCTAAAGGGTGGCTTTACAGGGAGCGATGCTGCCTGCCATTCTACCGTTGGAAAAGGGTGACACAAAATCCTGAAAGGCATTTGAACAAAATGGGATAGTCAGCCCAGATTTTGTTTGTTTGTGTGTGTGTGTGCGTTTTACTGACATTCATCTTCCTTACATAAAATCTGCATTTAGACACTTTGAAGACAATGTAACCTTGTAAAATATGGAATTGAACCAGGCATCTTTACAGCTGAGTGCTCCTAAAGAGTAGATCCTACTATGTGGGTATTTTTCTACCCTCACAGAAAGCACCACACAGAAAAGCAAAGTAGGAAACATGTGACACACTTAGGTTCCCAGCCCGGGATCACTTCTTATGGGACTCTTGTTACTTTGGCTAAATTATTCTTCAAGCTTGACCCTCAGCTTCTCCCCATACAAAACTGTTCACTGTGAGTTGCAACGTAGGTATGTGAATAAAGCGTTTGGCACAAGGCCAGACCTGTGGGCGGAAAGCCTGCAGTGCTGGCTCTGCTCTCCCCTCACATCTTTCCAGGACAATGGGAGATTACAGGAAGAGACAGTGGTCCCCGCATTCAGGTATGATTGGGAAACAGAGACAGGTACAGTGAAAGAAAGTCAATGGCTCATGAAAACAGGTTGCTCTGCAATTTTCCCAACTGTTTCCTTCCCATCCCACCTGCCTCCTGTGGAAAACACCCAAAGTCGGTACTGTTTATAGAACTATTGCTTGCAAAACATCTCCCCAGCCTCTGATGCATGTGCCATAAATGCTGCTGAGCTATGTCCTCCGTCACTGCTGCTCCCAGAAAAAAAAAAAAATGCTTGTTTCCAAACACAAGCTTGCTGTCTGGACACCCATGGAGGACGAGGCGAGGATCTGTTCTCCCTGGCAGCCCTTCTCTGAAATGTGCATCCCTGGCAAGTCCTGGCTGCTGATAGCGCTGAGAGTGGGCTGTCAGATTCCGAAGGCATTCCACCATCTGCTTTTCCCATCTTCTACTGTTCTGTGCAGACATATGTTCATGTTCAAGTGGCTTGTGTGAGTGAGAGGTGAGGGGCTGCTACGTTCAAGGTAGGAGGAGGAGGAGGAGGAAGAGAAGGAGGAGGAGGAGGAGGAGGCCTGCCTCTGTCATGCCCCTCAGAAGGCCTCCAAACCCAACTGAAATAAAATTTTAAATGATTCTGAAATGAATGCTCCTGGCAAGAATTTTTTATAATGCAAAATTATCTCTTTAACCACTCTCCCCACCCATGTCAGCTTTGGGACAATGTGCCTGTTATGTGTGTGTTAACAATCAGAGACCTGTGGCTTAGATCTCTGTTCTCATCCTGGCAACATTCCACAGAATTGTTAAAAAATTATGTTCATTCTCATCTTTGTATATTCTTGTAACTTCAACTACCCTGAGAGTCCTACTCCAGATTTTTATTTTTTGTGTATGTGTTGGGGATTAAACCTAGAGCTTCATATGCCTAGTCCAGCTTTCTACCACTGAGCTATATAAAAGATAATCAGCCAGATAGTCCTTTGTTGTTGTTTTTCTAGGCTTTTACCTGAAGAGTGCTATGTATATGCATTGAGGCCTATTAAATTAAATAAGTTGCTGATTGCATCAAAAAGCTTATGTATAGGTTGGAGAGATGGCTTAGTGGTTAAGTGCTTGCCTGCGAAGCCTAAGGACTCCAGTTCGAGGCTCGATTCCCCAGGACCCACGTTAGCCAGATGCACAAGGGGGCGCATGCACCTGGAGTTCATTTGCAGTGGCTGGAGGCCCTGGTCCGCCCATTCTCTCTCTATCTATCTATCTATCTATCTATCTATCTATCTATCTATCTATCTACTGCTTTTTCTCTGTCTGTTGCTCTCAAATAAATAAATAAAAATAAACAAAACATTAAAAAAGCTTATGTCTGCTGGATATATGCCAGAAGATATTTCTGTCTTCCTTTCCCTCCATTTCTACCTCTTCTTCCTTACTTTTTTCTCTCCTTCCCTCCTACACCCTCCCTTATTTTCTACTATTTCCCCTAGAAGGAAATAATTCAGCTGGCTTGAGGGAGGCTAGAAATTGTAAGGACAGCTGAGTAGGCCCCCGAAGACCGGAATAGATTTTCTATGCAGATTTCATGCTTTTTTCCCTGGGAATGTCTGAATGTTTTGCAGCCTAACATTTACTCTCCAAAATTCTTTTAAGAAAATTGTACAACGTGAATAAAATGGGGGCATTTTTCCTCCTGCTGCTTATTGTGCCTCATAACATGCTGAAATGCACATCAGCTTGCCCTCTCCTGTCCTTGCCTTCCCTATATACTCAGCTTCCTCTGCGAAAGGTCAGAGGCTTTACCTTTTGTTCAGAGGCCCAGGTAGAGCCTGCTGTCTACAATGCTGGTACTGCACACATTTTTTTGTAGTACAAACTTAAGGTTCTAGACCAGCTTCTCAAAAGAACGAGTGCAACAGACAGATCAAAAAGAAGTACTTGAGCGAGGTGTGGTGGTGTACGGCTTTAACCCCAGCCCTGGGGAGGCAGAGGTAGGAGGATCACCATGAGTTTGAGGCCACACTGAGACTACATAGTGAATTCCAGATCAGCCTGGGCTAGAGTGAGACCCTACCTGGAAACACCAAAAGTAAATAGAAAATTAAAAAGTACATGAATATATCTGACGACATTCTGAGCCACGTCCTGAATGCCATCTATGATCCAGTGTCAGAGAAGTTCATAGATTTAGTACAACCTCAGTCTCTTAGCACGTACATGAACATGATGATGATGATGATGATGATGATGATGATGATGATGATGATGATGGCTCCTTCACCTAGGACTGTGATGACTTTGGGGAATGCAGGAAAGTGGCCAGTAGAGCCGTCAGTGCACTGATGCATTTCAGTCTGCAACTTCTAACTTGATTCAAAAGAATGAGCTTTTTGAAGCATCCATTTGATCCTTGGCCTTCAGGAGTATCTTTCAAACCTTCCCGTGAGCATCTCTGAGAGCTGAGTGTTTCCTGATTTCCTCCTCAGTGCAGGCAGCCCTGATGGCAAGCTTTGTGTGCTGTGTAAACATCCCAAGTGCCTGCAAGGTAACGTACAGGATGGGCATCTGCAGCTTCTAGAAAATCTTGAAGTTAACACCCGAGCACTCAGCTGTGAAGGGGCGAAGTGGCCATTGGGATGGAGGGGCAGGCAGATCCGACAGCCTAGTCCTTTGATTCCGAAAAGGTCTATCAACTAGAACCTTTGATCGAGCAAGTGAGAATCTAAAGCAGCTGGCCTCACGTAAATGTGGAGTTCTAAGAACAGCCCAGTGCCACTGCTCCTGACAGGGCAGAAAGGGACAGTGACCAGAGAGACAAGGACATGCATGATTCAGAGGCAAAGAGTTATTCAGAGGAGAGAGGCCTTTAGAAGTGAAGAAATTTTAGAAATGGCTTCATCATTTTTTTCTCACTCATATTTTTTCACTTATATTTTTACTGTATGCATAAGAGCTATCTATAAAAAAATACTAGATCTCTAAGCCTGAAAGGAGTTTTTGAAAAAAGTATAAAATAAAAACTCTAAGTGAAAAGAAAGCACTGTATCTTTTTTTATTTTTTGTGCTGGAAATAAAACCCAGGGCTTTACATGTGCCTGGCAAGGGCTCTACCACCGAGCTACATCCATGCTGTCTGACAGAGGACTTCACTATGTATCCCAGGCTGACCTGGAATTCACGATCCTCTTGTCTGTGCCCCTGAGTGCTGAGATAAGAGGCATGCCCAGTGTGCCAGCAATTTTTCTTCCCTTAGTGGGAAATAAATTGATAGCATCTATAATCTTAGATTCAGTAAAATACAGTGTCTGATCCCAAGACTGAACTATTCAAAGGGCTTGCTTCTTCATGCTCTTGGGATAAGGAGCAGAATTCTTTGTGTGCCCAACCCAGCTTTCCAGGTTTTCTTCCCTAATCACCTCTCCAGCCCCATTAGCTGAGTTCCCACATGGATCTCAGCAGCTCATCATCCATACTACACTTCACAAGGTTTCACTTCTGCCTGATATATTCTTCTTCCTTTTCTCCCTTTTGGACCCATCTGTGCTAGGCAGAGAAATGACCCCCAAAGATGTAGATATCCAGTGCTTAGGCCCCATATCTCAGGTCACATGGCAAAAGGAGAATTGAAGGTATGGATGGAACTTAGTTTGCCAGCAAGCATACCTTCAATTTGAGAGATTATTCCCGATAGTCTGATGGCATCATTAAGTTCCTGCGATAGGAAAGAGAAACACAAGAGCCGGAGAGAGTGCACAGTCAGAAGGACTTAACCTGACATTATGGGCTATGCAGACAGGAGGGAGGGGCTGTTAGTGCAGGAATACCAGTAGTCTCTGCCTAGAAGAAAATGCGCTGAGAAAAACTCTTCATTGGGCATATAACAGTAGGAACCAGCACCATCCCCACCCCCACATTCTCTTCATTTTTTTTCGAGGTAGGGTCTCACTCTAGCCCAGGCTGACCTGGAATTCACTATGTAATTTCAGGGTGGTCTCCAACTCACAGCGATCCTCCTTCTTCTGCCTCCCGAGTGCTGGGATTAAAGGTGTGCGCCACCATGACTGGCTTTACCCCCACATTCTTGACATTTTGATTTTAGTGTACCTTTGGATCTTTGACCTCAAGAGTCATAACAAACAAAGTTGTTTGAAGTTTTAAGTTTGGAGCAATATGTTATAGCAGCAGAGCTAACTTACACACTCCACAAACTGCTTGCTTGGAGCTCTTCTCCAGCCTCCTTCAAGGCTCCTCAGAGCACCGTGAGCCTGCCCTCTGTACACTGTGAGGGTTTGTCATGCAACGTTCGTTGGTTGGGATGACAGTTACTACCCAGAGCCTCCATTAGGTGTGCACAGGAGCAGTGCTGTGGCTCATTCTGATAATTCCCAAGGCCCATCATTGTCCAGGGGCTGGAGAGAAGCTCAGAGACTATTTGTGGAATGAATAAATGCATGAGGGAGGCCATGAATACATTAATTAATTAATCTGTAGGAGAAAGAAGGGCAAGCCATGATCAACTTTAATTAAACACATATCCCACATCCGGTGCCAGCAAGGGAGCCACAGTTTCATTTACTGATGAATTCTCTTTTGAATAAGAGGGTAAGAAGATGGAATCCTAGGAACCAGGTCTGCTTAGAGACAAGCTGGCAGCTTTGCCTCTGTCTCCTTAGACAAAGGCCTCCTGCCCCCACCCCCCGCCCTATTCAGCTCATGATCAGCTGCTCTCCACCCCCCACAATCTCAGCAGGAGAGGCAGGCTGAATATTTCTTTAAGGGATGCTGTTGAGTTTCTTCTGGTGGAGTGAAGGATTTGTAGCAAAACCCAGCATGTAACTCGAGTGTTCTGTGCAGCCAGATATTGGTGCCAAGCTAAATTTGTGTGTGCAGCTTCTGTTTAAGGCAATTATATAGTGTGTAATACCCAGTAGAGAAATTAAGTCGAAGTACATTTTGCCTATAGAGATTATCCTCTCAGTTGGATTTATTTTAAACAAGTTTTGCCCCTTATACATTAAGGTGCATGCAATAAATCACTTAGGTAATAAACTGCACTATATTATGTAGGGAAAAAAATGAGCGGGTGGGGGGGGGGGAGAAACTTCAAATGGAGCCAGACCTCAGGCATGAAGGGAGAGGAGGGGGGACGTGGAGGGAGGGGGCTGTGGTGCCGGGGGAAGTTGGAGAGTGTACAAATGGAAGCTTCTCCACAGCGAGCCTCATGATTCTGCTGTAGGGAGCTGGTTATGTAATAACTGCAGCCGTGGGGCTCCAGAGAAAAGTTTCAGAGCTTGTCTTTTCCAAAGCATCCTCGTGGTTATGTTAATTACCAGCAGTTCAGAGTGAGTCTGGCAGGGAAGGGTTTAGAAGAGGTAAGGTCATACTGAAGATAATAAAACCAAGATGTGAGGGGATGGTCAGTGGATCTCAGACAACCTACATATCCAAAGAATCAGTTGGGGAATTGTTATCTTTGTAAATAATGCTGACAGTCATGTGGGGGAGTAACACAGGACAAATTTCAATCTCAGACAAGCAATGAGTAGTTTTCAGTGTATGATCAGTGTTCCTGAGGAATCTTTGGTTTGTGTCATGCTAACAAATTGTTATCTAAAATTCTAGTCTCACTAGGCATCTTGTGCTTGCATTTTCCTGAGAGAAGAACTATAGAGATGGTGATGGTAATGACTGCAGATGAATTATTTTGAGCTCTGACTCTGTGTGGTGTCCATTGTGAAGGGTGTCACGTGTTTATCACAGTTAGTCTCCACAGGCATGCCAGAAAGAGGCACTAGGTTCACTCCCATTTCTCGCGAGTGTAAACTGAGGTTTATGGCAGTTTGATACTCCACCCAAGTTCTCTTCATCTGGAAGAGAAAGAGCCAGGGTTCCTGCCAAGGCCCATCTGGCTCCCAAATGTTTGCCGGTAATCACCACATTATACAACCTCTTCTAGATGGGATTTGAGAAATAACTTCATGATGAGGCTTGCCAAGGGAGGCCGCCTGCTCTCCTCAATGCAGGAACACATTAGAGCTCAGAAATCCATGCCGTTTAGGGAAGAAAAATGATATTGTTCAGAAAATCATTTAAAAACTTCCTGGCGAAGGCACCCGGTTCACCATGGTGTGCCCACTGCAGGGGCCCCAAAACACATGTTAGAAACAAGACAATTTAGACTTGAATCTCCTGCCGAAGAACCTCGTTCCAGAACCTTCCTCTGAGGAGAGCAGAGAAGCAACTCCCATTAACATGTTTGTCGTTCTCTAACTTTGAGAGCCCAATAAAAACCCAAGTGCTTGGTAAGAATCAGACGCGGGTAAGCTGCTTGTAATTTATGATTTAATGCAGCATCGTATAAAAATAGGCAATGAAACTGAAAGGCAATCAAAGTCTATTGTCACAAGGAATGGGAGGAACAGGGACATGATCTAACATTTGCTGAGAGCCTGCTATGTACTGGCATATATGGCTTCATTTCATTTCCTCCATGTGGATCCCCCCCCCCCCGTTTATCTATTGCTGAATGACAAAGTACTCTCAATATTGCTGGCAGAAAACAACCACTGTTATTTATTATATCTCATGGTTTTCTGGTCAGGAGTTTGGACAGGGCTTGCCTGGCTCCATCTCTGATTCTAGCATCCTTGGGTGGATATCACTGAGTGGTATGTGCTGACAGGAGATCTGGCCCAGTGCTGTGTGTGTGCAATGTCAAAGAGAGTGGGCTCAGTGGGACTCAGCACACTGGACTCCAGGGGTTTCGCTCTGACGGAGTGGCTCTTCTAGCAGTGCAGCCAACATGATGGTGTCGTTTGTGACCTAGCCTAGGACATCAAATTCACTTCTTTCTTTCTTTCTTTCTTTCTTTCTTTCTTTCTTTCTTTCTTTCTTTCTTTTTTTTCTTTTTTTTTTTTTTTGTTAGGTAGGGTCTCACTCTGGCCTAGGCTGACCTGAAATTCACTATGTAGTCTGTAGTCTCAGAGTGGCCTTGAATGCATGGTGGCCCTCTGTTGCAGTCCAGTTCGCATTGCTGGTAGAAATCACCCAACAAGAGTAACTTCTGGGAAAAAGAGATTTATTTTGGCTTACAGGCTCGAGGGGAAGCTTCACAATGGCAGGGGAAAAGGATGGCATGAGCAGAGGGTGGACATCACCCCCTGGCCAACAGAAGGTGGACAACAGCAACAGGAGGGTGTGCCAAACACTGGCAAGGGGAAACTGGCTATAAAGCCCATAAGCCCGCCCCCAACAATACACTCCCTGCAGGAGGCATTAATTCCCAAATATCCATCAGCTGGGGAGCTAACATTCACAACACCTAAGTTTATGGGGGACATCTGACTCAAACCACCACACCCTCCTACCTCTGTCTCCCCAGTGCTAGGATTAGAGACGTGCTCCACCACACCCGGCTTCACTTCTACTTTCCGTAAGGGGACATGCTTATCTCTGTGTTCCACTAGGTTAGTAGTCCTGGGACCCTCTGAGACTAACGGGATGGGGCGTAGATGCTGCCTCTGGATGAGAAGACTCTGTAGCTGGACTTTATTGTTGTCCTGGTGCTTTATTCTCTTGTCATCCACCCACCCACCCCCAGCAGACCATTCTCAGAGGTAGCGACCTTGATCTCACTTGACTTTGCTTGATTTGCTCTCTGTTGTGGCCTTACTTTCTCTCAGTCACAGAATACTTCAGACCAAGAACTTAAGGGGCGGGGATGTCTTCTCGGCTCATGGCTTCAGTCTGTGGTTGTCTGGGTCCATTGTTTCTGGGCCTGCTGTGATAGCAGAAGGGTGTTGCCCAGCACAGCTGCTCTTGTCAAGGAGGCCAGGTAGCAGAGAGACACAGGGAGAGGTGAGAAGGGAATATAGGCAAAGCGTATCCTTCCAAGGCATGTCCTCCAGTGGCCCACTTTCTCCAAGCAGCCACAACCTCCCAATAATGCCATCATGTTACAAACCCATCAATGGATCAATCCAGGCAGATTGTTCATGATCCAGTCACTTCCCAAAAGCTCCACCTCTGAGCATTGTATCAGGGAACAAGCCTTCAACTCTCTGGGCAATGCTTCATATCTAAACCCCAACCCAGCATGTATGTAACACTGTAGTTAGCACAAAGAAGTTTCTTATAGGATAATTATCAAACCAATTAAAGGGTATGGTAATGGCAAGTCGGGAGCCAGTACTGT
Organism: Jaculus jaculus; assembly: GCF_020740685.1. Taxonomy (NCBI): domain Eukaryota; kingdom Metazoa; phylum Chordata; class Mammalia; order Rodentia; family Dipodidae; genus Jaculus; species Jaculus jaculus. The sequence continues at coordinate 267,320,383 of NC_059102.1, forward strand.
GGATGTTACCTTCTTCATCCAAGGAGAATTCTTGGGATAACAGAATCCATTCATGTCTGCCAGGCAGACTTGAACCTTTCTCCTTTTTCCATTGCCAGGGAATATAGAAACGGAGCTGAAAAGCACATAGGGGCAGACAAAGCTGCGGTCAAAAGCAGCCCCTGTTGGACCTCGCTGCTCCACCAGGTTCTACTGGTTTCTATTACAGCCCACACTGCAAAGGACACCATGTGCCCGTGGGCAAGGGTTAGCATTCCGATCGCTTCAGTCCCTGGGCTGGTGCGTTCCTCTCCCTTCTTAAATATCCTTTTGAAGCCCATACGTTCGGCCCACCCGACTTCTGTTTACACTGCTGCAAAGTGAGGGCTGGTCAGATTCTGGGAGTTTCACGGGAAGGTATTAAATGTGCTTTGAAACTACTTGAAAGTCCAGCTGTGTATGCTTTAGTTTTATATTTAGCCTTAAATTAGAGACTCCACATACCTCAAGTAATAAAAAGGCTCAGCAGGGACTCAGGTTTTCCTTAGGTTTGCTGGGGCTGGGCACCAATGAGAGAATTTATTATTTATAATTTTTGGGGAGTTTAATTCCATAGCTTCGTTCTGGCCTTTATGCTATCAAGGGCCCTCTTGGGTTTCAGAAAGGAATTGTTGTTTTATCGTCACTTGTTTAATAAAAGTCAAGGGAGGTGGAGAGAGAGAAGGGAGCCCACACTGGCTCGTCTTTAGGTCTGACATGGTGAGGATGCTGGGGCCCTCACTGCCTGCTTTTCTCCCCTGCTGACCACCATGCTCTGTGCCCTGGGGATGCCGCCTCCAGCTGAGGGCACCGAGAGTTTGTCCCAGGACAAAGTTCCAGGCTTCATTGTGCTCTCTGCCTCCCTTCCCCCCACAGGGGAGCCAGAAACCACCCTTCCCCAGGCTCGATTACTGACCCACACTAAGGCCAAGTCATAAGAAGCTGGTAGCCAAGGATGGCAGCAAACATTGTAGTTTCCATGGTTGTTATAAGCCCCTAGGGCCACAAACTAGGTGACTCAAAACAGCCGAGCTTCCTTTTCTTATGGTTATTGAAGCTACAAGGTATAAATTGAAGCATTTCAGCATGACCACTCCCTCTTGGAAAGTTCCAGAAGAGACCCCTTCCTTGTCTCTTGCTGGCCCTCTGGTATTTCCTGGCTACCTTTGGTAATTCCGGCCAGTAGTACCACTCCAACCCTTGCCTCTGCCTGCACATACCCCATCTTCCCAGCCTGTGCCTCTTTTTGTTTTTATAGGGCATTTCTGAGAGTACACAAATTATTGGATTTAAGAACCATCCTAGTCCACAGTAAACTCATCTCATCTCAACTGATGACATCACAAAAAGCCAGTTTCCAAATAAAGTCAAATTCTGAGGGTCTAAGTGGTCATGTATTTTTTCAAGACTTTGTAGCCCCCCACACATGGTTCTAAGCATCCAAGTAGAATACAGCTGAGGCTGAGAGAGAAATAGAATCATGGCGAAGAGGGATAAGCTCAGGAGGCAGCTCTACTCTCGGCAAGAGTCCATTCACTCCCTGTTGACTCACAGGGCACTACTCAGGCCGGGGGCCAATGTCTAGAGTCCTTAGGAGCTAGGACTTGTGCTCAGCCCCAAGTAGACCCAGATCAACATGGCCCATCACCACACTAGTAAAATAGAATTACATTCAGTCTCTACAGGATGCGGGAAAGGGTGATGAGGTTGCATGTATATGCATGTATGTATGTGTGTGTGTATATATATATATATGTGTGTGTGTGTGTGTGTGTGTGTGTGTGTGTGTGTGTGTATGTATATATGCATATATACCCAGGCTGAGTCTCAGAGTGGCCTTGAACTCATGGCGATCCTCCTATCTCTGCCCCCCGAGTGGTGGGATTAAAGGTGTGTGCCCCCACACCTGGCTTAGTCCAGACACTATTAAGTGCTCACCTGATTAGAGTAGGCCCATCCTGGATCATCCCTTTTGAGTAGTACAGAGCCATAAGCTTTGCGATCCTTGCTGTACACCCTTTACCTTGTTGGCTAGTATAAGCCAGCAATGGAAGGGAACTGTCCCTTCATATCCACAGTCCTTGTCAAGTTCAGTGAGTGGGAGGGAGTCACGATTGAGACACTTCAGGAGTCAGGCACCTTGGAAGGTGTCCTGAATCTCACCCGTCCTTGTCTGTAAAAACCCCACTGCACAGATATTGAAAGTAACAGTAGCTGGAGGCACCTTGCCTATGACCTGAGAGGACAAAGCTTGGATTGGGTTCTAGTTACACTAGACTCAGAATCCACGACGTCAGTCCTCCCAGCTCCATCCCCCCCCACCCCAGTGGCCCCTGATCTCCGCCCGGAGGTGCTGACCTTGCTGCTGCTGCTTCCCTGCGAGAAGTGCAGATCTCAGCGCCTGTCCCAAGCTTTGTGCTCTGGCTTCTGCCTGCAGCCCCCAAACCAGGCCGGCCCTGAACAGGTGCCAGGCCTTTAAGAAGAGCCACATTTGTGGAAGGAGTGTCACATGCACAAAAGCAAGCTTAAAATGCTCTAGCCTGCTAAATACAGGGTGCTTTGGCTGAGTATGGAGTCATTTCTACTACACTAATGCAATTATCCTAATCAGGGTGAGGTTGATTCGCCATTAAACATGTTTTAACTTGACTGCAAACAAGCCTTGTATTGTTTAGAAGGCTCACCATGTGGCTAAGGAAACGGGTGGCATCAGCAGAACCCCTGTTCAGCCACACTCAATAGGTGATCATCACATACTAAGAGACCTGCCCTCTACATGGATGGTCAGAGCTGCTCCTTGAACACAGGAGTGTGACTAGGGCGTCTGCACGCTTCAGTTTTATAAGTGGCCTGAGCTCCAGAGCCTGCAGACGCTACTGATCTTTGAAGATACAGAAACTTCTAGCATCTGTGTTTTGTGATGCTCTGGTTCCTTCGCTCTGTGTTTGAAATGGTCACACTATGCATGTATCCCAGTACGTCAATCTATTAATAGATTTAATCGAATGGATTTCAACTGATAGGGCGTTAGCTAGTCCAACAATGGTTATCTGCAGATTTGCAAGCAGGAAAGGCTGAAACTCCAGTAGCTACTCAGCCATCCATGAGGTTGGGTGCCTAGCATTCCCACTCTGGTGCTGGAAGTCTAGAGGGCTCCTGGAGAGCCACTGGCCTTGTCTGAATTGGAAAGCCAAAGAAGGTGTAGTGTAATATCAGCAAAGCCTGGTGGCTGCAGCGGCAACAACCGCGATGGGACAGACGCTTGCTCCAGAAAATACCAAGATGCACCACTTCTGCCTTGGACTTCTTTGTATCTGGCCCACCAGTAAGTGGTGCTGTCTGCTCTGAGGAAGGGTTTTCTCCTCTCAGTTAATACTTCCTCTTAGACCCACCCAGAGATATGGCCCTCAGTTGATTCCAGACCCAATCAAGTTGACAACCAAGGTTAGCCATCACATACCAGGACCTGTGCTGGGGGAGAGCAGTGTGCAAAAGAAAGCCACACTTAGGAGCTTTCGTGCTACAGGACAGGTTGTCATTGCGAGGGTACGCACAGTGCATGCTGCTCAGAAGACACCCAGGAGCTCAGTGAACAGGGCCTTGGGAAGATACAAAAAGAAAGACCTGAGCTGAGATTGAGAATTGATGAGTTAGGAGAGGAGCTGGATAATGTGTCCATTCAGAAGTAACCTTGGGCAAGTCCTTGAGCTTCTCTGAACCTCGGTGTCCTGTTCAGATGGTAAAGAAACATCTGAGTTGAACATATTGAGCATTAGGCAAGCAGCTACCCCTGAAGGGGCTTGCCAGCTCCTCTTTATCCAAGTTTGCTTTGTCATTTGTCTCCCTTGGCTTAAGAAAAATGAGATGGGGCTGGAGCAATGGCTTAGTGGTTAAAGGAGCTTGCTAGCAAAGCCTGAGGACCCACATTCAAATCCCCAATATAAGAAAACCCACATGAAGCCAGACACACAAAGTGGCACGGCATCTGTAGATCATTTGTAGTGGCAAGAGGCCCTGGCATGCCCATTCATCCTCTCTGTCCCTCCCTCTTCCTCTCTATCTCCTTGAAAATAAATAAATAAAAGTAAAAAAAAAATTAGTTGTCATGGAGACTTATGCATCATTCATTCTGGCATTTTCAAATACAATTTGTTTTCTTTTAAATCTTCCTCGTTTCAGTAGTATCTCACTCATGCCAAGACTTTTACTTGTAAAAACAGTCTTTGACACAGGGGTCTGCTTCTAAGGCTTGCTTTCCCTTGAGAGTCTAGCAAATGTTTACTGAGCAACTTCCGTGGGCTAGACTGTCATAAGGAGCTAGGGACCCAGAGAGGAGAAAGGAGAGGGACACTCAGCACCCTGTGCTGAAAGAGGCTCTGGGTTGTGGACATGCAGGCCAGGCCTCTTAACTCTGCCTGAGATACAGAGGCAGAGCCGGGAAGATCTGATCTCCACCCTGATGCCCAGAGGCCCCATTAGTTCATCAAGTGCAGGGAGAGGACTTGTTCCCTACAAGGGAACTACCCCCACCCCTGAACATACCACAGTGATGGAGCTAGGTAAGTGCCCTTGCCCTGGGGATAAGTCTAAGAAGTAAACAATTAACAGAATAAATGTGTGATCAATAACAGGCTAGAGGGTGAGGAGTTACAAAGGAAATAAATCAGGAAGGAAGGAGAGAGAATTGCATAGGGCACTGGGCACTTCACAAAGTGGGCAGGTTCATTTCCCTGAGGGTGAAATTGTGGTGGTGCCTGGGCAGGGGTGTAAGGTGCATAACCAGGAAAACAAAGCAAGTATGGACAGCAAGGCCATAACATCATAGCACACCTCTGGTTGGAGAACATTTTGGTGGCAGCTGTGACAGGAGCAGGGAAGGTAGGGACCAAGAGCAGATGGGGACACTTTGGGTGGCACCTCGTAAGTCTGGTGATGCTTGAGCAGAGACAGGACAGCATCAGGTTTTAGGTGATCTCTAGCCTCTTGCCATGTTCATCTTTGGAAATAAACAAATGTGCTTTCATATATAGTATGTGTCTTCATATATGTGTATATGATATCTATGTGTCTGCATCTACACACACACTCATGCACACTTATGCGCACATACACACACACACTTCTTACCATTTAGCTCATGACATCCTTTAAGAATAAAGACATTGTCTTCCACAACCACTTAACACATACAATGTCACTGTCATGTCCAAGAAAGCTGGTGCTTTTACAGTGGAATTACCTAGTTTGCAGTCCCTGTTCAAATTTACCCAAGTGCTGGGATTACTGTGAGGACCATCACCTCTAGCATTTGTACGTGCATTCTGGGGATCAAGTACTTGTGCTTGCACCTTGCCTGCTGAGCTATCTTCCCAGCCCCCAAATAGCTTTTAGGTTCTTCTGTTCATGTGCTTTGGTGTTGTTTCATCCAAAACTAGGCTGGGAGCCACACCATGTTAACGCCCCTTCATCTAGAACTGTCTATGGCCAGCTGTTTCCTTCCCGATGACTCGCGTTTCTGAAGTGCTCTTGGCCTGCACTGCCCGGTGGATTCTTTCTGAGGGTGGCCATCTTCTGTGTCTACACTGTCTCCTACAGCAGCCGTGGGCCGAATGCAACTGCCCAGAAACTCGGCATGTGAACAATGTGGCTAAACATCCCAGTGTCAAATTTTACTTAATTATAATGAATTTTACCAGAAACAAGGGGCTGGTACCACCATACAGATCTAGACTGAGAGGTCTCTGTGAATAGTCAGTGAACTTCCAAGCAGGATGAATGCAAAATGCAGAGGGCTAGCAGTTCCGCCAGGCTGGGCAGACATCTACACTTTTCTTTTCTCGAGAGCATGCCTGCACCTGACACCCAGCAGGCATCCTGGCCCTCACTGCTCTTTCATTCCTTCCCCTTGGCATACCCCTTCCCGCCCCACTCTGTGATAGTCTGGGCAATTCTGGATGCCTGGCTGAAGGCGGACATCGTAAGATATATTCCACCAGGGGGACAGCAAAACCTGTTGGCCTTCCATAAAACACTGTGCCCACTGTCTTTTGCTTCCAACCCTACCCTGTGTGGAAGCCCCAGGCTCCGATTCAGAGTGGGCATGTGTCTGAGGGGTATACAGTGAGACTACCACTTCAGCGCACTCAGGAAGCAGCTTTCTTTTCAGCAGCCTTGCACGGTGGCAAGAGGAGCACTCCCGCGATTCAAATGAAAGGTGGTTGCTGGTCCTCATAGGCTCTGATCTGCAGCCAGGCACTGCTGAGGAGTACAGCATCCGGCAGGGATGTGTCTGACCCCGGGAGAGCAGCCGCGAAGCCCGCCTCATCTCTGCTTACTTCTGATAACTCTTTCATCTTCCCTGTAGTTTCCCCCCCCCCATCTTTCTCTTTTTCTGTGCTCTCTTCAGAGAGTGAACACGCTCCGAAGAGAGCCTCATGCATTCACATGTCAACAACCAGAGACAGTACTTACTGTTCTGGTTGCCATCTGGACACGTCACTCTCAAGGCCCACTCATCATGGGTTAAATCTTACCCAGACTGGGCTGGATCTCCCTAGAGCTGTGCTTGCATCACATGGATGTATTAATCTACCCACACTGACTTGGAGGACCAGTCTGAAGTCAGATGGGAGCAACTGGAAGCAAAGCAATTGCAGGTTCATTTATTACTTTTATTATCTCTTTGCTTCTTATTTTTTTTTTTAGCCAAATTGCCTCCAATGCAGGGAAGGTTTGGGTCCCCCTAGTTCTTTTCATTCACACACTCCCTCTCTCCCAGGTGTTTATAATCACATATTTTTCATTTGGTTTCCGGGTCCAGTGACAACAATACCAGAAACATCTCCTCCCCTGAGAGGCCAGAGGATGCTCAGAGATCTGTACGGATTTTCTCCTCTTGTTCCTTTGTCAGCTGGCGTGCGACATGCTTCTCAGGCAGTAATTCAGAGACTGTCAATTCCTGAGAGCCACTAGGGAGCTGAGCAATCGCCTACATTTCCTTGCTTGAGCCTGACTTGGGTCTTTGAGTTGGCAGGGAGCGAGATCCTTCTCTGGGAAGGGATCATGCTATTTAAGGAAGGGCCTGGGTTTTGTCAAGTTTGAAAGGTTTTCAACATCTTCCAGAGACGGATCATGGGAGGGGTGGCTATGACACATCAGGCTGGCCCACGCTGTGCCCAGCTTGTGACTTCTGTCAAAATATACTTTTCAGGAGAGTACTCCACCAGCAGTGGGGCATGGACACGTTATTAATGTTTTCCTGTTTTCTGTTGTGCCTGAGTGGAAAAACACTTTGGAGCCTTTAAATTCTCTCAAGATGCCTGTCTTCCTGCATCCTCCCTCAATTTTCCACGGTTTGAAAATGTAAATGTGGCTGCACTTGGAGCTGCAACTCCAGCAGTTGCTGAAACCTTTCTAAGGTTTTCAATTCCACAGAATCCTTTGACCTGGAGGATCTCCAGGCTTGGCAAAAGCAGCCTAATTCCTCCTTGCTGATTTTTGAACACCCACTGAATTCCCACTTCTTTGCGCTTCAAGGCAGATGCAGCCCTCCCAGGTCTAGAGATGGGTCAACGCAGGAATGGAAACGAAGCTGTTTTCTCGAGCGCACGTGGCGGATGGGCACTCGTCCAGTTTGGTCTGATTCCAAGGTCACTTGTTTCACTTTTATTCTTTTTTGTTTCCCACTTTTGTTCAATGTTCATTTATGCAATTCTCTTTTCCAAGCACTTTTTCAGACATTTATTTAGTAAATGCCTAACATTGTACCCAGAAAGGAGTGGGAATGCTTTGTGATATGCAAAAGAAAGAAGATGCATCCAAAAGACAAAGGGATCAAAGGTAAGGAAGCAGGGCTGGAGAGATGGCTCAGTGGTACAAAGCCTAATGACCCAAGTTTGATTCCCCAATATCCACATAAAGCTTGACACATAAAGAGATGCATGTGTCTGGAATTAGTTTACAGTGGCTGGAGGTCTCGGCACACCCACGCTCTATCTCTGTCTTTAACCCCAGTACTCTGGAGGCAGAGGTAGGCAGATCACTGTGAATTTGAGGCCAGGCTGAGACTACATAGTAAATTCCAGTTCAGCCTGGGCCAGAGTGACATCCTACCCCAAACAAACAAATGGACAAAGGACGAGCAGAAAATCCTCGCTGGGAGACTAGGACGATGGCTCAGTGAGTACAGCACTTGCTGAGCAAGCATGAGGGCCTGAGATCAGATCCCCAGTGGCAGTTTAATGGGAAATGCCCACAGAGCCTCAAGTGCTGGTAGCTGAGCAGCATGCTTCATCCTCTCTGGTGGGAACTTTCGGAAGTAGAACCTTGCTAGAGGAGGCCTCTCACTGGGGGCAGCCCTTGGGATTTTCTAGTCCAGCCCACTTGCTAGAGCTAGCTAGCTCAGTCTTACTGCGTCCTCCCAGCTGTTATAACGATGTGTGACCCTTCAGCTGCCTGCTATGTTTTCCTCACAATGAGGAAACCTCCTTGAGAAGTGGCCAAGCACCTGACCAGAAGCAGTTTATGGTGCTTTGTACCAGCAACAAGAAGGTAACTGCTACATCATATAAAAAGTTCAGCTGTTATGGCCCACATCTGCATTGCAGTGCTGGGGAGGCAAAGATAGGAAGACCTTTAGGGCTTACTGGCTAACTAATCTAGACCAATCAGTACACTCCAGGTTTAGCATGGGACGCTGTCTCAAAGAATAAGGTAGAGATTGGCTGAAAAATATCCCTGAAATCGACCTTTAGCTTCCACACATATATACCCACACAGGCGCTTGCTCACCCCCTCATACACAAATTTGGTCACACACATACCAATATACCTGTGCAAATAACACATATACATAGGAACACACACACACACACACATGCACACACACGGGTAAAAACTAATGATGAAGTGTGGCTTGGAAGGAGATTCTTTGACTTCCCATCATCCTTAACTCTGGTCCTCTAAACTGTGAGGTCTCGGAGGCCACCTTAGACTTCTTTCTGTTCGTACGGAGCTTGCTATTGGATTATTTGAGTGCTTTTCTTGAAGTTCTACCCTGTTCATAAGTACAGCCCTGGGCCTTTGAGAGAGACTAGTAGACATTTCACAATGTCCTTTGACCTTGCTATGACTGTGAAGTCAAAAGGACTTCAGCTGCAGTATTCTTGTCCCACTATTTTTTCAGCCCTGTGATTTTCCTCCAGTTACTTGCTTTTTCTTGAGCTTATTTTCCTCTTCTTTGCAAAATAGTAGCACTCTTCTTTTTTAAAATGGTCATGAAAATTCAAGACCCTGAGTGTCTCCCCTCGAGTAGATGCTCAACAAACATTTACCTCCTTCCTTTGTTTGCCACCACCAGGAGGGAGCCTGGCTTAGCTCAGTGTCACATCTGCAGCCTGAGCTGGAAACACACCTCTGGGTTTCTCCATCTGTGCTCTAACTCCACACTGTCTTTTCAGTCTTCTGATTAAGCTGTTAGCTGCATCCCAGAGGCACCATGCTTCAGAAGGAAAGATTTTTTGTGACAGGTTGGGAAGGTTTCTGGAATCCCTTTTATTCCTTCCATGGAAACTGCTATTCAGACTTACTCCCACTGAGAGAGGTAGAGATGCTGTTGTGACTGGGTGCTCTGTATTCCCAGAATCCTTGGCCCACTTTGTGTTTATTACCAGGACTTGTGCTACTGATTTTTTCTCTCTTCCCCAGTCTCCAGGATACCCCAGCCCTCCCAGCCATTCTTCAAAACTAGCCTTAGGTTGAGGAGATGGCTCCATGGATAGAGCCTGCTGAACAAGCCTGAGGATCTGAGTTTAGCTCTCCAGCACTCACGAAAAATGATGACTGTTGCTATATGCGCCTGTAATCCCAACACTGGGGAGCCAGAGATGGGAGGAACTCTAGGGATCACTGGCCAGCTAGTCTAGGCTAACTATTGAGCTCTAGCTTCAGCGAGAGACTCTGCCTCAAAGAGCGATCAAATAAGACAGCTGACATCAATTTTTGGCCTCCTCACACACACACACATGTACCCACATACAAGATCACCCCCCACACATAGACACCACATATCATGCACATATGTAAAAGGCTTCACCTCCTATTATTTAAAGAAGTACCAAATTAAGGACATACTTTAGGAATGTCCCTAGTCCTTATCTCTTCCTATTTTATCTTTTCCAAATCAGCTTTTCACTTCTGATCTTGATGTACCTACGTGGTCAATCTTCATTTCTGAAGATTGTTAATCTTTCCTGAAGTTTTGGTGTTCCCATTGACTCTCCTGCCCCAGTCACTTCTATCCCAAAGAATATGCTGAAGCATATTCTGAAGTGCTTCCTTCTCAAGTGATGGACTCATCCCTTTCTCACTGAGGTTTGGCATAACCAAGGCAGCCACTCTCAATGCCCTGAGCATGGATACAGTGGGCTGCATATTTCCCTTGAACTGGCACTTTTTCTCAAAAACATGGAGTTTGGATACCCTTGATAGTGTTACTTCCAAAGTTTCGGAGTTAAATTAGGAAGAACAACATATGCACTGACACTATGAATTGTTTTCTGTGCAGTTAGTTAGCTATCCACCCATCCCCAACCCAGAGCACCAACATTTGAGATGGTCCATAGTAGGGATTAACAAATAGGTTCTATAAAGAGCCATGTGATAAATACTTCTGGCCTTCCAAAACTCTATGGCAGCTATAATCTCTACAGATATTCCACTTTGCCTTTGTACTACAAAACCAGCCACAGGCAAAACACAATTCAATGGCCATAGCTATGTTCCAATAAAATTTTATTTATGGACACCAAAAATTGATTTCATAGTCATAAAATTATATTTATATATTTTTGGTAAAGTCATTTCAAAAAGGCCAATGAATATTTTGTAATTGCAAGTTTTTGTGTTGATTCCTACCTCCCCAATTTGCACAGTAAATCATAGATTGTACAAAGATAGGCTGGAGGGCTAGGCTTGGTTTGTAGAGTACAGTTTTCTGATACCAAGCCTTAAAGAAGTTAAAGATATGCAAAGGTTAAGTCAGGTAAAAAATAAAGCACATATTTGATAAGCCAAAGTATGCAAGGAGGCTATGTGTTGAGGATAAAGATTCATCCGAATTTCCAGGGAGTCAGAGCAAAACAGGGAAAGAAAGCCAGTTATAAAGCATACTGGTCATAATACATTGATATTAATTTCTTTGTGGGTCAGAGTTATAGCTTCCAAGAATTTTCTAAATTATACCTGACAATGTCCTTTGATTTCACAGTCCACCATTGTGCCCCCACTGATTTCTTCCTCACCAACATTAGTTGCAGAATATTTGTTGTACTGTATAAAATGAACAAGCAACCATTTTCTGGTCTTTGTAATAGTGTAAATTATATCTGACAGTTGTTAATTAAATACCTAGTCATGCTCTGGAGCCAAAGCCAAATAGTGCTCTGTAAACATTATGATTTGTCAGCAGTCAATGTGATTTGTGTAATTTGTGAGCAATCAGATACTTTATCCAAAAGCAGATTATTGACTTCTGTGCCTATCTGGGGAGAAATTGCCACTTGGTCTATGTCTACACAGACTCAAGAGGAGGAGAGATTTGACAATGGTCTGATTAATTGAATCAGTGGTTTGGGGGAGTGGGCTGTCTTTATTGATCCAATTAAATAGATAATCTTCAGAATTGAGGTCATGTCTATAAGACACCACCATTTCAAAGCCAAAGAGATTGTTTCAAATATATAAGGCTTATCCAATCAATGTGGACCAACTCTTCCCCATGAAATCAAACAGAAAGTGATTGATTCCTGAACACCATAAACGAAGGCCTCTGTTGCTCCTCAGTAAATGGTTATCTGCTAAATACAGTGCTTTGGATTTTGGTCCCCAGTAGATGCAAGGTTTTTTGTGCAGAATAAGGGGAATGGAAGGCTCCAAATCCAAAGCTGGAAAGATACAAGACTCTAGCCATTGTGGAGGGTAGAAATTTAAACTATGCCAAGGGCAGTTGGTGTTTTCCGTATGTGTGAAACAGCTTCTTGTAGGTCTTAGGTAAGCAAGGTGGACTTGGAAGCTCAGTTCTCTGGAAACTCCATGAAGAACACGAAGGAAAGAGTGGAAAGGGAAAAAAAGCAATGATCGTACATGTGAATTTAATTTCTGTATATGATTCACAATCCATCCTGCCGTCACCTAGCTATGGATTTCAAGCCAGAGACAATGTCTCTCATCCACAGGGTTTTCTATCTCACAGGGGTAAAATATTTAATTCACTGGGTAGTTGCGTCCATACAAAGTACCCAGTGCACAATGGTCATTAGCCTCCCCATTTCCATTCTCCATTAACCCAAACCAACATACCTCATCAGTCAGGGGGCAACACCATGTCTCTTTCTTCACTTTTTTTCCCCTGAATTTCCATTGAAACTGTGGGTACTCATGCCCAACACCTGCTAGATCCATGTCTGGGGATTTTATTGTCTCTGCCATATGATGGAGGAGGACAAAATGGGCCGAGATCACTGTCACCCTGCAGGAAAAGTCAAAAACAGCACCAGGCCCAATGCTGTGTGCCGGGGGCAGAGCACACTATCGGGACAGTCAGGCAGACTTTTTGGAGAGGTGACTTTTCAAGCAGTTTGTAGTTATTAATGTGGCATCTTGTCCAACTAGTGGGTGTGAGTCCAGGATTGCCACCATCTGGCTGTGTCTCAATGAGCTATCACTGAACCTCTGTGTGCCTCAGTTTCTCTATCTGTGAATTAGCTACCTCCCAGTAGTTAAAATGACTAAATGCACCAATAGTACAAGCACGGCAGTAAGAGACAGCACATGCAAATGGCCTATTAAGTTTAGTTGTTAGTCTCGTCTCCTTTTTAAAGTATATCATTGTTAAAATTCGCTGTGTACAAAGAGGGAGATTAGACAAGGGGCATTCTAGGCAGATAGATCTAACAATCGAATAATGAATCCGCAAACAAATCAATGAAAATGTAGCAAGTCACACAGGGCCTGTGGAGATATGAGGGGTGGTTGCTCATGCCAGGGGTCCTGCTTCTTCCCACACATCTAAGGTACTCTTCTGTGTGCCCGCTCGATGGGCTCTCCCGGAACATAAGCTGCCACTTTGAGATTTGTGGTGTTCAATTGTGCCACAAAATATGAAAAGCAAGAGACCTGCTGTTTATAGATTTTTTTTTCAAGTGTAGGACTATGTTAATGAGCTTAGCTTGACAAGGAGCTAAAGGGATTCTTGACATCACATGGTGGGTGACTAAATAGGTCACCCAAACTTCTGCAGTATGAGTAGAAGACTGAGGTTGGGTGGGGCAGAAGCTGCAGATGGCTTTTTTTTCAGGGCCGACAGTAGATGGGCCTTTGCTCCAGTGAGAGGCCTACCTACAATGCTAGTCCAGTACCCTGAAATGCAAGGCTCTTTATTAAGGAGCTGTTAAATGGATGAATGGGTGCATGGATGGATGAGGGAGTGAGCCAGCCACATGCCTACCAAAGCAATGAAGAGCCGCCTGTTCTGTGTACAGTTAGGTAGCAGTTCAGGTGTTTTGCCTGGCTTGTTTGACATTCTTGGAATAATTGAACTCCAGGGAAAAGGATATGGGATACAAGATGACAGAACATGCTTCTTGCTCCGAAGAAACTCACTGTAGTGAGAGGTCTTCTCTATTGTTGTGCCAAAGATCCACTCTTTAGAAACAGTGTTTCTAACATAATAAAAAAGTGCATGCAGGCTCACAAAGGATGCTGGTTGTGTCAAAATGTAATCATCAGCATATGGGACAAGTGATTTAGTACAAAATCTTATGCTTTTTTTTTCTCTTTTGAACTTATTAAATAGCACATTTGACTGGGGATGTAGCTCAGTGATAAAATATGTGGTTGGGCTGATAAAATATGTGGCTTAGCGATTAAAGTGCTGCCTGTGAAGCCTAGAGACCCATGGTTGATTCCTCAGTACCCACGTAAGCTAGATGCACAAAGCAGCACATGTGTCTGGGGTTCATTTACAGTGGCTAGAGGCCTTGGCATGCCCATTCTTTCTCTCTCTCCACATATGTGTGTGTGTATCTTTCTGTCTCTTAAATAAGTAATTAAATATTGAAAAACAACCAATCTGTCTAGCATGTCTAAGACTTTGGGTTTGATTCTTAGCACCAAACAAACAAATAGCATACACACACACACACACACACACACACACACACACACACAGAGAGAGAGAGAGAGAGAGAGAGAGAGAGAGAGAGAGAGAGAGAGAGGAGTCCTGAATTTATTACTATCAAAATAGTGGGTAAAAATGACATTCTGAGATATAACTGCTATAACTGGAAACTATCCATGATTTCAACTGTGACAAACTCACAGATGCTGCTAACACTGTATCAGTTTGTGGCCTAGAAAAGGGAAGTGTCAAACTTCATTTCAAAATTATTTAAAAATAAATATGTGGGTTTAGGGAGATGGCTCAGTGTGTAAAAGTGCTTGACTCACAAGCTGAGGACATGAGTTTAGCTCCTAGTACCCATGGAAAAGCTGCACAAGGCAGCTGTGCCTGTACTCTCCATACTACAGATGTGGAGACAGACAGAGCTCCTGGGCTTACTGGCTAGCTAATTTAGCCAAATCAGTGAGTTTAGGTTCAGTGAGAGACTTGGTCTCAAAAAACAAGGTGGAGTGCTAGAAAGATGGCTCAGTGATTAAAGGTAATTGCTTGCAAAGCCTGTTGGCCCAAGTTTGATTCCCCAGTGCCCATGTAAAGCCAGGTGCACAAAGTAGCACCTATGTTTAGAATTCCTTTGCAGTGGCAGGATGTCCAGGCACACCCATACCCACTCTCTCTATCTGCCTTTTTCTCCCTCAAATAAATAAATAAAAATTAAAAATAAGGTGGAGAAATAATTTAGTAAGATAACCTATGTTGATCTCTGGCCTTCATATGCATGCACATACCTCCATATACATAGGTATACAAATATGTATACACATGCATACCATATACACATATAAAATTTTAAAATATTTTATTTATTTATTTACTTGAGAATGAGAGAGAAAGAGGCAGAGAGAATGGCTATGCCAGAGCATCCAGCCACAGCAAAAGAACTCCAGACACATTGCCACCTTGTGCATCTGGCTTTATATGTTGGTGTGGAGAAACTGAACTTGGGTCCTCAGGCATTGCAGACAAGTGCCTTAACTACTGAGCAATCTCTCCAGCCCTGTCAAATTTTAAAAATAAAAGTAAAATAAATGTCACATCATGGCAGTCCGAGTGAACCTTCTTTCTAAGATCCACTCCTAGCCCTCTGCTCTAGACTGTGTTTATTCATTTTATAATAAAATGACAGAAAAGAAATAGATGCCCGTTATAAGGTGCTGGAGGTTTTCTGATGCCAGTCCACATGACCCAACCCCAGTACCTGCACCCCTCATGCTCTGAGGGCGAGTGGCTTGTGCATGCCCACAGTAAGTGCTGGACAAGTGACAGCTATTGTGATTGCCTGGATTTGTGATAATTTACATGTGTATGTGTGTGTGGTATGCATACCTAAGTGTACATGTGCTCATATCTATGTGGGCACATGTGCATGTGTACATATGGAGGCTAGAGGTCGATGTTAGGAATCCCTCTCTGTACCTGTTGAACCTTTTGTTTTAGACAGGATCTCCCACTGAGGCTTACCAATTCAGCTAGACATGCTATCAAATAAGCTCCAGGAATTGCTTGTCTCTGCCTCCCTACCACTGGAATTGCAGGTGCACACTACCATGGGTGCTCAGATTCAAACTCAGGCCCTCATGCTAGAGTGACAGACATTTTCCTCATTCAGACATATCCCCAGCTCATAAAGGCCCTGCTTTGAGGGATGAGGAGAGGGATAGTCAAGGACCAAGAGTGCTGGGTGACAGGCATCCCCCAGCAGAGCAGAGACATGCACGGCTGACCTAAGCCAGGGAGCACAAAGTAGAACCTCAGGGCTGGGGGCAGAGCTGTGGACAGGACCAGCTGCAAATGAACTTGGTCACAGTGTCTGGAGCACATGGCTGCCAGGGAAAGCTGATGCTGAGCCTGAAGAGGCAGATATGGGGGCAAAAGGGCCAGCTAACAATCTGTGGCAGGTGAGTCAAGGTCCCGTTTGGGCTTCTCTGTTATTTCCTGGATGTGCCCCAGCAATGGGTAAATAAAGCTGTCTCCTTTAAATGTGGTGCCCATACCCTCTTACATCCCATCCTGCTAGGAGCTGAGTCCCATTATATTCCACAAGCATATGTTCCCAATGAGTGTTCATTCTCTTTCCAATAATATCATTGTAGGACAAAGAGGAATGGGGAAGGGAACAGACTTCCAGGATATCAGTCCCAGTTTTAATTACAAGTGTTTGTGGCGGTAGCATTCATGTAATTGGGGGGCTAATTTATGCCAAATAATAAGCCCCTATGTAGAGGACTGGAGCCCAGGAGAGAGGCGGCCGAGCAGAGGCTATAGCAGCTCTCCTCAGCCTCAAAGTAGGACGACACATGTCAGCGGCTTTTCTCAGAGGCGTCCGTGGAGGCTGGGGAGGCCACTGTCAGACCAACTTCTGGAGCTGGAGTATTCCTGTGAGATTGCTAGCTCAGTGCTCTTTCTACATGTGATTTCCCTTCCCTGCATCTGACAAGTGCATCTGATGATGGACTTTTGGAAAAGAGGATTAAACAAGAGTGTCAATAGAGCATTTAGCATAACACTGGGTCTATAGCTAGCACTCAGTTCTGTTGGCATATTGAAAATGATAATAATAAAACCTACCCTCACCACAATAACTATTGCAACAACAATCCTTTTCAGCTCTGTACTCCTTTTAGGGAGGGGGAATGTGGCCCGGGGG
Organism: Jaculus jaculus; assembly: GCF_020740685.1. NCBI lineage: Eukaryota > Metazoa > Chordata > Mammalia > Rodentia > Dipodidae > Jaculus > Jaculus jaculus. The sequence goes on from NC_059102.1 coordinate 267,337,284, forward strand.
GCTTTGTCGTTAGATATATGTGCATGCTTGACCTAATGGCAAGCTTGAAAGCAATTGATGGCAGCACAGTCCATCTTCCTGAAGTCTCCCGAGCAGTGTAATACAAGAATTACTGTTCTCTCTTTGCATTTATGCATTGCATTTCTCTGTTGAATCCTGAGTGCTTTATAGACCACCACCCCCTCCCCATCAGCGCCTAGCATCCTCTTGGTAGACGCCACAGGAGAGATGAGGGATGTGTATGATTTCCTGGAGTCATTTACTCAATGGAGCCTTGACGTGAAGCGAGCAGCCCGAGGGGCCAGGCTGAGGAGGTGAACGCTAGTCCCACGGTCGTCAGCAGCGCACACGGTGCTTGCCTGCTGCGAGGTAGGGCGCCCACGTAAGATGTGAGCAGGCAGGCCCAACTGGCATGGGAAAAAGAAGAAGAAGAAGAAGAAGAAGAAGAAGAAGAAGAAGAAGAAGAAGAAGAAGAAGAAGAAGAAGAAGAAGAAGAAGAAGAAGAAGAAGAAGAAGAAGGAGCAGCAGCAGGTACTCAAAAGAAAAGAGGTCCTGGCCATGCTACTGTGGATGAAGTTCAGGAGCATCACGCTAAGTGAAGAAAGTGCATGTAAGTGATCACGTGTTGTGTGATTCTCCTGTACTTGAAATGTACGGAGGAGGCAAGTTCATTAAGACAAGAAGACCAGTGGCTGTCAGCGGGGCACGTGGGGGAAGAGGGAGTACTGAAGGAACATAACGGGGTAACTGGCTGGGGAGATGGCTCAGTGGATGAAGTGCTAACTCCATAAGGACCTGAGTTCAGATCCCCACAACCCACATACAAAGCTGGGCTTGGTAGTGCATGCTTGGAATTCCAATAATGGGGAGGCAGAGGCAACAGGACCCCTAGGGTTCACTGCTTAGCTAGTCTAGCTTAATTTGTGAGCTCCAAACCAATGAGGGATGCTGTCTAAAAGGAGGTAGACACAGTTCCTGAGACTGACACCTTATTTCCACATGCCTGAATATAGACACACTTGTACATACATGTGTACATAACCTAGACACACACAAGTACTCACACACATGAACATGTACACACTTAAAAATAGAATTAAATGCTGATGTTTGTATGACCTTGCAGACATACTAAGAACAATCGAATTGTATACTTTCAAAAGAATGGATTTTAAACATGAAATATGAATTATGTCTCAATCTTTTACAAGAAAGCATGTGAGGGTGAAGCTTTGCTTGTATGCTCTCCTAATCATGAAGAATGCACAAACTGGAAATTTTGAAAGTACTCAGCAAGGTTCTGAGATGGCAAGGCCATGGAGAAGTTATACACATATGGATGTGCAGATGTATGGATGGGTTTTTTAAAAATTAATTGACTTTTTTGAGACATGGTCTCACTGTGTATCCCAAGTTAGCCTGGATCTCTCAATCTTCCCACCTCACCCTCCAGAGTACTGAAATTACAGATGTGTGCTACCATGACTGGTGACTCTTGTCCTCCTGACAGCCAGTTGGTTGCTCTGGTCCTCTCTTCTCTGTGGAAAAGGATCTCAGTTCAGCTGGAGAGCCTTACTTAGTGGATGGCCCCATGGAACACAAAGCCACCTCAGAGGCAGGGCAGGGTGCCTGTCCCAATTCAATTTTATTTGCTGTTTCTGCGTTTTGGAGGAAGTGTAAGTTACCCCACTCTTTTCCAGTCTTTTTGAATGAGATGCCACCTGAAATCAGCCTTTGAAGATGAATGAGGCTCAGTCTGGGGAAGAAACATGGTGAGGAGTGGGGTGGGAAGGCATTGCGGGGGTGGGGGTGGGAAGCCTATGCAGCAAGAACAAAAGCCTGGGAACTAAGTTACCACACTCAATGTAACACAAGGGGAGTCAAAGCAGGTCAGCCGAACCAGACACAATAGGCAAGGATCTTGTTACCACTGCACAGTGGAGGTTCTCGCCCATACCCTGTTTCTTTCTTTCCTATCAGCAATCTACTTGACATTCCATGCTCCTATTCATGTGGTCCTGGTGACTGTCCATTTCCTGCTCCAAGCAGTCTTCAGAGAACCATACTTGCTAGGAGATAGCATGTGACTGGCTTTCAATAAAGACTTGACAAGCTCTGAGTGATGAGGAAAGGTGATCATGGCAGAGATGAAAGACGTGGTGTTTGGAAGATCCTGGGCTGTCTGTACAGATGACAATTCTCCATAGCATCAAGCTGCTCATTGAAGTAAGTGTCCAAGAACGAAGCCATTCTCTGTGCCTGGGACTCGCAGCCCCGCGCTGCAGACTGTCCGCCACTAGTAGAGCCTTCCTCTGAATGTCCTCTGTCCTCTGCCTATCATCCTTGGGGACACCAGGTCCCCCTATCTAGAAGTCTTCAAATCTACTATCACCTTCTTGAGGACCTGTGACCTGAATCGTGGAGATCTACAAATCTGTGGATTTGGTGCTGGTTGCAAGGCAAGCTTTCACAAAGAGCACCACCCAAAGAACACCACCTTGAAGATATTTATCGCTTTCCTTGAGGGGAGTGATGACTCACGCTTCGATGGGGAGAAGCAGCATTTCTCAGAATGGTTTTTGTGGTTGCCTCATGTCTTCTAAAGACCCCCAAACATGGGGCAGAAACAGCATACCTCTTAGAGTTTGGACGAGATAGCATCTCACGGTTTGAATAAAGGTTTGCTTTATTTTCCTTTTTGTCCCCAGTATTTCGCACACTGACTATCAAGTGGAAAGGGCCACTGGGTGTTGTTGGTTGACATCTTTTTAGACATGAATGAATTATAGCCATATCCAGTCCAGCCATTTACTCACAGATACACAAGGCTGAATGTAGAATACTCATCCATGGTATGTGACTAGCCCACTGTACTGAAGAGCTGACGAGAATGGCTCAAGTTACCTGTTGCAGACCTATCTTTTTTTTTTTTCAACTTCCCTGTCTCTCTCCTTTCCTCTTTTTGTCTTCATTTCACCAATTTTTTTTTTTCTGAGTTTTCTTTTTTACTGACTTAACATTTTTAGGAACAATGTGCTTCATTATGTATTTCTTTTCGCGTTACACATGTGCATATGCCCATGGAAAGCAAATTGAATAAATCCATACTCTAAACTTTTTCCCCCAAGAGTAAGTTTAGAATATATTTTCTTTACATTATCTGGATAATTACATTTGGTTTGCTTGAATAAATGCTGACAGATGGTTTTCCAATCCTAAAACTAACCTGCATCATGGGCTTTTGGGGAGCTGGCCCCCACTGGTTCTTGAAGTACAAGGCAAAGTTCCATATCAATCAACTGAAAATGTTGCTTGTACATGTGCTTCTCTATTTCCACTCAGGCGTATGGAGCATGCTCACTTCATTATCCAAAAGTAAATGCAGTACAAATTGCATTTGAGTCAGGTATGGTAACACATGTATTTCTAGGACTTGGAAGGCTGAGGCAGGAGGATTGTGAATTTGCATCCACCAGAGGCTATATAGCATAACCCTGTCTCAAAATAAAATTACCATTGAGGTATCCTATGAAATGGCTGATTATCTGGTAGGGTCTTGCTCTAGCCCAGGCTGACCTGGAATTCACTTTATAGTCTCAGGTGGCTTTGAACTCACAGCAATCCTCAGCAATCCTTCTACTTCTGTCTCCCAACTGCTGAGATTAAAGATGTGCGCCACCATGACTGGCTGGGAAATATATTTTAAATAGTGTATTTGGATAAACAGACCCACCACTGAGACATCACAGTCTTGCAACAAGAGAAGCAGAATTGATTGATAAAGAAGGGAGTCCATGGGACTTCAGAGACAGGTGCACAAGGGACCCTTGTCCCACTCATCACAGCTGAGTTAACTGGGTTCCACATCTTTGCACTTAGATAAGAAAATGGCATGTATCTTACATCCTCAGTATCAATCCTGGAAGAAAGACTCCCCTTAGCCACAGAGACAAGGATTTCCATCCTCTGGGCTTCTTTATTTCCTCCCTAGACACAGTCAACCCAGGTCCCAAAGCATAGTGGTCAAGATGGCTGTGAACTCAGAGGATTCTCATGAGCTGTCAGTTTATCTTGTTATAACTCATTGGAACAAGGTGTTTGATGGGAAGTGAATGGCTTGACCATGGAACAGGCTATTCCTTTAAAGGGGATAAGACCAAGTCTATGAAAACTGTTTCCTGTTGACCTTCCCATCCCCCCCCCCCCAAGGTAGGTAGGGTGGAGTATATTCTCATAAAAATTGGCATTTCTACTTTAATGAGAAAATGCCATGTGCTTTAAACTTCAGCACGGTGTTCTTAATTTCAACAAGATTTTGCATGTTTAATATTTCATTTTAGAGTTTTCAGGAATCTATTATTAATTCTACTGTAGATTTATTGGTCTTATGACTTGCCCTTTAGTAGAAAGATTGTAGATTCCTCAGACATTGTTTGCCATCTTCATATTTCAACAGTGTTTTAAATCAAATAGAAAACCAAACGGAACTATGTATTCACACGTCATTCATTGTCATGGTATAGAAGGGATAAATCTGCTTTGTAACATCTGGGTGATCCTGATTGTGAGTAGACTTCTACGGCCATGAGTCAGGATAACTACAAAATCATTTCTGACATTGGATGACCAAAAACCAGCATCTGCCCCAAAGATGCTATTTTTAAAAGTAAACTGTTACAAATGGAGCTTAGTATTAACCAGAACCTTATAAATAAGTAATGAAGTCTAATTTTCCGTTATTATAGACATTGTTTAAAAATGCATGTCTGCCAGGATATTGTAATGATTTTGCATTACTTAGGAAAACTTTTATGATTCGGTTCTTTTTACTTTTTTAAAAAAATAATTAGAACTTCTTCATTAGGATTGCTCATCTCCAGTGCTTACAGGAGATATGTATATTACAGGAGATACAAACAGATATATGACAGATGTCACCCACCCCTGCATTTTTCCAAATTGCCTGCAACGCTCATCAAGACTTCCATGTCCCCCTTTTCATCAAAGTGTTCACCAAGCTTCTCATCAGTGTTTGTGGGAAATCCCACTATCTGGGATGCTGTAAGGTTTCCACAATGTCTGTCACCAAGGAGCTGAGTCTGGTTAGGAGTGGGATCCTGGGCAGTGTGCTGTGGGCAGCGAGTTGTGCTACCACAGAGACGTCTCCACCCAGTTGCCTTTTGGGCTTGGCTTTCCCAAAGCCTAAAAACATTACCCTGCTACAACCTGTGGATGGCTTAAAAGTATCCTTCCTTAGGATCTTGAAAATTGGGCTAAGCCATGCTTATTCTATGTAGTCATTATCTGATGAACATCCTGCCAACTAGATTTAAATGTAGAATCAAAGTTTTGGGAAATAGTTCAGCCAGTAAACTACTTACTATGCAAGCATGAGGAGTGGAGTATGATTCCCCACACCCACATAAAAGCTAGGTATGATGGGGCACAGTTGTAATCCCAGAATTAAGGAGGTGGAAACTGCAAACCTGGGACTTGCTGGCTAGCTAGTCTAGCTGAATCAGTGAGTTTCAGGTTTAGGGCGAGATTCTGTCTCAAAAATAGAGAGTGGTTGAAGAGTGTTGTGCCTATCTTCATGTTGCTGGGACAAAATTCTCTACCAAAAGCGCTGATGGGAGGAAAGGGTTTATTTCTGCTTACAAGTCTTGAGGGAGAAGTTTCAACATTGTAGGGAAAGGATGGTAGAGCAGAGGCCGGGTATCACTTCTTGCCATAGCAGCTGGCAGAAAGCAACAAGAGTTAGCTGAGCTCTGGCAAGGAGAAAGCTAGGCAAGAACATCCCAAAGCCCTTCCCCAGCAGCACACCTCTTCCAGCAAGGCTCCACTTCTCAAATTGTCACTAGCTGGGCACCAAGTATTGAAAACACATGAGTTTATGGGAAATATCTGATTCAAACCACAATGAGGAGTATACCTGATGTCAATTTTTGGCTTTTCATTTGACTTCTCTATTCCCTTCTTTACCTTCTTCCCTCCTCTGTTCCTTTTCCCTTTTTTTTTTTTTTTTGTTTTTTTTGTTTTTTTTGTTTTATTGAGGTAGGGCTTCACTCTAGTCCATGGTGACCTGGAATTCACTCTGTATTCTCAGCATGACCTTGAACTCACAGCAATCCTCCTACATCTGTCTCCTGAGTGTTGAGATTGAAGGCATGTGCCACCACACTTGGCTCTTCCTTTCTTGTGATTTTCCTTTATTTCCTAATCTCTCTTCCATCTTTCCTTTCTTTTTTTTCTTTTAAAACTTAGACTATAATATGTATAATATAAAGTTGACCATTGGACATTTTAAAATGATAAAATTATAGTTGTATTTTCTTCTAATTTTTACTTTAAAGTAGAAGTATTTTTATGGTGGTCTTGAATTCTTCATAAAATTTAGTAGGTGGATATTGCAGTTAGGTTTGTATTGCTGGCAGAAATCACCTGACCAAGAGCAGCTTTTGGGGAAAAATGGTTTAGTTTGGCTTACAGACTTACTGGGAAGCTCCATTATAGCAGGGGAAATGATGGCATGAGAAAAGGGTGGACATCACCCCCTGGCCAACATCAGGTGGGCAACAAGAACAAAAAGTGTGCCAAACCCTGGCAAGGGGACACTAGCTATAATACCCATAAGCCTACCCCCAAGAATACACTGCCTCCAGGAGGGGTTCATTCCCAAATCTCTATCAGATGGGAACCTAGCACTTAGAAAACCTAAGTTTATGGGGGACACTTGAAACAAACTACCACATTCCACTCCTGGCCCCCATAAACTGATAACTATCCATGATGTAAAATGCAATGCATTCACCCAACTTTAAAAGTCCTCATAGTTTTTATCAGTTCTAATGATGTTTAAACATCCCTGTAATCCAAGGTCTTTGAGTCATAATACAAAAAAAAAAAAAAAAAATCAACACCAAACCCCATAATGGCATAGAATAAACATTCTCCCTACGAAAGATGTCACTGGGCAGAGCAAAGAAATATTTAACCAAAACAAGATTTAAAACAACCAGGGCAAACATCAAACTCTGTATGTCCAAGTCTAACAACTCTAGCCAGTAACAAATCTCTAAGTCTGATAATTCTAACCAGAAACAAGTCTCTGGAGTTCCAATTCCATCCCTCTATCTAGGCTACTCACAGTCCTGGAAAACTTCATCTGGGGCCACCAGTTCTCCTTAGCAGCCATCTCATGGTCCTGGCATCTCCAGTGGGTCTCTACTGCAACCCACAGTCCATCTCATGGCTCCATCCAGTTTCCATGCAGGCATCCAGCAAACCTGCTTCACACTGCCCATGGCTGTTTCCAAAACACAATCCCATGTTGCAAATTCAATGACTCTCTCTTTCCTACATTTCTATACTCCATAATACCAGGTAGGGTGCCAGTTTGTTAATCCAGGGGAGATTACAGCAGGCTTTGAAGAATAGGACACTCCTTAAGCATTCAGTCCCTTCAAAAGAGTCTACATTTTTTCTGTTGTCCCAATGCAAGTCAGCTGGCCCAATGTCAGTGGTTGTAATCTCTCAATTGCAGCCAAACAGGCATCAGTTTTGGCCCAACGATCTCATTTTTTTTTTCCCTCTGCCATATCCCTATGCTCACACCAGTTCATTTCTATGCAATGCAACCTTGCATAAATTCTCAGAACATGGGCATAAAAGCAAGCCTCTCACACAAACTGCTTCTAGCTCAGCCCAGGCAAAGTTGTTTTTTTTTTTTTTTTTTTTTTTCTCACAAGCTAAACCTCATAGTTCATAGTTGTTAGTGCATTCAGGTCGTTCAACTCTGACCAGAATAGTCCATCAAGCTGTACTTACAGTACTGCAAGGTGTCTCCTAGGCCAAGGTTTCAAATCTTTCCACATTCTCTTGAAAATCAGCTCCAAAAGGCCAAGCCACACAGTCAGGTGTCCAGCAGCAATCCCAGTCCTCAGTACCAACTTCACTGTTGCAGTCAGGTTCATTGCTTGCAAAAATCAGCCGACCAAGAGCAGCTCTTGGAAAAAAGAGTTAATGTAGGTTCACAGACTTGAAGGGAAGCTCCATGATGGCAGGGGTAAACAATAGCATGAGCAGAGGGTGGACATCACCACTTGGGCAACATAAGGTGGAAAATAGCAACAGGGGAGTGTGCCAAACACTGGCAAGGAGACACTGACTGTAATAATACCCATAATAATATTATATATAATGCATATTTATACTATGTATTATATTACGTGTAATAATATATAATATATAATAATACCCCAACAATACACTGCCTCTAGGTGGTGTTAATTCCCAAATCTCCATTAGCTGGGAACCTAGCATTCAGAACACCGAAGTTTATGGGGGACACCTAAAACAAACCACCACAGTGACACAGCTTTCCCATATTTTGGCCTTCCACCATTGTCCATATTAATGTTGAAATATGCCTAAGTGTAGTACCATGGCATTAAAGACTTTTACTTTGTTGTATCACTATCATGATATGTTCTGCCCAGCCAGAATGGAAGCTTAGTGCCTGCTAAACACTGGTTCCTCATTCCTTGCCTCCCAGCCCTGGATCATCCCCACTCAAGTTCCTCAATCATTGTGTGGCTGCTCTAAGACTTCATGAAGGTACAATCTTTGGGTAGCTTCTTTTACTTGGGGCTTCAAAGTCAGTCACTTACATGTTTTTACCATCATGCTCTACTAAAGCCTTTCAATTTGGTTTGTTTGTTTCACCAAGTGGCTGAGAGGCTAGCTTGCTGCTGAGGAGCCCCGACTTGACCAAGGGGCCACACAGGGGACTCCAGTCTAGTCCTGGAGAAGACAAATGTGGTAGAAACCCTAGATTCACTCACAGTTATGGCTGAGGCTATGTGGTTCACCCTATCTGGTGAGGATAGGCAGGGATGTGAGCAGAATGCCTTTTATGATGCACTCCTGACATTTTTATATTAGTCTTGTTTCTCCCCCATCTATAACATCCCCCACACACTGTATGGAAGGCATGTTTTAAGCATTAATTCTCCTAAAAAGCCTCATGCCCAATGTAAAAATATTTCACTGTCTCAGAGAGAGGCACTCTCGATAAATGAAAAGCACTATCATTAGTAATGACAATAATTTTCCTGACATCCATTTGGGCATTCTGTATGTTGCGATAGGATTACATAAATAATGTAATTGTGTGCAAACTCTCAGGATGCAGACAGCATTTTCCCCAAGGTGGGCACTCCCAGCTGGGCAGGCCACCCTCATTTTTGTTAAACAGTTTCGTGCTCTTTGGACTCTATTAAGACATTCTGCTCACTAATTTCACTCAATAAGCCCAAGACTGGCATTCCTAGCATCCTGCCTTCATTACTAGATATCTATCATACCATGGATTGGTGATCATTTCCTGAGTTATCCCAGGGAATCAGAAATCTCAGATGTTTCTGTGTCACTACTTTTTTAAAAAAGAAATTTAATTATTAAAAGAAAAAAAAAACTACTTCTATGATCAAAGCTGGAGAGATGACTTAAGTTGTACTTCTTATATAAGCATGAGAGTCATAAAGAGGTCTAAGACCACCTGAATTTGAATTTCCAGAACCAACATAAACTGCTGGGTATGGCCACAAGGGCCTGTAAACCCAGTCCTATAGGGTAGCAGAGAACTGGGAATAGCAGGAGCTTAGGACAAAATGTTAACTTCTGGGATCAGTAAGAGACTCCAGCTGAAACAAGAATGAGCAGAAGAGTGATGGAGTAGGATGCCAGACTTTCTGTCCCTGCCACCACAGATGAATGCCCTTCCATGGGCCAGTGTATAGGGCCCTACAAGGGCATATATACATGCCTATACCACACATACACACCATACACACCTCAACACACATGGACACGTACACACTCACCCACCCCCACACAGCAAACATGCAGTGCTCAAGGCATGTGTTACAAATTATTTATTGGATCACTAAACATACCTTCCATTTTCATGAGCAGTTTGTTAGGCCTGTCACTGTTTTTAAAAATATTATTTTAAAAATAAAAGATAATGGAATTGTAGCACTAAATACATTTTGTGAATGATCTTTGGATAGAGTATCAAAAGATAATAAAGACAAATATATAATCAGAAGGGAAGTGATTTATTTTTCTATAATTCATCAGTGAATAATTTTATTACAGATTATTTTAACTTGTGGGCATTTTCTGCATGAAATATTTTACTTAATACCCAGGAAAATAAAACAAAGACAGATGTATATTTTTTGGTTTTAGTTATTTATTGGCAAGGCGGGGGGAGAGAATGGATGCACCAGGGCCTCTTGCACTGCAAATAAACTCCAGACATATTCGCCACTTTGTGCACCTATCTTTGTGTGGCTAATGGGGAACTGAATCCCAGCTGTCAGGCTTTGCCAGCAAGTGCCTTAACCTCTGAGCCATGTCTGCAGCCCAGAGAATTTTTTGTACATGTATGTGTACTATGTGTGGTATGGTATGGAGTGTGTATGTATCACATATGCACATGTATGTACAGATATGTGCATGGCCCATGCATACACATGCAAAGGCCAGAGAGGAATGTGGGGTGTCCTCTTCTATCATGTTCCTACATTGTTTCCTTTCAATGGAGGCTTTCTCTGAACGCAGACTGTCTTTTGCAGTCAGACTGGCTGATAAAGGAGTCCCGGTGCTTTTCCTGTCTCTACGCTGCAAGGACTGGGATTATTGGCGTGCATGGCCAGACCTAGCATTTTAAATGGGGCCGGAGATTGAACTCAGCTCTTCTCGGGCCTGCACACTTGCACAGTAGGCACTCTTACCTTCTGAGTCATCTCCCAGCCCCAAGATTTTTTTTTTCAGGGAAAATGAATGTTATCTCATCATAACAATACCATTATTTCTGTTTCTATTTACTTTAGTTTTTAAGAAATCTTTTTATTTTATTTTATTTGTTTGGGAGAGAGAGATAATGGGCACACCAGGGCCTTCAGCCACTGAAAACAAACTCCAGATGCATGCATCACCTAGTACATCTCGTGTACATGGGTCCTGGGGAATTGAACCTGGATCCTTTGGCTTTGCAGGCAAGCACCTTAACTGCTAAACCATCTTTCCTGCCCTATTTCCATTTTACATCTGTGATATGAATTTGCCTAGGCCACACCAGCTACAGACCACAAGAAACCTTCTGAAACAAAGCCAAAGTACTTTTCTAGAACAATCCTGATAATACTCCTAGAAATGCAAACCCTTTCTCCTTCATTCTTGGTATCTACTAGTGGGAAAATTCAGGAGAGTCCTAGAATGTCAAAGTAAGAAAAAGGGGTTGATGTAATTATAAGGTATCTAGGAGAAGCAAGTTGGAAGTTGGTTCTGTGGACCAGACTAATGGTCCATGACTTGCCCATAAGTGAAGGGTAGGTAATTGATATTCTGGTGTGTGTGTGTGTGTGTGTGTGTGTGTGTGTGTGTGTGTGTGTGTGTGTATGCATGAGTATGTAGGTCAGAGAATAAATTCATGGTATTGGTCCTTTCCTTCCAACTTGCTTGAGACAGTCTCTCTTAGTGTTTGCCACCTGGGTGTTCAGACTAGCTAACCTGCAAGCTTTGGGGTTCTCTGGAATCTACCTTCCATTGCTGTAGAGGAGCTGTTATTACAGACATGTGTGCCACACTGTATCCTTCTTTGTGTGAAGATGCTGAAATCCAAGCTTTCACCTTTAGGCTTGTGAAGCAAGCTCTTTTGACCACTGAGCCATCTGTCCAGCCCTGGAGGTTGTTTAACTATCTTTTTTTTTTAATTTTTATTAACATTTTCCATGATTATAAAATATATCCCATGGTAATTCCCTCCCTGTTTTACTATCTTTATATTGGGAATCAAGGGGTGCTTGGGTGCAGGAGGTCACAGCTTCTGAAAGGTGTCTCCACTCTGTTCCAGGGGATTTGAAGGCCAGGATCCTTTGATTTACTTTGGCATTGAGTCTGTATCTCTCCTCCTTTTTAAATATTTTTATCTGTTTATTTTTAAGCAGAGAGAGAGAAAGAGAGAGAGAGAGAGAGAGAGAGAGAGAGAGAGAGAGAGAGAGAGAAAGAAAGAGAGAGGGGGGAGGGAGAGGGAGAAGGAGAGGGAGAGGGAGAGGGAGAGAATGAGCACAGCAGGGCCTCTAGCCACTGCAAAGAACTCCAGATGCATGTGCCACTTCATGGATCTAGCTTTACTGGGGAATTGAACTCCAGTCATTAGCCGTTGCTGGTGAGCACCTTAACTGATAAGCCATGTCTGCAGCCCAGTCTCCGTCCTCCTTGCTCACATCCCAGCCTTCCGGAAGCCAGCTCTCTAGCTCTGAAAGTGCCACAGTTTCTTCTCCCCACCTCTCTACACTTCTCCATTTCTCCTCCACCATATCCCTAGGCCACCTATACATCTCCTTGGCTCGTGGTTTTCTTTCTGCAGGTGGACCCCCAAAACCACATCCCCTGGCCTCCCCACTGCACTCCCGCAAATCTACACCCATCAGGTGACACTTCTTGTTGAAAAATCCACAAATCACCCTTCCTCCTGCATTTATCAGAGAATGCCCTTCACATTCAACTTTGCAATTTAAGCCCCAGTCTTGCCCCATAAAATTATTGCCAATTGATCTTCGTATAAATGTCTGGGGTTTCTACATTATTAATTGTACGCTCAGGTTTTGACAAGCCTTCCTTGGTAAAACTTTCTCTGAGCAGCTCCTCGGGAAGTACCAGAGTTAGCTCACTTTCTGCCTGAATTATCAGAGTGCTTAGTATTATGGGAATAAAGATATGATGGTGAACTTTGATCTTTCCCTCTGTGAGAAGCCTAACAACTCCATTAAAATGGTAGTGGCCTTCTCGAGCTGTTTTGGGAAGGACTATGAGACTGTCTCTGCACTTGTTTGAAAGAATGCTGGGATTGATTAGCAATGTCTATAGTGGGTGAAAGATTAGCAAGAATAAATGTGCATGGTCTGCCATTGTGGTCTGAGTTTATCCTGTATTAGAAAAGATAAACTTGAACTGTGCCCTAAAGATGTCAGATGACTTTAGACACAGAAATTAAGGGTACAACCCAATAAAGGTCCCAACAGTTCCATATGGGAAAGAAGTGGTATTGAAGTCAGCTGTTCTCAGTCAGCTCCATGAATGGAAGTGAGCATCATGACTTGTCTTTCATGGCTCCTGTGTAAGGTATAATTTGTTGGCCTCTCCAGACATGGGACAGACCTAGGGCTTTGTATCAATGAGTTTTAGCTTGTGTCTTGTCTCAAGGTTAGGAGAAGAACAAAAGGCTTCTGATCTACAGACTCAGAAAAATAACAGCAACGTTTGCCTCAGAGTGTGGTCAAGAGAAGAAAGCTGAGGTGCGAAGAGATGATGGTCTGTGGTGTGCTTGATGTTCCTTAATGCATTATTATTGGGGTCCAGGGGTTCTGGGTGCAGGATGTCACAGCTCCCCTGTAGCTTAACAACCCTCTGGCTGTGTTCTCTGCTATAGGTAAACACCCCACTCTCTACATTGTCTGACAAGCGCCTGGGAGCAGATGAGGCCAGACTTATTTTCATTCACAGTCTAGGCATGGAGAGGAAGGGTGAACATTCCCAATGCTAGCTGACTGGAGATAAGAAAGGGTTGTCCCTGAAGGCATGATGTGTCAGAGCTTCTTTGTTTGGGTGATTATGTAGCCCAGGCTATGCGTGGGCTTTCAATCTCAATCTCATGAATGCTAGATTAGAGGTGATTATCATCATACCCAGCTCAAATTGGGGGTCCTTTGTGGAAAGTCTGATAGATCTGGGGAATGGATGATTGTGGGGGAGACTGAGAGACTGCTGCTGTTACCTGCCAAAGGTCACATCAACCGCAGAGACAAAACTGAAAGCTAGGTGTGCTAAAGATTGACAGCTACCCCCAAGAGCTGAAGCAGGACAGAGTTACAGAGTCATTGCTGCCCCCTGCAACCTTACCTTTTGGTGCAAATTTCTTCCATAGGTTCTACCATCCCATGAGAGGAGAGGAAAACTTGGTTCTGCAAAGATGGATTTTGTCTGCTTGCATTTATGGTCAGGTTTAGTTGGTTTATCCCCTTGAAGTTCATTCAGACTCTTTTTTTTTTTCTTTTTATCCCCAGGATCAGTTGCTCTCCCTGCCTGAGGTGGGAAGACTATCTGACTCCTACACACCCTCTGGGCTGCAGGCTGTGCCAACAGAGATGCCAGCTGCAGCTAGGAGGACAGGCCCTCCACCCGAGAAAAGTATGAAACCTCAAATTCTGGAATCGCTTTTCTAGTACAGTTCCTCCCCTTCACGATGGGCAAAAGCTAATCAACACACGATGGCAAGCAGGCTGCTGAGGTTGCTGGTTCCTTTGTGAAGAAGCCTCTTTATTGCTCTCCCAGCTTCCCTCCTTGACAGTGCGTTCAGATGAGCCCCGGAGAGGCAGCAGCTTCCAGCTCCGAGGAACCTGTCCCCCACTGAACCCAGGATGCAGGCCACTTGCACTCGATGGCAATGGCATTGTGATTTTATTTTTCTTGATTTTTATTTTTGTCACCTACTCCCCTGTGTGCCCTTTGTAAATGTTTACTTTTCCTAGGCCAGTATGCTAGTGCATACTTGAAATTTCAGTTCTCTGGAGGCAGAGACAAGAGGATCATGATTCCAAGGCCAGCATGGGCTACATAGCAAGATCTTTGTCAATTAAAACCAAACTGGAGGCCCGTGGATGCAGCTCAGTTAAGAGAATGCTTACCTAATATGACTCTCTGGGTTCGGTCCTTAGCACCAAATAAGACCGCATGTAGTGGATTACCCCTGTAATACCAGCACTTAGGAAGTAGAGGCAAGAGGTCAGACGTTCAAGGCCATTCTCAGCTGTATATCAAGTTGGAGGCCACTGTAAGCTACATGGGACCCAACCTCAAAACACACACACAAACTTTGGTTTCTTTTTCCTTAATAAAGTTTATCTTGATGATGATAAAAATCCCTCACAGGGCATCTTGAAATGTACATATTCATTGTAATGCAAAAGGATAAAAAGTATTGCTGATATAATATTAGGTGGAAAACGAAAGGAAAAAAAAAAAACCTGTGTGATTCTCATTGTAAAATTCATGACTAATGCAAAGGCTAACATGGCCTAGACATGCACACACACACACACACACACACACACACACACACACACACACACACAAAAACCTAACTGGAAGAAAGAAGGAAGGTAACTAAGAGGTTATTAGTCCTAGGAGGACATAATTATTGACTTTTAAAAAATTTTATTTATTTACTTGTAAACAGAGAGAGAGAGAGAGACAGAGAGAGAATGGGCACACCAGGGCCTCCAGCCACTGCATATGAAGTCCAGATGCATGTGCCACTGTGCATCTGGCTTTTACATGGGCACTGGGGAATTGAACCTGGGATTTTAGGCTTTGAAGGCAAGCACTTTAACCACTTAGCCATCTCTCCAGCCCATAATTGTGACTTTTTAAAATTCTGATCTTTCTTGCTAAAATATTGGTCACTCCTCAAACAGAAAAAAAAATTACTTTTGTTTTTTGAGACAGGGCCTCACATAGCCAAGGCTATCTCAAACTATGTTCAACTCAAGCTGGCCTGGAACTCTTGGGATTGCACAGAGTGATTAAATTTTTTGCGGTTTTTCATATTTTATTTTTATTTATTTATTTGACAGTGAAAGAGAGACAGAGAGAGGATGGGCACATCACAGCCCTCAGCCACTGCAAATGAATTCCAGATGCATGTGCCCCCTTGTGCATATGGCTGACTTGGGTTCTGGGGAATCAAACTTGGGTCCTTTGGCTTTGTAGGCAAATACCTTAACTGCTAAGCCATCCCTCCAGCCCCTCCTGCTTTTCGTTTTTGAGAAATACTCTTGCAGTGGTTTCTGACCAAATTCAGGCAGATTTTGTAGAAATGCTAACTAGCTAATGTGTGTCCAAGCTCTGCTTCCCCACCCCTTCCTCATGTTCAGGAACCTGGAAAAGTCCTGTCACTGTTTCCTCTCCCCAAGGATCTTGTGGTTTCTTTTATAGAAATAAATGGAAAATCCTCCCTAGTTCTTTGATCAGAGTAGATGTGAAAATGTGTGCCTCTTCCATCCTGGTTATGTTTTGGAACTTTAAACAAAAAGTATTTTAATTAGCATATGTTAATTATACATCATAATGTTTTTCATTGTGATATCTCCATACACGTATATAATGTATTTTAACATACTCACGCCCCATTACTCTCACTTGTTTTACTCCCACTACTACTGACTCCTTTCCTCTACCCAACTAGCCCCCCATCTACTTTCATATCATTTTGTTTTTAATGACCAAGTGACTCGCTTATTAGATTCTGGATGAGGGATTATTTACAAGAACATGAGCTATTTACCAGAAATTTTCTTTAGTGGTGCTCCAGAACTTTTTGAAAAGAACTGATTCACCCTTCCTCTTGGTTACGCTGTGTCCCTACTTCCCCTGCCTATCACTGGGTGTATTCACAGGTGGAGGATCAGACAGAGACAGTGATTGAGGGGCAGGGCTGGAACTGAAGGTTGTGGTCTGCGATTGTAAAGCCCATGTTGTCCTGTGTACCCCCAAAGCCAAGTCCCTCCTCATGCTACCTTCTATGTCATGTAATGGGCAGACTCACACTGTCTGCCTGACCACCTGGCTTGGAACATGGCCGCCCACTGACTTCATAGTGCATCAGGGTCTCATGCTCTTCATGTCCTAATCAATGCTTATCACTTTGCAAAGCGACTGAGTCCACTGCTGGAGAGATTGATTCCCTGGTAGTTTATCTTCCTCTGCACAGTGTAAATTGGTCAGCCCAATCCTATCCACATGATAAAAATCATAATGTCTCAAATTACTTACTCAATAAAATGTGGGTTTGTCTATTATTAGTGATCATTAGGATTATAATGCAGCATGGAAATTTCGAACAAATTAACTACACATGCAAGCTGTTGGGCTCATGTGCAGTTAATCATAGGCGTACAGTTCCAGAGGGCAGCAGGACCTACAAGCTTCATTTCAGGAAGACATTGTGGGAGGGAAGGGACACCTAGGTTTTCTTTTTCTTCTAGTCTGGTTTTCTCAAATGCCTGCTTGTGTCATACATGACTGAACTGTAAAAGTATCCAAAAAAAAAAAAAACAAAAACAAAACTAAGAAACCAGAGTCATAAGGCAAATTAAAATAGTTTTAATGCTTTGGTTCATGTGTCCCTGGAATATAAGTGGTGACTCAAAGAGTCATGTTGAATAAATGTTCACAGAGCCCCTCCCCTATCACCCATCTTGCTATGGGCTAAGAGTCACACTTAGTCTTCTCTGTTGTCTTACTGCCTAATGACATCACGGGATGGCTTCTACTGTCAAAATAAGTTCCCATGGTACCTGAGCACTCCCATTTCCTCTGTGGTACCTACTTCCCAGACATGTAGGCAGGTGAGAGGTGTGACTTTCAGCAGCTGGGTGTCTGAATATGAGAGAGATGAATAGTAACTTAAATTTAAAAGAAAATGAAATTTAAAAAAATCTATGTGTAACTTGTTTCCTGTGAAGGTGCCAGGAAACTTCACAATGAACTTCATGAATTAAAACTGTCAGATAGATAGATGTACTGGCATGGAAGCAATAATTAGAAATTCTTAATGGTGTTTGGTATATATAAAGCTTGCTTCTAGGGAGCTTGTCAAAATCAAGACCAAGGGGGAAGAGTCTTTTGAGCTATACTGAACCCAACTCAAAATATATTTAAGAGTAATAAAGGAAATATATTGGATCAGGAACTAACAAGTCCTGAAGCTATGCCCGACTTCAGGCATAGCTGGACCCAGATACTGAAATGATAAAACAAAACTTTCTTTCCCTGTTCCTTTTTTTTTTTAATAGTTTATTTTTATTTATTCATTTGACAGAGAAAGAGGGAGAGAGAGATGGAGAGAGAGAGAGAGAGAGAGAGAGAGAGAGAGAGAGAGAGAGAGAGAGAGAATGGACACACCAGGACTCTAGCCAGTGCAAATGAACTCCAGACACATGCGACCCCTTGTGTGTCTGGCTTACATGGGTCCTGGGGAATTGAGCCTGGGTCCTTTCACTTTGCAGATAAACACCTTAACTGCTAAACTATCTCTCCAGCCCCTTTCCCTGGTTCTTGATCTTAATTTTTTTCCATGCTGGGTTATTCTAGGAAAGGTGAGCCAGGATATACATGGAGAACTATGCAAATAGAGTACCTCTGAACATTACTACCAATAGTTTCAGCAAAAGGACACAGCTACCACTGTTAACTCTGCCTGTGCCATTCTACTTATTTGTCTCTGTCCCATGAATTATACCCAGTGGCTAGAAAACTTCTCATGGATAAGGACTATGATGTGTACTCCTTCTTCGAGCCAGCAAGTAAAGTCATCCCCACCCAAGCTCATAGCCCAAGAGTTATAACGGAGGGTAGTGCCCCAGGATTTTTCAATATGATAAGCAAAAGAAAGGGAATGGATACTGTATTAACTTTTCTTGTTGCTCTGACAAAATAACTGACAAAAGCAACTTGAGGAGGGAAAGGTTTATTTCAGCTTCTAGTTTGAGAGTCATGCAGGGTAGTCATGGTGGCAGGAGCCTGGGGCACTTGGTTACGTTGCATTTATAGTCAGGAAGCAGAGAGTGAGGAAGTCATTGTCTCTTTATTTGTTTGTTTTTTTGAGGTAGGGTCTTATTCCAGCCCAGGCCGACCTGGAGTTCACTATGTAGTCTCAGAATGGCCTTGAACTCATGGTGATCCTTCCACCTGTGTTTCCCGAGTGCTGGCACTAGAGGCATGAGCCACCATGCCTGGCTAGAGTGAGGCATTCTGATATGTAGGTAGCTTTCTCCTTTGTGTGTAGTACAGCCCCTGGAATTGTGCCACCCACAGTTACAGGGGGTCTTTCCACCTCAACTGATTTAATCTAGAAACTCCCTCATAGATGTGATTTTAAATCCCATCAAATCTCGATTCACTATCACCAGTATCAAGGATCCACACAGCAAATGTCTAAATGTTCAGAGATGTGTATCCACCTGTTAGCCATTCAACAACCACTTCTTGAAGAAAATTTTTCATGGAAACAGGTCAGTGAAGGTTCTGGCAGCAAAGAGGTCTGATGTTGGTGAGTGGAACAGGGGAGATGGAAGACAGGCAGACCACTACTGAGGATGGCTTTGGGAGCCTGGTCAACTGGAGTTCAAGTCTCAGCACTGCCAATTACAAGTGTTGTGGCCCTGGTAAATTCAGTTACCCCGAGTAAGGCCTCCAGATTTCCATGTCTAAGGTGGGGCTGATAATAGTGCCCATTTCATGCACTGGTGAGATGAACAATTAGGTAATGTGTGTGAAGACTTGCTTACATAGTAACTACTCCATGGAGAGCAGATGTTCAGATTAGTTCCAGTGAGCACTGGAAGGGAAACAGATCATCTCATCTCTACTTCTGTGAATGTGAATTCCTCCCCCCTCAAATTCTAATATTTTGGGAGATTAATGTACCCTCTTCAAAAATCATGTGCCAGGATCAAGCATTCTGATGGCATGTGAACCTCATTCCAGAGAAGGCTTTGTGAGAGTGTGACGTTAAATATGCAGCCTCTGAGACCCACTGACCCCTGCTGGACATCTGATCTCAATGGAGAGGAAGAGCAGAACTCATTATCACTGGCAAGGGTCAGCCTGATTGTCCAGCTAGTAGCCAGCAGTGTGGCCTGGCTCTCTGTCCCGAACCCTGTGCTCTGTGATCTGCGTGGGTGAGAGCATGCCCTCAGGAAATGGGCAGAGCTGCCAGCTGACTTCTGAAAGGGACCTTGTGGTTAGTGTCCCCCACTGGCCTGGGAAAGTTCTTCATCCCTCATCTCAGTTTCCCAGGAGGATGTGGAGGCGGACTGTGAAGCCACACAGTGGGTTGGAACACATAATGTGCAATGCAGAGGATGGGTTTGGAGACAAAACGTGTTACATCTCAGCTCCATCACTTCATAGCTGCCTTACCTGAGCAAGCACTATAACCGCGTTGCCTCGTTTGCCTTTATCTATAAGGTATAAGCAATAATCCCCTCTCCCAGGACTGTGTGTGACACATGGTCACTGCTTAATGGAAGACAGCCACAGCGGTCATCAGAATGTAGAATGCCTTGGGTTGAATTCATCAAATGTGTCTTTTCCCTCCTCCCTTTCACTCCTTACTTTGGACTATCAATTTCCTGAAAAGGATAGCATGGCGGAAATGATCAAGAAGAAGTCTTCGTTCTCTCTGTTTCTCAACTCTCCCCTTTTCTTCTGTGTCTTGTTGTTAATTCATGTTGGCCTGACCATCCAATGAACTAAGTGGCTTAAAATAAACATCTTTTGAGGCTAGAAATTCAAGGTTAAGGTGCCAAAGGTTCAGAGTCTGCTGACTAGCTGCTTCCTGCTTCCTAGTAGACTAGCTTCTTATTGCCATATCATGAGTGGATAGAAGGTGGAATGTCTCTTGGGCTCCTCTTACAAGGGCACAAATGCCACAATGAGGGTTCTGCTCTCATGACTACCATCCAGAGGCCCCACCTCCCAGTACCATCACACTCTGGAGTGAGGCTTGGAGAAGACACAGACATTCAGACCATTGCACCATCATAGGTGGCAGGTGTCATCCTGAAGTCCTTCAGACATGAACAGTGGGACATAATAAATCATTTTTCCATAATGGTATTCCAGAGATGGGCCCTAAGGTAAGAATTCGAGGAGGTATACTTGACTGAGTATAGAAGCCAAAGAAGTAGTAAGAGGAGAGAAAGGACATGTCTGGGGCAGGAGAAGATGGTGAGCTAATGAGCAGGTGACTGTTGGCTACATGTCATACCAAACATGCCTTGGAGTTGTCACACCCAAACAGGAAGGGAGCTGATGTACTGACCAGTCAGCACCCATGTATCATTTTGCCCAGGGCTGCCCCTGAATCATGCTTCTGGCCTACTGTCACATAGGTAGTTTCTGTGAGTGAAGCCTGTGAGCCAAGCCTTGGGCTTTGCAGGAATAGGTCCCTGGCCTGCTAGGGAACTACTAGTCTAGGCAATGTTCAGTCATCAGTGTCGGTTCTAGACATGGTAAAATGGAAGATCCAGAAATGTCAGAGCCCTGGGAGAAAGCTGGCAGTGCCCTTGTTCCAGATCTCATGTATCAGAGAATATAGTCATAAAGAGCCGGGACAGGATGTGAACTCTCTGATCCTCAAGGCCCTATGCAAGCTCTTCTTAACCTTGACACCTTTGCATTCTCTTTCTTCTCACCAGCTGGTCCCTCCTAAAAATAGAGTTCCTAGAGTGGGCCACAGCCCTTAGCCTGATCCTGCAGAGGAACGAGGTCTATGAAGAAACTAGAGAGTGACACATTAGTTTCGATGTCCAGGGTTAGAGAAGAATCACACACAGCACACACTTCCCAAATTTTGTGGTCCTTATTCTTTGAACCATGAACAACTACATCAAGAGTGGATATCAGAAAAAAAAAACTAATAAAAAAAAAAAAACTCTTGGAAAATCTTAGCAGCTATTGTGTAAAGCTGAAAACTCGTATGAAGCTGCTTTCTGTGATGCAAGTTACACCTGCTTCCCTGTCTGGCTGTTCCAGTCCCAGACTGCCAATGCCTATTCTAATGAAGCAGGAAAGTCATGCCCGTTGGTGTTTGAGTTAGACTCCCCACAATGATTGTGGGAATCTACATTCTTTATCATGTTGTTTTTTGGATCATATAACCTGCAGCTGAACTCCTCCCCAGACTTTGCTTGTTTTTTGGTAACTGTGGGCTACTAGGTCAGCAAAGGTGCATTGGTAAGGGTTTTACCAACCAGCTCTCCAGGGGAAAACAGATATGACTTGCAGCATTTGCCTATTCCTGTGGTGTAAATATTCCCACCATGACTATTTCAAGCTAGTTTGCATAATATCTGAAGATGAAATAAATCATGCTAATTGATAGCCTCTTGTCATGTACAATGGGAGAAGGGGACTTTCTACACACACAAAATATCATTATGAACAAAAGCCTCCTCTATGGCTCAGCAGGTAAGAGCACTTGCTGCACAAGCCATGAGAACCTGAATGCAATCCCCCACACCCACATAAAAAGCCAAGCATGGCCATGCATGCCCATAATCCCAGCAATGAGGAGGATAGAGATGGGAGGCTCTCTGGGACTTGCTAGTCATCCAGTCACACCAATAACAGTAAGTTCCAGATTCAGTGAGAAACTCTGTCTCAAGGCACCAAGGAAGAAGAGTGATAGAAAAAGACACCTGATGCCCTCCTCTGGCCTCCACAGAGATGCACATGGAGTGTGCCACACCAACACATACACATATTCATCCTGCATACTATTTACATATACCACAAAGCCTCCTGTATCAGACCTTACATATTTCATGTGTCCATTTAAAATATTTATTTATTTTGAGAGAGAGAGAGGATGGGTGTACCAGGGCCTCCAGCCACTCCAAACGGACTCCAGACACATGGGCCACCTTGTGCATCTGGCTTATATGTATCTTGGGGAATCGAACCTAAGTCCTTTGACTTTGTAGACAAGTACCTTGACTGCTAAGGCATCCTTCCAGCTCATGTGTCCAATTTTAATACAGTAAGTTTAATCCAGTAAGTGCAATGCTATATTAGGATTAAGAAAGTCTTTCTGCAAAGAGTTTTTTTTTTTTTAACTCAGTTTTTTGTTGTTGTGGTTGACTTTTTACTCTAAAACAATACAATAAAAGACACTATCATAAAATAAGGAAATTCTATTTCCCATTTTTTTCTTTATGACATGTTTTTCTGACATGGAGACACACTTAAGATCCTGTTAACATTGTTGGAAGCCTAGGTCCTGCCTTTACTCAGCAGCTGGGCAAGACCTTTTGCAAAGAGTCTACCCTCTGCACGTGGATTTAATTGAGCATGTGCAGTATTACACAACCTGGGACCAGAGCAGCCCAATGGGGAAGCACCTCTCATTGCCCATCACACAGTGGTGGGAGATGGAATACCACAGCAGGTTTCAATGGTCAGGTGTGTGCTTAGCATGCCAAAGGCCCTGACTTCCATCAAGCACAAAGACAAAATAAAACAACCCAAAAGGGCTATAGAGATGACTTAGTGGTTAAGGCACTTGACTGCCAAGCCTAAGTACCCAAGTTCAGTCCCGCAGTACCCACCTAAGCCAGAAGCACTGGATGTTATATGGGTCTGGAGTTTGTTTGTGTTCTTGGAGAGATGGATTGAACAGTCCCAGTGTGCATGCTCACTTTTACCCCCATCAAGCTACTGTGTCAATGTACATCACTAGGTTTGACATTTGTCATGATCACCGGAAGCAGTTCACATCATGGATTCTGAGAAACAGTATTCAAGAGCTTTTGGGTTTTGTTTCGTGGACACAGATGGAAAGTCGCACTACAGGACACTGTACTTAGATATTTCATGAGGTTTGGTTACCTTATGAGCAGGGTCTTATAGCTGGATTGTGGCATTGGCACATTTGCAGTCCTGCATGCAGAAGGGAAACCGAAGCCAGATAACTCATGGGTTCAAACATTCCGACTGTGATGGTTCATCTCTGTCAATTTGACAGGACTTAGAAATACCATGGAAATGAACCTCTGAGAATGTCTGTGAGTTAGGTTAACTGGGTTAGGCTAATCTATCCTAAACATGGGCAGCATCATTCCATGGACCTAGACGCCAGGTCTTCATCAAAAGGAGAACGTGAGCTGAGCAGCAGCATTTGTTGCTCTGCCTCCTGACACAGTGAGAGCCAGCTGCCCATCATGCCTCACTGCCACAGTGGACTGTGTCCCCACCAAATGAGAGCCAAGCAAAGCCTTCCTTCCTCAGGTTGCTTCTGTAGGGTATCTGTCACAGTGAGGAGAGCATAACTAACCCAGAGCTGTCCTGAGAGCCAATGGCTCCGAACAATCACCTAACTCAAGCTGTCCTCCCTACTGAAAAGTTACAGAAAAGGGAACGTGCCATATTTCATTGTGCAGATGGCCTGAACTCTGAAGTCTTCTGGGACCATCAATCCTGTGGCCAGGGTGGCTACCAACTGCCTTCCTTCTATTCCTAAAAATGACCATGAACCCATGTCTTCAGGGGCATGAGGCAGTGAGTCTCAGATCGCAGGCATGGAAAACCATATTTTATTTCACATGGTATGAGAGAAGCTTCCTTGGAAAATCTTATCTTCAACTCTCTAGTTTTTGAAGTGGAGGGCTGGCCAGGTGGTAGTGACCTGTCCAATGCTAGGAGGGTGTTTTCCAGCTGAGGAACGCTATCATGAACTTTGCCATCCCTGCAAAGCCCAGATGGAAGGCCAGGCCCCGGGCCCCACCGCCCCACACACATGCTGCGCACCTGGCCCACGTTCTACCTGTTTACAAATTATCCCCGTTTTCTGCTTGGTTCAGCAGCAACTGTTTACCCTCCCCCGTGATGTAATTAGGGCTTCAGAGTTCACGGGCGCCTATTATGAGCTCTCTTGTGTTTTGTCTTGGTGCTTCATTTCTGTAACAGTAATCATATATATATATTAAAATTTGGTATCAATTGTTTGGCTAAATTATGCACAGTGGGCCATCCTAACCTGCCATTAACATAACGTATGCTAAACAACATGTTGTGTTTTTTTTTTTCCTTTCTCTCTTCCTTTTTTTCCTGATAATTATACTCCAAAGCATCAATTGCTTATTCGAGTAAATTAAACTTGGAGTTTTTCTCATTTATTCAAACTTTCAAGCTGTCTTGCTGGCAGCAGATGCAGACCAAGTGCTCCTTCGGCTGCCCATGGAGGTGGCGGCGCTGTTTTCTTGCTGAGGAATGCAAGTGCTACGCGATAGTCACAGCACTGGAATGGTCCTTGTGCTGTGCCCCGACCTGAATTGTGGTTTGGCATACTGCCTCTACTATCCCACCCCAAGGGGCACCAGGGTCTTGGTGTGAAGAGAAGAGCTACACACAAGTGTCTGCGGGACTCTGTCCCTCCACTGTCTGGACAGATATGCTCTGTGCCCCTCTTAGATGACAGGCATTGTACTAGACACAGAAGATACAAAGTGACACGGTTTCTGTCCTCTGACAGGTTATAATCTTATCTGAGGATGAGAAGACTTTTTTTCTGCAAAGGACTACAGAATAAATATTTCAGGCTGTATGGACTCTACAGTCTCTGCCCCATTGTTCAACTCAGTCACTGTAACTCAGAAGCTTCCATTAGCATATAAATGAGTGAGCATATCTGTGTGCTCATAAAACTTTATTCGGGCTAGTTTTTTTTTTTTTTGTTTTGTTTTTTTCTTTTGCAAGTGCTCAAGGTTGAAGCAGAGACTATATCAAAATAACTTAGATTTTTAAAGTGAAAAAGTAAGTTTGGACTGTGTGTTCTATGACTTTTCCTGGAGAAACATGAGGAAACTTTCAGTTGGGATACAGCCCTAATGACAGGCCAAAGAAATTATTCCAAGTGCATCATCAGTCACTTCGAGTCTGCATGGGGGCCTCACCGGGTCAGGTTGAGCTGGGCTGGCCTTGGCTGGGCATTCTCTTTTATCTGTGTTCAGCTGCTTGCACCTTTTTGTACCAATCTGGGATTCTCCCCCCTCCCCAATCTCTCATCCTCATGGGCTCAGCAGGCCTAGACCAGGGGTGAATTTTTCTAGCATTAAGCAGGAAGTACAGACATGAACCCTTGACTCCTGGGGTCTAGATTCAGAACTGGCATGCTACTCCTGCAGCACACTTTATTGTCAAAAGAAAGTCACACCCTGCGGCTGAGCTCAGTATTAAAGGGGGAGGACATTGCACAGTTCCACACAGAAGGACAGAGATCTCTGGATAGAGAAAGAAAGAGCCCTTAGTAGGATGTTTTGTTTGCATTTGAAATTGCTAAGACACAGTGGGAATATTTTTAGAACAGGAGTGATGTGACTTACATTGCAATTATTTTAGAGACATTAATCTGGAAAAATGCATGAGTCAGCAAAGGTTGGGCAATGGCAAGATTCGGAAATGAGGAGAAGGTGGGTTGAACCTCTTGACGTGCCAAGGCGAGGCTGGGCTTGTTCTCTGGCTCTGCCTTTAGGAAACACAAGTTGCATTGCTACACTTCTTGGGCTAGTCTTCTCCAGGTAAGCTGACAGTTATCATCTGCATTCATCAAGATAAACTTCGTAAAACGTGAAGCAGTGAAGGAGAGATGAGGAATTACAGCCTAGATTAGCAGCCATGAGTGTTCCTCCTGATCCAATCACACATCACAGCCTTTCATCCACTTAATGCTAATAGCAGGATTATTCCCAAGGAAGCTCTTGACATTGTGTTTGTTATCATCACAATAAAATAAATAGAAGTGAATCCCAGTCCTGCTCATTGAGTTGTATATATGATCAGTTAATATGAATGTGGCTTAAAGCTTGATCCTGTTGGGAGAAAGAATTACTTTAGTACAATAAATACTGGTATACTGTGGGAATTTTTTCCCCTTGGAAAATGAATTCACAAATTATTTCTGTATTATACCAGAGAAGTTGTTTTAAAAAGAACGAAATGTAAAATATCTTAAGTATAATGAAATTTATTTATCACTAACATAAAATCCAAAAGAGGTATTGTGGTAAGTGATATGCTCACATTCAATTCGTGGTCCAAGGACCCAGGCTTCCTCCTTCTGTGGCTTCATTATGATCACCAAAGATGCTCTGCAGGTGTTAGCTACAATCTACTTCACTGAAATTTGTGGGCTAACTTGGCCTTGAATGATGTGACACACCTTACTTCCACTCATGTTTCATTAATTACTGCTAGTTGGCAACCATGCTTATCTGCAATGCAGGCTGGGAATTGTAGTTTGCTCATTAGTGGTGGGGTAAATAAGCAACTATTCACAGATTCTATAAGAAACGCCTCTAGTACCATCTTCTCATTTGGACAATGGTGTGATCTGCACCATGTTTCACTTCTAAATAGACAGATGATCATAACAAGATTGATATTTATGAGCTATATGCTAAGCACATATCAATTAAGCAACCAGGAAACTATAAAAAATACTACATTATTCTCATTCCGTAATTGAGGAATAGAAGTTTCAAGGTTAATTTCCTTTTTACTGTCTGTAAAATGTAGAAGTCAACTAGCACAAGAAGTCAAACACATCTTGGCATCTAAACTCAGAATTCATTTCAACACATTCTATTGCCTGACAAGACCTTATAGGTTAGACCTGAGATGCTGAGTCTACCAAGATAAACTAAGTCTGTGAGGTAACTAGTGGCATCCCAAATCTTGGGACTCAAAAGCCACTGAGTTACCTTTCTTGCAGATACTCATTATCTACCATGGGTCATTTTCATGTTATTTGGTACTGAAAAAATAGCTTTCTAGACTGCTAATAAATTCCATGCCAGAGGAAAAAGACCAACATAAAACATAGACTGACCCTTGAAACATCTGCTCTAAGCAACCATCATTTCTACCCAGTGTGTCAGAGAAGAGGCTAGCCACTACAGGTTAGGAAGAAATGAATTCCTATCATGTGCCCACAGAGAGAGAGAGATGAAAGGTTGGAACCTATTCTAACCTTTGGTTTATTTAAAGATTTAAATAACTAACAACCTAGGAATACAACATAGTGCTAGGAACTTAGAAGCATGTGAGCATAATAGCCATGCAATTTCATGAGAGCTGCAAGACAAGAAGAGAATTTACTGATGTATCTGGACTTGACCCAGAAGCTATACAAGGCAGCCTTGTGAACTGGGGAGACACTGGAAGTGTGTTTGTGCACCGGAGGTGTCAGGGAAGGGGAGGCACCACAAGTGTGTTTGTACACTTGAGGGGTGAGGGAAAAGAAAACACTGGAAGTGTGTGGACTTGAGGAGTGAGAGAAGGGGAGAAGCCAATGAGGACATAGATGCAGAGCAGAGCTACTAGATGGTGTCAATTATGTGCCATGAAAACAAGGATAAAACCTTTTCGTAATTTTTTGTGTGTTTTGTAATATAAGGAGACAAACAGAAACTCAAAGTTTTTAAGTAGTAACTGGATTATTTTATCTACTGTAGCTGCAACAGCTCAATGGGGAGGCCAGGATGTTTTATTATTGCAAATATACATAATTACACAGCCTTTGATTTTGTCCCCTACGTAAATTTATGTAGAGATTTAATTTCCACCAATTAGAACCCGAAATGAAGCCTTTCTAATGTGATTTCTACAACACAGCAACGTGGTCCTACTTCTCTGTATAAGTGCAAGGGTATAATACCAGAGTAAAATTTAAGGGCCTAAAGTTGTGTTATACTGTGAATGAATATCCAATTCAATTTGTAGGAAACTTTAGATTAATTAGGTTTATAATTTGCACAGTAAGGTAATGTAAATGTGTTGCTACTGCTTGACTTTTTGCTTAATCCTCTGAGTGGATATTTAATCTTTTTAATATTAGAATTAAAGCAACTTGGAAGATATGAATATTAACCTAATTATATTCCAATCACTTTAATTTCTTTAATGTTTTAAATAACAAAACAACCTTACAAATTGGTTTAGGATGGGGAACCCTTTTAGAAGATTTTACATCTCATCAGTAAGTGCAATTTAGAGGAGGCAGGCTTGGGAAGAGCTACCTTAAGTTTATAGTTATGCAAATGCAAACCATTAATCCTGCAGCTCAGTGATAGGACTTGCAAGGTGTGCTACAGAAATTTGCTGCTTCTCTTTAGGCAGGAAGAGTTTGCCAGCAGGAAAATCCAAGTAAGTAAACAGCTTTATGGTACCCCAGCCATACCCAGTCTGAGCTTTTGAGGAAAAATCAATGCTAAGTTAAAACTTGGAGGATTTGACTCCTTTTGCTGCTGTTATTATCTCAGAGGGGGGAAAATCAGAGCAGGACATGAATAGTGCTTGCAACTTTTATTGCCTCATTATAATTGATACCTGCTCTCTGAGCCAATAAAAGAAGCTGTAATCGGCACTAGCAGTATAAAATCTTTAATGTTTTAGGCTGTCAGAGTTGGCTATGGCTAGGCTGACATAATTATCAGCCACCCGTACCAATATATAGCTCTTTACCCCCAAAAGCATGCTGCGACCGGGAATCTTTCAGAGATGATAAAAGGATTCACCCAAGTGTCTGTATGATCGCTCCTTAAATCACTATTGTTTCAGTTAGGCCTGCAAAACATATCCCCTGGCAATTACAGTTCCCTAGCTTTCTTTTGGCATTTCAGGAATCTAAAGCTTGGGGACAAATTTTTCCCTGCTTCCTAAACAAAGAAGTGAATTGTAGCAGATGATAACTTCCAATTCAGAGTGACAATGTGGAGAAGCCTTTCCAAATGGTGTTTGCTGGGATTTCAGATTTGATATTCAGAACACATCACTTTCTGGAACTAATTACAGATTTTTTAAAGGGTGATGGAAAATTAGCCACATAAACTATGTTATAAAACCTATTAGTAACTTGGAAAATGAGAAACAATTCCCACAAATATCACCTGAGAATGTCCATAGTTTGCATGCTTATGTGTGTGTACCATGTTTCCTCTTACACAGCAGCATAATGAATCACCTTGATGATGAGTTTGTCTATGCTGACACCAAAAATGGCATATTTGCTCAACATTAGAGAGTGACCCTGAAGAGGAAAAATCAGATCAGTATGAGACACAACAGAAGAAAACAAACTCTCTTCTCAGATGTGCACATATTAATTGAATAAAGCAAGCCGGGCGTGGGTGGCACACGCCTTTAATCCCAGAACTCAGGAGGCAGAGGTAGGTGAGTTTGGGGCCACCCTGAGGCTACATAGTGTATTTCAGATCAGCCTGGGCTAGAATGAGAACCTACCTCAAAAAACAACAAACAAAAGCAATAAGAAAGATACCTGGGGCTGAAGAGATGGCACAGTGGTTAAGACACTTGCACACAAAGCCTAAGGACCCAGGTTTGATTCTCCAGTACCCACTTAAGCCAGATGCACAAGGTGGCGCATGTGTCTGGAGTTCAGAGGCCAGAAGCCTTGGTGTGCTCATTCTCTCTCTCTGTGTCTGCCTTTTTCTCTCTGTCTCTCAAATAAATAAACAAGCAAATAAAATATATTTCTTTTTTAAAAATAAAAGACATGTGGACATTGGCTAATTTCTGATATTTTTGTTTAGGCTGAATTTTCATGAACTCTGTATGTTAGCTAATACTGTTATGCAGTGAATATGAATGCAATCTGTTTCTTACTCCCCACATTGAGAGATGAAGTAGAATTCATCTCCTTGTGGATCTAGAATTTTCTTGGGGCCTTGCTTCACCAAAAGAATGTGGCAGAAATGATGGTCTGGGACTTCTAAGGCTTCACCATAAGCAGGTTTACCTCAAATGCCAAGCTATCTTGCCATACCTATTTAGAGAACAGAGCCACCATGTAAAACTCCTGACTAGCGCACATGTGCCATACTGGAGGAAGCCCAACCAGCCATGTAGAATACAAGTTGCCTAGCTAGCCCCATCCCAGTTCT
This sequence comes from Jaculus jaculus, assembly GCF_020740685.1. NCBI lineage: Eukaryota > Metazoa > Chordata > Mammalia > Rodentia > Dipodidae > Jaculus > Jaculus jaculus. The sequence goes on from NC_059102.1 coordinate 267,367,877, forward strand.
TGACCCAAGTATTTAGGAGCAGAAATGAATTACATTAGGTCCTGCATCTCCAGTTTCTGTCCAAGCCAAACATTCATACCAAACATTAAATTACTACTCTTCAAAGACACTGTATTTGGGGCTGAAGTGATAGCTCACTGGATGAAGTTCTTGTTGGACAAGTATGAGGATCTGAGCTTGAACGAAGAACCCCTGTAAAATAAGGTGGGTGTGGCGGCACACACGTGTAATCCCAGTGCTGGACAGGTGGAGACAGACAGGTAAATCCATGTGGCTCCCTGGTCAGACAGTCTAGCCTTATAGGGTGAGTGGCAGACCAATGAGACACCACACCTCCATGGAAGGCCTGGTCTCTGGCCTCCACATGCATGTGCACACACATGTACATATGTCTTCCCCTACACCCATATGAAGGAACTATGTTTTGGATTGTTTCTTCAAGAGGGATAAATAGGGCCTGGGAAGATGACTCAGTGGGGAAAGTGTTTCTGAGTTCAGATCCTCAGACCCCTGTAAAATGCCAGGTGTTGTGGCACACACCTGTCATCTCAGTGCTGAGGAGCCTGAGATAGGGAAGCCCTCACTGGTTGGCTAGTCTAGCTGAATCAGTAAATCAGTGAGCTCTAGGTTTACTGAGAGACTGTTTCTCAAAGAATAAGATGGAGAGCAACTGAAGAAGATCCCTGACTTCAACCTCTGACTTCCACATGCTCACAGACACACCAGCACACACACATATAAATGCACATGCACCCACAGCACACACTTATACACAAACATAAAAGAAGAGGAAGTAACCAGAAGTGCACATGCAGGTAAGTAATTACAGCCAGCGAATGAAGTTTCCCTGTGGCCTATGGAATTAGTCTCTTAATTATTGTGGAGTATAGACAGAAGCCCAAAGATTTCTTTTTTCCTAAATTCAAAGTGAGTCAAACTGGCCACACATGATATGCTGAGGACTACACAGAGCACCTCACCTTCCCTTTACTGCTTTCACGTTGGAAGCAGGTATCACACGAAGCAGGCCTCCCAATTGTGAATTCCTCATAAATATTTGAGCTCCATTTGAGTAATCCTTCCATTCTCTGATCTGTTGAGTAATCTTCTGTTTAGTAAGTGTTTTCCATGAAAAAGAAGGCTTTAATTGGTAGAAGCACTAAGTTTAATAGCATAGCTAAACACAGTAAGCTTGTAAAAAAGAAAAACTCACCACCCCTATTAAATTATCTTTCTATAAAGCTATCCATCAGCACCTACCCATATTTCCACCAATATTATCCATTGTTTATCTCCTTTTTTTTTGTTTGTTTGTTTTGAGTTAGGATGTCATTGTAGCCCAGGCTGACCTGGAATTCACTATGTATTCTCAGGGTGGCCTTGAATTCACAGCGATCCTCCTACCTCTGCCTCCTGAGTGCTGGGATAAAGGCATGCACCACCACGCACAACCTCTATTTATTTATTTTTTTAAGACAGAGTCTCACTCTATAGTTTAGACTGCTGAAACTCCTGCCGTAGCCTTCAAGGGCTGGGATTATCAGCATGTGCCAATTAAGCTGGACTTCCTCTATTCTTGCAGAGTTGATGAACCAGACTCTCCTTAGACCCACAGAATCCACATCTCTTTCTGCTGGGGGTTACCTCAGAACTCTCTAACTTGGGAGTAACTAGGGAAAGGAAATCCCCAGAATATTGGAATGCTGGCGCGGTCATTGAAGAATGAGTGTAGGCTTCCTTGGCTTACCTGAGTGTAGGGCTCTCAACCTTGACAATTCCAAACTTTGAGGCTAGAAAGTTCTTTGTAGTAAAGATTGTCTTGTACTTAGTGAGAAATTTAGCAGCATCCCTGGCCTTTACTCTGTTGATGCCAGTTGTACCCCTTCACCCAGATGAGCTAGTAAACAATGTCTCTAAACATGATGAGGACCCTCTCCCTTGAGAATCATTCTTACCTCATTCTATTGACTCATCCAGTCTTCATTGCTGTGTAGGTATTATCTTGAACATGTGATAAATTTGAATTTGATTTTCTTTATGCCTATTTATTTTTATTAAATTTTTGCAACCATATGTGTGTATGTATTTATATGTGTGTGGGTGCACTTGTGTTTCCATGTTTGTGTAGACATGTGAAGGCCAGAGAACAACTTTGGATGTCATCTTTTGGTACACTTTCCACCACTTTTTTTTTTTTTTTCTTCTGCCCACTGCTGTTTGAGACAGGGTTTCTCTTGGTATGGAGTTCACTGATTAGGCTAGACTGCCTGGCCGGTGAGCTCCAGAGATGTGCCTGCCTCTACCTGCCCAGTGCTGTATATACAGACCTGTGCCGTCAGTTTCTGTTATGTGGGTCCGGGGGATCAAACCCAGGTCCTCTTGTGAGACAAGCATTTTATTGATTGAGCTATTTCCCAGTCATGATCTGAATTTTTTTTTTTTTAAGGAGAACACTATATCTGCTTTTTCCAAATTGTCATGCAAATAATTCATAGCTTTTATGTGGGTCAAGCACTTCAGCCCTACAGAACATTATACAAAGATAAAGAATGGAGTAATTTTGTGATTCTAGGAGCTGGACATTGCTTTTCAATCACTTTTGAAAATGGGATTATCAATATTATCATTCACCTTTAAAAATATGAAGGAGTTCTAAAAAGTGCCAGAAGTGATTCTGCAACCCTGGCACAGAACGAAGAGCTTAAGTCACTAACCTGTTTTGGCCGCGTGGGGCGCGCTAGAGCCGGCTCTGCCGCTCTGAGAGCACTTTGGGGCAGTGTGGGGCGCAGTTACAGATCTGCTTTAATGGCGGAGGCAGAATTGCCTGGGCTTCAGAGGACGTTGCCAGTCTTCGAATGGTAAACTCACGTGTATGCCAGCCGACCTGCCCCAGCATGGGGGCACGAATTGGAGTGGAAATCAATGGGCTAACATTCCAATGAAATTGCCCCAAATTATCAAAGAGAAAAGAAGACCACTGTAATTCACTGGCCATAGCATTTTTACCAACTGTTTTTGCTAAGCATTAGTTTAGCGTGATCGGCTCCATTCTTGGGCCCACCTCATCAGAACTTTTCTGTAAACACCATTATTATTGCCGCTGTGAGTCCTGTGGCTGAGCTGAACCTGAATTCTGGGATTTGATCCACATTAACTCCATCATTGCCATCAAGTATTTGAGGACTCTTCGGGTGGCCCTAGTAAAAGTTCTTTCATCCTTCAAAGACAATTTGAATTTCCACCCAATGTGTCTGCTAAATGGGAAACAGAAGAACCAGCCTGCTGAGTGTTCCAGACTAGCCTGTATTTTACTATCCCAGGGATCCCAGAGAAGGCAAAGTAGGAGAAGTTGGTGGCCAAAAAGGCCAATTACCCCAGGCTGACCTGGAATCCCCATCCTGGCCATGTTACCCAGATGCATTGATCCTCCACTTGCTTGCCTGCTGTGACCTCCAAACGCTTTCCTTGCCCTTTCCATGGTATGGATACTCCCCTGTGTTATTTACTGAAAGTAGAGGGTCATCACCCATGCAAATGGCCAGGTCATGTCTGCATCGTTTTAGACTCTAATCCATTCTGATCATATGGTTCACATCATGGTAGCAAATCTCACTTGGCACAAATGTGGTTTCTTGAAACATCTCTTCCCCTTCCGTCCTTGAGCTTCGCCAGAGAAGGACATATTTTTTGGTGAAGGAATAAGTAAAAGAATGTCTTTGCAGTGGGGAGAGGGCTAGAGACTCAGAAATTAAGGGTACTTGCTTGCAAAGCCTGATGACCTGGGTTTGATTCCCCAGTACCCTCAAAAAGCCAGGTGTAAAAATGGTGCATGCATCTGGAGTTTGTTTGTAGTGGCTGGAGTCCCTGGCATGCTCATACTTTCTCTCTCTCTCTGCCTGTCCCTTTCTCTCACATAAGTAAATAAAAATATTTTTTGAAAAGAAAGTTGTTGTTTTTTTTTATTTTTTAAAGTTGCTCTTTCTTCAATTGGTGAAGCTTTAGAATAAATACCTCAGCATAGAGAATCAGAAAGACATAGGTGCTGTCCTCTTACATATGTATTTCCAGCATATAAAATGGGAGGGAAGACCTTGGGAGATGACTCAGTAGATAAAGGGTTTGCCACACCAGCAGAAAGACCTGAGCACACATAAAAACTGGGCATGACAGAGTGTGCCTACAATGCCAGCACTAGGGAAATGAGGGAGGGAGATACTGTGGTTCGCTGTCTAGCTTTGTTCACCAAACTGGTGAACTCCAAGTTCAGTGAGAGACTTTTGCTTGAAAAATAATTTGGGGAGTGACATAAAAAACACCAGTGTGAACCTCTGGCTTCCACATACACATGCACACATGAGCAAGCACAACACCCCCCCCCCCCCGCGCACACACACATTTCACCCCTATGCTACACGTATAAATGTGCATACACATACAAAAGAATTCTAAAAACTAAACCAGAAAGAGACATTTAGTTTCTACTACTATGAAGATAAAGTAAGTTAACCTACCTGTGGTGTTTGACATGAGTTCAATGATTGATGAATGGAGACTCTTGTGAGTTGTGTGATGATTGTGATGTTTATTGCTCAATAAAGGGTAGGAGAGGAGGTACTAACAAATCCTGATGTCCAGAATTAAAAAGAAATTCACATATTTTGTGGGTAGTTGAAAATAACTTGACCTTTATGAAGTTGGTGTGGTGCCTAGAAAGCAAAATGGTTTCCTTGGGGAATAAGATTTATATAATCAGTTGGTTAAATCTTCTTTCGGGTTTACTCATCAGGATCTTTGAGCACACTGGCAATGTATGGTACATTCCTAGGCCAAAACTCACTTCACTTATAAAACAAATTTTACCAGGGTTCTTGTGGGGTATGTTATTGTCATTGTTTTGTTTTGGACCATGCTGGCATTGAACCCAGGGCTTTACACATACCAGGCAAGCAATCTTGTATGATATTATTCACTCGCTCTGTCAAACCTATTACAAAATTTCCAGGAAAGAGTTTATACTGCACACATATTCTTTGGATTCATGGAAATTCAGAAACACTGAGCCATCTCAAAGCTGACTTAAAAGTCAAACAATGACTTGCAAACATATTCATATTTAAGATTTTTTAAAAAAAATTTATTTGTTTGAGAGAGAGAGAGAGAGAGAGGGAGAGAGGGAGAGAGAATGGGCACAGCAGGGCCTCCAGCCACTGCAAACAACTCCAGATGCATATGCTTACTTGTGCATCTGGCTTTCGTGGGTCCTGGGGAATTGAACCTAGGTCCTTTGGCTTTGCAGGCAAGTCCCTTAGCCACTAAGCCATTTCCCCAACCCTTTTTCTTTTCTTTTTTTTTTTTTAAATTTATTTATTTATTTTATTTTGAGAGCGACAGACACAGAGAGAAAGACAGACAGAGGGAGAGAGAGAGAATGGGCGCGCCAGGGCTTCCAGCCTCTGCAAACGAACTCCAGACGCGTGCGCCCCCTTGTGCATCTGGCTAACGTGGGACCTGGGGAACCGAGCCTCAAACCGGGGTCCTTAGGCTTCAGAGGCAAGCGCTTAACCGCTAAGCCATCTCTCCAGCCCCCTTTTCTTAATTTTTAAAAATTTTTATTTACGAGAGTGACAGAGAGAGAGAGAGAAACAGATAGAATGATATTCAGTTTTTTGTCAATAACACTAATTTACGGAAATCATTATCAGTGTTTAGCTTCATAAGAAATGCCTCCTTTTGAAAATGACATTTTAAATTAATGTGAAATTATGTTTTAATTTAATTTACAAGGAGTCATAAACAGGTGGGAGAATTATGTAACAATAATTGTGTTTGCAAGAAATTGATTCATCCTAAAATCACATGAACATGCTATTATAGTTTGTTGTCATCCTGAAACGCACTGTTTAACCATAAAACACAGCATCAAGACACCTGATGTTGAAGACCTTAATCTAGTGTGTAATTGCTTAAGTGAGTACATTAACTATATTGTCAACTACCTGTTCTCAAACACAGTAACTACCTGGAAGGCTTTGATACTCGCAGTGTACAAAATAGAAACTCAGCCTTGGTTGAGAATTGGCTGCTACACCTCAGTCTTTTCCTATCTAGGGGAAGATATGTATACCTGGAGAAATGAATAAGCTTAAAACATTCTAACCAGTCTTTTCTTAATAATTGGACCACATTTGAGGAAGATGACATTACTTTTGTGCTACTTAAACATAACTCAAACTGATTTTCACACATATGCACACACTCTAGCTTTATGAATAACTTCATTTGTGTATCATAGCCAGGTACTTGGTTTTTCTGTTTTTCTTCCCCAGAGTGTTACTTTTGGTACATGGAGAGTTCATTTATTTAAAATTTGTCCTTGGCAACATTTTATCAAGCAAGTTCCATTTTCTTTTCCTTTTTAAATACAAAGCTGATAAATAACAGACCAAAGAGGCTCACCCTGATTATATTTCTGGATATAAACCAGATGTGCAGTTAATCCGCCATTGTTCCTGCATCAGTTACCCTCGTCCTCACCTGCACTTGGACAAAAAGCATACCAAGCCTGATGGTTTTCTGCTGGTTCATTTCCTTGAACTTGGTGAGATTTGATCCACAGTTATTTCCAAAGACAGTTTGGAAAATGCAAGTTGTACAATGCTAGTTCTGCCAGACACATTGGGAGGGCAGACTGGAGAGAGTTTTATAGCACATTCCACTTTCTGAGGAGATATTTGGCCATGGGATGTGGATTGGTGAGAATCTTGAATAATTAGGTGAAGTATGGGGTATGGGTGCCCCAACCTTCTGATGCTGCTGCCAACAGAGGGACGGTTCATCCTCAGGTACATAGTGAATTGAAGGCCAACCTGGGATATGTAGAAGCATGGTCTCAGTAAAAGGAGGAGGGATGAGAGGTAGCACACCTTTAAAGATGTTTCCTTGTCATGTCTGACAGCCTGGTTTGATTCCCAATGTACCCACATAAAGCAAGATGTACAAAGTGGTGCATGCAGCTGGAGTTCAGGACAGGAGGCCCTGGTGCACCCATAGTCACACACTGTCTTTGTCTACCTGTCTGTCTGTTTCTCTACTTTAATATTTTATTGGATATAATTTATTTATATCCAACATATTTTATATATAATTTATTTGGGATTTATTTAATATTATATTGGATGACATACCAACATTTATGTATTCAAGAGAGAGAGAGGCAGATAGAGAATGCTTGTACCAAGGTGCCTCTAGACACTGCAAACAAACTCCAGATGTATGTGCCACCTTGTGCATCTGGCTTATGTGGACACTGGGGAATCAAACCTGGGACCTTAAGCTTCACAGGCAAGTGCATTAACTGCTAAGCTATCTCTCCAGCCCTGTCTGTCTCTCTTAAATAAATAAATAAATGAATGAATTCTTAAAAGGGCTTGGAAGATGACTTAGTGAATAACTTGCCACATATATGAGAACCTGAAAAGGCGTAAGACCACTCTCTGGCCTCCCTGTACCAGCAAGTGTATTATGCATGCATATACATATATAACACACACACGTACACACACACACACACACACACACACACACACACACCACTACATGTACTTCAATGTAAGAAACAAAACAGTTGAATTGTTTCCATTCTTTGAGAGTCCTGTAATCTCAGTAGATTCTTCAGACTGCTGGGTGAGGCACTGTGGCTTGGTGTCCTATAACTGTTGTAACTAACAGTGGTTGATCCAAGTTTATTGTATGGCAATGACACTTCTAAGGACTCCTCTTCACCACCAAACACTATGAAATAGATAATATTGTAATGATGGGAGACAAGCAGAGACGTTAAGGAACATGCTGAAGGTCAAATGGGTAATAAATGATAGACACTTAAACTGGATTTCAGACTTGCAAACTCTTAATGGTTCTAAGGCTCTCTAGGGGACATGCCCTTTGGATGCCAGGGAAGCATACCAAGTTGTCATGGGCCTAAGTACTGCCCATTATTTGTGGTTAAGGCAGAAATGATAACAAGATACCATTTTGGGTATCATACCAAAAAGCTGCTTTGCTTGCCTAAAGTGTTAAGAGGGGTGTGGAGTAGTGTTTGCAGATGCTAAAAAGAGTTCCTGGAGTGTGAAAAGGAACACACTAGTATATATACCATGCCTTTGCCATCCCACTTTTGTCTTTTTAATAATTTTTTGTTTATTTTTATTTTTATATTTATTTATCTGAGAACAGCAGACGCAGAGAGAAACAGGTAGATAGAGACAATGGGCACAGCAGGGCCTCCAGCCACTGCAAATGAACTCCAGACACGTGCGCCCCCTTGTGCATCTGGCTAACGTGGGTCCTGGGGAATCAAGCCTTGAACTGGGGTCCTTAGGCTTTATAGGCAAGCGTTTAACTGCTAAGCCATCTCTCCAGCCCTTGTTTTTCTTTTGAAACAGAGTCTTCTGTAGTTCAGGATAGCCTCTAGCTCCCTATATAACTGAGCAAGACCTTGAACTCTTTTTTTGGAGGGGGGGTTCAAGGTAGGGTCTCACTCTAGCCCAAGCTGAACTGGAATTCACTCTGTAGTCTCAGGGTGGCCTTGAACTCACAGTGATCCTCCTACCTCTGCCTCCCGAGAGCTGGTATTAACGGCGTGTGCCACCACACCTGGCAAGACCTTGAACTCTTGATCCTCCTCCTTCTACCTCAGTCCACTACACCCGGTTTATTCAGTGTTGGGATCACACCCCAGGCTTCATACATGCTATGGAAACATTCTACCAACTGAGTACACCCCCAACCCTCCCATTCCCACCTGGTGATTCTTATACTGGTATGTTCTTAGGCTGTGTGGGCAGTCTTTCCTTCTCCCACTTCTTCCCAGAGCCACTTCTCTTGGGATAGTTATGGGCATGTGAATGGCAGTGGAGATCCTAGCTAATGGTCTCTCTGGAAGACAGTGTACTGGGTCTTTGGGTTTATTCACCACCTCCTGTGAAGTTTTGAGTAACTTTGTACAGTAGCTGCTGTTATTCCCATTGCTTCGAGGGAATACACTGTCCTGTTGGCAAAGCTGGAGTTCAGATGCTGATCTCAATTTCTAATGCATCATCCAACTGCTCAGAACCTCTCATTCTGAGGATCATTTTCTCCAAGGGAAGGATAGCTTTGTGAGACACAGAGAGCCAGGACTTTAGATGAAGGTGAAGTGTACTTTCCCCAGCCTTTTTGCTTTCCGAGCACAGAATGGCTAGCTGCCCCTAGCTCAAGGAAGGGAAGGATGGGGAGAGAGCAACTCAGCAAAGAGCATCAGCACATCTCATGCTGTAATGAAACTGATCATTTTCTTGCTTCTCCATTTATTAATAAAATGCCCAATACCTTCTGTCGTGTGCTTTGAACTGCTTTTAATTATCTCCAGCTGGATGGAGAAAAGGTAATGGGGGACTTCATAATAGTCATGAAGGGAATGATTGGAATTTTATTTCCATGGGGAAAGCAGACACTGTTTGCCAGGGACCCAAGGCCTTTCAAAGTTGAGGACACTTACTTCCCAGTGCCACGCGGTGTAAATCACAGCGCAAACTATGTGATTATCCCCTGCAGAGGAATCAGTGTGCCTTTATGGGACTCTTCACCAAGCACTTAGGAATAATCTGATATAAAACAGCAGGGGGGGAGAGTAATGACAACTTCAAATTAGTTTAATGAATGTTTACATTTTTTTTTAAAGAAGTCTTTTCTACAAACATGAAAAAACAAAATGACAGCTCCCATTCCTACTTCTTCCTACACGGTCTTTCTTTCTGTTTTTCAGGAGGGGTAGTGGAAAGAAAGGTGCCTTAACTCTCCCAGTCCTGGTGGTGGCTTCTCCCAAAGGGCTTTTGTTTGTTCAGCCTGTTTTGAAGCAATGCTCAAACAGTACTCCATAGTATTTGCATGCTATGCATAGGATCTGCTTTGGGGAACATCTGTTTTAGGTCAACTTCCACTCAATCCAAGAAAAAATAAATATCTGGCTCTCCACCTGCTCCAAGGTCAATCACCCACCCAAATCAGGCAGAGATGGATGATGGGCTGCAGACGCCCAGAGTATTTTTAGCTGCATTTTGGCAGGTACTTTGCTTGTTGAATGCAGCAGAGAAGCGGGAGGTTGATAAACCATCATACTATTTAAAACTTGTTGTGGCGCCAAAAGCCTCACTGCTGGGCTATTACACCCATTTCTGATGAAGAAGGATTTGATTTGGCAAAGGAAACAGGGTAGGAAATGTTCACATTACTCACATTATGTTGCATGGAGCTCATGGTATTTTGTCCAAGAAACAACATTTGCGTTTCAGATCTAGTTACCCAACCTGAGCAGCCTGTGCCCTTTAAAGTGTTCCTAGCTATGTTTCAAAATGTGGGTATTTCCTGGCATGCTTGTCTTGGCACCCTCCCATCCCAAAGGGCGGATTTTTGTCCATAGGTTGCCAGTCTGGATATGGACTGTAAGTTAAAAGTATGCAGTTTTAATTAGGACTATAGGAGGAATAGTAAGGGCAAAAATCAAAGCAAGAAATAAAACAAAAGCAAACAAATGCCTGAAGGGTTTGGATCACTCTCAGAGGTGTCTGGAAAATCAAATGGAGAATTCCAAGCATTGATTTAGAAGCAAGTTCAGGTCTAGTTTGGCCCTTAAGCCTTCGCTAGGAAAGTCAAGCTTGCCTACTACAGTGCTGTGTGCCTTCCCTCCCTCACTAACATGCAAACACCTTGAAAAACCTCAGTGAAAAAATGCACAGCTTTAGAAGCCAGCTGAAAACTTGAATAAAGAATAGTTCTTCAATAAAACAAGGTTGAATTTCCATGGAATCAAGGAGGTAGAAACCCTAAACAACAGAATAAATCGTAGTTGAAATCAATTTTGAAATGAGATTTGTCAGAATGTAACGAGATTAATACAGAGCAAAGGATTGGAAATTTTCAGTTAAATAGAATGTTGGGTGGATCCAAAGCCTCACTTTCCTGGAGATGACTCTAGCCAAGCTGTTGAAGGAGAAGTTGCCAAATATTTGTGGATTTTAGAAGTCTCAGAAGTGGGCAAAATCTTCTATTCTCTACCAGGCACCACAACCACTTGTCTAGTGTTTATGTAAATGGTCTTTGCAGGTGCTGTGGCAGATAGGTACGTTCTCCATCAGAGGCAAAAGTGTAGGGCAAGATTCACTTTGTAAAGGGTGGGGATACTGGGGCAGGACAAAAAGACACGGCAGGGCTGGGAGGTGGCTCTGCGCGTAAAGTACTTGCTGCACAAGCATGAGGACCTGAGTGTGGATGTGCAGAAACCCCATAGAAGCCCAGAATCATGGTGCGTTCCTGTAATGCCAGTGCCTGAGAGGCAGAGAGAGGGAAATTTCTCGGACTTGCCGACTAGGTAGCCTGGTCAAATCAGAGGGGTTCTAGTTCAGTGAAAGACCCTGTTCCAAAAAGAAAAAAAAAAAAAAACCAATAAGGTGGAGGAGAATGATCGAGTAAGACACCCAACATTGACCTCTGGCCTCCACACCCACATGCATACACGCACACCCATACCCACACACATGTGCACCTGCACACAAAGGAACACACATGGACCTGCACATATCCCACACAATGCACAGGTTCACAGGCTAAAAGAAAGTGAAAAGACACTACACCCTCCACTGTTTAGAAAGCTAACAAGCTTGAGGAGCAAGATCGAGCTTATAGTTAAAAGTGCAGGATAGAGGGCGTGGTGAATTCCTCTCTGAAAGGTGAAGGATAGAGGATGTGGTGAGTTCCTCTCTGACTCTCAGTTCTCTTGTCTATAAAAGTATACAGAACACCTCATCCTAAAGGTTGTTTAGAAGATGAGATAGCATGCAAAAAACACTTGTGTAACTCCTATAGGAATAGCACTGTCCTTGTCATCAGGTTTGTGACAGGTCAGAGATGTGCCTGGGGACACATGCATAGAGGCATGTGGAACATCTTTGGAAGTTGTCACTACTAATTCTTATGTGACTTGCCATGCATACAAACTAGATTTCCTGGAAAGGTCTAGAGGGAAGCAGTTACTTGTTCATCCCCTCAGAACTGGCTGCGTCTTGGTGTTCCCATAAGGGCTAAATGAGAAATGGTGACTGCAGAAAGTCAGTCCTGAGAAAGGAGGCCACAGCACAATGCAGACAGGCCACTGTTACGTAAGAAGTCAGCAAATGAAGGGAATGATAAAGGCAAATTTAACTTACTTATGAATTATATGCTCTGGAGTGGCATTCTAATGGTAGGGTAGAAACACAAGAATGTTCTGATAGAGATCCTGAACTTATGATGGAGGGTGGAACTGTGAGTTGTTTTTCGTTGTTGCTCATTGGTCTTTGATAGCTAACGAGAAAGGCATTAGGGATCTGTGTTTTTATACATGAGGGAAGCCTGTGTATTTGTGCATATGTGCAAAGCAAAGGGGATGTTGGAGATGGGGAAGGAGCTGATGAGATGTACACGTGGGTGTGTGCATAGACTTGGCTCTGAGTCTCCCCAGATGCAACTTACTTCCCATAAGATGTTTTCTTTCTCCTTGCTATGGCATAATGAAGACAATCTGTAAAATCCCAATGGACTCATAAAGCTTTCAGAATCACCCTTAGTTTTTTGATCATTGTTCCAGAGCTAGGTCTTCAGTCCCTTAAAATATTTCCCTGGATCTCCTTTTGATCATTTATGTCATCTTCTGACATTTCTCTCATTCACTGGGTGTCTAATCCGAGGGCTATCTTTTCAGTCAGATCTGTGGAATTTTGACAATCTGTCCAGCTTCACCTTCAGGAATATCTCCTGCTTGCTTTATTCTATGGTTGGCCAATGTCCCCTCCACCTGCCAACCTTTGAACTATCCCCTCTCCCATTCTGGACCCTACAGTATCACATGACTGGTTTCCTCCGGTTATTTTCAATCTCTCCACACCATTTCCAATGTTACACTTAGCAGGCCAGTAATTACTTTAATTACTTTTTGTTTATTATGTCATTCAGTGGAATATAATAGGTTCCACCAGGGTTGGGAAATGAGCTGTGAGATCCACATAAGACTGGCTTAATGAATGGATAAATGAATGAGTGAATGAATGAATGATTCATAGGAAGTCTCTTTGGATTTATTTTCCCCTTATGCCTCAAGGCTGACTTCCCTGTAACTGCCCAGGCCCTTTGAGCTGAACAATAGAGTTATATTAGCAATCTTTTAGGTACCCATTCATTTGAATAGGGAAGTTTAATTTGTGTTCTTGAAGTTCTGTGCCATACGTGGCCGGCCACCTCTAGGGATCACCTGCTTACCACCAGAAGGACTTTGCTTTTGGGGAACAGACTAGGTCAAACAAAGAATCATGGTATCCATAGGACTGTGGCTTGTCATCACTTTCTAACTTACCTCCCCCAGGTCCTTGCCACCTTGATTTCTTTTAGACAACAGTTACAGCTGAAAAGGTAGCCATACTGACACCCACTATAATCTGCCATTGGTACTGCTGGAAGAGGCTGGCGGCAAAGTTGTTGGTTGATGTGCTTTGCCTGGGAACTCTCCTGGTCTCCTGCCAGTGAAGCTGCCCTCACTGTGAAGGCCCTGGTCAGTTACTTCCTTGCCAGGTTAACTCTGCCCAGGTAAACTCTTTTTCTTCACCTTCATGCTCTGCTCCCTCTCCTAGCTTGCTTTCTTCTTCCTGCTGCTTATTGCTGCCACACCCACTGCATTTTGTTTGTTTGGAGATAGTCTTCTCCTCTAGTAGCTAAACTACTTCAACCTGTTTTCCTCATGCCCACACAGAGCCTTGGAAATACATGCAAGTGTTTAGTCAATACCGGGTTGTCTGGATGGAAGGAATGAGCTGCTAATGATGTTCCAGGTTATCCTCAAATGCCAAGTCTTCCCTTCCCTTCCCTTCCCTCCCCTCCCTCCCCTCCCCTCCCCTCCCCTCCCCTCCCCTCCCCTCCCCTCCCCTCCCCTCCCCTTCCCTTTGCTTCCCTTCCCTTCCCTTCTCTACTGGTATCTTCCAATGAGGCCAGCCTCACCAGATGGTATCTCCTGGAAGTACAGTTCTCACATTTCCTAACCCAGCTTAGAGTTGGTCACTGGCCCTTTAGGGTTGTTAGCTGCATATACAAGTACTCAGGGCAGGGAGCTAGAGGTGGAAGAGGATTCCTAACCCTGTGGACAAACTGTTAGTTAAATCTGATCAAGATGCCTGAGCATTGGTGCACGACTGTGATCGTTACAAAAATAGCAATGGCCACCAGTGACATTTGTGTCACTAAGATGCCATAACAATGCCAAGTGAAGTACTTTCCATAGATTTGCTCACAGGAAACACGTGATCATCTTAAGGGATGGGCACCTAGTTGCCCTTATGATGCATATAGGGATAGAGCCAGGGGTCACATCAGTATTACTGGAGTCCTTCGGCATCAGGTAGTACATCCCATGTTCCCAAGATCAGCTCTTCATTTCCTTTGTCTTCTCCGAACTGCTGAATGCAGCATGATCACAGGCCTTAGGCCCATTGTCCTGTGTGATGGGGCTTTTTGATATTGATTGGATTAGGAAATTGCTTGGGCCATTAATGAGGCACATTTTAAGAGGGAGGGAGCACTTCCAAAGAAAATGGTGGAAAGAAACCCGTCCTGATCATGGACTGCATAATCCCATGGGCTGGGGGCCTAAACTGAATAAAAGGGGACAAAAGTAATGAGTGCCAGCATTCCCTGCTCTCTGCCTCCTGATCACTGAGGTGTGAGGAGTCCCATCTGCATGCTCCCTAGCCAGGAACTCCACCATGATCAGTTGTACCCTCTTAAACCATAATCCAAAAAGAAATCCTTCTTCCATTAAGTTGCTGTCAGGATTTTGTTACAACAGAAAAAAGTGATTGGCATGCTGGAATCACCTCATGCATAAGAAGTTTGAGAAAAGAGCTCAGGCAAGATGTTGAAGTGTGAGCCAGGTGTGGTGGCTCATGCCTGTGATCCCAGAATTTTAGGAGACTGTGAGTTAGAGGCCAGCCTAGGATTCAGAAAGATGCTGAGAACTTCCTTGGAGCAGATGCCCATATATAACCTAGCCTACATGTAACCCAGCCCCGTCCAAATATTTTCCAGTTGTTTGGTTCCCAGGCATAAGGTCCGTGTTTATCAGGAAATACAGTCCCAAGACAGTTATTTATAAATGTCACAATACTCCTTGTTAGATTTCATAGTCATTCGATCAGTAAGACTTCGAACAGATAAATAGTGAAAAGAAATAGTGCCCAGGTCCTCAACGTGTGACACACCACTTCCTAAAGAGAGAGAGACATATATAGAGAGAGACAGAGATTGAGAGAGGAGGAGGAGGAGGAGGAGGAAGAAGAGGAGAGTTAGGGTCTCTCAGTGCTGTTCTGGGACAAGGTGGAAGCAGCCAGGTAACCCCATGACCTGGGACAGGGAGAATAAAGACAACTTGAGCATGCAGCACCTGCCCAGTCATGAGTATGATGAATGCCATTTGGAGTTGCCAGTTCTTGTACGCACTCAGCAAAGGCTGTGTGCGCCTCGCATTAATCACCAGCAAGCAAACACAGGCTTCCAGCAAAGAGCCAGATGATTGGGAGCAAATTCAAAACAGCTTTATTTCATTGACAGACAGGACCTTTCTGTGAAACTCTGCTTTACAAACCTTTTAAATTTCTGTCTCGTTCACACATTACTGTAGCCATTCCTACTTATGTAAACCTGGGAATAGAGCAGGGCCCATTTATCACAACCCATCGGCAGGGGAAGGGTCACATAAAGAGAATCTTTATTTGAAATATTTCTTTAAAACTGTTAAACAGTGCTAATGGGAATTATGCCGTCATCAACCATTCTGAAGTTAATGGGCTTCTGAGCTTACAAACGTTTAAGAAAACTTTGAAATGTCACCATGCAAGTAGAAAACAGCAGGTAATTACCCCAGGCAGTGTGTGAGCCGCAGACAGCAGTGTTTCCGCTCTATAGGAGCAGAAGGGGGAAGAGGTGCCCGGGGTCAGTCTATGTTTTGGTAAGTGGCACTAGTTATTCCTAGGTGCCAGCTAACAGGTAAACCAGCCTTGGCTCAATTTACCAGATGGATTCTTTGGACACCCCTTCAATTCATTCTTATGCCCCTTCTTACATGTGCAAAAAGTCTCCTAAACCTTTATAATACCTAGTCAAGCAAGGCGCTCTATCAGTGTATTAGAATTCAAACCTCTAGAATCAAAACATCTATGAAACAGATTCTGGTTCCTATCCTATGATAATTGTTTACTTTGTTGTGTTTGTTGTTGTTGCTGCTGTTGTTTGTTTCTGAGATGAGATTTGATATAGTCAAGCTGGCCTCACACTCACTATGTAGTTAGTGGAAGATGACCTTGAACTACTGACCATTCTTTATGTGCCTCACAAGTGCTATGATTGCAGGCCTGCTCCACTAAATCTGATTTATGATGTACCGAGGATCAAACCTAGGGTTTCATATATCATAGGCAAGCACTGTACCAACTGAGCTACATCCCAGTCCCTGTTTCTAATATCTTTTGATTATTCTTTCTTAAGAATTATCATTCTAAGCCAAGCATGATGGCTCATGCCTATAATACCAACACCGGGCAGCCTGAGGCAGAAAGATTGCTGTGAGCTTGAGATCAGCCTGGGCTACATAGTAAGTTCCATACCAGCCTGAGCTACAGAGTGAGGTCCTCCCCCTGTGTCAAAAGTAAGAAGAGAGAGAGAAAGGGAGGAAGGAGGGAGAAGAAAGATAGAAAGGAAACAGAAAAAAATAGAGGAGCAAGTAAATTGTCTCCATCGAGCAAACCTCAGGTCAGCTGCAGTGCCTTGAGTCTGTAAAATTAATGAAATAATAATAATGAAATAAATACACTTTAGCTCCAAGATAACACTAGGGTTTTTGAGGTAGGGTTTCACTGTAGCCCAGTATCCCAGGCTGACCTGGAATTCACTATGTAGTCTCAGGGTAGCTGCACACTGACAGTGATCCTCCTACCTCAGCCTCCAGAGTGCTGGGATTAAAGGCATGCACTGCCATGCTAACACCAGGTTTTTCAGGAATATGTATTAGTTCTTTTTGCTTTTTCATTTTGTTTAATTTAGAGATTTATCCAAGTGTGAAGAGCTGTGCATGAGTCAGAGTAGCTTGGGAAAAGCAAAGCAGCCCTCTTGGCTCTGTAGAAGTGACATGTCAATCTGAAAGCTTTAAAGGTGTGCCATCCTGATGCCAGTAGAACTTTAATTGCCACCAGTGGAAAATTCCCCTTGTCTGAAAGTTCAGAGCTTCGGATCCCAATCCTAGTGGGACCCAGATGAGCAAACACTCTGGCATATGACTGAGGCCACATGCAGAGGCATGTGGAGGAGTGCAGCTACAAGGCTATGGCTGTGGAGGAAGGAAGAAGCAAGGAAGTTAGAGTCCTGAGAGAGAAAGCAAAAGATAGATGCTGGTAGTCCAGGGAGATCACTTACTGCTTTAGTCAATGGTGTGATGTTCGAACACAGGATTCAAACTTATTGGCTATTTACTTGTATGTTTGTTTTCTGAGACAGGGTCTCACTTTGTAGCCAAGGTTGGCTTTGAACTATTGGTAGTCCTTCTGTCTCACCCTCCTAAGTGGCAGAATTACAGGCAGGGATCACCATGTGTGCCAAACTCACTGTTTTAACGACCTCTATAATAGTTCAATATGTAGGGGTGGGCATGGCAATATATAATTGCAACCTATGCACTTAGGAAGAACTCAAGGTCATCCTAGGATACATAATAAGACCCTGTCATAAGATAAGTTGATTAATTTCAATTGCCATATGCCTATAATCCTAGTGCTGGAGTGACAGAGATAGAAGAATCCTTGGGACCTGATGGTTAGCTAGTCTAGCCAAATGGGTAAGCTCTGAGTTCAACAAGAGACCTGATTTCAAAAATAAGATGAAGAGCAATAGAGGAAGGATCCAGTGTTGACCTTTGGCCTCCACCTCCACACCACGTGCATGTGTATCTGCACACACACATGCACTCGTGTGATGCTGAGTCCTAGAAGCTCCCTGAAGAGTACTGGCGTTGAATTCATGCTGAAAGGCAACGAAGCTGAAGTCTAACGCTTGTGGGCAGTGGCACGAGAACTGACACATGCTCAGGGACAATGCTATGGCGCACATTCCCTGGCTTCCTGTTTCTTCCGACATTTTTCCACTGCTCCCTGACCTGATTGGAAGGTGCTGCTCAATATTCAGGGTGGGTCTTTCCTTCTAGTTTACTGCCAGACATGTCAATCTTCTCTGAAAACATCTCCGCAGACACATCCAGTAATACACGTCACTCATCCCAGACATCTCTCAAGCCAGTCCAATTGACAGTCACGGCCAACTCTAGTACTACACGTGTGAAAGGACACCAGGAAATCATTTCCACCCCAAGAGGGTATGAAATGCAAACAGGCATACATTCCTGTCTCACTCCTCATCTCCCTCTTAACCAGAGGGGCCTACTTGTTACCCAAACTGTGTTTCATTCTGTTTTCTCTATAATTCTTACTGGAATTGTTGTTTCTGTTCTCCTTTTCTGTTGTAAATGACCTATATTTGGCTCCTGAAGTCCCAAGAAATCCCTCCAATCAGACTCGAGGTCAGTTACTCTACTGGTTTTCCTTGTACCAGCCTTGTGTCCTTCTAGGCCTCTAGCTTCATAGTCTCCTTCATAAGTGAACGTAGCTCTTAAGCTTGTCCCTCTATTGTTCAAGTCCTTATCTCGCTGGCTACATGGGCTCATTGGTTGGTGAAGTGGCCAACCCTCATTTGTGCTGGTTTGTGTGTGTATTTACTCATTCACCATTCATGTCAGCATCCATGTATTTATTTACTTGTTTATTTATACGGGACAGGGTCTCAATATGTAAGTCAGACTTGCCTGGAACTATGTAGCCTAGACCAGTTCCAAATTCAGGATCCTCATGCCTCTACCTTCTGAGTGCTGGGATCCCAGGCATGCATCAATACTCCTGACTCATTCATTCTTTTCTTAATTCTCAAAATTACCATGAGAATTCCCCACTTTGTGAAGGTGCAAGGCCACATGGCTTGCACATTTGCTCTGGCTTCTGTAGAAAGAGTGCCTCTGCATGGATGACATTCTATAGGTGTATACCTTTGTTGTTGCTGTAGAGACCCCAGGATTCACATAGGTATTATGGCAACTGTCTTTTTCTGGGCCAAGCAAGGCTGCATATCAATTCTCTCTGGAAACACCCAAATGACACTTCCAGTGTGAACTTCACTCATCCTAGACATCTCTTCATCCAATCAAATTGATAGTCAGATTGACAGTCATGACCAACTCTGGACTACACTTATTGCAAAATGCCAAAAACCCTCTAGATCTTTTAAATGATCATTTTAACATTTTTTTCTGTAGTTGGCCATTTTTCTTAAATGTTTTATAGATATTAAATATTTTTATTATTGAAACCATAATAATTAGTGGTAAAAATCAGCAGGGCTTTTGTTCATCCTCAATAACATCCTTGGAACAACAAGAGCCTGCTACCCACCTTACAGCAGTTCTCCAAGCCACACATGATGTTAGTATTCAGTTCACACTGAGTCTTTGGGTTCTTGTTTTCAAAGGCACGGCTTTAGAACCAGCACCTGGGTAGCTGCTTTTGCGTATTGATTTGGGCTGAGATGAGAAGGTCAGTTATTGCGTCTAGCTCTGTCTAACAAGTACAACCTTGGGGCTAACGGTGGTCTGTCACCTAGCACTAGAAAAGGCAAAGTCAATGTAACCCACTCACCCACTACCATCTTTCATGTGTCTGTGTGTGAATGATATATGTGTGTGTGCATGACATATTTGTGTGTTCTTGTGTGTTAGTGCGGGCATGAGCATGCCATATCACACGTGGGGAGCTCAGATGACAATGCTGAGTGTCAGTCCTTGCCTTGCACCTTACTTGAGGCAAGGTCTCTTGTATATACTGTGTATGTTAGGCTAACTTCTCAGACTTCTCCCGTCTCTACCTCCCATCTGAACGCAGGTTATCATGCTTGCTCTACAAACACTTAGACCCATTGAGCCGCCTCACTACTTCCTGCTACTATTATTTTTGAAATCCATTTATCTTAAGTTTCTCAATAAAAAGCAAAGGGGGGCTGAAGAGGTGGCTTAGCAGTTAAGGCATTTGCCTGCCAAAGCCAAAGGATCCCAGTTCTATTCTCCAGGACCCATCTAAGCCAGATGCACAAGAGGGCACATACATCTAGAGTTTGTTTGCAGTGGCTGGGGCCTGTTCTCTCTCTCTCTCTCTTTCAAATAAATAAATAAAATATATTTAAAAAATAAGAAGCAAAGAACATTGATAATTGGCAGGATGATGGTTTTGTTTTTCCCTTTACAGAAATCTAAGTCAAAGAATCACTTTTTCCTAGTAACAGGATGACTTGATTTCTCACTATCTAGCTGGCCCTTTTAGAAACTCCAAAATGTCACCTTCTCATCTTAATTCACAGTGTACTTTCTCACTCTTCTCCTGCATCATAGTCCCAGGATACTTGTGTAAATCTATGAAGGGCTGAAGATACTACACTTGTTACAGAATCTGAAGACTGGTGGCTGTCTCACTGCTGACTACTCTGTTCTGCAGACAACCACCTGTATGAGAGCTGGCCTAGCTACCTCAACTGTGGCTGCTGGCTCCAAGCCTGCTGATGCTTCTTCATGGCCTTGACCCCATAGACTCACTCTATACATCTGACTAATGAAGTCATATGAAAAGAACACAAACTTTACAGTCCAATAAACCTGATCAAATCCTTAGGACTTATCACAAAAGGTTGTTATAAAATTGAGATTGTTTTATATATGTAAATAATAACAACAGTGGCTAAATGTTGTGGGGGTTTATGTGCCAAACTCAGTGTTGGTCAGTTGATGAATAGATGTTGTTTCTTTCTCATCATGATCCTAAGAATTAGTGGTTTCATTGTCATTCTCAATTTAGATATAAGGATTCAAGAGGTGAACTACTATGGTCAACTGTATGAAATTGCTTATGGACTTTCCTTCTTAAGAAACAAATTTCAACCCAGTGTGGTGGCCCATGCCTATAATTCCAGCATGGAAGAGACCCAGAATAAGAAGAATTCGAGGAAATTGAGAAGAATCATCTACACAGGCAAAAACTATAGGCCACCATCAGTTTCATATGGCTCAACCTCATCATTGTGCCAGGCCTCAGAGCAAAAAGAGCACAGAATCAGGAGTTTTGTCCACTGCTATCCAAACCTTAAATCCATGGTTCTCAATATTAAACTTGGGTCACCCTCTGTAACAGTACCTGGCACTCATAGAATACTTAAAACCTGTTAGCTCTTTTGCTTGTTTTTGTATGTATGTACATACATATGTATGTATGTTTATATGAATGCTTGTGTGTGTGTGTGCATGTATATGTTCAGGTGAGTATGCATGTGTATGTATGTAGAGGCCAGAGGTTGACACCAGGTGTCTTAATCTATTGCTCTCCACATCATTATTAGACAGGGTCTTTTACTAAACCCAAGCTTCCCTGATGTAGGAAGACTAGACAGCAAGGCCCAGGGTTCCACTGTCTCTGCTTTCCCAATCCTGAGATTTCAGCAGTGTGCCGCTATGCCCAGCTTTTGCTTGGGTGCTTGAGAGCCAAACTCAGATTCTTATGCTTGTGTGCCAAGCATTTTATTCACTGAGCCAATTTCCCAGCCCCTCTGTATTTTGGCTCACCCTTTCCCACTACAGACTGTACCTGAGTCATTAACTCGAACAGGGCCCTTGTGTTTTGACAAATATCAGATTCTGAATCTCATCATGGAACAGGGAATCCAGAGCAAACACAATGGGGAAAATTGTCAGGGCCAGTCCTGACAATGTGTGGATTGAAAAAAAAAATGCAGGCATACACAGAGACCTGATTTGAATGGTATTTCTGAGTGGAAGCTAAGTAGGAGCTGAAAATGGCCTTTTAAAATACAGAACATAAGGATGCAATTCACAGCGATGGTCTCCTCTGTAAACATGCAGCTGTAGGGTTTGTGAGGCTCAATGAGCACATACCCACAGCATACAAATTGTCAAGTACTTAAAGTTCTATTGTTGCAGAAAGGGCCTCACCCAGTGTCCTGAAATGGTCCCAGTTTTTCTTTTAAACCACAAGATTCATATCTCTGATAGCATACCAATAAGAATTGCAGGCTAGGGAGGTAATAATGATTTTCCACATTCTTTCGTTCTATCTATATTTGCTAAGAGGCTTCTTTATAAAAAAAAATCAAATATTGAAATTTGCCTTTCCCTAGACCTCTACAGAGAATCCTTGCACACTTACAAAGCTTGCAAGAGGTGTAGACATCTACTCAGGGTGTTTTGTAGCACCTGTCACTTGTGGTCTCCTGTGGACATGTTATTATTCTTAGTACTGTCCTTGTGGCTGCCTTAGGAGATCATTTGTGTGTGACAAGTATGTTTAGTATTATTTTATGCATGTGTGTGGTTGTGCTTGCATGTGTGTGTGCACAGGTGTAGGCTGAGTGACAACCTCAGGTGGCATTCCTTAGAGATGCCATCCACCTTCTTTGAGACAGGGTCTCTCATTGGCTCAACTAGGCTAGACTAGCGAGCCAGTGGGCCCCAAGGATCCACTGGTCTCTGCCTTCCCAGCACTGGGATTAAATACATGCTTCCATGCCTGGCATTTTTTAGGAATTCTAGAAATCAAATTCAAATCTTCCTTTTAATAAGGTAAGTAATTTACTGACTGAACCATCTCCCCAGGCCTCTGCCTCCAAAGAAAACATCTGAACCCTTACCCAGAATGGGGAGGATGCAAGTACCCTCTCGGTGCTTAGGAAGTGGAGTTTTCAGTCTCCTCCCACTGGAGGAAGTTTGAGTTTAACACTTGGGAGCTGTCAGCCTTGCAGTTTCCCACAAGGTGAAGAAAGCCATCTACATCAGACAGTCAGCAATTCCTAGTTTAGGTATTTCTTCTTGTTTAACCTTTCCACTTCCTGCTTCCCAAACTCTCCCTTAATTCCATAGGTTGATGCAGACCTGTAAGCTTCTTGGGTTTGTATCCCTAAGCAGCCATCGCAGCTCTGCTCAGACTGTAAGTAGCCTTGGCACAAGCTCTCCGAGTCTGCGGAAGGAGAAAGTGCAATGTGCCATGTG
This sequence comes from Jaculus jaculus, assembly GCF_020740685.1. Classification (NCBI taxonomy): domain Eukaryota; kingdom Metazoa; phylum Chordata; class Mammalia; order Rodentia; family Dipodidae; genus Jaculus; species Jaculus jaculus. The sequence goes on from NC_059102.1 coordinate 267,391,128, forward strand.
GAGACAGTGACGCCGGGGTGATGCAGTCAGGAGGGCTGGAACTTCCTCTATGCTCCCTCTACACTGCCCAGAGCTTCATTTTATTTCTACATATTTTTATTTTTATTTATGTATTTGAGAGAGAAATAGGCAGAGGGAGGGAGAGAGAGAATGGGTGTGCCGGGGCATCCAGCCGCTGCAAATGAACTCCAGATGCATGTGCCACCTTGAACATCTGGCTTGTGTGGGTACTGAGGAATGAATCCTGGGTCCCTAGGCCTTTTATTTTCAGCCCCAAAGCTTCAGTTTTAACCTTGACTATATAGCACAATGTACATCCAATTACCATCTATGTGACCAAGACAAAGTTCCTCAGATGATATGACTTACCTTCTTCATTAAGGAACAAACTTCACCCTAGTGTGGAAGCTATGCTTACTATCTCAGCATTTGAGTGAGCCAGGAACGAATGCTATGGAATTTGAGGACAACCTCAGAGACATAGCAAGCACCAAGCTAATTAGAGCTGCATATAGCAAGACTGTGACTCAAAACAAAACAAAGGGGCTGAAGAGATGGCTCAGTGGTTAAGTCACTTGCCTGCAAAGCCCAAGGACTCAGGTTCAATTCCTCAGGACTCAGGTAAACCAGATGCACAAGGTGACACATGCATCTACAGTTCATTTGCAGCACTGAAGGCCTGGCACTCCCATCATTCTCTCTCTTTCTCTGACACTCTCTCTCTGTGTCTCTCAAATAAACAAATAAAAATAATATATTTCTTAAAAGGATAAACAAAAAACAGAAGAAAGAAATATGAAGCAAATTTCCTAGCACTCACTATTGTTCCTGACCTTGAGTAAAACCATCATGAGCATTTATTGGATTAAACTGATTTTGTTGAAAATACTTAAAGGACTTGATGGATGAAGGGGTATTTAACAGTTTACAGTCGAGTTGGACCCAACAGTGATTCCTGGAATTCTCTTGGAATTGAACATTAATTTGGTTCTTTTGTCCTACATGGAAGCTGTTCTGTTTTAGCCATGCTCTTTAAACCTCTGCCACTGAGTTGTGAGAACTCAAGCAAGTGGCTACACTGCTCAGGTCTTCATTTTCCCAAGTGGTGATGATGAGACCCACCTCTAAGAGTTAGGTACTGAGTGTTTATTCCAATGTCAGCTATGTACTACTCAATCAACATTGTTTTATTAGTCCCTGTTGAACAGCTCACAATCAGAAATTAAAGAGGATTGGCTACAGAGTTATTTTTTCTCTCAAAATTTGACAGTGAAATCAGTAGAGATGATAAAATATAACATTTTGGCTTGTATTAAGGTAGGTAATATAAAAACTCTAAAATTAATGTCTGAAAATACTATTCGTATAATGTTATTTTTGCTCATCTAATGTCCTGAGTAGATATACCCCACTGGGAAGCTCTCTTCCAAATTGAAATTTGGAGACACAGGTTACTTCCAGCTTTGATTGCTAACAGCTACCACTACACATTTCACTCGGCAGCAGCTGGAAGACTTGTTCGTCCTGTTTGGAAAGCATGATCACAGCAAACCCCAAATCCTTGGCAGTCCACTAGTTATCTCTGACGCAGAAAATGCCGAACATGTCTTCACTATGTATTCAACCCTATCTTATAGACATTTTTTTTTCATTGAATAGACTTTGGCCATGCCAAACATTTTTTTTGAATATAAGCCCATAAATACAGAAAAACGGTCATTGGGTGCATCAAACTCAGTCATTTTCTCTTACACATGTTACCTCAGAGTACATCATGAAACATTCCTTCCAGTAGCATAATCCAATCTACTTATTTCCTCTCACTTTTATGCCTTGGCCTGTCTAGAAAAATGTAACAGAAGTATCACCCACGTCGTGTTCATCCAACCATGTACCTCAGGTAACTCATCCCTCTGATACGTGAAGACAGCCCTCCTCTGGGCCATCTGCAGCTGCATTCTCGAGCTACATGGTCCTCATTGCCCCTACTTCCTCTTGTTACCTGGTGCTCTAGTTTTTCCTGTAGCCACCTGAAGCCCTCCTTAAATGCCTGGCTGTGACTTCTCATTCACTTGTTCTTTCACCATCCATCACTCATCTTACTTTTGTATTTTGTGACATTTCATAAATTTAATAGTTGTAATTATGACTTCAACATATTTCTTTATGTCTAACCCAGGCTTTCCAACTGGGAACTATATCATTATTTTACAGACACAACAAATTTTGCGAGCACGTGTCTTTGGAATGAAGTAGTGGGGGTTGGACACAAATGTAATTACAACATATGTCTCTCTGGGCATAGCTTTGCCCCGTTACATGAATACCGAACATTCAGCAGGATGAACACAAGCAGAAAGGGATACACAAGCTGTTCCTTCCACCCGCTGGGATGTTGATTAAGTTAAGATGCCTGATCTTATTTCTCCCCCAGGTATTTGTTGCATTTACTCCTGACTGTCGCATGCACTGTTCTAGGCTCTGGGATCATAGCAGGGTTGAAAATGTGAAAGCCATTGCCCTCATGGCTGCAACTACTAAAAGCCTTTCAAGCTAACTTAACTAATAAATAATTAAATAAACAAATAAACAAATAAAAAAGGGGGGCATGGAGGTGAGAGATGATGGTATATCAATATTCAGAAGGGCCATGTAGAAACTTGTGGTAATGTGCCAGGTCTTCTCTGTGCTCAGAGCATAAGAATCAAAATTTTAATATTTTTACCACACAGTATTACCCACAACCATTGTGTCCTAAGTTCACATTCTTGAGAAGCTCTGATAGGGTCAACAGGGACCAGGTATGACCTTTGACCTGTGTGGTAATTTGAATGGATGGCCCATAATATATTCAGGATTTTATTAAAGTTTGTAATTTAGATCTGCAGGCTCCTGGCTGGAGATGGGGTCACTATAGGTGGATTCTAGTGTCCAGCCCTAAGGTGTGGAAGTGGATCTGCATTTCCAGTCTAAAGATAGGCAGAGTGCTTGTGTTCTGTCTGGAGTTCCTGAAGTGTGCTTGCTTGTGCCTGTGATGGTGTTGGTTTCTCTCTCTGTTCTGGCCTGTGAAAGTGGGCCAGCTTCTTCTGCCATTATAGAACTCCCTCAGATTTGTAAGCTTCAATAAATATCCCTTCCTCTGTAACTATGCGTGATCTGGAAATTCATCTCAGGGACCTGAGGCTGTCTGCTACAATCAGGTTCTGTTTATCTGGGGTCAGAGTCTTCTTGGAAAATTATAGCTTGTATTTTAAGAGAAAGGAGACTTGGTAATTGGGCAGATCTCCTAAATGATGGTGTCATAAATTCCCTTGAATTAAGATAATTTATTTAAGTTGGATTCAAACATCTAGAATCTTAACACAGGAGAAGCTGAGGTAGGAGGGTCTCTACTTTGAGGCCAGCTTGGTCTACATAATGAGACCTTGTATCTAAAACCAAAATAATACTAATACTTATTAAATAATATTAATAAATGATATTTGTCATTATTGCTTATTTGGTAATTTAACTCTTCCAGTGTTGTTATAGTGATGAAAGGATTGTTTTATCTCAGAACATGTACTACACCACACACAGGCATTACACATATGCACACAGTACACATATACACAAGTACACACAGATTTATATTTTTACTTCTCATTCACAGATATGTCTATGATTCTATGTCATAGGAGTGTTTGGTATAATTCCCAAGGGTCATGGCTTCTATCCCTTGGTGTGGGAATAAAAAATAGGAACATCTAGAGGAGTTCTGAATAGGACCATGCTATATCTTCTGAGGTACTTATAACCTTCAAGTCCCCTGGCTCCTAATGGTCATTTCCATGATGATGGGATAGAGTGCGATGGACCTTGTACTCTGAAATCATGTCCAAATCTGTCATCTATTTGTGAACCTTGGCAAACGTTCTAATTGTTACACCATATAGTTTGCTTATTGTTTCAGGCCTTTTCTCTATATTCCATGGGAATGGATCTGTATGAATCCATGGAAATCTTCAGAAACCACAGGCTAGAACTGCCAAGAGAAGTAGCTATAAGAATTCAGGCCATCTCAGGTTCAGATTCCAAGTAGCAGGGATGTTATTTCTCACACTTTCTGTGGAGCCTGTCTGCTTCTGGTCTAAAGCAGACACCTAGCTCTGCTTGAGTGACAAAGCAGATTGCTTCCTCCCACTTCTGTGGCTTAGGACCCCTTTCTCTAGCCTGGTTTCACTCTGATTGGCAACTTCACTCAGAGCGAAACCTTAGCAAAACCTCAAGACTTGCCTTAATTGCAAAGGGATAATTGATATTAGACTCAAAGCCCAACATCAGAAGTCAACTCGTGAGAAATTCTGTAAGCACAAGAGTGTGGTTTGTGTCACAGGCTGTCTGTTGGAATGTAGCCATCTAGATCAGGTGGAAATATAGCATTGTCAACTCTTGCCTCAGGCCTCGGGACCTCTTAACTCACTATCAGCTCGTGGGTTAAACACCAGGGAGATTATGACACATCTGATTCCCTGACAATCATCTGAAAGAAATATTGGGAACAACTGAAAGTAGTATTCAAGTATGGCAGCTCAGGAAGTGGGAGGGAGAGGAAAAGATACAAGAGTTATGTGGACTTTTGCTTCAACCCCATTTCTGCTGCTAATGTGGGAGATGAAGGCTTCCACCATGGTTTAGTGTCTCTATCTTTTTATTTATAAAATACAGACAATACAAAATGCATGGATTTGCTGTAGGAACTGAATCAAGGGAGGGCCATGAGGTCCTCCTACACAAGGCTATGCCAATATTCACAGGGCTCATTGGTAGGGAACATAGAAGGGTTTCTTGAACCCCAGCCAAGTCAAGGTCTTTTCATTTTGGTGTCTAAGTATGGGCATAAGCCATTTAAGATGCATAGTTTGAGGTTCTGGTCTTGTGCCAGCCCATATGAACAATTCTGCATCAATATGATAAGCGCAGAATTCTTCATATGATGCACACTTTTGAGGAAGGCAGTGTGGGAAGAAGGAGAGGCTAGTATTTATTGCTTTTCTTTGTGTTTTCAGCTCTGTATAACCCTTACATTGAAGTTCACAGAGGTTGTGACTTGTCCACTATTTTGTTGCATAATTGGTGGTGGATGTGCATACTAAGTTTGGAAGGGGCTCATTTCTGGAGACCAGGTTTGTTATGGTCTTCATTGCTGTGACAAGATACTTCACAAGAAGCAACTTAAGGGAGGAAGGATTTATTTTAGCTTATAGTTCAAAGGTATACAGTCTCCAATGACAGGGAAGACATGGGGCAAACCTGAGGGCAGCCAGTCACCCTCACTAGCAGTCAGGGAGCAGGAATAGATGAATACTGGGGCCCAGCTGGCTTTCTCCTTCTATGCTTCCTCAATTAACCAAATCTAGAAAATCCAACAGATATGACCCGAGATTTGCTCCTGTGGTGATCCTAAATCCTGTCATGTTAAACATCAGGATTAACTGTCTCACCAGGCATACTAAAAGACAGCTCTAAAGTTCTGAATTTCTTATCAGAGAGCTATGTGAGTGACTTCTAGAACCCCATCCCCCACCTGGCACTCCAAATAAGACAAGACATCTTTTCATTTGACCATTTTCATCTCAGTTATGAGCTCAGGAAACACAATGAATGAAGAGTCAGGAGAGAATAGGCCATCTGTAATTGGGAGCTTTTTGAGTCGGAACAGCTAGTGTTCATGGGATGGTTTTTCTCACTCCAGGGCACAGGTAGGCACTTCCCTGATTCCTTTGACAATAGGCAGTGACATGTGATTCTCTTTTGCCAGTGAATTTATTTATTTATTTATTTATTCATTGAAAAAGAGACAGGGAGAGTAAGATTTGGAGCACCAGGGCCTTTAGCCACTGCAAATGAATTTCAGATGCACGCACCACTATGTGCACCTGGCTTACATGGATACTGGGGAATCAAACCTGGATCTTTTTTTTTTTTTAATTTTTATTTATTTATTGGACAGCGACAGACACAGAGAGAAAGACAGATAGAGGGACAGAGAGAGAATGGGCGCGCCAGGGCTTCCAGCCTCTGCAAACGAACTCCAGACGCGTGCGCCCTCTTGTGCATCTGGCTAACGTGGGACCTGGGGAAGCGAGCCTCGAACCGGGGTCCTTAGGCTTCACAGGCAAGCGCTTAACTGCTAAGCCATCTCTCCAGCCCCAAACCTGGATCTTTAGAGTTCACAGGCAAGCACCTGAACCACTAACCCATCTCTCCAGTCCTGGCCAGTGAATTTTGGTAGATAATTATGGGTATCACTACTCAGAGGGAAACTTTAACAGCTAACGTGAGGTTTACTTCACCCTCTTTCCTTGCCCCAGCATTCAAGGAAGCAAGGTCTGAGTCTCTGAGTGGCTACAGTCCCCCAAGCTTCCTTTAGAGAGGCGAGGAGAAGGCTAGGCTGTAATCATTGAGATTTTGGAAGTGTTAGGTACTGAAACAAAACTTAGTGCCAGTGTTGTTTTATTCATTTGCTTCTGTGTGCTTATGACTCCAACCCCCTTCCAAATGTGTTATAAACTCCAATGCATGATAGACAATTAAGTTCAAAACCAGAGACAAATATGTGGTGCAGAGAGAATACTCTGCTACAAAAAACCCATTGGTAACACCCGGCCCCAAAATTTGCTCATCGTTTTGACTCAGGCACAAATGGAGCCATGTGGACTTCAGTGATTCTCCTCTGATGCCTGTCTAATGCCCTGGCAACTTTTATGTGTTCACATAGGAGGGTCTTTTGCCAGATGGTTGAAAGGTTCATCCTCCTAGTTTGTTTTAATGCAAACTGACATTTCTTCATCTTCCTGTGGTGGGTTTCTTTTATGAGGTCGTGCTTTGCATTTTCATAGAAAGAATTTCTGCCTCCCTCTCCGGGAGCCCACCCTTGCAGTTTCTGTGGGGGCTGTGTTGGTTAACCACTCACATGGGTTTGAAAGTGCCACAGGCAGAGCCAGATGATCAGGAGCTTCTTGATTTACACTGTGGTGGGGAGAGTGTGAGGAGCCAGGGAGAGACAGGAAGGAGCGGGTGCAGGAGCCCAAACACAAGCTGGCTTGGTGCGACTGGTGTGTAGAAGGCCACACTGAGGAAAGAAAAAGGTTTGCCTATCTTCCAGTGGGCTCTTTGTTCCAGTGAACCTTTTTGGAGAACATGGACTCTGCTGGGTGCTGACAGACAGCAGGAGAAAGCTGAATCTGGGTACTGTGTGAAGATCAATGTAGAATGTCAAATGTGAGTAATAAGGATAATAACCAAGAAAAATAAAGTTAACAAATCATCCCTGCAAGGTGTACACTTGTCATCTCAGTAAAGCAGAGGCAGGGGGATTGCAAGTTTGAAGTCAGACTGGAAAATTTAGTGAGACCCTATCTCAAAAGAGCACTAACAGGGTTAGGGGCATAGCTTAATAGTTGAGTGTGTACCTAAGTCAAGCAACCCCTGGGTTCAATTCTCAGTAACACACACACACACACACACGCACACACACACACACACCACATATATACATGCATATATAAATGCAGTAATTTAAACAATTCTTAAATCTACTAGTGATATCAGCAATGCCAGCATGCATGGAGATTTTTAAAGTACTATTCTGTCTTTTAATCTTTAGCATATGTGATGCCCTGATTTTGATCCCCAGCACCTTACAAAACTGGGAATGTTGGTGCACACCTGTAATCTGGCAGTGGGAGGTAGAGGCAGGCAGGAGGACCAGAACTTCAAGTCATCCCGAGCTATATAGGGAGTTTCATTGTCAACCTGCATTGTATGTAACCCCATCTCAGCCCCCTAAAAATAAAAAGTTAAACATTTATACATCCAGCCAGTCACTGCATAGACGGACACGTGGCATGTCTGAATGTGTAGGTTTAAGAATACAAACACAGCAGTGCCACCTTTCTCTCTTGGAACCCTTGGGGGCCATGTTGGCTGTCTTTTCTCTAGCCATTCTCTGAAGGACTGTGAGTCCAGTGACCAGTAGCAACAAGCCACTGTCTGCACCACCATGATTCCAGCATAAAAAAAATGATACTGGGTAGAACTGTGTTTTAGTAGAGAAATGTTGCTCTCAGCTAGCCTAGGAAGTGGCTACCTGGCTTCTGCTCTACTGAGTTTTAAGAAAGACCTTCTTTGTTTTGCATTTTACTGGCCAGATGAGAATACAGCTTTGGGGCTTGTGTTTTCCCTCCTTTGCTGCCATATCCAGTGGAAAAACCAACTCACTATGATCGATGTCCCATTGCACATGCACTATTTCCACTAAATTGAGCCAATGTAAAGCCATAGTAGATAAAAGTGATGCAAATACAGAAAGACTTTTGTCATTTTTTATTTCAAAATTATATCATCTTTATAATAACTACTCCCTGGAAGGTTGTATTGTGTCCTATAATTTATTAATTAGTAGTAGCTACAGTTCCCCAGCAGTCAAAGGAGATTCAGAAATATCAGAAATATGGTCAGAAAGAAAGATACTAGCATGTTACATTCTGGCTATTTTCAAGATTTTTTTTAAATGACCAACTTGCCATGAATATGAAAATCCCCACCACACAATAGAAGCTCAAAGGTTCTAGTATCTATGTTTAAGAAGTTAAGATGCTCCTGTTTTCACTTGTACAATTTCAAAAGCAAATGTGCAGGTCTTGGTTCCCTATTACAATTTATTATTTTTCTTTTGTCATGACTGGTGTACAGAGGTCAAGCTTGTACAAGGAGGTGCCAGTTTACAGACAGAATGGAGTGTCTGCTAGTGTGCTTTTTGGTATGTTCTGTGGACACAGACTACACCATCCCTAACCTCATCTGTTGTCAGAAAACTCACTCATCAGAATCCGTGGCAGAAGCCAGGCATGTTGTCGGGTCTCCCCAGACTCTGAACTGATGAGCGCCTCTTTCTTCTGTGGGTAGGAGCCTGTTAAGGGAGTGGATGCAGAGTTGAGTGGGACTTTAAAAACAATAGTCACAGTCTTCTTCAGACCCTTCCGAGCCCTGGAGGCCTCACGTTGGAAAGGGATATGTCCACTGAAGCAGTGAGGAAAGGAGACCCGGGGCCTCAAGCCTCTTGCAGATCAGACATCCAGAGACCTTCTACCATGCCCTAGGGATGGTTGCTCTTTAAAGGAAAGAAGGCAGGTGGAATGCTTTAGGAGTGAATTTATGAGCTTTCAAGAACACTCAGGGGGAAATCCCATAATCCCAGAATATTCAGCAGAGTCTTTAAGAATGCCATGAGGCCAGGTAAGGTGACATATACCTGTACTACAATGGAGACTATCACAGAAAGCCTGAGCATTTTATGCTATCTTGTGAGTTTCAGGCCAGTCTGGACTACATAACAAGAATATATCTCAAAAAAAAAAAAATTGTTCCATGGGTGACGCTTCTGTTACACCCAGAAGGTGTGTGAAGAACCTAGTTTTTCCCTTTGTAAAGCAGAGCGGGGTGGGGAGGGTGCTAGGATGAGTAGAGAAGAAGAAAGCATGGATCAGAGCGTTTATCTCATCCACATGGTGACCTTTCAGTCACATTGGGTGGCTGGTAAGCTGCTCTCCATTTTCAGAGGAGGTCAGGCCAGGCCTGGAATAACGAATTTAAGATTTCTAATTTCACTCACAGACTAGATGAACAAGTTTAGAAGAAGGTGGCCAAGAAGCTGGAAGCCAGAATAAGACCCTTTACTTTGCATTCAGGGTGGATGAAGTCTGAGATATGCAATTTAGCTTCCTGCGTGGTAGAGAGAAGAATTACCTGCAAATGGCCATTGGGGCAAGGTGGGGTAATGATGTCACTGATTTTTGTGGTCCCACGGAAAGGGGAGGTTTATTGTTGGTACTTACAACACCCTCTTGGAATTTGGCATTTTCTCTGCTCTTGGTCAAATAATGCCAAGCATGTCATATAATGTATATCTCTGTGTCAATACATATGCTCAGGAAGGCCAGGAAAGTCTCCATAGCCTGACCTCAGAAAGTAGAAAGGACAAGATGTTGATGAACATTCTAGATTCAATAAGTAGGTGGTGCACTTGGATACTGAGTCCAGGGTTCCACTGTGGTGTGGCCTAGCTGAATCTCTCTCCTCCATCTGAGCCACCTATTGTGTCTGCTTCTCTACCACCTTGCCCCTCATCCTGATCTTAGCACCTTTCTACCTTCATTATGTTATGAGCTCACTGGGTACCACTGACACTCTCTGATAGGAGGATCTTATCTTCCCTGGCCATGCCAACAGGGGGGATGTTGCAAAGGGAAAGTAAGCATACCATGGCAGTTCATTGGCATTCATTTTAGCACTGCCCCTGGAGTTTCAGGTCAAGGAGTGAAGAATGCCCATGGTCTGGCCTAGCACTAATGTGCAGTGTCACCTTCCTTTGGTAAACGGTACAAAGGCTGACCTCAAGGTCATGAGCATCCTCTTAGCTTCTGCAGATAAAAGAGTCAGACCAAAGGAAGCCCAAAGAAACAGCATTGCTATTGGGGGTTCCTTCTCGAAACTGAAAGGGGTTTTATAACCAAGCCGTGTGGAGACCACTGTAGTCTCCATTTCTCTCAGTTGATTACATCTATAGAGGGGCTCCTTCTGTGGTACATCAGTTCTCAAATATGCGGTGCATGTTTAGAACCACATAATACTTATTAACTACCACAATTTAGTGTCTGTGGTGGGTTGTTAAGTCTGCCTCAGTTATGCTCCAAATATTCAGAGAGTTTGCCCCCCCACCCCCAGCGGTGACATTAGTGGTAGCTTGTCCTCCTTTGTTTACTACTGAATGGCTGTATTGATCACTTTTTCCCTAAAGGATACTTCCTGTTGGTGTGTACATTTTCAGTTTGTTTATTTTTTGAGCTAATATTTAATGTGATGAGAGAGTGAGATGAACTCAGTATACCTTGAGCATAACTGTTGTCAGCAAGAGAGCCAATTCCATTTATTCTGAGTCAGGGCACTTTGACATCCTTTTGAAATACAATGCCTACAATTGCTGGGATGCTTACAGGCTCCCTACCAAAACTGTGGATAAAATGTTATCTGGAAGGCAAAGATGGGACTTGGCGCTGTCATTTTTGAGGTGCAAAACAGATCTATTCATCTTTTTTATTCTTTAAAGTGCATGTTCACGTGTGTGGATATACATGTGTATGTGATGCATGTGGAGGTCAGAGGACAATCTTGGGTGTCATGCTTTGGAATACTGTCCACTTTTTCTTGAGGCAAAGTCTCTTGTTAGCCTGGATCTTACCAACTACATTAGAGTGGCTGGCCACTATGCTTCAAGGATTCTCTGATCTCTCTCTTTTTAAAATAAGTCTTTTTAGCTGGGCGTGGTGGAACACACCTTTAATCCCAGCACTCTGGAGGCAGAGGTAGGAAGATCGCTATGAGTTCGAGGCCACCCTGAGAGTACATAATGAATTCCAGGTCAACCTGGGCTAGAGTGAGACCCTACCTCAAAAAAAATAAGTCTCTTCAATTCACATTTTTAAAACATGGTAGCTATCATCCTTTGGCTTTTTTTTTTTTTTTTTTTTTTTGGTCACAACTGAAAATAGTTACAAAGTTTCTGGCAAATGGTCAATAATAAGTCACCATCATCATTCATATTCAAAGTGCCAATCTTTTCTATTATAACTAAAGCCAGGAATTGCCTCTTCAAAATGGTGAGCTAAATAAGCTCTTTCTTAGTTCCTCAGGCTTTCAGGCGTGGTACACAAATCACCGTTTTAGTCATGGGGACCTTGCACAACTTCACAGCCTCTGCTTCTTTTCCCTTTGCAGTGTGTTTTGAGGACACCTCCACGCAGTCAGTTTATAGTTTCTGCACTGGCTCCTGTGGACATGCTGGGTATAGGGGCCATTCAGTTCCGTGGGGACTTGGGTGCCTGAGAAATGGAGTGAAAAACCCAACTGAGAAAACCCAAGAGAAACCGAAAGACTTTGCACACTGGAACAAAAGGGAGGGGGCAGTGAGCCTCAGGACGAAAGCGGTTAAGGAACTGGCTTCGACAGGAAGTGGGCAGGAGGCTGTTTTCAGTACGCTCATGGGAACTGAGTTGGAAAGTGCTGTGGTGAGTGTATGTGGAAAAAAAAGGTTCTAATCAAGTTATAAATATCCTTTTCTTTGAAGTTTTATGACCAACAATTAATGTTACTGGAAGGCACATAAAAATTCATTGCCTGACTTGGTGGGTCTGAGTGGGACAGAGTCAGGGTGAAAGTCTTGGAATGGCTGTCCTCACCCATTCTCTTCTCTATGTCTCTTTTCTCTCTCTCTCTCTCTCTCTCTTTCGTGAGTGGGTAAGAAGATACACACACACACACACACACACACACACACATATATATATATCTCCAGATATTTAGAGAAATCATGATACATGGTTATATAGCTCATTCTTTGATTCATTCATGTATTCATCCATCCATCTATTCAGTCATTATTGTCTGTTTACTGTGCATTACCTTCCTTGCACAGTCCCTGGTGATTCAGCACTAAACAAACAAATGAATTCCCTATCCTTAGGGCTGGGAAAATGCTACATTGGTCAAAATACTTGCCTCACAAATGGGAAGACCTGAGTTTGGGTCGCCAGGACCCACATAAAAGCTGGGCATGATGGTGTGTACCTGTAATCCCACTGCTGGAAAAACACAGACAGGTGAGTCCCTAGAACTCCTGCTCCAGCCAGCCTAGCTTAATCAGTGAGCTCCAGGTCAATAAAAGACCCTGTCTGGAAAAGAGGTGGACATTGTACCTTAGGATGACACGCAGGCTTGTCTTCTGGCCTCCATATGCACACTCATCCATGCATACCTGGAGCTCCACACACACTTGCACCCCTGCACATGCAAACATGCATACACACACACCACCCTTCCATACACTTAAACAAAAAGAAAGCCTCAATAACAAAATGAAATCCCTGTCCTTGGGGGCTTTCATTTCAGTGCCAAGAGGTCAGGACCAGAGGCTGTGTGACCTGAGGGGTTGTCTTTAAATGGAGGTCTTAATGAAGAGGCAGAGGGAGAGGAAGGAGGGGCTCACAAATACCAGGGTTCTGAGGAAGGACCATCAGGGGTACCCCACTAGGATGCAAGGGATCCCACTGGGAAATGGAGGAGGCTTGATCACTACCTGCCCTTGCCTTTGGAAGGACTGTGGATTTAGGTCAGATTGGCATCAGGGGTCCTTGGGGCTCCATTTGGTTCTGCCAAATGTCCAGGCACCCATTTTCTAAAAACACCCTTCCCCCAAGCTTTAATTTTCTTCTTCCAACTCAAAACTAACAACACAAAAAACTCCCAGAGAAGAGTACACAGATCTCCTTCCACACACAGGCCAGACCCTGAGCCCACCCTCCTCACCGCTCACACATACATGCTGACAGCCTCTTTCTGCAATCACATCCTACTTGGAGTCCATTGGTTGCCTTGGTGAGCATCGATGAACTTGAAGGCTAACAGTCAGGAGTATTGCATACTGGCTTGTCCACAGGTTTCCCTCTCTATTCCAGATTAATGAATGAGTCCTGAGGCATTTGTAATCTAAGAACTTTGGATGTAGAACCTATGCACTCACTTAGGAGAATGGGTTTACTCAGGCAAGAATGTAAATAACAACCAAGGCAAATCTTTGTCCCTTGCAAGGGAGTATTTCAGTACACCCTTGGGAAATTGAGAAGCACTGATTTAAGAATGTTCTCACCTGTTTGATTAAGCGACCCACCTAAGAACTTTGCTACACCAAATACCTTTTACATTTATTTATTTGTGTGTATGTGTGTGGGGGGGAATGTACCCATACCACAGCATCGTGTGAAGGTCAGTGAATGGCATCTGATTTGATATTCACCTTTCACCTATTGAGTCAGGGTCTGTCATTGTTCAGGCTTCATTTGTCAGCTTTCAGGAATTTCTCCTGCTTCTGCCTCCCTCATTGACTTGGGCACACTGGGATTACGGAAGCCCATCACAGCTTCCAGCATTTTCTTTTTCTTTTTAGGTTTTTCATGGTAGGGACGCTAGCCCAGGCTGACCTGGAATTCACTATACAGTCTCAGGCTGGCCTCCAACTCATAGCAATCCTCCTACCTCTGCCTCCCAAGTGCTGGGATTCAAGGCATGCATCACCACACCCACTTGGCTTCCAGCTTTTACATGGATCCAAACTCAGAGTTGCTAAGGAAGTGGCATATCTACTGACCCATCTTCCTAGCCCCAAAAATCTGCTTTCTAAAGACAACTTCCTCATATAGTTGACAGCACTTTCCTTTTAAAAAATGCATACATCAGATCATTTTTACTTTTAGGTACTCTGAATTAGGGAAGTCAGTCTTTGTGCTAGAAGTTTTCCTTCACAGTTTCCTTGGGTGCAGGGAGCTATTTGTGACTAATAGGATTTATTATATGTGTGTTTTGCCTGCCCATTATTGCAGCTTTAACAATATTAAAATCTGAATAGATACAGAGAGAGCAGCCTTTGGGAGCTAGCAATCACTTGTGTTGGCTTCCTTAAAATTAGCAAGAAAATGGCAGCCTTCTGGCCTTTTCTTAGGGTCATAAAGCCAATAGGCAATGTCATTAAGTTGTCCCTCAATGACTGGTTCATCATCTGATTGGGATGTGAGCTCCATTCAAAACAACCTCCCTGCCACAGAGACCCTCTGCATCTCCCAGGTGCCTAGCTCTCTGTCTCTGGCAACTGGCAAAGATATGGTCAGAGGAAAGGCCTGCTGCCTGGTAACTATACAGGGCAATTTCTCTTCAGCTGGATCTAATTCAACCAGATGATATTCTTTTTCCAGTAAAAGGGTTGGAAGGTAATGAATTGTGGTGGAGACAGAGAGAGGTTTATAGACCTTGTGGGGGAAGAATTTGCCCAGGACTGGACATAGAGATGAGGGAGTTTGGAGAGATTTCCAGAACCAGTGCTGATGTTCTTCAACACATGTTTCAATGGGGCCCCGTAAATGTGAGCTGCTTGGGGTGCTATCTTACCCAGGTCCTTCGACTTCTCTCAGGACTAGAGTCTGGGTTTAGTCCCAGTATAGTGCCATTCTTATGATTGATTATAAGAATTTTAAATCCATACATACACTACTACCTACTACTTTGTAGTTAGCAGTACATCAGCCATAAAGAAAGATATGAAGGTTGATTAATGACCATGACATATCATTTGATAGACTATTGTATACCAATAGGAAATCAATAGAAAAATAATACCATTTCTAAAGAAAAGCATCTATGTAAATGTTGTGAATTAATATCTACAATGAAGTAATGAATTGCATTCTGTGGTTGGGAAGGGTGAGGGGAGGTAGATATTATAGTCAAAAAATTCAAAGACACTAAATACCAATTAATTCATAATAGTTTTATTTGAAGGACTGGGCTCTGCATGTGTTTTTCTTTGTATTTTCTCATTAAAAACAAAACCAAGTACCTTCAATTATGAGATGAAAAAGAAATGTTCAGTGGCTTATTCTGACCCAATATTTTTCTGTTTCATTAAAATAGAGCTTTTATTTGCATAAAAGTTGTGCTTACAATGTACAAGATGACAGTTGCTTTTAACAAAAGAGAATCATTTTACCATGACAGTGGCTCAGCCACCACCCCACATAGAGTAGAAGCCCAGCTTATCTTTTGAGTGCTCTCTGTCCTCCTGAGCTCAATATCATGGTGGGCCAGCAGCAACACCCACAAGAAACATCAAGACATTTATTTTACCACAGACTTCCCATCAGAGGTCAATAGGGCACCTGGTAGCTTGAATAAACATCCAAAGGATGATCATATATTAGTCAATCCAGTTCCTCTTTCTTGGGCCATTGATTCTTTTTTCTCCTGCATCTCATCCCCTAGCACTTTAGCAGCTAGAGAGGGTGACAGGCTTAAAGCAGAACGGAAAAAGAGGAAAACGAGTGACTCAGGCAAGAGAACACCTTACCACTGCTTCCTGGCCACCTGTCTGGTCCCCTTGTTCCAAGATAGATGGGTCAGGAAGCCCAGAGCATGTCAGTGAGTTAATATTAAAGGAGCATCTGTCAATACTTTGCATGAATGAATGCCCAAGGACTCATTCAGAAGTGGCCACACAGTTCACAGAGTTTGTCCACCTCTTCCCTCCTTACTCCTGGTTACAGTGTAGGTGCACAAAGTTCTGCACAGGCTCCTGTGTTTGGACACTGGCTTCCCCGCTGGTGGCACTGCTTTGCGAGGCTGTGGAGCATCTGAGACAAGAGGCCTGGCTGGGGATAGTGGGTCAATTGGGGTTAACCTTGAATCTTGCAAATCAAGCTTGCTTTCTGCCCAGTTAGCACCATATGAAAAGCCTCTGCCGATGATTCCCATCACAAGGGGCCAGCCCATTCCTGCCACATGCTGCCCCTGCTGTGAGGGACTGCTTCCTCTGAACTGTGAGCCACATAAGCCCTTCCTCCTTGAAGGTGTTTCTGTCACGTATTCTGTCACAGCAGCGAGGAAAGTAACAAAAACACCCCTGATGCTGAAACCTTGACACTGAAAACTCCCCAGCAGGGTTGCTTGCTTCCAGAAGCTCAGAATGGATTTTGAATTTGTTATTGTTTTTACTGATCTGTACTTCCCGAATTCTAAAGAACAAAGAAAAAAATATACAGTACATTTTATTCTAGCATCGCTTTCAAAAATCCATCTAAAGATCATAGTTTTAAAAATTAAGCTAACATTTCCTAGAAGTTTTGGTCTCACATGTATGAAAGTTAAATAGATAGGCCTTCTGATCACCTGAAGCTATGGCTTGAATATGGACTCACACAACTGTCTTTCATTTAAGGAAGCCCTAAGTAGACAAGAAGGAAAGTGACAAGAGAGAAATAGTTATTCTTTTGTGAAAAGTGTCCAGTATGTATTGACCAAGCAAGTTGACAATTTGTCTACCCACTAAGGTCATTAGCTCAAACTGAATGGGTATCTGCAATAATTTTTTTCTCGAATTACTGCTGAGGGATTTTTCCACATAAGCTGGCATTGTGGCTTCTGCACTCCTGGGGCACAGGAGAGGGATCAAGTGTTTCTGACTCATTTTTACACCGTGCTGAGGCGATTTCTGGTTCCCATATTGAGGATCACCAATCTTCCGTTTCTTGGCCTCACTGTGCCTACTTCTGTAGATGAGAGGTCTCCTTGGAATCTATCAAGGAGACCCCTGCTTTAAGAAGGCCCCTGCATCTGTGTGCTCTGCTTTTCCCTTTATACTCCAACAGGGTTCACTTCCTCTTGCAGTTTTTATTCAGAGGGAGAGGCCAGAAGAGATAGGAAAAATGCATCCCTATTTCATAGCTGTTTCTTCAAGGAGCGTAAACTGCTTTCAGGCATGTCCTTATTACCTCATTAATCCTTGTAATGTTCCCTCAGCAGTATTCTTCTTATTTCCGGATGGAGAAATTGAGGCACAGATGAAACCAAAGGCAGGTAGGTCAGAGAGCTAGGCAAGAGACAAGACAGAGGGGGAGGGAAGGGCCCTGTCATCTTGGGCTGTGGTCAGACTTTTTTCAGATGAGGAGTGGAGCAGAAGAGGCTGGAGGAGAGAATGAGAGAGGATGGAGAGAGAAAGAGGAAGAAGGGAGCAGAGGAAGGGAGGAGGAAAGGAGTGAGGAGGAGGGGAGGGTGAGAAGCTGCACTGCATAGATAATACAATAAGAGGATTCAGATTTAGTCATGGCTCACCTGACACAAATTTCTCTTCGTGGTGAAGGAGTGGATCCATTCATCAGCATCAGGGTTTTCAGAACGGGGCTGTTACTTGCTGTCTGTGTCTGTGTGGCAGACACTGTGCTGGCTCTCAGGATGCCATAGTTAATATGACAGCCCTGGGCCTTTTCTCTATAGGGTTTGTCAGTGGGAGCAGGTGACAGACCTCACCGAAGGGAATGTACTTGAGAAAGCCTCCTCCTTCACACCACCCTCCCATCCCACCTGGGTCACCACCGTGACTTCATTTAAAGAGTCTCATGGTATCCCTCTCCAGCTCAATCCTTCCCATCTTCAGTCCTCTCTCAATAGAAAACCAGCATGCCCATTTGAAGCATATTTGATCTCATCTTTGAAGTGCTGGGCAGAACATTATAAAAGCTTACCTGCTGCTCAGAATGGAAGCTATGGTCTTGCCATGGCCTATGGGGACCTGCATGATCTCTCTCTCTCTTAAACTGTCAAACTCTGCTCTCACCTCCTAGGTGCTCCCCTTCACCTACCCTGTTCTAGCTACTGTTATCTGTTCCAGAACACTATTTACCAGGCCACTGCTCTTCCAAATGCCAGCTCTCTGAGTGCCTCCATACCCACAGGGGCTGCTCACTCCTCCCTCATAAGAGGCCTTCTCTAGGATCTTCTAGTGTCTAAAATTGCCATCCGCCTTTTGTAGTCCCATCAGCGCTTGGACCTCTTATTTCACTTGGTTTGTTTCTCCACACCATCATCACCATGGAACAGAGCATCCTGACAGCTTATCTACCCATGTTCTTTGTTCTCCTTTCCCAGCCAGGAGAGCAGGTAATGCATCTGCTTCCCAGTACCTCCAGTCACCTAGAAGACGTCCGTGCCCCACTGGAACTTGTTGGTGTCTGTATGCATGCATGTATGTATGTGTGTGTGCATGCACTGAAGACTAGAGGACAGCCTCAGTGTTGTCCTCAGGAATGCCATCTTCTTCCTTTGAGACAGGGTCTCTTATTGGCCTAGAGCTCACCAATTAGACTAAACTGGCTGACCAGTAAACCCTAGGGTTCCTCCTGTCTCTGCCTCCCCAGCACTGGAATTACAGACACGCACCACAGCACCTGGCATTTTTCATGGGTTCTGGGAATCAAACTCAGGTCCTCATGCTTATAATGCAAACATGTTACCCAGTTAGCTATGCTTCCTGCCTCACATGTGAATTTTTAAAGACAGAACTTGACTTTCACAGAATAATGGGATTTCTACTCAGGTTTGCTGACTGTTCCACAATTCAAGGATAACAAAGGATAAGGGTAAGGTTGGGAAGGGGACCAGGGAGAAGCCCAGAATAGCCAGTTGGCCTCTGTGGGTTTTGCACTTCTGTGGCAGACAAGTATCTTCATTCAGAGAGTCAGGTTAGAGGCATTTTTTTCAACTTTATAAAAACTTCAGCTCATGTTAACCTACCTGGTGAGGTCATGCCCTGGAGGTACCAATTATCCACAGGGATATTTGTAGGGTGGAGGCCACCCTGGGTCAGTGGATTCACATAGAGGTCAGAATTCTCTCTCATAAGGAGCCTGCTTTTCTCAATAATTGCATAATGACATTTTTGATTCCCAGGCCCTCTTCCCCAGCTGTTTCCTTAGGCATTTATTCAAGTTCCGAGACGCCATTCACAGTCCAGCAGGATGCGTATTTGTATCTTGCTCCAAATTTTTTTTTTTTTTGGCCCACATTATTGAAGCCCATGGCAGAAGATTCTAGCAATTAGCAGGAACCAAAAGTGATAATTTATTGCAACCAACACTGTGATCTAATAGTCACACATTACAAAAGCAAAATCCATGTATATTTTTTTCTGCTGTGGCATGCCGTGATATCATAGGCTCCACATGCCTTCTAATGTCTTTTATATGAATTAGGGGGAAAAAAAACATAGCCCTCTCCTACTGCAAACCAGAAAGAGCCCCTCAGTTTCTGAGAAAGATAGCATTCAAAAAATGTGCTCCGAAGGGGGTTTGGTTTGTGTGCTGGGGGTGGTGAACATTGCACAATTTGATTCTGTTTTTGAATGATCTTTTAGGCTTGTGATAATGAGACGCTCCATGTTTCTGACTTGCACTGTCCTAGCATGAGCTGTTGGCACTGGCGGGAAAGCATAGAGGCTCAGAAGGGGAACTGAGTCAGTGACCACCATTCTGATCTATTGATCTTGACCATTGTATCTTGCAACAAACCTGAGCTTTGGGTGAGTGTGCAAACCACCAGGTCACATAAATTACAAGCAAAATGATAAGTCAGCTGCTGCCAGGTGGCTGAAGCAGTGTGGCAATGCCTCAAGTCTTTAAAACCTTATCCCAGTGGCCCCAAAGCATTAATACATTTGGAACATTGCCCATTCACCATCTAGAAGGATGCCTGCAGAACCTGATTCCTAGGTACATGGATTTTTTGAGCTGGAAGAAACTAGAGACGCTTTCTAGTCCAGCAAATTCCAAACCTGGCTACTCATCAGAATTGCCTGCTATGGCTTCATCTTCCAGAGAGACTCATTCATTCGGTGGGAGGAATTGGACTCTGAGTACTCAAAACCAGGCACCTTTGGGACCCCTACTTGTTTCAGCAAGGGGGAATCTGAGTGTCAGTGGCCTCCATGGAGAGAGTGGGAGTTGAACCCAAAGCCCTGCATTTGCTATGTGCAGCTCTTTCTCCTGGACCACATCCCTGCTTCTTCCTCAGGAGAAAGCTCATGAGCCAGCTCGGCAAGGGTCACCGGGGCAGAAGGATACACACAAGGACTTCCTGGCAGTAGGAGCTTTGGGATCTCCTGTGCTCTCTTCCTTGATCCCTTGGTGATATCACAGTAAATGTTTCCAAAAACAATTATTATAGTGTTCCTACATATTGAACAAACTCTCCCCCCACACTGCCACCCCAGGGATCACCTTAGGATTTTCTTCTGTTAAAGAGAGAAGAGAATTGTTTCATAGTGAATTTTTTCTAAAATTTGCAAGATTTAAGAAGGGAATGCAAATGATATATGCCCATTTGAAAAGTTCTATGCATGAGCAAGGTGAGTGATGATCAACCAGATATACCGTAATGAGCAGCTTTCTGTAGAGAAATAATCTTTTTCCTGCAGGAAACATATATAACCCTTTCCAGCCATCTTTTTAAATTTCTACCTTTGCTAAAATCAGGGATATGTCTATCTTTTCATTTCTCTTTACAGTAACTTAACAATATAGGCTCCCTGTTGGGGAGACAAGAAGAGGGGTACAGATAAGAGTAACGGAAGAACTCATGTTTGTCAAAGGGGGAGTCACTTGCCATTCTAGCTGATTGTCACCATATGGGAATATAGATGTAGGCTAGCCAAGTCCTCTGATTTTTTTTCCTGTCTCTTCTATGAAGTAGAAGTGTGTGTGTGTGTGTGTGTGTGTGTGTGTGTGTGTGTGTGTGAGAGAGAGAGAGAGAGAGAGAGAGAGAGAGAGAGAGAGAGAGAGAGAGAGGAGGGGGGAGATTGATTTTGAGATGTTTTAAATGTTGGCAACTAAGTTGGCTTATTTTTATTTTTAACGGATTGCACCAAATACATGGGTATAGTTCAACACATCCATGAATGTTTTAAAAATTTTTATTTACAGATTTTTATTTATTATTTATTAAAGACAGAGAGAAAGGGGGGTGGAGAAAATGGGCATGCCAGGGCCTCCAGCCACTGCAAACAAACTCCAGATGCACGAGCCACCATGTGCATCTGGCTTACGTGGGACATGGAGAATTGAACCTGGGTCCTTAGGCTTTGTAGGTATGTGCCTTAACCGCTAAGCCATCTCTCCAGCCCTCCATGAATGTTTTACAGCTTGAAAACTTCCAATTTGATATTTCTATGAAACAATGCTTGGTTGAAATATAAGACAAGAGATGATATGGTGCCATGGGACAGCTTATGTCAGAGAAACAGCCAGTGGCAGAGAGCTATTAGGAGATTCAATGCAAGGAATTGGCTGATAGAAAAGTGGGACTGCCTAGGAAACCAGTTCTGTGCAGAAAGTCCGGAGCTCCCAACATGCTCTGCACTGAAGCTGCTGTCTGTGGATAGAGTTTCTTCATCTCTTAAAACCTTTCAACCAATAGGCTAAGGCCCACTAAGATTGTCTAGGACTGTCTCTTTCATGGAAAGGACAGTGACTCTGGGCTTGCATTAAGTCTACAAAATACCTTCCCAGCAACACCTTGATTCATATTTGATGGGACAACTGGGAACTATAGCCTAGCCATGATGGCCCATAAATTTGAACATCTCAAGATAGATGCTTAAAAAAAATCAAGATAAATAATGTCAAGGCCACTTGTGTCATCCTTTAATGGGAGTCTTAATTTTTTCCTGTTCTTTTCTTAATAAAAACAAGATTGTTTCAAAGAACCTGTGACATAAGACCTCCGTGACCCGATTTAGAAAAGCACCCCTGGGCTTGAGCCAATACAAGATGGGCTTGTATCTTTAAGTGGCCTTTATTACCATAGTAATAAACAGCAAACGGGCCCAAATCTTACAGGCTTGTGTTGGCTTTGACCAATGAAGTAGAACAAGACCTCTGAATACCCCATTAGTTCCAGGCTGCGCTTTGATGGCTCTGCACAGGCAGCTCTTTTTCTCCACAAGTCACCAGCCTCACCCGTGTCTCTTAACAAATGCTGTTGACAGGCCGCATTGCAATTTTTCTGCACGTTCTGACAGTTTAATTCAGTACCTCCGAGCTAAGCACTCTGCCTAAGGGGGTGCTTCAGCACCTTGGCACCACTGGGCTGCAATTAAAATAATTCAGGGACTGGGGCTGGGCTTGCAGAACTAGTCCTTATTCCCTTTGGAACAAACAGTGCATTTTCCCGTTCCCCACAGAGTAGACATGATCTCCCTTTTAGAGTGGAGGGCAGTGAAATTTATTAGCAAGATACCTACTGGCTAGAGGCAGCACCACTTACACGTCACACCCCATGAGCTTTCTGAATAGGGCTTGAGCACAACTAAACCTAGCACCTGCAGTAAGGTGCTGGGAGAGAGAAGCAAGAGTGAGGGCGCCGAGAATGGGTGCTTGGCAAAGATCATTTTTAGAAGCCATCTTCCCAAACAGTGACTCAGAAGTATTCTTTATTCTGAATTCTACACAGGAAAAATAAATAAATAAATAAATAAATAAATGAACAGGAATATCTAGAAATTGGCCTCATTTCCTTGGTCCCATGTGAAAATAGGTCCTTGGAGATGTTTTAGGAAGGTTTTTAATCCAACACCTTCAGATTAAGTAGGTGGGTAGCGCAGTGTAATAAAATGAACTTGCTTCTGTTTATCCATCTGCCTCAACTCAGACGATCTCAAACAACATTACTCCCAAGTCTTAGAGACTGGGTTTGGCAGGTAGGGGACTTTCATAAGTGGAAATTTGATAAATTTTCCCAAATAACTTTCCAACAAGGGTCATATACGGGGGTAAATTATTTTAAAAATGCAAACTCAAAGGCCCCAGCAGGAGGCATAATTGTGTCAGTGTGGCATTGGGGGACTTGTGTCTTACCAAGTATCCCTGATCATTTTTGCATTCATATAAATGCAGCTAATACCATTTTGAAACAAAATTCCACATAACTCTCTGGGCTTTGTAGAAAACCAACTAGTGAAAAATTTTCAAACCTGAGGTGGTTTCCTAGCTGCACTCTCTTTCCCCATGTTTTTCTCCCAGCTAGAAACAAAAGGGCTGATACCAGTCACTGTTCTTGCCTCTGCTGTCTAGATACTTCCTTCTACAGAAAGAGGCACACAGAGAAGTGGCTTAAGGTTTTTGTTTTCAGGAGGTGGAACTCGTTGGGGGAATAGACTTGTGCATAGGGCACTCAGGGAAATAAGAGAGTGAAGCTTGATGATTCAGGGGGAGTTGACTTGCAGTTGACATCTGTCTCAGGGAAGCACCAAAACCCTTCCACTGAATGGAGGGATGCCAAATAATAACTTTTTAAAAAGTGATCAAGCAAACTCATGTCCTGGGAAGCTTAGGTTGTTTGAGGAATTTGTAACAAACATTACAACCTAGTATGAACATCTCATCTAAATCCCTCCTGGGGGGAAAAATGTGTCAAATGTATGTATGAAAATGTATGTGTACAGTTACCTTCTAGTGGTGGGAGCAAAACACTCAACTACAAGCAGCTTATAGAAGGAAAGGGTTTCTTTTGGCTTATAATTTTGAGGGGGGGGTTCATTATGATGAGGAATGCATGGCAGAAGAGACAGCCTGGGTGTCATATCTTGTCACAGCAGTTGGGAGGAAGCAGAAAGAGTGAGCTAGCACAGAATACCTAGCAGGTTGACTAATAAACCTAAGTTCTCCTGTAGTGACACACCTCCTCCAGCAAGGCTCTACCTGCCAGAGACTTCACAACTTTCCCAAATTGCCATCAGCTGGGGACCAAGTATTCAAAACATATGAGGTTATGGGGGACATTTAACACTCAAATCATCACAGCATGCCACCTGCCACATCCAGTCACTTAGCGAGCATCTTATGATTATGAATAAGAGGTATTTTACTCTTGGGCTAGAGAGATGGCTTAGTAGTTAAGGCACTTGCCTGTGAAGCCTAAGGACCTAGGTTCAACTCCTCAGAACCCATGTAAGTCAGGCACACATAGTGGCCCATTCAACTAGAATTTCTTTGTAATGGCTGGAAGCCCTGGTGCACCCATTTGCTCTCTCTCAAACTCTTACTCTCTTAAACTATAAGTAACTAAATAAAATATTTTTTTAAAGACGTATTTTAATCTAGGGCTTAGCTAGCTCTCCTATAAAATGGGCCAAAAAATTGGTTGCTTATTAGCATTTGGGGTCTTCCCTTCCACTTAGGACCATTACCACTGAGCTGCTGTGAACTGGATGTTCTGCCAGGGCATAGGAGATCAGAAGTGTGGAGGGGGTGGGGTACTGTCTGCTGTAGTTAGCTGTCAGCAGGAGCCACAACCTTTCTAAAAGTTACTAAAGCCCTTCTTTCAAGGAAGTCACACTCTGCAGCTCAATCCATAAAAAAGAAAAAAAAGTTGCTCAGAACTTGAAAATAACCTGTTTTAATAATAAATCTGTGTGCAATGCCTACCTGAGAAAGAGATAGAGATAGATAGATAGATAGAGAGAGAGAGAGAGAGAGAGAGAGAGAGACAGAGAAAGTGCTGAGCATGCTGTAGTTGCTCAGTAAAGGTCTCAAACCTTGGTGATAGAACTTTGTATTCTCAGAGAGTGCAGATCTAAAAAGGCACACATGCAAATACATTTTCTCATCAAGCACCGAGGAATTTCTAGCTCATACATTCTTTTCTGATCTTTGAAGAGTGCAGGTGAAGGGCAGAAAATCGTCTTGGTATTGGATAGTTACTTCTCTCATAGCTATAACCAAATACCTGTCATGAAGCAGCTTGAGAGAGGAAGAACTTATTTTGGCTTGTGGTTTCAGGGGACAGTCTATCCTGGCAGGGAAGACATGATGGTGGGGACAGCCCTGGGCTATGGTAGCTGGAGCCTGAGGCTTCTTACATCTGGATGGACTAGGAACAGAAGGACGGAGGAGTGGCACTCAGTTGGCTTTCTCCTTTTCCCCTTTTCATTCATTCTGGGATCACAGCACAAGGGATGATGCCATGCGCCACCATAGACACTCCCAATGCTGTGCCCCCTAGGTGATTCTAAATCTAGTCAAGTTAACAAGGAATCAGTGGCCTTTGCATTCAGTTCTAATTCAGCTACTGTTTCCTTTTCTTTCTTTATTCTCCTCTTAATCCTCTTTTTTCTTTTCCTACTTCTGAACTGACCAGCCCAGACCTTTCCCAAGAACAGGACAGAAGGCAAGACTAGTCTTTCCCCCTTTGCCTCTTGGCCTTGGCCAGTACTCAGCACACCACTCACAGGCATTCTCTAACAAAGGCACCGAGTCACCAAGTGGTTAAATCTGCACATGTAATTGTTGAACTGTACTAAATCTCTCGGACCATTTTAATACCTGCTCTGTCTTTCCCTATACATTAACCAAGGCCTTGACCTATTGACTGCAGAGTCCCTGAAGCAGCCGGACTCCCTGTTTGAAAGGCTTTCTGAAGAGGCATCTATTAATTTATGTATTTAATTTCTGTATGAAGTGACCGTTCTCCTACAAACACAGGTATTAAAGTACCTTTAGGGCAATCCAGCAGCTGAAATCCTCAGTGAGAAAAAATGCTTAGAGTATCACAAAGCAAAAGCATTAGTGGGAAATGTTCAGAGGCTCAGTGGAAAACCACCAGGACTCCTTCCCTCTTCCAATCGTCTCCCCACTTTCCTGAGATTCCCATCTGTGTGGCCTCAGCTGGAAGCAACCATTTCCATTATGGCACAGAGGGAAGGATGATAGACAAGTTCCAACTCATGTTTTCCTTTTTGGTTTGGTGTGTAGTTTGGCTTTGCTCATCAACTTAATTAAAAAAATATATTTTATTTTATTTGAGAGAGAGGGAGAGAGAGAAAGGGAGGTAGGGAGAGAGAGGGGGAAAGAACGGGCATGCCAGGGCCTCTAGCCACTGTAAACAAACTCCAGGCACATGTGCCACCTTGTGCATCTGGCTTATGTGGATACTGGGGAATTAAACCTGGGTCCTTAGGCTTTTCAGGCAAATGCCTTAACCACTAAGCCATCTCTCTAGCCCCAAGTTAATTTGTAAAATCTTAACACACCTATTCACATTTAACATAACCCATCTAAGGCTTAGCAGTTAAGGCACTTGCCTGTGAAGCCTAAGTACCCATGTGTGTCTCCCTAGATCCCACATAAGCCAAATGCACAAGTTGACACATGCACAAAATCACACACATGCACAAGGTGGCACACCTGTCTGAAATTTGAGTGCAGTGGCTGGAGGCCCTGGTGTACCAATTCTCTCTCTCTCTCTGTCTCTCTCTCTCTCTGTCTGTCTGTCTCTCACTCTCTCTGTCTATTATAAAATAAAAGGATAAAATGACCCATCTAGTTCAGCTATAGTTAGCTATTCAAACATTATTAATACTAAGTGTGTTACTTAGTTAGATCCTTCAAAAGCTTTCCATGTCAGGGTGGTCACACAGGTCCACATTTGCTGTGCAAGCATAGACATCTGAATGAGCCTCTACAAGTGTCTACACATCTCCTTGCAGGTGTGATGGAGCATGTGGCTCTGTCCTTTAAGCAAACACTTTCTTCCTTTAGAAATTTCAAAGAGAGAAGTCCAATGGTGAGGTGATATTGGCAACAAAGCCAATAGCCTGTCCTGAGAAAGGGGAACAGCCTCATGGTGACATCTTTTTTTCTGGGAAAACTCATTAAGGACCTTGCCTGTGATAATCAATAGTCCTTCTATTTCACCGCTGAGGGACTATCAAAATGTGTTCAAAGGAAGTTCCAAACCCACAGATGGGAGCTACTCTATGGTAGTCATTTTCAAACCTTGAAGTAGTATGGCATTTTTGAGAATGAGGTAATATAGATTGCTCGCATCTTCTTTATTAAATAAGATCATTCATAATTCTTATAATATCTAAGGTGTCATCTCCATGACTGTTATTTTACTTCGTAAGAAGATCAACTTTTCCTGAAACAAAATGATAAAAATTTAGAGAAATATATCACAGTTGGAAAAGCTGTACAATGAAGTATTTATCTATAATTGTTTTATCATATATCCATCCACATATCTATCCACCCATCCATTCAGCCATGCATCCATCTTCCATTGTATTATAAAACAAATACTATTTAAATATCATAAGTTAGGCAGGACATAATATCAGTTATTTCCAAGAAGAGTCAATTGATAATTTGATGTAAATTTATATTCATTTAGTGATCTATGCATATTAACAAATTAATATCTTAATTTTAATAACTATTCTTCTGTTGAGCAATGAAAACAAGTGTGTGTGTCTCACAATAATTTTGGGACCAGGTAAATAAAAGCCAAGAACCCAAGCTGTAAATTTGCTACAGAATGGTAGGATGTTGAAATACTATGTGAGTTTGCAGCAGTCCCACTTTACCAAAGCTATCATGAGATAGCCCTGGAGACGGCTACCACAGAGTTGCTTTTATACCTAGGAAACTGGGTGGTCAGAATAAGGAGAAGCAGCTGCCCCTGCCATGGGCCCAGTGTCCTCATCACAGACAAGGGTGGACTGGCACAGCACTAAGTGGCTGTATTTCCCTATCGTAAAGGTGGAGAGGATGGCATGACAAAGCGGAAGCTTCCCAGGAGTGATTGCCGTGGCATGTGCTCATCTACATGGTATAGGTCCTTAGATCAATTTTTTCTCCTCTTCTGGGTCTCTTTGTGGGCCTGGAACAGGACTCAAGCAAGCACTTACTAAACAGGACAGGTGCTGACGGTCTCTAAGTAATGGAGGTCTGCTATCGTTTGCAACGATCAAAAATAACGTCATCCTTTATGGTGAAATTAATTTAGGCTTAGTGGTAAAATGTAGAAAATATAGATGAGTAAAACTAGCAAAAGCAGAAGATGCATAACTTCAAACCTGAGAGAGAAGGATGCTAACTCGATACTCATATCCATGCTGTTGCAGTCCGGTTCGCATTGCTGGTAGAAATCACCCAACCAAGAGCAGCTTCTGGGAAAAAGAGGTTTATTTGGCTTACAGGCTCGAGGGGAAGCTCCACGATGGCAGGGAAAAACGATGGCATGAGCAGAGGGTGGACATCACCCCCTGGCCAACATAAGATGGACCACAGCAACAGGAGGGTGTGCCAAACACTGGCAAGGGGAAACTGGCTTTAATACCCATAAGCCAGCTCCCAACAATACACTCCCTCCAGGAGGCATTAATTCCCAAATTTCCATCAGCTGGGAACCTAGCATTCAGAACACCTAAGTTTATGGGGTACACCTGAATCAAACCACCACATTCCGCCCCTGGCCCCCATAAACTGATATCCATACATGATGTAAAATACAATGCTTTCAGTCTTACTTTAAAAGTCCCCATAGTTTTTATCAATCTCAATGATGTTCATACATCCCCATAGTTCAAGATCTTTTAACTGAGCCATAATACCAAAATATAACCTCAAAAAACCCATAATGGCACAGAATAAATATTCACACTGCAAAAGATGGCATTGGGCATAGCAAAGAAACAATCAACCAATACAAGATTTAAAACAACCAGGGCAAATATCAAACTCTGTAGCTTCAAGTCCAGCAACTCTAGCCAGTAACAACTCTTCAAGTCCGATAATTCTAACCAGCAACAAGTCTCTGGCATTCCAATTCCGCCCCTCCAGCTAGGCTACTCACAGTCCTGGAAAACTTCATCGGGCCGGCAGCTCCTCAGCAGCCATCTCATGGTCCCGGCATCTCCACTGGGTCTCCACTGCAAGCCACGGTTCATCCTCATGGCCCCATGGGGTCTCTATGCAGGCAACCAGCAAACCTGCTTCACATTGCCCATGGCCATTTCCAAAACACAAGACCGTGTTGCAAACTCAATGACCCTCTTTCCAGCATTTCTTATACTCTATGATACCAGGTAGGGTGCCAATTTGTTAATCCAGGGGGGATTAAAGCAGACTTTGAAGAACAGGACACTCCTTGAGCATTCAGGCCCCTTCTAAAGAGTCGACATTCTTCTTGTTGCCCCAGCGCAGGTCAGCTAGCCCAGTCTCAAAGGTTGTAATCTCTCAGTTGCAGCTGAACGGGCAGCAGTTCACCCAAAGATTTTTCTTTCTGTGCCATATTCCTCTGCTCACACCAGTTCATTTCTACGCAAAGCAACCCTGCACAACTTCTCAGGACACGGGCACAAGAGCAAGCTTCTCACACAAACTGCTATCCCAGTCCAAGCACAGCTCTTTCTCACCCTCATAAACCAGACCTCACAGTCCATAGTTCTTACTGCCTTCAGGTCTTTCAGCTCTGACCAGGATAGACCATCAAGCTGTACTTACAGCACTGCAAAGCATCTCTTAGGCCAAGGTTTCAACTCCTTCCACATTCCTCTTGAAAATCAGCTACAAAAGGCTGAAGCCACATAGTCAGGTGTCTAGCAGCAATCCCACTCCTAGGTACCACTTTACTGTTGCAGTCCGGTTCGCATTGCTGGTAGAAATCACCCAACCAAGAGCAGCTTCTGGGAAAAAGAGGTTTATTTGGCTTACAGGCTCGAGGGGAAGCTCCACGATGGCAGGGAAAAACGATGGCATGAGCAGAGGGTGGACATCACCCCCTGGCCAACATAAGATGGACCACAGCAACAGGAGGGTGTGCCAAACACTGGCAAGGGGAAACTGGCTTTAATACCCATAAGCTGGCTCCCAACAATACACTCCCTCCAGGAGGCATTAATTCCCAAATTTCCATCAGCTGGGAACCTAGCATTCAGAACACCTAAGTTTATGGGGGACACCTGAATCAAACCACCACACATGCCCATAGCTAGATACGTGCCTGTCCTCATCCATTCCTTTGCCTGCACTCATATTCTCATCTACACCTGCTCCAGGACCATACCCATATTCAAGCTTATGTGAGATAGTTATATAAATGCACATACACCTACATGTGCTTTTATTTTAACAACCACAGAAGGAGAAAAATATTGTGTATGATTCTATATGATTTATTCTCTTTTATATATAAGATATTGTGAACATGTTCCTATGACAATATTATTGTACATGATTTTCAGTGGTCTATAATGTCCCCTTTTATGATTTTTAGTAGTAAGCTTAGACTGGTCATCCCCAAAGTTTGCTTCCTGGACCAGAAACTCCAGCATGACTAGGGGGCTTGTTAGAAATATGAATTCTTAAGTCTCACTCTAGACCCGCTTAGTCTGTGTACAAGTTCTCCATCTGCATTTTCACAAACCTTTGAGTAAATTCCAATGCTTGCTAGTGTTTGGGTTCCACTTCTTTAAACGAATTTGGGAATCTCTTTTCCATAATCCCCAGAGCAGCGCATTGTGAATTTGTGATCTCGGATCTCAAATCTCTTCCTTCTGTTCACTAAGCACTGGGAAGGAATCCTTAGAATTCCAACTTTTGTGTTCACATTCAACGTTCCGTTCTTCATCACCTTGAAATTATACTGAATTCAATCTCAAACAGTTCTAGAATGAACTTGAAACATCTGTGAAGTCATTGAAATTATACGCTAAATTTTGGAAAATAGTGTGTTTGGAGTATAAAATTAATGATCACATTTCCAAATGATCCATGCCCCTGCCTCTAAGATGGTGTTTATTTGTTATTTTCATTCCTCTCTTTGCTGCTAGGTTTTCTACAACTATTTTAATAAAGGAAAAAAACTTTTGAAGGTGACCTGTCGACATACAGCCTGAGTCAAAGTGCACAGCTTCTCTCTTTGTTTTCATCTTTAGATGCCCCCAGCCAGCCCTGGCCGTCTTGCCTGGGGCAGGTAGTCCACCTTCCACAGCCCTCTAGAGTAGCTTCACCTTGGACCATCCTAGTAGGTGGCATGCTCATTTTAAGAACATAATTCAAGGGGGCTGGAGAGATGGCTTAGCAGTTAAGCACTTTCTTGTGTAGCCTACAGACCCTGCTTCAAGGCTCAATTCCCTAGGACCCATGTAAGCCAGATACTCAGGTGGCACATACATCTGAAGTTCGTTTGCAGTAGCTACAGTGCACCCATTCTCTCTCTCTCTCTCTCTCTCTCTCTCTCTCTCTCTCTCTCTTTCCTTCTCTGTCTGTATGTCACTCATAAATAAATAAATAAATAAATAACAATAAACAAAAAAAGAACAAAATTCAAGATGAAAAATCTCCTGAAAATGTCCACATTCTTCTTGTAGATCTATGAGTTGGTCCCAAGGAAATAATCAAATATACATGAAAGTAGTAAAGTGACAATCATGTGATTACTTATAGTCAAAGATTAAAATAGCCTAAATGCTTAATACAAAGACATTAGTCACAGAAGTTGTCCAAAAGTCATCAAATAGAATGGTATACATGGAATTTTTGAGGAAGGGTTTGAGATGTGGTAATGACAGAATAATATTCAATGAGACAGTATATAATTTATAGCATATTTTCTCCCATTCACAGTGTGTATGAAAAATACCTAGTAAAAGAGAAACTGTATGTTGACACCTTCCTATTCTTCTTTATTCTCTTCTCTATTACAATTTTTTTTCTATAATGAACATTTATTTGTTTATGATCATGAAATCACAGATTAATAAAGTAGGTACCATTTTAGGGTGAATAACCAGAAATCTGAAACAAAGTTGCTGCCAGCCGCACACATGGTCCACGTGTTTTATGTCATGCCTCTGGCCTGATCTGTTTCTAGGGAAACCTTTATCCATCCTTCATCAACATTTTTTTTTTTTTCCAAAGTAGGGTCTCACTGTAGTTCGGGTTTATCTGGAATTCACTATGTAGTCTCAGGATGGTCTCCATCTCACAGAGACGCTCCTTTCTCTGCCTCCCAAGTGCTGGGATTAAATGTGTGCACTATCATGCCTGGCTCTTCCTCAACATTTTTATCACACCAGCCTTATGATGACATCACTTTCACTTCTTTTTGTTTCCCCTAATCAAGTAGAGTTGCATAGTGGGATTCAGAGACCCTATGAGCACTGGCACTCCTTTAGAGGCAAGTCAATATTATCCATTGTATATGTTGAGGCAGAAAACAGCAAGGAGCCAGATGACATGAATAATACCAGCAAATATTCCTTCTTGGTTGCTAATTTCGGGTTGTCACACATGACAAATAGCTTCGGCTCTCTAAAGGTTCCATGTTCTCATGTGAGGAATAGGACAGTAACTCTTACCTTGCAAGGTGGTTGTGAAAACTATTAACATAATGAATATAAGTGCTGAGGAAATTCAAATACTCAGAACCCTTTAGTGATCTTGATTATGTCTCAATAAAAGTCAGGACTGCTCTTTCAATGTCTAGTAGCAGGGCCAAGTTTCTCCATGTGGAAGAATACTCAGTAGTGTTGAAGGCCTAAGACAGGTATTTGGTTGTTAATTATTATTACTGTCTTATCATTAGATCTTTCTTCCTTTTTAAGACCCCACACATTTAAAAAATGTATATGACCACCTACTGTGCGTCAGACAAGATTCAGGTGGGATGTGGCAGAAGATGAATAAGACAGTATCTCTTCCTCACGAGTT
Organism: Jaculus jaculus; assembly: GCF_020740685.1. Classification (NCBI taxonomy): domain Eukaryota; kingdom Metazoa; phylum Chordata; class Mammalia; order Rodentia; family Dipodidae; genus Jaculus; species Jaculus jaculus. The sequence continues at coordinate 267,424,091 of NC_059102.1, forward strand.
GTCTTTTGGAGTCTATAGTCAGTGGGACACAGAGATGTACCGTGGAATGGAGACCAGGAAGAGGAGTGGCTTGGGTGATGACTCAGTCAGTAAAGCACTTGCCACAAAAGCAAAGAGCCTAGGTTCGGATCCCCAGTACCATCATAAAATGCTAGGCACAGTGACTCTTGCTTGTAATCCCTGCTAGAGAGGCAAGAGCATGAAGATTCCTGGGACCTGCTGGCTGCTTGTCTTGCCAAATCAGTGAGCTGCAAGGTCAATTGGAGACCCTGTCTCCAAAATGAGCTGAACAGATCGTAAGGTGTCTGATGGTGGACTAGAGAGATAGCTCAGTGGTTATGTGCACTTCCTGCACAGCAGGAAGGCCTGGTACTGCCAGAGTTCAAATCTCCAGAACCCATATAAACAGCTAGACATGGGCACACATCTCAGCAACCCCAGTCCTGTGGGGAGCAGAGACCAGAGAATCATTGGGGCTTGTGAGGAACATGTTCTGGAATCGGTAGGAGATTCTGTTGCAAGGGAAAACAGGCAAGGGAGACGCTGAGCGGGATTTCTGATGTTCTCCTCTGGCCACCACAGACACATGTAAACGATGCTTCATCGGCATACACATACACATGTACACACACACACACACACACAAATCTGACACCAATTTCTAACTTCCACGCATATGCACACGTAAACATTCCCTCATACGCATGTGCTCATGTATATGTGTTCACAGCCACACATTCAGAACATACCTGTACATGTATAGGGTGCATGTGTATCTTTGGGTGGAGAAACTATCTGGACACAGTTTTGGAAGATTCTCACACTAAGAACTTTGCACACCACTTATTCTTGAAAAGAGCTCACCAGTTTTATTATCTGCAAATCCAATGGTTTCAACATGGCAACAGTTTTGTCAATTGTTTTACTAATTGAGTTTAAAGGCTTATAAAAACTTTTTACAAGTGAGGCAAGTTGTACTACCCAGCATCTGTGTATTCCATCTTCTTTATTTTTTAAAACTGATTCTTTTTCACTTGTTCACAAATTCAACATTTTCATATGACTTGTCCTATTACTGTACCATGATATTTTTTTGTACATTTTTAGCTGATATACAAATTTAGGTCATCACACATCAGGACCAAACATAATGATTAAATGAATGTCACCAGAAGTTCTTTACAAAGGAAAATGGGCCTTATAATCCATTTTCTTTGGTTAGAATAATCCAAACAGGTACAATTTTTTTTAAAAAAAATATTTTATTTATTTATTTGAGAGAGAAAGAGGAAAAGAGAGAGAGAGAGAGAGAGCAAGCGAGCAAATGGGCATGCCAGAGCCTCTGGCCACTGAAAATTCACTCCAGATGCATGCACCACTTTGTGCATCTGGCTTTATGGGGGTACTTGGGAATAAAACCTTGGTCCTTTGACTTTGCAGGAAAGCACTTTAACTGCTAAGCCATCCCTCCCACCTCAGACAGATATAATTTATCCCACACTATTTAAACAAACCCTATACAGATTAACAACACATTAGGGCCTTGTTTTCTGCTGGTATTTTTCTATGTGCTTAAATTTGTCTACATGAAGATTATGCCACATATTTGATCCTCGGAGCTATATTATCCTAACCACACTGGTACAAAACTTAGTGTGGCTTTGTGCATGTTGTCTGTGTGTCTCTGAGCATGTGCACATAATTGCCATGATTTCCAAGGATTTGGGGGCTCTTGACAATGGCATCCAAAGTATAGTCAGGGGACCATTTTCATCTCAGACCAGTGTCTGGACCCTAATGCTGAGCCAAAATGTAGTCTTTCGTCTCCTGTTCTACCCTCCTCCTAGTCCCTGTCGCAGCTGCCAGGCAGAGGGCTCCATGGCTGGGTATTGACGCAGGTCCTCGTTTGTCCCCCTGCCGTTCCCAGTTCCTAACCAGCCACTGTAACTTTAAAAAGATTTAACAAAGACTACCTCCACCAGCTAAGCTGAAATAAGAACGTCTCCGGAGTTTAATGGATCAAGTAGCGGTGATAGGTTTTATGGCTCTTTTTTACTTTAGGGCATAGGGAAGAGAGAGCTGGGCAGGTTGGTTTTAAATTCAAGGATTTATGTTGTTAATCCTCCGGGCTAATTATAATTTATGGGATCTTGGCAAATTAATATGCGAGTGCTATTCAAAAGTGGAGGGCAATGTGAGGCAGGCATAAACAAGCCTTGTTCATTTTTAATTTATTTCTACCAATGGAGAATATTAAATAAAATGAACACTAGGGTATTTCCCTCCAAGTTTGGTGTTCATTATTTATCTCTAAATTATGAAATTCATATACAAACTCTTTACTTTTTCCACCAAGAACCCAGGATCAAGAAGCTATAGCATCAGATAACTAGGAAGCAATCAGTAATTTTCTTTCTACTGCATTACAACAGACTCAATGATCTGTGTGCAAGTATAGCCAGTTTACAAACAAGTATCATGTATACTAGAATTGTTTGGAAGTGGAACTTGTGAGTGGTATATGAACTTAAAATCCTAGCTGTCCAATGGGAGATAGATTCATGTGTAAAGTGCTTTCCATGCAGGCATGAGGACTTGAGTTCTCAGCCTCTGCACCCACCTAAAAGCTAGGAGTGGCAGCCCGTGCCTGTATTCCCAGCACTGGGGAAGCAGAGACAGGAGGATGCCTGGAACTTGTTGCTTAGTTGGTCTAGCCATATCAGGGCTCTCCAGCTTCAGCGAGAGCCCCTGTCTCAAAATCTGAGCTGGAGAGTGACCGAGGAAGACATGTGAGGGTGGCATCTTGCCTCCTTACACACGTGCATACACACCACACACCCATACACAGTTCCATGGGAAATAAAAGTTCAGATCTTCCAAAGGAAGAGTCCCAGTGCATTTTGCCTCTAGGACTTTGATAAAGCCCAGTCTAACCCTAGGCTGTCCGGAGGTTACCCTGTAGTTGGACTTTCATACCTTAGCAGAGCAAACCCATCATGTCCATGACCCTTTCCCCATTTCATCCACATTCCCCATGGGTGCTTTGAGGGTCTCTTTAAATAATCCAGACTCTCACCCACCAACATCTGGCAGAAAATGTTCACGACTGTCAGATGTGAGGCAGGTAGTTTTGACTCACAGAGTACTTGCTTGTATCACTAGAAACGAGGAAGCTCGCGACGACTTCACAGTCTCTGCTCTCCTCCCCCACTCTCACTTCCTCCTTCCTGCTGGGAGAAGCCAGCAAATGCAGCTTGGCGAATACTTGAGCTCTGAGCACAAGGAGCAAGTTGGAGTCCCCTCCCCCAGCTGTGTTGCTCAGATAACAGCTGGAGCAGAGAACAAGATGGTCTCTCTGCTAGAATATCTGACCCAATTCTGACTGGGAAAGAGACTTCATAGTCTGTCCCTCAGGTTCTCACTCCCAGCTACCCGCACACATCCTCACTGTCGCTTGCCTGTGCCACGTGGCTGTGCTGGCTCTCCGTTGGTCCTCTTGTCAGCAGGACAATGAAGGGCCCCTTTTGATGATTCTGAAGAAGTGGGTGTTTTGCTTCTGGATGGAAGCTGGAGAAGAAAGGACAGGGAGTCCTAGGGTCTGCCAGCCACCCCCCACCCACCGTGTGATATCCCAGCTCTATCTTTTATCAGCTCCATGTTGGACACCTACCTACATTCTCTGAGTTTTCCTATCATAAGAATAAGAACAAAATATTATAAGATGTGAATAAGTTTTCCTATTATAAGAATAGAGTAAGAATGTATTCCTTAATTTCTGGGAACTCTTGTGAGAAATAAGATATTGAGAGGCACCTCTATACTTACCAACTTTTTATTTATGGTGAAAAGAAGGCGGGGAGAAGGAGAAAAAGAAAAGAAAGTTTTGAGTTGGGCCTGACGGTGCCTGCATGTTATACTAGCACTCAAGAGGCCAAGGATCAAAAATTCAAGTGCTGTGTGAGCTATAGAGTGAGTTCAAGGCCAGCCTGAGCAACATAATGAGATCCTTTCTCAAAATAAAAACAAAAAAAGCAAGCTGAGGAGGGAGCTCAGGGCTAGGATGCTTACTGAACATGTGTAAGGTCCTGGGTTAAATCTCCAATACAGGAAAAGAAAAGGGAGTTCCAGCCAGGTGTGGTGGTTCACTCCTGTAATGCTGGCATTTAGGAGGCTAAGGCAGGAGGATCATGAGGCAAGGCCAGCCTTCAAAGTGACACCCTGTCTCAAGCAAGTGATCAAACAAAGAGAATGGTCATTCTGTCCCCTTCTACTTTCACCCTTGTGTATCACAGATTCTGAACAAATATTGGTAGATTCAGTTGACTGAAAACCATTGTTCATTTGTTCATGCTGTTGTGCTCACAGCTTTGGCTGCAGAGCGCTCCGGGGTAAAATGGTCAAGTCTTGTCAATACTGCGCAGGGCCAAAAGGACGGAGCTCAGCTTTGTGATGCACCTGAGTTCTCGATTTACAGCGGCTCAGGCATGAGGCATGGGCAGAGGGGATTCTGTATAGGGAATGCTTCCTTGGCTGTTGTTCCTTTCTTTTGCTTTGTTTTAACATTCTTTTCTAAAACTTTATTTTATTGATTTACTTGAGGCGAGAGGCAGAGATAAAGGGAGAGAAAATTGACATGCCACGGCCTCTTGCCACTCTAGTTACACGTGCCACTTTGTGCATTGGGCTTTTCTTGGGTACTAGGGACTCAAACCCAGACCATCAACCCCAGAATTTTGACTTTTGAACCGAGTCTTATTCGAGGATCTTTTGCTTTACTAGAAAATAGGTTCTGGTGTCCCTTTCATTCAGGAATGAAACTTAAGTCTGATTGAAATAACCTACTCAGCACCCTGTGCTACTTTTAGTTCAGTAATAATTGATTAGTGCAGTTTCACTCTCTCATGCTTTCCTCCAAGTGTGATGGGGGAATGAAAGCCAAAAAGATTTTTTAAATTAATTTTTGCTTGTTTTGTGTTTTTATTTTTATCAAGAATATGCTTTGTATGGACACATCATGTGTTAGTGTACACCATTTCCCTCCTCTCTGCTCCCAGTCCTCTGAGGGTTCACCTCAGTGGGGTTGCTGGTATTCCCCATGGGGTTGTGGGTTATGCATTGTGAGAGCAGCAGTCAATCATTGGGAGGGGGGCGTTTTGTGTTTTATTTAGAGCCGCAATTGGAAAGTGAATGGAAACTCCCCAAAGAGAGTGGGTAACTTGGCCACAAATTGGGATGGATTATGGCTAGGCAATGAGAGAGTGAAGTAGAGCAGGAGTCCCTGTGGGTCACATGTTTAAGTGTATTTTGTTGGAGTTTCACTGAAAGAGTAACTTGTTCTGACTTATAGATCACAGCAGTGTCTGCACTCACATGTGCCACCATCTACCAGGCCTGGTAAAGGACGGAGCTCAGTAAGACTGACTGCTGAGTTTTGTCAGTGGGTGAAGCTCAGCTGGCTCCCTCCTCAGTGGACAGCTGCCTCACAGGACCCTGCCAGGTGCAACCACAAGCATGATTTTTGCTGTTGGACACCCCAACCAGCTCCCAGCCATACCTTACTGCCCAGACATCCTCCCAAGTTTTCTTCTCTTTTCAATAGGTGAATGCTGGTAGTTCTCATGCTAAATATTTAGCTACATGTTGTCTTAACTACTTAACATTTGTCAAAGTCAAGATTCTTGGCTTGGACGGTCTCACCAGCACAAGGGTCCTACCCTTGATAGGCAGGTAGTAGATCTCCTTGATAAGCAAATGCTGCATCCAGATGTCAGGTCACCATTCCTTTGTGCTCAGTGTTGCTGGGGCTCCTGACAGATCCCAGGAGCTAGAGCTATGCAGCATGTGGAATCCTGTTATCAGGGCCACTTCATTCAGCCCCAAACCCTTTTCCAGGAATATCCAAATCTGTAGCATCCTTCCAACTGGAGCCCCTGGCCTCTCCAAAACGCTGCATTGCTTTTGAACATTTCCCTCTGGAGCTATGTAATGAATTGTCTTTTATGCATCCTTTCCAGACAGGAGCAAAGCATCAGCTTTCCACCATGGAGACTTTTCCTATCCTTTGGATCTCATCCTTATTCCTCGTTCTCTCCATAAAAGACTAAGAAAGCACTTGCACGAATGTTTGCACATCATTTAAATATTCATTTTCATTAATTTATTCATAGCCATAAAGTTTATTACCTAGAATATAGAGTCATAGAATTTTAGAGCTGGAAGACACAAGAGAAATCATTCGATGCCAGCCCCTCGTTTTACAGATGAGGAAACTGAGGTGAATTGCTCAGGAGACAGACCAAGGTCAAGTTCTGAAGGCTTGGCACCACAAACTCCCAAAGCCAAGTCTATACAGTGTGGCTGGGCTCTGTAAGATGCCGTGTGCAATGTGCACAGCCAAGAATCCCTCCTGCTCTTTGCTGGTGTAGACAGCTCATTTCTACTCAGCATTTCTTTCCCACTCTTCATTTAGCCAGCAACTACGAAAGTGCCAGTTCAGGGCAAGACACTGGAAAACAATGATGGATGAGCCAGTCATAGCTATGGAACTATGGGCAGAGAGGCTAGTAAACAGAAAAATGTATACATATGTAACTACCCCCCTTGTGATAAAAGTTCTGAGATATCCACACACCAGCTAAGCCATGGAGCATAGTGGCGAGCAGACAGCACAGACAGACTTTCTGCTGTGACTTCTTGGGAAGCAGAAGTAAGCCTTTGCAATGTGTGTTAGTGAATGATTCCTGCAGAGCACACTCAGTAAAGACCCCAGCAGTGACACTCAGGAAGATGGTGTAGAAGATGCCACCAACAGAGGCAAGACACTGGAGTATCAACCCACCCACTCCTTCTGCCAGGACACTCATTTCTGATACTCTGGGCCAAATTTGGGGGCAAAATTTGCCACATGTTTTTCTGAAGAAAATCATTCATGATTTATGAAGCTCAAGTCTAGTTGGGTCCTATATTTAATGGGGCAGCTCCGGCACCCGCGGTGCTGAACAGAGCTCCCTGTAGCCAGAGCAATCCCAGCCAAAGCTTTCTGGGAGAAGGGCTGAGCTCTCATCAGACTGCTGGAAGATCTTTGGAAATAGATATTAATAAAGGCTGGAAATGATCAGATTGCCACAGGAGGATTTGAACAGGGGTGGGGAAGACAGAAGAAAGGCCTTCAGCCAGGCAAATATAGAGTATTTTATGCCAAGAGCTTGGTTTTTGCTCTATTCACCTGAACTCCAGATCTTTTTAGAGTTTGATAATGACTGGGATGGCTGGACTAGGTGACATTCCCAATCATAAAACACACCAGTTTGTAATTGACAATTTTCATAAATGGACACAGTGTGATCACAGTACCTTTGCCTCCTATCCCACCCCTTCCACTGAACCTCTTCTTTTTTCCAACTGGCTCCCCTTCTATTTTGGTGACATTTTTTTGCCCTCCTCTCTCATCCATATCGAAATGCTGATGAGATCAATATAGTGCCAGCCTTCCTTATGGAGATAACGACAGCCTATGTAAGGATCATGCAGTAATGACTACTACTTCATGTCTGGACGATGGTGTCCCAAGGAACTCCTTTCTATCCTTGTCTCTCACATTCTTTCCCTGCTCTCTTTCATGATGTCTTCCTTCTAAGCCAGTGAGGGTATGATAGAGTCTCATTTAGTACTGAACACTCAACACTCACTTATTCTCAGCACTTTGATGGACTTTGAGTCTCCCCAGTACTCACTGCCATCTGTAAAAGAAGCTTTTGTAACTAATCTATGGTCATAAAACAATATAAATATTGAAGGCAATGTTATGGGCACAACATATTCCTTTAGCTAAACAATAGGAGTAATTTCCCCCACCCATACCCAGGGTCTATGATCTTCCCAATCACAGGCTTTTGACTATCATGTGTGTGTGTGTGTGTGTGTGTGCGCGCACATGCACACACATGTGCACAATTTCTACATACATAGTGGTGAGTTTGAATGATCCATCTTATCTTCCCCACAGCTTCAGGAGGTAACTGCTGGGATTTAGCATGTGTGAGGTTAAGTACCCAGTTGTCAGAAACAAAGCCAGAATTTGAACCTACACTACTCCAAATTGACACTTTTAGTTACTGTTTAACTGGCAAATTAATCTATTATGGGGTGAATCGTGTACTTCCCAAAAGATATGTTGAAGTCTTAAATTTGATTTTTCACAAGTGAAGAATAACTTGTTTAGTATAAGTACATGGCAGATGCTTCTCTGAAACATGGATCAGAGCAGAAGAGAAAACCCTGGGGGCAGTCCTGTGCACCCATGGACGCAAATGTGATCTGCTTAAGTGTTGTCAGTGTAACCAAGGAGGAGGACATCCTGGATCACAGTGACCCCAATTCAATGTCAGATGTCTTTGCAGGGGAAAGGTGAGAGAGGTTAGGAGAAATGCAAGCCCATGTACATATGTGGGTGCAGGCAAGTGTGTGCACACTGGAGAGGAACCACGAAGATGAAAGCAGAGTAGGAGTCATGCTGCCACAAACCAAGGAATGCCAATGAGTACCACCCATCATCAGTAGTTGTAAAAGCCCTGGAACAATGCACCCTTAAGCCTTTGGTGGGATGCAACCCTATGGACACGTTTGATTTTAGATTTCTGGGTCTCTGAACTATGAGAGAACCTATGTCTGTCATCAACTTGGTTTGTGGTATTTTGTTGCACAGTGGTAGGAAACAAATGTAGTAGCCTTTCTCAACTTACCAAAAGGCACTTGAAGTTTGGTCCTTTGACCAAATGAACTACCCACTCCAGACAGGTTCATGGCATCCAGTTCCTGCTGACCATAGCTAGAGGTGAGAAGAGGTCTATTTCCCCCTTTATGAAGTGTAGATGTTTGTTTATTGGCCCATTGATGGTGATGCTGAGGAAGGTTCTGGGTTGAAGGCAGGGTTAGCTATGTCTTAAGGGCAGTTACACAATTAGCTGGCCACAGGATTACGGCAAAGTGCACAGTATTTGCATTCCCAGCAAAGCCTCCAGCCGGTTCCTGCCTGATCTAACGACCCTGTGTGCCTCCCATGCAGGAAGGGACTACCTCCCCCAGTGCTATGCCCGCTCCTGTCCCTACTGCTTTGTAATTAATTCCTCCTGTTCCTTATGCTCCAGGATACCCAGGTACTCAAATAGTGCAGCATACATTTGAGTGGGGCCTTTCTCTTGGTTGGGGTCTTACATTTCCTGGTTTTCTCCAACAATCAATAAAAGTACAATTCCTAGGAGTGCAGGCAACCCATTTTACAAGTTAGAAAACTAGCAGGTAATATATCCTTATGTGATACAGGGTCACCAGTTAAGCAAGGACAGACACTCCTGATATAGGAATGAACTGGAAGTTCACAGGGAGACAACAACCTGCAAAGCTTTTGTTAACAGGAAGCAACTTTGGATAAGTTCAGAGCTTCTCACAAGGACTTGATAATGAGGTGAGCGAGGGTGTGTTTGGAGATTGACCCTCAACTGCCTCTGAGAAAGCAGAGCATAGGGAAGAGAGGGCTAGGCTAGAGACTCTCCTGACCTGGAAAGGGAATTTTTAGCCTACAAAAGAAAGGCAACATCGACTCCAAATTGTCAGTGATGAATGAAACCTAGAACATGTATACTAGAATATCTTTTTTTTTTAAAATTTATTTATTTGAGAGCGACAGACACAGAGAGAAAGACAGATAGAGAGAGAGAGAATGGGCACGCCAGAGCTTCCAGCCTCTGCAAACGAACTCCAGACGCGTGCGCCCCCTTGTGCATCTGGCTAACGTGGGACCTGGGGAACCGAGCCTTGAACCGGGGTCCTTAGGCTTCACAGGCAAGCACTTAACCACTAAGCCATCTCTCCAGCCCTAGAATATCTTAAATATCTTTTAAACGTCACTTATAATTCAGCGTGCCATAGCAAACAGCCATTAGCAGGTGTGGTGCATGCCTTCTAGTCAGGGTATGTCTGTGCCATATTCTCCACCATATTCTCATTTGGTATCCTGCTTCACATTTTCCTAACACATATTTTATCATGCTGTTACAAAGCTTTCGTCCATGCAGTTCCGAGTGGTTGCTTGGTAGTCCATGGGGGAAATGCATTTCTGTTTATCCACTTCTGTATCATTGTGCATTTAAATGGTTTTAAATACTTTTGCTGTCAGAAAGAGTGTATCTGATAAACATCTTTGTGCATAAAGCAGTTTCCATAGTTCCCATTATGCCTTTAGGATAGATTCCCAGAAATGGAATTACTAGGTCAAAGGTTGAGCACATTTTTTAAAGGTTACTGAAACATGTTGCCAAATTGCTCTCCAAAAGGTCCGTAGCAATTTAAATGATCAAAAGCAGTATTTGAGCATCTAGTTTCTTTGCATCAGTATTGAGTGCATATTCTGAAAAAAAAATCATTACTAATACAATAAACAAATAAATGGAGTGTTATTGTTGGTTTGGCATCTTTTTTTTAATGCTTGAAAGAGGGGAATTTGAAGAACCCAGAGAAACAACAGAAATTTAATTTTTACATTGCATTAATCTGAAAGTTTGGATCAGATGGCTTCTATAGAGATTTTGTTATATTCATGGATGATAAGTGGGTACTGAGGAGAAGTCTGGGTCTAAGGAACTTTGCAAGAGTACCTGCTGGGCATGGTGCCCTCCCTCAAAGTCAGAGCACCACCTGCCAACCAGGAGATGGAATCTTTGCAGATGTTTTATAACTATACAGTGAAGCAAATAACTCCCCTTCATGGGGACTTTGGAGTTTTTCAAAATGTGTTCTCATAAAGAACCCTACTTTGCCGACAGTGAACTAGCAGGTTCAATGACTTTCCTAAGATGTACATACAGAAAACAGTCCATCCAGAATGAGAACTGGACAAACAGGGAGAACACTGTACTGTCCACTCCTCTATGTCCCCGTCTCTGACACTTGCTTGGTATGACTCACACAGTGGCTGATTTCTCAATGACACTGAACTACTGTGTCCTTGGTGTGTAGCCAGATGGACACTCGGGAGCCCGTGTGGCATTCTTCCTCTGGGACAGCCCTTTCAGGAGTTCCTACTAATAGCATCATCTACTCAACATAGTACTCCAAGCAAAAGACCCTACTTTCATTTCCTGTGATGGCCATAATGATTTCCTACAGGCTGGAGTAGCTGAAAACAGCAGATATTTATTTACTCACAGAGTTGACACTGGAGGACTGAAATTGACGTTCTCTCTGGAGCTTCCAGAGAAGAATCCATTCCGCTGGCTTCCAGTACTTGCCAGTCCTTGACTTGTGGGGGCCCCACAGCCTCTCGGCCTCCACGGTCACAGTTTCCCCTTCCTTCTCTTTGTACCAGGTCTCCCTTGGACCTCTTATAAGAACACTTGCCATTGAACTCGGGGCTCAAACATGAGATTTACAGCTATGTTATCTCAAGCTCCTAAACTGGGTCTCGAGTGATGCAACACAACACACTTGTATCCCATTATGAGGGAGGTAGAGAAAGGAGGATCATAAGTTTGAGGCCAGCCTGGATTGCATATTAAGTTCAAGGACAGCTTTAGTTATATAGTGAGACTCTGTCTCAAAATTCTTTCTTAAATTAATCATATCTGCATAGACCCTTTATCCAAATAAGGGATTTGATGTGAACATGTTTGCAATTACTTTTCCCCACTTATGGGACAAAATATTGGACAAGCAGTAGTGCAAGGGAATCCAGGAAACTTCAATTGATGAACATTGAAGCCCAGTTTGCTCTTTTTTTCCTTTTTTTTTTTTTTTTTGTTTTTGATTTTGTTTTCCGAGGTAGGGTTTAACTCTAGCACAGGCTGAGCTTGAATTCACTACTGTTTTCTGCTCTCTGGCTGTTGCCAAACTCACAGCAATCCTTTGACCTCTGTCTCCCAAGTGGTGAGAATTAAAGATATGTGCTACCACACCAGGTGCTCTCTCCCTTTTATACAGTCCTGGAGTCTAACCAATGGGATGGTGCCACCCACACTTAAAGTGGGACTTCCTGATTCATTGAACCTAATCTAGAAATTTCCTCACATACATGCTCAGAGATTTGTGGCCTAGGTGATACTGGACCCAATCAAGTTGACAGTGGAGATGAACCATTGCAATATTCTAGGGGGACATTTTTTTCCTACCACATATCCTGGAGCTCTTGGCTGTCTACCTGAGTTTAACATGACATCTGCTTTCTGGTGGTAATCAGTCAGTAACAACCCCTGGAACCATCCTTCACAGTGTGTTTGCAGCTGAACCTAGAGAAAATGTGCTTCCCAACAGCTGAGTGAGTTCCAAAGCTATCCTTGGTTACTCACTGACTTGAGCAGTGATGTCTTAAAACTGTGTTTCCAGGACAGTGCCATGGACATATAGACTATCTCCTTGTTGGGTGTCCAAGAATGTCCCCAGAAACACAAGACAGTGTTTGTGAGGGGTTGAGCTGCAATCGTATTGAAAAGATGGCATTAGGAGTCTCCAAGGTGGGAGGTGTGCTTTGGGCTGTGGTAGGTTATTGAGAGGAAGGCCCCTCTGCGGCTGGCTGGCTCTCCACAGTGCTGGGATTCGGTGATAGATTCAATTGGGGAAACTAGGTTAGTGCTGGGAAAAAGTCCATTACTCTTCAGAAGCGGCCCCTCATCTCTAATAATAAATAAACCAAACATTGGGATATTAAAACAATTTGTTCTGAGCATCAGAAAAGAGGTCATATGTGTGCGCGTGTTTGTGTGTGCGTGTGTATGTGTGTTTTAATATCCCACCCAGCCCAGCAAGCCCCCCGCCCCCAGTAACTATAAGATTGAACAAAATCCAAGTGATATACTACAGATTTAATATAGCATCAGGCTCCTCCAGGTACAATAAAATACCAAGTTAAGAGTATTAATTCCTCACCAGCCTGATGGGTCCCAGCTGTGCACATGCGTGAGGCGTGTGAGGGTGTGTGCTCAGCGGGTGCAGGTGCTGACGGGGCTGTTCCACCTCGGAGCACGCGGGCTGGGAACACAGCTGTTTCTCAAATCCTCTGCCGCTCTCCTAAACCCCTCTATGAAGTTGTACTGCCTCTGGGTACAATTAAAAGCTGTATACTACATTTCATCAGGTAGTGTTAGAAATTTAGGCTGAGCCAAAAAATGAAAAGGGAGAAGGTGGGAGGGAGAAAGAAATGACTCTCTTGTTAAGGCTGGCCTTAAACCCCTTACTCCAGCTATTGAAACAATAAAGTTTCTAAATGCCACACAGTCCCCAGTATTAAGGACAGAGAGCCAGAGTATGAGACAGTGTGAAAAGCAGGACCTCCCTCCCTCCTTTCTTCCCTCCCTCCCTCCCTTCTTTTTCCTTCCCCTTTCTTATTGCTGTCTATCTTCTTCCTCCATTCCCTTGATCTGTCTTTTGCATTCCTCCTGTCTCTCATTCTTTCTTTCTCTTGCTCTCCTTTCTTTTTTGTTCCCTGCCTTACATCTTTGTCCTTCGCTCATCAGTCTCCCCTTTTTTTTTTATTTTTTTAATTAGTTTTGTACTCAGTGAATACAGTCAATTTGGTACCATTATTAGGCTCATCCATTACCTAACCCCTCCCCTTGGCCCCTCCTTAGTGAGGTATATGGGTCATGCATTCTGGAGTTAGCCCACAGCTATGGGTAGGACAAATGTCTGCATATCATGACCCAACATGTGGCTCTGACATTCTTTCTGCCCCCTCTTCCGCAAAATTTCCTTGAGCCATGTTGGGTCCATTTTCGGTCTGCTTCAGGGATGAGGTGTTGGGGGCCTCTGGGCCTCTGGCTCTCTGATTTGGTAGGAGTTGATTTTTCTCTGTGTTGGTCTCCTTCCCCCTTGTGCTGGTATCCGGTTCACCAAGAAAACAGCACCCTTGCTTGTTTCGCCAATTGTTCTTAGTTTCAGCTGGGGCCCTTTTGAGGTATGATGTGGTGGCTCTCTCCTTAAGATCTACATCTATCTGAAAGAGAGAAGCAGATTCTCCAATGGAGAGTAAGTTAGCACCATACAAATGAGAAAACCCTTACTTTTTTTCTCACACTCTCATTTCTCAGGTAGCCCTCAGGTCTGTCTTTAGGGAAAACACTATGGGGGAGGGTAAACTTCAAAGAGGCAAGCTGTATAGTCAAAGGCTTGGATTTAGGTCTCTCCTCAGGAAAAGGGATGAGGACTCCTGGCCCATTCTTACCTTGGGCAGTGAGCTAACTAACCTTTCAGCAGAGTGGTATGTGGATTAGCTTGTTTTGTGACCATGACAACCCCAGGCATTAAAACCCACTAAAACCCATCTCCAGAAGTAGCAGCTGAGTCAATGATGAGCCTCCCGACCCATGTGGACACTACCTCAAACTTCAGCATCCAGGTGCCTCATGTTTTTTCCTTTCCCTGCCTGTGCCTGTCCAGTGGCATAAAGAAGATCCTTTCAATAGAAGAAAAAAGGTATAAGGCAAGAAAGCAGTGATGTGCTCAGCAGCAAGAGAAACTTTGGGTCCATTACACTTCCCCAACAGTGGGGCGGGAATTCCCAGCCCTTGGGCTTACTGGGAATTAGCACAGTTATGAATGAGTACCTGAGTATTAATACTGTCCTAGAATTATCAAGGCAGATGTGGGATGGGAACCATAAAATACTCTGCAGTGTAACCTCTTACCCATAAAAGTGATCTCAAGAACCCCTCACCCAGCTATGGAAATAAGGGCAGGTAGCCAGTGAAACATTGGCTGGAGTTCTTTTGCCCTGTTTGCCAGGCACTGTGGTAGGCTCGCTCAGACACCAGCCAACTCATTAATCCTCCTGTGACCATAAATTCTTTTCCCAGTTTAATGATTAAGGACCTTGAGACCCGCAGGGAATCAGTAGTTTGTCTGTGGTCTCATCTAATCAGTGGTAGAGTCAGCAATGAAAATAGCTTGGCCCACGATCTCCAGGCTTTAAAATTTTTTTTTTCCCTGACATCCCTTTCTCACTCACAGTGGTCAGGAATCAACCCCTCACCTGTCAGCCTCAGGAACATGAAATAATGTGCACAGGGTGAAATAATGCCATTTAAAAGCAGGAACATTATGAAGAATTATGTCAGCCCAATTCCTGAATCCTGTGAAAATTCATATCCCCGTGAATCAAGTGAAATTGATTGATATATGGCAACAGTAGTTGAGAAACAGACAGCGTGGATGGTTTGATTAAACCAATATCCGGGGTCTCCTGCTGCATGACATTAGGATAAATTACTACAAGAAGCCCAGTAAAGCCAAGCTAAATAAATGCAGCCTTTTTGAGCACTATGATTGTCTTATTAAATAATTTTGTTGCCTCTCAAGTGTGGACTTGGAGCTCTTGTGGTCTGAAAGCCCTCCTGATTAACTATAGCCTTGGCCTCAAGTTGATTTTATAAACTTTGAATGGTGCCCCAGAGGGTAAGGCTTCCTGTTGTCAATTCTGCCTGTTGCTATAGATACCGAACTCCACAATCAGTAATCAGAGCATGCCCCCTGCCCCAGAACTGGTCAAACAGTGCAGAGCGCTTGGCAAATGGTTTTAAAAGCATTCGCACTGGTGTGGAAGTGCATCTCCAATGGTGATGGGATTTGTTTTATTCATGGATTTTTTTTTTTAGTTTATTTAGTTATTGAAAAGCACAGTGAAATATAAATAATTAAGGTTTTTAAAACACAACTAAGTTTTCTTATCATGATATGTTAAGACAGAACAAGTGTGTGGTATGATACAAAGACAGCTCTGTCTGACCTGCCAATATAGGGTCAAGTTCATTCTTCCTCACATTTCATATCCTTCATATTAAATCCTTAGGATGGGCCATTGACATCCCTCAGGCCCACAGAGAAATGGCTTTATTTGCAAGTGAGACTTTTTGTGGCTTGATGAGTAAGTCAGAGACAACTGTTGGTGGCCAGAAAGGAAAGGTGATAGTTGGGTTCATGTTATCCAGTGGAGCAAAACAGATGTGAAACATTTGTGTCTTAGGCATTGTGGTCAAGAGAGGACTAAATTGGTTAGAAAATGTGCAATTTTGTAGGTGTTATAAAAATAGAAACCAACAAGTCCTACTTGGTTCCCTGAAGGGATGAGGAATGAGAGCGAAGGTTCACATAGACACTCTCCCGAATGCTTACGTAGTTTAATTTAAGATGGCATGCCTGACCTCATTTTGAAACTAGAGAAAACAAACCATTGGAGAGTAGATGTTTTCTCCCAAATTACTCAGTTTGTGTCACACAGCTGGGATTATAATTCAATTTATTTCTGACTCTAAAAAATCTGTTATCTCATATATTTTTTTTTTTTCAGGGAAAAAAATTCTTCCAAGCATTTAGGTATCTTGCTGGAGAATTCCCCCTGTTCTGTCCATTTCTCAGTTTAAAAACAAATTCTGAGTTTCAGGATGTGAAATATTGAAGATCAAGTTAAAATTTCCTCATGAATGTACATTATACCTGTGATCTGCCAGGCTGAAAATTCTATTGATATTTCCAAAGTATTGTTGATTGTATTTTTGACTCCTTTGAAACTGCTTAATTGCCTTGTTGATTTCAAACACCATGAGAACCGTTCCTAAATGATTACAGCATCTAATAGTGGGGGGAAATACATGGTTAGCAAGGATGACTTGATATATGCAAATGAAGCTTTTAAAGAGAGTGTGTTAGCTAAAGTCCAGCATTGCAACAGCTGGGAAATCATGCTGACTGGGATGGATAACACCAAGCCTGAGACTGTGTAGATTTCAACCTATATCCAATTGCAAGAAGTCTGGCTTTTACTGGGATTCAGTCCATCACTATCACAAATGTAGGTTGGTCCAGAGGCAGATGCTCCGCACTGTACCCTCCCAAGGAATCTGGTTCTGGGCGAGGACTCCACAGGCAAAAATGAGGGTTTCTACCATTCCAAAACTGTGACTTTCATGCTAGTCTACACTGAAAGTTCTCAAACAACCATCATGTCTATCCTTCTAGGAGCAGAGATGCATGCTATTATTGTTACTGATGATAGCACTAATAAGCATTTGAGGCTGATTTCAATGCATGTGTAGAAATGTGTGTGTGGAAGACAGAGGATAACCATCAGTGCTATTCCTCAGGAATGCTCTTCACTTCTTTTGAAGCAGGATGTCTCATTGTCCTGGAGCTTCTCCATTAGGTTCGAATGGCTGTCCATCAAGCTGCAGGAATCCTTCTGTCTCTGCTTCCCTAGCACTGGGATTGCAGGGGCATATCATGGGGTTTGTATGTGGGTTCTGGTGACTCAGGTCCTCCTGCTTGCTTTGCAAGCATTTTACTGACTAAGCTGTCTTCCCAGACTACTAATTGCATTTTTGTGTGTATACTTATTATTTTAATATTCTCAGCAAGGTGGTATTAACTTTATCTTTGCTATATTAGTTTCTTTCTCAGTTTTTCAAATATTTACTGAATTTTCTTAGAAATATCTAAGCATCAAAAATAAAAGATGCTGGGCTGGAGTGGGTTAGCAGTTAAGGCACTTGCCTGCAAAGCCGAAGGACCAGGTTCGATTCCCCAAGACCCACCATAAGCCAGACGCACAAGGAGGAACACACATCTGGAATTCATTTGCAGTGGCTGGAGGCCCTGGCACACCCATTCCCTCTTTGTCTCCCCCTGTCTATTTCTGTATCTCTCTCAAATACATAAAAATAAAATATTTAAAAAAAAAACTAAAAAAACCCAAAAGATGCTCAGAAACATCAAGAAATTTTCCTAGGGAAGTTGTTCTCAAAAGAGGGAGATTTTGCTACCAAGGGATATTTGGTAATGAGCAGAGGATGCTATTGCTTCTTAGTGGGGGGAAGCAGGGATACTGATAAGCATCCTATAACACACCAGCCTCCATCATGAAGAATGAGCCAGGTGCAAATGCTGAGAGGGCTGAAGTTGAGGAATGCTGACCTAGAGTCCTATGGCTTCAGGACAGTGGCAGAAGTTAAAATGGATCTAGAGTCCCACATTCTTAACTGCCACGTTGTAGTGTTGGCTTGGGCAAACAAATGGCATTTGGACAGAGATTTTTGCTTCTGCACATTGAAATTATAAGAGATTATCACCAAAGGTTCTTGTTTATTGCCCGTCGCTCCCAGGAGACCCATGTTGGTGTGAGAGCAGGGACCCTCCCCTCACTCTTTGTTTGCTGCAGCTTTTTTGGTACATGTCATACAGCAGCTGTTCAGCAAATGTCTATTTTATTAATGGATACAGGTATAAGAAATTAACCATGATCTACAGGAACGTGATAGAGTCTCCAAAGGATTAACGCAAATATTCTGTGACATTGCTAAGAAGACTGTTTGTTCTAGCAAGGGGGAGTGGTTCTTCATGGGATGACAGGGAAGGTTTGACCTAAGCTTTGACATCAGGTCAGCCTTGGCTTTGGGGAAGTAAAAGAACCATGTGAGTAGGAGAACAAAATAATAGCTGCAGAGCTGGGAAGGATGAGCAGGTGGACACCATAGCACTTTCAAAAGGTTTGCCCAGAAAGGGTTGTGGATTGGGTGGGTGGGAAGCTGAGCTGGGGAGGTTGGTGGAAGATCCTGACCATCAGACTAAGGAACTTAGACTTCGTGTGATAAGACATGAGGAACCCTAGAAATTTTTGGGATAAATGTGGCCTTTGTGTATAGGAGAAAGAAGAGCTGGGGCTAGCCAAGCAATCCCCCACAGTCTGGAGATGACCATCTTTTCTTTAAAAAAAAAACTCATTTTTTTTAAAATTAAGAAATACATGTAATTAAAGTGTTTACTTTTGAATTGGAATGCCCTTGCATGATTAAAATAAAAAGTAGGGGGCTAAGGAGGTGGCTCAGTGTATAAAGATGTTTGGGGCAGTGCATGGTGGTGCATGCCTATAATCCCAGCACCCGGGAGGGAGGGGTAGGAGGATCGCGGTGTGTTCAAGGCTACCCTGAGACTAAGTGAATTCCAGGTTAGCCTGGGCTACAGCAAGACCCTACCTTGAAAAACAAACAAACAAAATATGTTTGCAACACAAGCATGAGGACCTGAGTTTGGATCCTTAGAAACCATGTAAAAGTAGTCAGGCATGGTGGTTCATGCCTCTAATCCCAGCACTGGGGAGACATAGACAGGGGATCCCTAGGACTCACTGGCTACTAAGTCCATTTGAATCAGTGAGTTCTTAGCATTACAAAGAATGAGGTTGAGAGCAGAGAAAAACACCAGCTTCCACCTCTGACACACACAGATGTTCATGCACACCCTTGGAAGCACATGTACCCCACACAAACAGACATGCACACCCAAATGCACCCTCCCCATACATATGCCAAAACATCAAAAGTAGACAATGTCAAATAGAATGTGTGTAGATGTGTTTATGTGTCTATGTATATATCTTGTACACACACATATACTTGGCTTTATATCTTCTAAAATGTCCCTTATCACTTTCCTGAACCAGTGTTATCATTTTCCTGTGTATCCTCATGGACACCTTTGTGCATTTATAAAAGAAGACAATGTGTTTATATATTCACTTACCTTTTTCTCACTGTTATACTGAATATATGTGTGTGTGTGTGTGTGTGTGTGTGTGTGTGTGTGTGTGTGTGTATCTACACACACACACACATATATATATCTTTTCACTTGACAACATATCTTACAGATGGTTCCAAATCAGCATATAAATGATTTCTTCATTTTTTAACAACTGTCAAGTATGCCTCTGTGTGGATGTTTCATAATTCATTCAGCCAATTCCATGTTGATAGACATTTGGGTTGTTCCCAATCTACTGCTATTGCAAATAGTACTGTCACATGTAACCTTGTGTTGACAACCCCTCAGCGAGTATACAGGATGATGTCCTGAAAGTCGGAGCACTAACTCAGAGCTGCATATGTTGGTCACTCTAAGCGTTGTAGCCCAATTTCCCTATTCGGAGGATGTTCTGAGTGGAGCCGGGCCATGAGGGTGGCACTTCCTGAGTTCTTGCCTTGGTGCTGGGTGGGAAGTAGGAGAGTGGAATGCATGCCTCCTAAATGTGTTTTGAGGAGAAAGACACTGGAAGGCAATAGAAGATGTCACGAGAAAAGAGGAAGACTGGATTGAGGGCCACAAATTTAAATATATTATGCACAATTATCCAAGGGATGGCATGTCAGGTTCTGAGCTGATATAGAAACAAGAGAGGGGAACTATTGGAGAGGAGAGGCTGGGCATGAGGAATGAGGCAGGGGGTTGCTGACAAGCATTTTGTCACTCTGCAGGAGGTAGGAGGGATAGAGAGATGCAGAAAGAAGGCCCTGGCTTTGGCTTAATGAAATGTCCCCACTCACAAGGAGAGGAGCCTTTGACAGGTGGAGCTCATTCTTCTTTACTATTATCCTGTTCTCTGATTCCCTCCAGAAAATTTCCTTTTCTTTTCTTTTTACTTTTTTTTGGTTTTGATTTTTTTTTATTGACAGCTTCCATAATTATAGACAATAAACCATGGTAATTCCCTTCCCCCTATTTTCCCTTTGCAACTCCATTCTCCATCATATCCTCTCTCTTCTCAATCAGTCTCTATTTTATTTTGATGTCATCATCTTTTCCTCCTATTACAGTCTTATGTAGGCAGTGTCAGGCATCGTGAGGTCATGGTTATCCAGGCCAATTTGTGTCTAGAGGAGCATGTTGTAAGTAGTCCTACTCTTCCTTTGGCTCTTACATTATTTCTATCACCTATTCCACAATGGACCCTGAGCTTTGAAAGGTATGATAAAGATGTTTCAGTGTTGAGCACTCTTCTGTCACTTCTTCTCAGTACTGTGGTGTCTTCTGAGTCATCCCAAGGTCACTACCATCTGAAAAGAGAAGCTTCTGTAACCAAAAGTGAAAGCAGCGTTAATATGGGTATGGACATTAAGAGAAGGGCTTACCGGGCAGTTTGGTGAGCAAAGTGTATACATTTAGCCAGACAGCAGCAGATGTTATACCCCTAGGGCTCATGACTACCCCTGTTGTAAGTTTTCAGTATCAGGAATGTATTCCCTCCCATGGAGTGGGACTTCAGTCCAGTTAGAGAGTGGTTGGTTTACCTTATAACAGACATGTCACTATTGCACCCATTGGTTCATTTGACCTGGCTGGCCAAATTTAAGGCTTGCAGTATCCACTGTTGAGTATCTTCACTGGTGATTTCTTTCTCTCCCATTGAACTGCATGCAGTGTAGCTTTTTTCCAGCTTTCTGTCAACTGGTTTACACAGAGGAGATTTTCAGCTCAGCTCAGCTCTATCAGGATTTCTCAGTGACCTTGCTGTCCAAGTATGTGGAGTCTTCAGCAATAGGGTGTTATCATCTATCCCTGGTGGGAAACCAAGAGCCTCAGCAATGGTCTGTAATGTTCTGAGGGCATCAGGGACCTCCCTGGCCAACAACTCACTAGAAGGTATCCCAACCCTGGTACTGAAAATTTTCTAGTAACAATCTATGGCTTCTGAATGTGCCATTGTCCAAAGAAAAGGTAGGTTTCCATATGACTTATTCATACCCTCCTAGATTTTGACTTGCCCTCCCCTCACCTTTTCTTTACTCAATTTCTTGCCCTGACCTCACTTAGGCCACTCCTACTCCATGTGGATTTTGATAAGCACCCAATTTGTTATTCCTAAATGTCTTAATAGTCAAAAAGTTTGCAAAAGTTAACTTAGAAGCATAACAATATTTATACCTTTCTTCTTTTAAATATACCTGACAATCTTATAGAGCCATTATCATTCCTGTTACAGGTAAGAAAACTAAGGCTCAAGAGGTTAAATAGCTGGGCCAAGGTCAGGAAGCTATTGTAATGGTGCAATGACTGGACCAGGGTTTCCTTTAATTCCTGAGCTGTGTGACTGGTTGACTGTGACAGCAAGTACAATAGGATAGAAGGGTCTAGGTGTTTATTCCCAAAAGCTGATCTCACTTGACTGGGAAATTCTAATCTCTTAACAGCAACCTACTTGTTTCTAAAGTGTTGGAGTGGATATGCCAAATTATGAAAAGTACGTTTGTGAGCCAGCAGGGCTTGATTTGAAGTCAGGGGTGATAGAGCTGAGTGGGAAGGCTGGGTCACAGCGTGACTGGGAAAAGAAATAAAACAAAAGTGTGAAGGTTGTGATTCAACCACCTGGCCAGGAAGGCCTGAGTGGCAATTCCATCTCGTGACCCACCCAAAGGCACCATTGCCAGCCAGTAGGAGGAGAGCCTAGGCATCATTCAAGGACACTTAGTGACTCTTCTCAAGGTTAGAAATGTTGTTTATCATTTGCTAGCAAATAGCAAACAACAGTGCAAGTTCCTTGTCCTGACACAGAATGTTGGCTCTTCTCTGCAGGGAATTTCAAGGTAAGATGTTGATTGGAAGAGCTTTAAAAACCAGCAGCCATATGATGTTGTGTAATGTACCCCAGCAGCACTGGGCCTGGAATTCACCCTCTGTAAGTACAGAAACAAGGCTACAGAGGGCGAGGAAAAGTGAGCAGATGTAAAGTTGAGACTTAGTTGCAAGGTGCTCTTCCAGGTTAAGGTCTATTTGATAGGGGTGCACACTTCATACCGTGTTTAGATATGCAGATGGGTGCACACCTTAGAAGACTTAAAATCCTATGATTGTGCAGCCTATGCTGTAGCTAGACCTCACATATCAACAACAGAGGAGAAAACCTCGTGTGTGTGTGTGTGTGTGTGTGTGTGTGTGTGTGTGTGTGTGTGTAAGAGAGAGAGAGAGGCATTGGGGGCAAATCCAGGCTCATGCATGCTTAGCAGGTGATCTATAATTAAGCTATGCCCCCAACCACCTGACTAAAAAGTAATAATAAAAGAGGTGTAAGACTGCATTTGAAAACTGCAGATGCAGTGGAAAATGGAGGCTTATTTTTAAAGACTGCCAGATTGATACTTTAAAAAATTAAGATGACCTATACCTGGAAAATTTTCAGGAATATTTCACAGCTTCCCTTTGTAAGCTCTTAAATGAAACTCACTTCACACTAGTTGTGCCCAGAATTCCTTTTGGGCTGCTTTCCATGCCTGGAACCCATAGTCTTTCCAAATTAAGTGAATTATTCTTGCTACTTACCCAGATTTCAAGCCATTCAGAAATAAATGAATTATCCAATTAATGAATTCAATCTGGTGGTGCTTTGAACATTCTGGGTATCATAGTTCAAAGTCCTCAAAGAGCTAATGGCCTAACTGAAGAATGAGGAAGGGTCAGATTGGTGTGCACACAGAGAGCTGGGAGCCCAGAAGTGAAAGGGGAGATTCTCTGCCCACCTGCAGTGTCATCTGGGGTCAGGCAGTGTCTCAAGTCCTGTTTCCTCATCTGTAGCATAGAGCAGTAGAAACGCCTTATTTGTGGAGTGCTTACTCCCTATTAGTCCTTATTGTCAGTTAATTGATAAGTATTCTTCACTATTGCCTTGTAAGGCTGCTGCCATTTTTTTTTTTTTTTAATTTCCACTCCCTTTCACAGAAGAGCAATAGACAGAAAATTTGCCTAAGGCATGATCCAAGGCTAGAGGACCCAAGATCAAACCAAAGTAACTGTGAAAGCCCTGTTCTCATCTACTTTCCCAGTCATATCTATAGTAGAGGTAAATGCATGTCACACGATGTGTTTGCTACAGTGACTGCCATGTGAACCTCAAAAG
Organism: Jaculus jaculus; assembly: GCF_020740685.1. Lineage (NCBI taxonomy): Eukaryota > Metazoa > Chordata > Mammalia > Rodentia > Dipodidae > Jaculus > Jaculus jaculus. The sequence goes on from NC_059102.1 coordinate 267,447,789, forward strand.
ATGCTAGTTTTTTGAACATTAAAATACTAAGGGATACATAGCATTATGGTCAGTATAGCATATTCATGATATAGGTATAAAAGACGGGATAGCTCAGCTCTCTGTCATGGTCAAGGTCATTTATGGCTTCCTAAATGTCCTTTTGGTCAATTCAACCAAGAGGTCACTCAGGACTGCCTGGCACTCGCCTGCCCTGTCCTGGTGTTCATTCTGTCCACACTGCGAGCACACAGAGGACATTGGCACTGCCCTCATGGAGTTTGTACATCAGTGGCTGGTCATTCAGGAAGCCAAAAACAAACTCAGGGGGACCGGAAATTACAGAAGTGTTCCAGGCCTTGGGTTCTTCCAAATCAGACTTGAATGCCTACAGCATAGACACCGACTTTCTCATGTGGCTGGGATCAAGTCCACATGCTCCCTGACAGGTATGATTGATTTCCACGTTCTCTGCATAGTGATGAGTTACTGCTGGTGGCGTAGCAGGGAGGACCTATTGCCCTTGCAGCAGAAAAGTGAAAGGGTTGTGTGCCAACCAAAGAGACCACCATGTTCTTGGCCATCGTTGAAACCACTGAGTTACATAGACTGTCAAAAAAGGACTTCAGCATAATCCTTGTTTGGAAGAAGTTATAGCTTAACCAGCACACAGAACAGCCAGCGGGCTTGTCTTTCTATTTGATTTCACTCCTGAAAAACGAGCATGGGCCAAATTCCAACCCTCCCCTGCCTTCTGAGTCATCCTTCCACCAAGCGGGATGCCGTCTCTTCTTAAGTAACAGGAACTGCGATGCTGTGTGACTGCTGCTGCTCTCTCCCTTCCTGCAAGGGGGCCACACAGTATCAGTCACAAAGGAAGCAGCTGCCCTCGAGGGAAGGGGAGGGAATCTTTGAGGGAGATATGTACTTGGCACAAACTTTACTTGTAAATGAACAACCAAAGAAAGTCTCAAACCAAGAGGCATTGACATGCCTTGCTTTTGTTTTCGTGACAGGAACTTATTATATATGCCTGGCTGACTTGGACCTTGCTATATAGATAAGACTAACCTTGAACTTGCAGTGATCCTCCTGCCTCTGCCTCTGACTCTTTAGTACTGGGATTTTATGCATGAGCCATCTCACTTGGCTCTACAGGCTGGTTGCATTATTTTTTTCTAAGCTAAAAAAGCAACGTGGGACTAAAGAGATGGTTCAGTCTATGAAGTGCTTGCCCAGCAAACACAAAGACCTGAGTTCAGGTTCCCTGAATGCACATAAAAGTTGGGCATGATGACGTGGACCTGAAATCCCAGGGTTGGGGAGGCAGAGACAGAAAGATCCTTGGGGCTGGCTGGCTAGCTTATCTAGCCAAATTGGTGAGCTTCAGGTTCAGTGGACAAGACCATATCTCAAAAAGTAAGCTGGAGCATGGTTGAGGAAGACAAGTGGCATGGACTTATGACCCATGAATGCATGTGCATGGCACGTTTACTAGTGCACACACTTACCTATGCCAAAAACAAAGAAAGATAGGAAAAAGGCAGCATCTATGAAGGAGCAGCATACGCGAGCTTTTTGTCAGGCAGGATTAGGTTAGGATCCCAGGGTTGGAATTTGTAATTGATGCATCCTGACCCTCAGCAGTCCTCCCCTTGCAGGACTTCTCAGGAGAGACCACATAGGTCTTAACTAAGTGGTGTTCTAGCATCAGAATGCCAGAGTTTACTCGTGATGTGATGTGCTGCATTGCCCATGGCTGGGAGGCGGGGTGGGGTCTTTTCAGCAATGTTCTGAGTTTCAGTGTCACTCCAACACCCTTGCCCCTTGCTCTCTGCGTAGTTCCTCTGTCTCTTTGTCCCTCAAGCACCCATTCCTTCAAAAACAAATCAATCATTTACAATCTTACTAAGCTGTTACTTATATTACCATTAAACAAAAAAAAGCCTTGGAAGGAGGCTCCGTTGTGCTTTAAAAATGTTAAGCACATTCAGCCTCTAGTCTAAATTTAGTGTTGAATGTGCCCCTTGTCTTAATGTCTAGTGGCCTTACAAAGGGGAGTATCCCAATTGTTACAGTGGCCAAGGGAAACAGCTCTACTCTTTATCATAGGAATGTTTCCCACTGCGGGGTAAACCAGATGGATGGGGAACAGGACTTGTTCATGGTGGGCCTGCTGGCTCATCCTGAGTTTCAGCTTCCTGGCTATTGCCTAGGTTTCTGCTCCAATCTCACCATCCTGTCAGGACCAGGCTCCATGAGGTTCTTCCTGCCTCCCATGAAGCTTTTACACAGAAATCTACACGTGTGAGTGAACTCTCACATGCTTCTGGTTTCTGACTCTTACAAAAGCCCTCACTCATTTAGCATGGTGCATGCCCAAGTTTATTTTCTTCTTAACAGCTTTATTTATGTAATTAAGTGAGTGAAGTCATACATTTTACTGAGCTAATGAAATGCATTTCTTGGTTTCTACTGCCCTTCATCTTTGGACCACACCCTTCGCATTTGCAAACCTAGAAGACCATTTAAAACCTTTGAACCTTCCAAAATATGAAGTCCCCTGCCAGTGTCAGAGGGGTCCCCAACATCTGTTTCTTGAATGAGTACACAGTTTATATCGATGCTGAACATTGACCCCAGCTCGTATTGTGGGAGGGAGAAGAAATCCTTGCAAAGAAGGGGCATGCTTTGTAAAGATGGGGCAGGGGACAGGTGGTTTTCATTTTCATGTATTTAAACTTCAGCTCCTTAAATGGGTCTTTCTTTTCCCTACTTTCTATTTTTTTTTATTATTTTAATGGAGTGCGAGGTGCAGTCTTTTTGATGATGTAGAATGTGGGCTTATAAAAGCTAAGCACTACTATATATTTCTACTGTCCTTGCCTGAGGCCTGCACTGGGGAGCTGTATATTGTATCAGTAATTTTAAAAGCCTGCAAATGTTCTAGTAGTTGATGACATGTTCCTTACAAGAGCTAGTCAGACATATTACTTAACCAGGCATGTAGAATTGGGTAAAATCATAGAAAGTGACATTGGTCAGTCTTCAACAAATGTTTATTTCTGAAGCCTTGACACTGAAAAGTTGTACCAAACCAGAGTTGGTTTCTTCTGGCATTTTCCAGACAAAAGATTAATGTGCAACTTGATGAATTGAGGCTCGTGTTAAAGGGGAAAGTATTGGGAGCACACATGGGTATAGAAACCAGGGGCTTCTGCTCTCTTTCTAAGCAAGCTTGAAGAAAGAGTCTGTTCTGTCCTGAGTGAGTCTGCCACAGCCACAAAGATTTGGAAGGGATGGCCTGTGCCAAGAGTGGGGTTATAGCTTAGTCGTTGAATGCTTGCCTAGCAGGCCTAAGGCTCTAGGCTCCATCTTTCGCACTACAAAAAGGAAAGGAGAAAAAGTGAGGAGGAGAAAAACGGCTGAGGCCGATCAGTGCAAGGCCACATCCTGCCACTCTCAGCAAAGGAAACCATCAGGATCAATTTGCATTTGGCTCAGGGAGTAAAATGTCTGCCTTCCAAGTATGAGGAACTGAGTTCAGATCCACAGAACCGATGTGGATGCTATATGTGATGGCTTGCACTTGTAATCCTAGCTCTGGGGAGGCAGAGACATATTTTGTACTTACTGCCTAGCAAGTCTAACCAAGACGATGAGCTCTAGGTTCAGTGTGAGACCCTGCCTCAAAAAGCAAGGAGGAGAGCATTTAAAGAAAACTTCCAACATTGTCCTCTGGCCTTCACATGCTCATGCCCATGCATACACATGTGTCTACATGCATAGAAACATGCATATGCACGCACTCAACATACACACACACAAGGTGGGGGAGGGAGAAAGAGAAGGCCTAACATTTTATACAACATTTCCTGGTAGGTATGTTTACATAAACAATGACAGGCATATACAGACATACACATGGAGGTGATTCATTTCCTCACCACAAGATTCTTACTGGCATGTCATAAAGGAATCTGGGCTCAGAGTGGTGAAGGATCTCCACTGAGTTCACCCATGCCTTAGCGTGGGGGCTCAGGATTACAGGCTCAGGGATGACTCCAGGTACTTGTTTCTGTGCATTTGATATGTGAAAGCCTTAGCTGGTTTCTGTCAGGATGAACTTGGAATATGGAAAATAAATGCGTTCAAGCTGCAAGTTAGTCAGTAGCAAGTTGATCAAATGTCCCAAGTGTATAAATAAAAATTTATACAATTAGTGAATAAAGTTTATTTTTTTAGAAAATTCAAGCCATACTGACAACAAAAAGAAAAGAAAAAGAATTTACTTCTTGGGAAATTTTACCTTCTTAATGCTTCTAAACTACCCTGTGTTGAAGTGTGCTGGTAACCTAGCTGTAAAATAAATAAATAGACATATACTTCTGCATACTGTACACCTTTTAATCTACCTGTGTGATTTCATTTGTATACATCATTCTACATCTTTCATTTCCCTTCCTATGATAAATTTAAACATTGCTTAATATCCCATTGCCTATCTGTACTGTCCTTTATTTACCTGGTCATCTATTAAAAGGTGTAAGTTATATGTGTTGTCTATGATAAGCTGTGCTTCAGTAAATATCTTTCATATTTGTGCTGGTCTAATTTGGCAGGCATGTCAGTAGATAAATTCCTAGTAGCCCTCTTTATGGATCAATATTATGAGCTTTTATTCTTTTTTATTTATTTGTGTTCAAGTATGTGTGTAGGGAGGGTACACAAGGAATGCTTGCTATTGCAAATGAATGCTCCATCCAACTCTACATAGATAGTTAAGGAACTGAACCAGGGCTAGCAGGCTTTGCAAGCAAGTATCTGTAATCACTGAGTCATTTCCCCAGTCCTGGCTTTACATTTTTGATACAGATTTCAAAGTTAGCCTTCTAAACTGCTTTTATACACCCATCACATTTAATTATCTGTAGCCAGTACACATGTTGAATGGGGTACTACCATTAAGAAAAAACGACTCATACAAGAAATCTACCAAATTTAATATCATCTTATAATTATGAGTGAGGTGAGTAGACTTTTATTTATTTATTTGGTTTTTCATGGTAGGGTCTCTCTCTAGCTCAGGCTGACCTGCAATTCACTATGTAGTCTCGGGGTCTCCTTGAACTCACAGCAATCCTCCTACCTCTGCCTCGTGAGTGCTGGGATTAAAGGCATGTGCCACCACGTCTGGATGATTTTTTTTTATTTTATTTTTTATTTTTTAATTTTTATTAACATTTTCCATGATTATAAAATATATCCCATGGTAATTCCCTCCCTCCCCACCCCCACACTTTCCCATTTGAAATTCCATTCTCCATCATATTACCTCCCCATTACAATCATTGTAATTACATATATACAATATCAACCTATTAAGTATCCTCCTCCCTTCCTTTCTCTTCCCTTTATGTCTCCTTTTTAACTTACTGGCCTCTGCTACTAAGTATTTTCATTCTCATGCAGAAGCCCAATTGATTTTTTTTTTAACATTTTCTTTTCTTCTAATCTAAACTGTCTTTCCATATACTTGGCCTAGGCTCTATTGTAATAGACTGTTTTCATGTACTGATAGGAGTTCTGTGTGTATGAAGTAGACCAGTCCTTTGCCACCTGTTGTACATGGCTTTCTGTTCATCTTTTGTTTTCAATTTTGTAGCTTTTTTTTCCCCATGGAACAATTTTAATTTTATGTATTTAAATGTAGTTTGACAACATGAAGTGAGTTTGAGAGAATGCCATTAAATCCCATATTTTCAAAAACAATTGGGCTGGAGAGATGGCTTAGCGGTTAAGCGCTTGCCTGTGAAGCCTAAGGACCCCGGTTCGAGGCTCGGTTCCCCAGGTCCCACGTTAGCCAGATGCACAAGGGGGCGCACGCGTCTGGAGTTTCTTTGCAGAGGCTGGAAGCCCTGGCGCGCCCATCCTCTCTCTCTCCCTCTATCTGTCTTTCTCTCTGTGTCTGTCGCTCTCAAATAAATAAATAAAAATATTTAAAAAAAACCAAAACAATTGCCAACTCTGCCTGGACATGAGCATTTGTCCCTGCCACGTCCCACTGAGAGTCAGGAAAACCTTACGAGGGTGCTGTCCCACTTGTCTTCTCTTACGCTCTTGCGAAATTGTTGCAGGCGAGCAGGTAGTAGGAACCCAGGGCCCGCGATGAAAACTGACCTTCTGCCATCACAGCGTAGATTCCAGAGACCTGTGGCCACTTCCTCCTGAGTGCTGTCCAGTGCTATGACCCAAAGATGTGGCTCACCATGCCAAATCTCAGCTTCCCCAAGGACAATGGAAGAACTGGTATCCTGCAATGCAGACAGTCCCACAGGCAGATGCCAGCCTTCCTGGCCTTTCTGGAAAGTATGTAATCATATTTGTTATATTTCACATGAAGTTACATATGTAAATTGTTCAGACTGGAAGATATGTATAATAAATCAATTGAATTAAAAGATTCCATCTCCCTCTTTTAAAGAAACTAAAAGGGAAAACACAGCCCAGAGGAGAAGCAGGGAAGGAACTGAGTGGAGGTTATTGAGATTTTATTACCCTAAACCACCACAGGTTGCTTGCAACTCTCATCTACTAGCTAATTCCAATTTCATTAGTATGATTATCCTCCAGCTTCAGGAAGGAAATTCCTCGAATTTTATGGATCTTGGTGGCAGGCGCATGAAAGTCTAATGCTTCCCTCTTGTAATGTGGCACTTTTATTCTGTATCCCACCACATTAATACTCACGGTCTGTATTTCCTCAACAGACCTTATAAAACTCGCCACCTTTCCATTCAGAAAGAACAAGGACATTATTTGAGCGTGCACTAAGAAATCAGATAATCTTGGCAAGACTCATCAAGAGGAAATTCGTAGGTGTTAGTCTGAAATCACCATGGATTTTATCCAGGCTCCTCTTTGTACGATGGCGGACAATTTTGGTTGACAACTTGATTGGATTAATAAATGTCTAGGGTATTAATGAGCTACACCACTGAGGATCTGAGTGTGATTCCAGAGAGGTTTAACAGAAGGGAAGATCTAACCTGATGTGTGGGCAGTACCATCTCATGGCTTGGCATCCAGACTGAATAAAAAATAAAGAAGGTCAGGGGACACGGCTCAGTTGGTAAAGTGCTACCCATGCAAGCATGAGGACCTGAGTCCAGATCCCCCACGCCCACGTGAAAGCTGCCCATGCTGCTGTGTACCTATAACCCCAGCAACAGGGATGCAGAAGCAGGAAGATCCCTAAGGTTTGTGGCTTGTGTAAATGAATCAGAGAGTTCCAGGTTCAGTGAGAGTTATCTCAAAGCACTAAGGTGGAAAGTGATTAAGGAACACACCCAGCATTGATCTCTGGCTCCATATGCGCACATATACACACGCATGCACACCCACATGCACATATGTGTCCACACATATATGTACTGGTTACACACACACACACACACACACACACACACAGAAAAGAGAGAGAGAGAGAGAGAGAGAGAGAGAGAGAGAAAGAAAGAGGGAGAGAACTAAGAGGAAAATAAAAGGAAAAGGGAGAAAATGAGCTGAGTGCCAGCATTTCTCTCTCTCTCCTTCCAGACTGTGGATGCAATGAGAACAGTTACCACCCCCTCCTCCCACCACACCTCCCCTCCCAGGATGGACTGTATCCTCCAACTGAGCCATAGTAAACCCTTCCTTTCTTAATTTGTTTTTGTGAGGTATTTTGTTATGACGATGAGACAGGTCACTAACTGGGTTAGCTCTGGTAACTTGGGAATGTTGAGGTAATGGCATTTACTGACGTAAAACACTATAGGAGTGAAGCACAGTATTGTACATGTGTGAAACTGGGGACTAACTAAAGAAATAACAAAAAGAATGTTCTAGAATACCAGAAGGTTTAGGATGGACATTCTTCAGACCATGTTTTTTCTCTACATCACAGTGTTTCATTGGACCCTGACATTTCCTGAGGCAGCATTGCAGAATATTTAGAAAGTGTTTGTTCACTGTTTGTTTTCACCATTTTAAAGTTTGGCTCAGACTCATCATCATGGAAAAAGATTGTTAGTGTGTTGGGAAAGAAATGGGATTCTTCTCTGTCCCCTCCTCTTCCTCTTGCCTCCTCTTCTTTCTTCTTCCTGCTCCCTTTCCCCTCTTTCTCTTCCCAACCCCAGTATTCTTAATGACTTCCAGGTGGGACTCCAGGAACTGGCTCCTGGCCCCCATCCTAAGGGTGATTGGGTCCATGCCTTCACAAATACAAGACCAAATCTGGGGGGGAGGGGACCCAAGTATAACATCAGGGAAGAGGAAAAAAAACTTTGAAGTTTTGAGGATGAAATTGGTAAAAATAATAATAATATTTCTAGATGAACACTGACCCGTTTACATTCCAAGAAAGTCAAATGGTTTTATGGGAACTGTTTCTCTGAACCTTGTGGGTTCTTGTTAATGCCTTTCAACCTTGTGATTGAAAGACCAAGGCCTGTGATCCACGGCAGGGGCCACAGCCAGAAATAATTCCCCAAGAATACTGCCTGGGCCTTCAAATGGCCCTTGATTGTTTTTCTTGGATGCCCCACTTTCCAAAGGACAGAAATTGTTTCAAGGAGCCATGAAAATTTGGGAAAGTTTTATGTTCTAAGAGCAAGGTATGGCACTCACAAAAAAATGAATAATTAGTCAAGATCATTTTGCCTGGAAAGAGTGACACCCACTGGACTACTTCTCAGCCTAGGGGGTTTGTAGTGATTCAACAAGAGGACGGACTCTTTGATCATGTGTCCAAAGCTTCCCTTTCCCAGAGTGCCATTCACCAGCTGACTTGACTTTTTGGACCAGGTTACTTACCCATGTGCCCTGTACCACGCTGTTTGCTTGACACTCCTAGGTGCTCACCAAGTCCAGCCACCATCCCAGGGTTCTGTTGACTTACACCCAGATTTGGTTAGATGCTTCTGTCAATTACCATGAACTCTGGATCCCAGCTCGTTTGTCTTTGAATTTTCAGTGAGAGTAGAGATTATGGCACATAGTAGGTACCAATCAAATATAGTAGGGAGTGTCGCTTCCATTGATGTCTTAAATATAGTCAGTTCATAGGAGCTGTGAGCAAAAGCGTTGAAGGCCAAGGATAATTCAAGCAGGACAAGACTCCCAGGCAATCTATTCACCGCTACGTCTGCCCCCACCTGCATGCTTAACTCTCTCTAGTATTGATGGCCTTTCTCTCTTAAAATATCACAGAAACTGCCCTGAACAGAGATAGATATCCACCCCCCTCAACATTCCTACCCATTTCCATCTTATCCACCAGTATCCCATGCCTCGTTCCCTCTGTCTCCGGAAAGCAATAATAGTAACTCATAATAGTAGATCAAAATAATAATAATCATATCTGGGATTTATATATCAGCGCACTTCCTAAGAGGGCAAATAAACCATTTTACACAATGCACAGAGAAGGACGCATCTTCTTTGCACCACTGCAGATCATGCTGAGCCCAGAAAGATTTACAGGCAAATTCTAGCTCAGGAAGAGAAGCTCTGGTACCCTATTGGCATAGGGGGCACTGGTTTAATAGTGCTGTCTTGGTTTCACGTGAACTGCCAAGTGAATTACTGTAACACACTTTGCTTGCAGTTAATGTCACGTCGAGTGCCAGAGAAACACTTTGTATATTTTTCAGGGAAAACCGTTAAGGTACAACTTTTGCAAAACAGATTTGCCCATCATTTTTGTGGATGTCCAAACATGGTCTCTTTCACATTTTTTGGAATTGAGCTATGGACGTAACATGGGCCTTTTCCTTCTTTTAAAGATCATAAGAAAATAAAAAAAAAACACATTCTGATGATATTGTGAAATATTTCTGAATTTTCAGAATAATAGAATCGGTTCATGATGGTTATCTATGAGAACCTACTTTCTACCAAACATTGACACTCAGTGTGGTCATGGAGTAGCAAAATAAAATGAGGTAGAAATGGTCCTTGGAAAAATATCCCCAGGGAATTGGCCTAGATGATTTTCAGAATGACATCTAAAACTGAAATTCATTTTGTTGCATACCATGGCACATACCTAAGACCCTCTCCATGAACTATTTGAAAGAAAGTTGTAATTTCCCAAATAGGGACTTTTATATTGCTGATCCTTTTAGTACCAACGTTGATTCCAGCCCTGGCAGCTGACCATGGCTCCAGCCGAGCTTGGCTGCACCACTGACACCATGGGGCCTGATGAAGCACTTTTGGAATCTTTTTTTTACTCACAATGTCCCGTGGTCTTAACACTGCTGGAAATATTAAGCTTCTTGCCTCTTTTCTTTTTTGTTTTTCCTTGTAAAGGACATCATCTGTGGTCCTTAGAAATTGACAAAGCAGGGCTGGAGAGATGGCTTAGTGGTTAAGGCATTTGATTCCCCAGGCCCCGCATAAGCCAGATGCACAAGGTGGCACATGTGTCTGGAGATTGTTTGCAGTGGCTGGAAGCCCTGGTGTACCCGTTCTGTCTCTCTTTTTCTCTCTCACTCATCTCTTCCTGCTTCTTTCCTTGTCTCTGTCTCTCAAATAAATAAGAAAAAGTTTAAATAATTTAAATAACACAGATTGATTAAGTATGTCAATCTTGCCCTACAGCATTATAACTCAGAAGTTACACCAAATATAAGTAAGTAAATAAATAAATAAATAAAAATAGGATTGGGGACATGTCCCTAAAGTGTACACTCCAAGCAATCTATCACATGGAGTGGGGTGGCCAATAGGTTCTTGGTCCTGCCGTATTCATTCACCATCAGCGTGCATGAGGTCATCTGGGCTCCTGTCTTCCTCTGTAAAGAAGGAATAGAAATGGAAGTCCCAGTCTGGCATCCCCCAGTCCTTCTCATCATGTTCTCTTTGATAGTGGCAGGGGTTCAGCTACCCTCTTTTGTACCCTGCAGCATTGGCACTTTCTGGGGCTCAGCAGGCTCTTGCTCTCCGGGAAATCAGTAGGCAACAGTGCAGATTCAACTTGATTTTCACCCAAACCTCACAAATCTCTCTGTTTGGTTCTTGCACGAAGGGCAGACTGCCACACAGTAACTAAGAAACACCGCCAACATGTTCTGAAGGAGATTTGTAGGCTGTCCACCCTCACAGAACATCTCAGGCACACACAGTGGGCTGTTTGTTTGCATACAGGGAACGTGAACTTTCTGAATCACTGGGTCAGGGCTGCTCATGTTGCTCAACTGGCGTTGATACTTTGGGCTAAGACAAGAGATGCCAACACACTCCCCTGAAATCAGCAAAATCGTATTTTGCATCACTCAAGTGGTTTCCATAGGTCAGTCTTGTGCAGCTCTTCTGCATGTATATCCATAAGGAAGGGTTCTAACCTGATACCCTGGATGTAGGAGAGAGCTGGTTGAACTTCTGGCTTTCAACAATGGGAAATCAAATCTGAAAGAAAAAAATGGGGCCTGAGGAGATGATGAGATGAATCAGTAGGAAAGGTGCTTGTCATGGACCTGGGTTATTTAGATAGGGTCTTGCTATAACCCAGGCCAATCTGGAGTTCATTATGTAGTCTCAGGCTGGTATTGAACACATAGCAATCCTTCTACTTCAGCCTCCTGAGTCCTGGGATCACCAGACCACCACACCCAGCCCTGGACCTGGGATCTTACCCTCGGAACCCACAAAAATTCCAATTATAGTAGTAAATGCTTATAGCCACAGTGCTGGGAAGGCAGAGGCAGGAGGCCTCTGGTCTTTCTGGCTAGTTTAACTGAATCAGTGAGCTTCAGGTTCAGTGAGACCTTGTTTCAAAAAACAAACAGTGTGACTAAGGAAGACACTCAATATTGACTCTACACACACGTGCACATGCACTCACACTCAGCACATATGAGCACACATACACTTGTGCATAACACACATGCCAAAAAAGGAACACACTTCTAAGTGGATGCACCCACTTTTAGTGGTGGGAACAAAGGTTTTCAATAACCTCATTTTAATTGGAATGAAGTTTTAACAGATGTTTTGAACTCTCTACAAGGCACCAAAAATTTAGGGAGAAAAATAAAATAAGGTGACATTTTTATGCATATTTAAAATAGAAGGAAGCAAGAACTCAGTTGTTTTAATAGGCCTGTCTAGTGAGAAAGAGATGGTTACACAGTGGTGCTCAAACTGCTGAAAGAGTGACACAGTTAGGATTTGTCTCAGTTGGCATGTGTATATCTGTACATATTGTCTCTTCCTTTTCTCCAGATCCTTTCCCTTCTTTTAAAAAATATTTTCTTTCTTTCTTTGCAAGGACAGAAAGAGAGAAAGAAAGAGTATGGGAATGCCAGGACCTCTTGCCACTGCAAACAAACTCCAAGGGCATGTGCCTCTTTGTTCATCTTGCTTCATGTGGATACTGGGGAATGAAACCCAGGCCAGCAGGTGTTGCAAGCAGACACCTTTAGCTGCGGAGCCATTTCCCTAGACCTGTCACTTAACAAAAATGTGTGCAGTATGTGTGTGTTTGCACAGTCCTCTCCTGTCCTGTATTCTTCCTCTTCACTGACTCTCTCTTTCCTCCCCTATTCTGCTCCTGCTTTCTTTCATCTCCTTTTGTAGTCCAGATTAACCTCAAACTCACAATCCTGCCTCAGCCTGTTGAGGCTAACCAGGTAATTTCACTAGTATTTTGGAGGAAAAACAAAGGAGGGCAAGCATGCGCAGATTTAAGGGACCATTTTTCATCTGGCTTGGTCTTCAAAATTAAGTGCACAGTTCCACTAAGTAGCTGCAAGTTTTATGGTTTCCCTTAAAGACCATCGTCAGTCCCATTCTCTCCACCTGCTGCACTCCCAGCAATGAAGCTTTTCTCTACACTTTTTTTGGAGGGAGGGGAGGGGGAAGAACTTCCCAAATCTGTCGGTATATATTCCAAAAACTATTACTGCCTAACACATTAAATGTATTTAAATTATTTGTTCTATTAAAATGTCAGTGTATTTCTTGAATTTTAATTGTGCCTAAGGATCAATCATTGTAACAGCTGCGGGGAAGACTTTATGGCTTACCTGAACAGTGGTATGCTATGTGGTTGGGCTAAATAGATGCTTCTGGTTTAAGAGGTCTTCTTAGCTAGTGAGAATCATTTGATTAGTTTCTTTGGAGTTTTGTTCTTGATCCCAATGATAAATTACTCAGAGCCATTAGGAAATGGTTCCAATGACAATAAAAATTGTGATCATATTGACAATAAACAATACTAGCCAGTGTGTACTGAGTATCTTCCTATGTTCCACATCCTAGACTTTGTGTTTGAGGTGTCATTTGAACCTCAGAAAGGTCCGTGACAGTGATGCTATATTGTCTGAATTGTACTCATGAAAACCTGGGGCACAAAAGGGATAAGTGACTAGCCCAAGAGAACATAATTAGCAGTGGCCTTAGCTAGAAATCAGAACCCTATCTGCCTGAATAAACTATTATGGTTTATACTGATGGGTAACTTTCTAGGACCAGAATCCCACAGGGGATTATTTAGATTAGGTTAGCCCATGGGCATGCCTGTGAGGGACTATTTTTGCTTTAGTTAAGTGAGGTTGGAAGACCCACCTTAACTGTAGGTGACACCATTCCATTGGCTGGGGTTTTAGACTATATAAAAAAGGAACAAGTGGACGGAACACCAGCATTTTTTTACTCACTACTTTCTCACTAAGGACTGAATGTGACCCCCAGCCCAAAGGTCCTGCCACCATTGCCTTCCCTGCCATGATGGATTATATCATGAACTTATAAATTCTTCCTCTTCATAACTGATTTTTGTCAGTTATTTGTCTCAGCAGGGAGAAGGTAACTGATACATAAACCTATGCATCAAATCCACCATGTGCCACCACCTGTGTTCATCCACACCAGGATAATTGTCCGACTTGGACACACCAGGACTTGCATTCCAGCTTTGTAATTTACCAGCTGTGTGGGCTTTGGTAATATGTTTTACTTTTCTAAAGTTCAGTTCCCTTTACAGATAGATTGGGGGAAATGAATAGCCTCTGTCTGGAATGACTAGTGGGGAAACCCTAGAGTTGTGTGCGCTCACCACCTCTCAGCTTCTGGCTCCTCATCTGCATGTAGAAGGGAACCTGGAGCATTCTGAGGATCAAAGGAGAGAATGGGGACTGGGGATATGGCTTATCCAGTAGAATGCGTGTTGCTCATGCCTGAGGACCTGAGTTCAGATCCCCACAAGTCACATAAAAACTGGGTGGTTCTAGTGCCTCCCCGTATAATCCCAGTACCGAGCAGGTGGAGACTGAAGATCACCTGGGCAAGTGGGCTAGTTGGACTAGCCGAATCAATGAGCTGTGGGTTGAAGCAAGACCCTGCCTCAGTAAATAAGGTATGGAGTGATTGAGGAAGATATCAGACATTAACTTCTGGTCTTTAAATGTGTGTGCGACCATACATAGGCACACCAAATACACATTCACATGAAAAGGAGAGAAATTTACATGCAAAAAACTTGTGTCTTGCTTGCCACTTGGGAGCCCACAGATGCTAACTTCTTTGCTACTCTATTTCCATTTCTTGTTGTAGCATGGCAAGCCAGGCTACAGGATTTTCAAAAGCATATGAGTAAAAAAAGGGATATTTCTTGTAGCTAAATGGACGCCTTTGGCTTTATAATATCAAGTCCATTATTCACATATCTTAGATTTTTATAAAAGTTCATTGCCTTACATAATTAATATATATATATATATACATATATATATATATATATCCTATAAGCAAGAACTTTTCTAGATTTTGTTGAAGGCTGGCACTTATTATGAGTTGAAGCTTGTTGAAAGGGTATTAATACATTATTTACTAGAATAAATTAAATTTTCATGTCATTTCTTTATTTACTGATTGTTTTTATTCTCAGTCTAATTTATTACAGCAACAAATGAAAACACAACTTTATGGTTCTGTCAATGATGACACAGAGCTATGCGCCCAGTGCGGCACATAGTGTGAGAACAGCACCAGCCGACATGGCAATAGCATCTCCAAGGAAGGGGGAAGGAAAACACCTCTCCCGATAGTATCAGATAGTATCAGGAATGCGACGTAACTGCAAAATGGTGACATGCTTTCCATTTAAATCAAGAACTAAGCATGAATATTTACTATAATCGTCAGTAATTACATCTTTTATGCATTTTAATAGATATAGTTAAGGCAAATAATGACAAAAAGACAAATAATGGGAAAACAAAATGTTTTTCATTTCAAAATTATGTGATGATAAGCTTAGAAAAGCTAAAAATTACTAGTAAAAATCAGCAATAACATAATTTGAAGAGATGGCTATACATAAGGTATATGCACACAAATCAATCGATTTTCTTCTATTCTTGCCATAATTGATTAAAGATGGAAATAATGGGGAAAAACTCAAAATATTAACAGAACCATAAATTATTTAAGTGTAAATCCATAAGGATAATTGAGCCAAGATATGTAATTTATTGAAGGGCATTAAAACATAGCCCACTTCTACAATTATATGATATAATTGTACCAAAAATAACTACTCAAACAAGGGTAAGTTAGTAAAAGCTAAACTTGGAGAATATTTTCCAATCCATAATTCTGTTTCAAGATGAATACTAATTGAACTTGGAATTTTTGAACTAGAGTAACATCCTATGTTATTGTCTTATATATTCCTGGTGGCTCATATTTTCCAGGAAGTAGAAAGGTCTATAACAGGATGTAGGCTCACAATTTAGTTGGATGGGTGCTTGAACATAATATAGAGGAGGACTCTTTAGAGTCTTCCCATGTCACTGAGTTTCTTTTGTTTGATGTGCCAGCTTAGTTCCAGAAGATGCTGGTCTGCCAAATGCAGCCTCCCATGATACACCATGTTCATGCTTCCCTTCTCTGTGGCCTCCAATACGGGTGTGAGTCCTCTAGATCTAACCTTACAAGGGCCTGTCTGATTTGTATGGCAAAGCAAAAAGAACTTGAGGTTTGGAGAACCCAACTAGCTCATAGTTTGAGCAAATCATTTAATCTGCTTGAACCTTTATTTCCTCTACTCCATAGGACTAAACAGGCATCATAGCAAGTTCAGAGTTTGTATTAAAATTACAATGAGATATTAAGTTATTACTGGCTAAGCGTTTGGTCTGCATCATAAGAAGTTTTGGGAATTATAATCTCAGGAAGAAGGGTACAGTCCCTACACTCACAGTGAAAACATTCTCTACCCAAAGACAATTGGACAAGGATGATCAGACAATTGGACAAGCTAATCAGAATACTAGCAGAAGCTCCAAGTGTTGTAGGAGATTTAAAGGCATTACAGGCACCATATAACTTGTTATCTTGGGTGTCTCCTCCAGGCTTGGTTGCATATTGGCTTATTTTTAATTAAAAGTTTCATTAAAGCAATTGAAGACTTACATGTAGTTATAGGACATAATACAGAGAGATTCCCTGATCCTTTATGCATTTTCCCCCAAAGATTATAGCTAAGACATTAACATTACTACAATCCAAAATCTTATTCTTTATTAAGGGCAAGGATGTATGCAGAGTGTGTACATACAGTTTAATACAATGCCGTCCAATTTGTCGAAGCCACAACAGAACAATATCACAAGGTATTATGTTGTAGCTTATTTTTCTCATTGCTGTGACAAAATACCTGACAGAAGTAACTTGGAGGAGGAAGGACTTATTTTGCTTTGAGAGGGCGGGAAGGCATGGTAGTTCATGGTAGCTCACAGCTGTGGCAGCAGTATTGGAAGGTTGCTGGATTCTGTCTTGACAGACCATTAAGAGGAGAGACTGGGGCTGGAAGTCTGACTGGGGTATACATAGCTTTCCAGGCCCGTCCTCAGCAACTCCCTTCAGCTAGGCCTCAATCTCCTGAATGTTCCACTACTTCCCCAAACAGTGCCATATGTTGGGGACCAAGTGTTCCAATACATGAACCTATAGGTGTGTTTATACCCCAACTAACTAATCACAAGGGGTTACCCTTGTGTTGCTCTTTCAAATGCACCCATGCCTGTCCTGAGCTCCTCCAAACTCCCCCTATGCACCTCCCCCCCATGAAATAAATGCAATTTAATTTGCATTTCCTGACAGTTAAGGATGACAAGCATATTTTCATGTTTTCACCTGTGTATCCATTGCATGGAAGTGTCAACTGATAATTTTTTTCAGTTTCCAATTAAAGTGTTTGATTACTGTTGTGTGCTTAGAGATCTTTATCAGTTTCTTTTTTTTTTTTTTGTGGGAAATATGATGTGCAAATGTGCTCTCCCAGCCTGTAGCTTGTCTTTCTGTCTTTCACATCAGCTTTTCCAAGGGAAGCTTTTTTAAATTTTTTTAATAAGTAGTGTGTGTGTGTGTGTGTGTGTGTGTGTGTGTGTGTGTGTGTGCGCATGCATTCTGGAGTTTTAAAATTTCATTTTTATTTATTTGAGAGTGAAGGACAGATAGAGAGGGAAACAAGCAGATAGATAGAGAATGGGCACGCCAGGGCCTTCAACCACTGCAAACGAACTCCAGATGAATGCACCACCTTGTGCATCTGGCTTACGTTGATCCTGGGGAATTGAGCCTTGAACTAGGGCCCTTAGGCTTCACAGGCAAGCACTTAACCACTAAGCCATCTCTCCAGCCCCTCCCCTCAAGGGAAGTTTTTAATTTTTATGAGGACTAATTTTTCAAAAGAAAAAAGAAATGTAGATGATTTATTGTAAAAAGATATCACCCTGTAGCCCAGGCTGGCATGGACCTCATGATGATCCTCCTGTTTCAGACTCCTGGGAGTTGGGATTACAGATGAGCCACATACCTGGATTCAGTTTGTGCATTTTATCTTTCATGGACTGAATTTTCATTACCAAGTCTAAGATATTTTCTGCCCATCCAGTAATCAGAAATAATTTGCTTGTTTTCTTTTCTGGTTTTTTTTTTTTTTTTTTTTTTTTTTTACATTTCACTTGTATGCCCCTGATATGGCTTGAGTTTCTTTTTGTATAAAGTATTGGATTTGAGATTCATTATCTTGCTTGTGGATATCAATTGCTTTAGCACCATTTGTTGAATAGATATTTTGCTATATTGAATTTCTTTTTCACCTTTACCAGACATCAACTGAGCATGATTGTGTGGGTCTAGTTCTGAGTTTTCTACTTTGCTCAGGAGATCTGTGCATCTCTCTCTGCCACACACCATCTTGTTCACAGTAGGAAGATTTGACATGAACTAGAACAAGTCTTGCTTTATTCTTTTTTAAAAAAATATTTTATTTGTTTATGAGAGAGAGAGAGAAAGAAAGAGGCAGATAAAGAGAAAGAGAGAGAGAGAGAGATGGGCATGCCAAAGCCTCTAGCCACTGCAAATGAACTGCAGATGCCCGTGCCATATTGTGCATCTGGGAATGGAACCAGGTGCTTAGGCTATGCGTGCAAGTCCCTTAATTGCTGAGCCATCTCTCCAACCCGATTTATTCTTTTTTTAATCAATATTATTTTGGGTTTCTACATTCTGTACTTTTTATATAAATTTTAGAATAAAGCTATACAGATTTACTAAAAACCTCACTACAATTGTAATAGGGTTTAAATTGTTAGGTTTAATATTAGCCCTGTAGACAAACTTGGGGAAAACTGGCATCCTTACCATGTTGAGCATGCCAGTTCATGGACATAGTATGTTATTTCATTTACTTATTGCATATCTTATTTTTATTTATTTATTTTTTCAAGGTAAGGTTTCACTATAACCCAGGCTGACCTGGAATTCACTATGTAATCTTAGGGTGGTCTTGAACTCACGGTGATCCTCCTACCTCTGCCTCCCAAGTGCTGGGATTAAAGGTGTGCACCACCACACCTGGCTCATTTATAATATATCTTAAATCTATCACTAAGTACTTCATTTTCTTTGGAATATGCTCCATTGTGTTTTTAATTTTAGTTTCCACATTGAATGATTGAGTTTCAAGTGTCGATCTCTACCTATAACCTTGCTGGACTCATGATGTGTTCTAGCACTTTTGTCTATGTGTTTGCTTTGGGACTTCTTGGGATCTATGTAGCCACTTATGTCATACAAATAGAGTTTTATTTCTTCTTTTTTAGAGTGAATGGTTTCTATTTCTTTTACTTATTGCAGTGGCCAGAACTTCCTGTATGATGTTGAAAAAAAATGTGGTGATGAGCTGGAGAGATGGCTTAGTGGTTAAGGGACTTACCTGCAATGCCTAAGGACCTAGGTTCATTTCCCCAGTACCGACCTAAGCCAGATGAGCAAGGTGGTGCATGGATCTGGAGGTCGTCTGCAGTGGCTGGAGGCCCTGACATTCATTTCTCCTCCTCTATCTGCCTCTTTCTATCTCACGCTCCCTTAAATAAATAAATAAAATATTAAAAAAAATAAATATGGAGGTCACATCCTTGCCTTGGTCCTGAGGTTTGAAGGGAAATTAGTATTTTGCCACTAAATATGAGTGGCTATGAGGTTTTTAAAGATGCTTTTCATTAAATGATTCTCTTCTATTTCTAAGTGCTGGAAGTTTTGTTGTGTAAATCATAAATGAGGATTCAGTTTTGCTAACTGCTTCTCTGTGACAGTTGATACCACCATATATTTTGGTACTTGATGTGGTAGACTAAATTAATTGACTTATTTTTAAAATTTTTATTTATTTATGTGTGAGAGAGAAAGAGACAGATAGAGAGAGGGGAAAAAATGG
Organism: Jaculus jaculus; assembly: GCF_020740685.1. NCBI lineage: Eukaryota > Metazoa > Chordata > Mammalia > Rodentia > Dipodidae > Jaculus > Jaculus jaculus. The sequence goes on from NC_059102.1 coordinate 267,467,539, forward strand.
GCATGCCATGGCCTCTTGCCACTGCAAGTGAACTCCAGTCCGGTGTGCCACCTTGAGAATCTGGCTTATGTGGACGCTCGGCAATCAAAGCTGGGTCGTTAGTCTTCCCAGGAAAGCACCTTAGCTGCTGAGCTATCTTTCCAGACCATTTTTTAAACAAAATATTTATTTATTTGAGAGAGAGAGAGAGAGAGAGAGAGAGAGAGAGGGCACAGATAGAGACTGCCTGACTTTTGGAGCAGCTTTGGATCTTTGGCATTCATACTACTCAGTCATGGTGTGGATGAGTTTATGCACTGTTGTTATGCACCATTGCATCATGGTGGCTGCGTGTTTATGTACTGTTGGATTCATTTTGCCAGCATCCTATGGATCCCACTGACTTTTGTTCAGCAATGTTTCTCCTCAGTCTATCACCTTACGGGGATGCGACTTTCCCAATACTTCTGTGGCCAGCAGGTGTACGAGAACAATGGCACCGCCTGTCTATGCACTGTTCTTGTGGACTCCTCATCAGCCACTGGAACACTCAGCTTGAGTTGCACACAAAGCAATGAGCATTTAGTTTCATGCCTCATAAATAATCTGCCTGCCTATATTTTGGTTTGTACTTCTCTTGCCGCTGGCATTCAGCCACCAACTGCATTTAGGCCCACAGCCAGTGGGTAGGGGCAGAAGGCCAGACTCCAGGTCTTGGCCTCACTTTGCTTAGTATGCATCACTCCATTCTGTCAGCACGGATGCTCCATCCGCACTCAGCCAGCCATCTTGCAACGTGAGTGTTATGGATCATATACGGATTCAGATGCGATGTTCAGTTCCATCTTCCTATCTACCCAGTCTTCTTCATTGCTGGTCTTCACATACCAATGACAAGCAACACTATATCTATGGCAATAAAGAACACCAAAAAGCCCATTCCAATGTGCCATGAGAGTCTAAGAAGGAAAGGAATCCTTGGTCAAGGGCTTCTATGCTCAGGTCTCACCTATTTTTAACCAAATATTTTGTTTAATAATTTGCATGTAGAGAGAGATAGACAGAAGAGATAGAGAGAGAAAGAATGGGCAAGCCAGGTTCTCCAACCTTTGCAAATGGACTCCATATACCTGTGCCACCCTGCACATCTGGCTTTAAGTGGGCCCTAGGGGATTGGACCTGTGTCCTTGGGCTCCGCAGGCAAGTGCCTTAACTGCTAAACTGTCTCTCCAGCCCAGGTCTCTTCTTTTAATGCAAGTGCAGACAGTTCTGCTCAGTCTGTAGGTGAGGATTCAAAGCAAAACCGTTTGTTATTCTGGTGGGAGAGCCTGCCCAATCCTGCGCCCATGGACTTATCAAAGAACAACTTAAACATGTCCATTAGAACCTTCCTTCCTTTGTTCAGATGACGAAATTCACACCTAATAGTGTAGCATCAGAAATGTAGAGATACAGTCCTGAGAGGAACTGATAATTATATAATGGAGAATAAGACTATCACAGACTCCTATAGGTACTAGATAATTAGAAAAAAATATGTGCCATTGTCTGTATGAAAGGTGATACAGGGCACTGGTCCTGCGTCCTCAGTAGAGGAAAGGCAAGAATAGCTACTAAAGACAGTGGCCGTGCCTGATAGCTAAGGAGCATCCATTGCTAGCCTCCAGATAAGTGCTGCCATTTAGAAATTTGATTCAATTTTGCCTAAACCTCCAGTTTGTTTTTTTTTCTAGAGAAACTATATACCTAAGTGTACATATGAAATACAAAATGGTCTCATTTAAGAATACTAACAGTGGGTGTGTTGCATAAGCCAATTTGGATTGATCTACATAAAATAACAGCCAATTGGTAGATTCTGTCTGCAGGCCCCTATTTTGCCATCACTGCTATAGAGGTTTTCAACCTTGTTTTTCAGCTCTTTATTTCTCCCTTATATGAGGCTTGTTACACACAATAGGAATTATCCCTTCCTTTTAACATCAGTCATCTGGGACTGCGGAGAGCTCATTTGGAGACATGCTAAATATGTAAGCATGAGAACCTGCATTTTGTCCCTAGAAACTATGTAAAAAAAAAAAAAAAAAGCCATGTATGGTGATACATGCTTGTAATTCCAGCACTGTGGAAGCAGAGATGGGCGGACCTCTGGGCCTTGTGGCCAACCACTGAGCTTCAAGCCATGAGAGACCAAAAAAAAAAAAAAAGTGCAAACATGACACCTGGTATTGTCTTTTGGCCTTTACACATGAGCACACCTGTGATCTACACTACACACAACATGCATATACAATCACCTACACATGTATGCGTGCATACACACAGAAAAAAGAAACTCTGCTAGGTGGGTGTGGTGCATGTCTTTAATCCCAGCACTTGGGAGGCAGAGGTAGGAAGATCACTGGAGTTCAAGGTCACCCTGAGACTAAATAGTAAATTCCAGGTCAGCCTGGGTTAGAGCAAGACCCTATGTCAACCACCAAAACCCCCCTCCCACAACCACCAAAAATGAATAAAAAAATCAACTCTGCTATCAGAACACCTTTTACATGTAAATATATCACTTTTATATTAGATAGGAAAGTTTCATTTTCCCAGGAGAGGTGACCAAATCCTCCTTCTATATGTTGTGTAGTTAAATGTAGGAATCGTTCTACCTTTGACATACCCAACTGCTCTGATCCTTCAAGGTCGGGAACATTCTGTCCCACAGTTGTTGCCATGCCTTTGAGGTTTCTTCCAAGTGAAGGCGCTATTGTTTGCCATGAGTGCCCAGAGGTGACTAACACACCCAGCCAAGCAGCTGTGCTGTGGTCACCCCCACAGTCGAATTTCTCATTTCTCCCAGACATGAGTACACCCTCCCTCTCTTTGGTTGCCATGGGACAGACACTCTCCAACACTGGCAAAAGATGGGGGAAGGAAAAGCAGCAGTTAACATTGCTCCTTCCACATGATTAGTGGATCAGCTAGAGACAACTGGCTTTGCACAGCCATGTTTGCTTGAGGCTCATAATGAACAAAGGACACTCACAATGTTGACATTTAGAAGGCAGAGGGCCTGGCTACATTTTTCTGTTTATGAGCTACACGTTTTTCTCATTGAACGAACACAGAGCAGGGAGGCCATACCAGTAGTTCAAAGAATGCCAGATAACAGGCAGGAAGGTGATGGTCACAGTATTTGGTGGCAAGAGTTTCCTGGTCTTAGAACATCTTGTCAGCTCTCTGATGACCGCCACCTAATAAACTCTGATGCTAGAGTTCTGTCTCCCTCTCTCCATCTCTCTGCCTCTTTTTTTATATATTATTCATGTATGTGTGTGTGAACATGCATATGCACACACATGCAGTGTATGTTTGTTCAGGTGTATGTAGAGGTCAGAGATATACATCTGGCATCTTTCTCTATCATTTATGACATTATTTGGGACAGGGCTGTCAGTAAACCTGGAGCTCACTGATTTAGCTAGCCAAACTAGCCAGAAATTCCTAGGGATCTTCCGGTATGTACCTCCCCAGTGCTGGAATTACAGGTGCATACTGATGCACTCAGCTCTTATGTGGGTGCTCAGAATCCAAACTCAGGTCTTCATGTAAGCATGTTACCCCTTGAACCATCTCCTCTGATCACAGTTACTTTTCGTTTTAATATTCTACTTATTCTTATGAGAGGAAACAGAGAAAGAGAGAGAGAGAGAGAGAGAGAGAGAGAGAGAGAGAGAGAGAGAGAGAGAGAGAGAGAATGGGTGCACTGGAGACTCTAGCCACTGAAAATGAACTCCAAATGCATGCCTCACCATAAATATCTAGTTTATGTGGTTACTGGGGAATCAATCCTTGGGCTTTGAAGGCAAGTACCTTAACTACTGAGCCATCTCTCCAGCCTCTGACTGTGGAGTTTTACAACTGCCAAGAAAAACCCTGGCTTCTTCCTCCATGCAAAATTTGCAACTCTTGCGAGATTATTATTCTTGCTCTGTGATAGCAATGGTGGCTCTGTCATTTTGTTGTTATTTTATCCACAACAGCTGAATGTATTGAGGTTCTGAGTCTTACAAAGGTGACAGCAAGCCTCTATTCTGGGTTGGGAACATATAAAACCTTCATCTTACCATACCTTTCATTTGATTTTTCTCCACAACCACTAAGAAATTTGCCCTCTACTCTGTCCTATGGGGTAAAGGATGGTTTGCAATTTTATTTTTCTCAGCACTCCCTTGGAGCTTCTGTTTACATCCATGCATAGCATAAGGCCAGAGGCCCCGAGGAGGAGCAGGATTCGCTGACCCATGCTGACAGAAAGGGTGATGGATGAGACAGAGCAGAGCATAGGCCAGCTGGGCCAAAAGCAAATGTGGGCTGAGCAGGCTCCCCACCCTAAATCAAGAGCAAAAGAGGGGTCTGGGGCAAAGCCAAAAGGCAGAGAGAGTCAAGCTTTCAAAAACAACTGCCCAGCCATGGCCAAAGAGAGCCGTTGACAGCCAGTTTATGACCCATAGAGCACAGGGAGCTACGCAGGTTAGCCATATCTAGCACCTTGTGTGGGTCATGTGAGCCAGCAGGGTGGGAACAATCATTGAGGGCTCACTCTGAGGTAGACCGGTCTGTGAACAGTTGAGGAAGCACCTGGGATAGAAGTGAGCCCTAGGTTCATTACATGCTAGAGAGAGAGGACAGTTATAACCTGGAATATGTTGAAGCTTACTGGAAGTGGAGCTGTTGAAAAGGAGGAGGGTGCAAGCTGCCAGGCTGTGGCCCAGAAAGGATGATGTTGGGAAGAATGAGGAAATGCATACCTTCTGTGAAGTCTGATAGAGAACGCCTGAAATCCACTGAGAACAAATGACTATCTCTCACCGAGAACAAATGACTGTTTCCCACTAAACATCCTAAAAATTCCAGCAGGCAGGCCTACTCTCCTTCCATGTGAGGGAAGAAGCTGAGACAGAGACATCTAGAGGTTGGTCCAGACTTGCCCTTACTGGCATTTGAACTCAGCCCTCTCTGGCTTCCTGTTCCATCTTGAGATGCCTTATTCAAGTCTCCTGGAGTTTCTGAAATGTCATCTCAGCCATCCTGAGTAGCTCTTTCAGCAAGAAGGAGCCAAGAAGAGTCCTCTTCTGCATGGGTGTATTTATTTAGGGGAATTCAGAGTATCCTCAGGTGTGAGGACCTTCCCAACTCAGAAGTGCATTTACCATGATGTCTATGCAGATCTGTAGGGAGTAGTCCACTGCAGTACGTTTTTGTAAATTCATTGCAGAACAGCCTGAGTAACAATAGTAACCCATGTACAGCCACTCAAGTCTTGTTAATGGTATCATTGTTGCCTATTAATCATCATTTGGGGATCATAGAATGTCTTAATCTCCTAACACTTATATTTTTGTGCATGTATGTGTATGTGGTATACACACACATGTGTATGCATGTTTGAATATGAATACCTGTGTGTCTGATTCCCCACCATTACAAAAATTGTATTAATTTGGAGAAATTGAAACATGCAACACTATAAAACACACAATGTTACAGTTGGATGGGTAAACACTATAAAATGACCTTTGGTTTGTTGGTAAGCATTGTCATAGTGCATTCGGGCAGAATCTGCTGGAGCACTTTTATGTTCTCTGGGTTCTTCTGGGTCGGACATAACAGCCTTTTAGATCCTGGTGGGTCTCTGAGTGTAAGCTATGAAATTCATCTTACACTTGTACCTTTTCAATATTTCATCCAAGCCTGAGGCTGACACTGTCAGTTCCTCTGTTGAATATATGCCATGATTTTATTAAAAAGTATTATTTATGTGTGTGCATGCATGTGTATAGTGTATGTGTTTGTGTGTTTGAGTACAGTGTGCATGTGTCAGGGTGCACATGTGGAGGTCAAAGGATAGTGTCTGGGTCCAGCCTCACTGTTCACCTCACTCGATGCAGAGTTTTCTGGATCTTGCTCTGCTGTTGTTCTTTTTGCTGTGCTTCTCAAGAGCTTCTGGAGAATTCTCTTGTCTCCACCTCCCATTTCACTATCAAAGTGCTGGGATGACCGAAGCCTACCATGCTGCAGGACTTTTACATGGGGTCTGAGGACTGAACTCAGGCTTCAGCGGTGAGCCTTCATCCACTGAGCCATCATCTCTCCAAAGCCTGCCATGGCTTCATGGAGGAAAAGCAACAACAGGAATAGCAGCTTTTCCTTTGGCAGATGTTTTCAGTGGATCAAGTGCCAGGCTGTCATGTGTATGTCAAATGACAGACATCACCCATGCCTTCATGCAGTGCTTAGGTCCTAGATTCATTTGTATTCTAGAGAAGGGGCTGATCAACTTTTGCTTAAAAATCCAAATAGGAGATATTTCAGACTTTGTAGTCTAAGAGCTGAAATTAAGACTCTCATGTATATGTGCATCTAGCTATTTAAAAATAATTGTTTAAAAGGCAGAAGTTACTCTTGAATTGAGATCAAAAACAAAACAAGCTGGGTGTGGTGGCGTACACCTTTAATCCCAGCACTCAGGAGGCAGAGGTAGGAGGACCACTGTGGGTTTGAGGCTACCCTGAGATTAGAGAGTGACTTCCAGGTCAGCCTGGGGCTAGATTGAGACCCTACCTCAAAAAAAAAAAAAAAAAAAAAAAAGGAGGTGACTGGCTGGGTCTAGCCAGCTTACCATTGCCATGGCAGACCATGAACTGGTTGAGCAACTGTTTTATACTGTGATTTACATAAAAATCACTTGAGGTCATGATACACATGTGGATTTGGATACATGAGGGTTGGGATCCACCTTGATTTCTATATTCCTAACAAGCTAGCAAGGGATGTTAATGTGGACTATTTATGGACCATGTTTTGAATGGAAAGGATCATATTGATACATAGAACTTCTTTTTTGCGTCTTATATCATTAGTAGTTTTGTGTGTTGTTCATCATAGACTCATCTAAAAAAGCTTATAAAAGAAGTGTATGCAAAAAAAGTCTGATGATTTCTGGACATCTATTGAAGATGACAGACACTAGCCAAACGTGTATTAAAAGAGTATAGTATTGAGTTTACAGTTTGGAGGAAATCAGGCAGGTTTCCACTTTTCCATCAATCAGCATGTGCACACTTTTGCTTCTCCTGACTTTATCTGTTACTCCTAATAGGCACTAATGTGATCACCTCTAGGTTTAGCAATTGGAAATTCTTTTAAAGCAGGAAATAGTTTAATTACACAGGTGGGTTAAGATTTTACATACCACGTGGAAGGCACTGGAAGGAAAACTACTAATTCTTAAGCATCAGAAGATTTTCATAGTCAGAGTTAACCTGACAATTAACAAGTTATAAAAAAAAAAGTGTGAATCACACACAGATGTTATTTTCAAGAAACACTGCTTACAAAGGTAATTGCTCACAAATTTCTGGGTTTGCAGCAGGTATCACAGGATTCATATTTAAAGGGAAGAGAAGACTATGTTCAAAGTCTGAGACAGAGCCAAGGCTGTGTCTATTTCACCTGAGGCTGAAGTTACTATAGCTTAAGCATTTGCTTGATTTCATTTGCTCTCTGGTTTGGTTGCTAGTGTGAAGATGATCAACAGCAATGGAAAAACCTTTAATATTGCATATGAAAACTTGAAAATGTGAATTGTAATTAAAAGACTGAGGCCCTTTGATGATGTTGTCCATACTTGTAGGAATTGTGCCCCATTCTAGAAGAATGGTATAGGGCACCTGATAAAATGGCCCTGGACATGTCCATAGATATTTTCTTGATATTTACATTAATTCTACTCTAGAGAAGATAGTATAAACCCAAAAAATTCTACACAAAATGCTGGGATGAGCCACAAGCCAGAGCAGAGAGAAGAAAGAAGGCAAGAGAGGGGAAAAGGAATTATAAAAAATGACTTAAATCCCATATTTGCAAAATGAGCCAAAATGAAAACAAGATTATTCAAGAGTATGACAAGAAATGACTTTTGTTCATTTTAATAGTAAGCAAACTTTTTCTAAATTTATGAAATATATCATTTCTATTCCAGGTTTACTTCCCTGCTTAGAACCAGGATTAAGTCTCATAAATTTGATCTCAATTTTCCCATCTGTAAAATGGTCAAAGAGGCTGGAGAAATAGCTCAGTCAATAAAGAACTTGCCTTGCAAACATGAGGACCTGAGTTTAATCCTAAGAACCCATATAGAAAAGCCTCTCTGTTCCCACTTACTATTCCTTCAGAGCAGTGCACACCTGCCTGCTTTGTGGAATGTGCATGCTCACAATCACACTTCCACCTCAGCCTCCTGAATGTGGGGATGAAAGGTGTGCACCACCACACCCAGTAAAATCTCAATTAAAAAAAATTGTGTGTGTGTGTATGTACTTACGATGTGGGTATTTGTGTGCCACAGCCTGTTGTGGAGGTCAGAGGTCAACCTTTGGTGACAGTCCTCACCTTTCACTTTATTTTGAGGCCCAATCTCTTAGTTGCCCACTGCTATTTACACCAAACTAGCTGGTCTGAGGAGCTTCCAGGGGTTTTCCTGTCTCTTCCTACCACCTTGCTGTAGAAACACACTGTAATGTCTGACTTTATGTGGTTTTAGGGACCAGAACTCAGGTCCTCAACACTGTATCCACTAATCTACCTCTCCAGACCCTGAAGATCTTTAAGGAGAATTTTTCCTTAACTCCCCATTCTACAGAAGTTGTCTGCCCTCTGTTTATCACTCTTTTATTTTATTATTTACTTATTTCCCTCTCCTCTGTTTTATTATTTTTTTCCCAACACAATTTAAGGTTTAGGAGAACAGAGACCTGGATTATGATCACAGGCCCACTGAGAGTCCTAAATCACACCAGGAAGTCAGCATTTATTAGACAAGTGAATGAATGAATGAGTGAATGAACTGTCTAAAAACACACCACTCATCACTTTGTCTCCAGCTAACTCACGTACAAGTTCCTAAAGAGGCTCTGAGAATTGCACAAGAAATACTACATGGACTCCAGCCCCATAGGCTTCTAGACTTGGTGTTTCTTTAATTTCATGTAAATTTCTCTAAGTAAATATTCCTTAAAAGTGAATAAAATTTTATTTCACTTTAACAAGAGAATATAAAAGTTAAAAAGGTCACTGTAGTAATAGACTAATCTCAATTACCAGGGCAGCCTCCGAAACCCTCACTCCCACCTAATCTCATTCGGTGCATACGCAGCTCACCGTGTGATTTCCAACACAGCTAAATGAAATTATAAAGCAGTGTTAAATTTATTAATCATTTAATTAGCTAAATGTTCCTGCAAGTACTGGTGAGATGAATGGCATGTCATTTTCTAATGCAATTTGCCTCTCAGGCAGCCAGGGTCAGAAAGGGAAGCGCCTGGCATCTCGAATGAGTTTTTTATAACCCACCTTCTATTAAGAGACCATCATGATACCAGGATAGTATTTGAGGTTTGTACATAGCCCTGGGTGCTCAGATGTGGGCATGGAAACATGCTTTCCATCCTCACCTGGGTGTTACAGAGGAGGGGCAGGAGGGTAGCTGATGAGCTGAGCCCCTTGGAGACGGCTGCTCCCGGTGTCTTCTTGCAGGGCAAATCTTTTCATATTTAACAAGCCACTGAGCAGAGCAGAGCAAAAGATAGCAGCCAGTATTAAACGCATGCTCAATCTAGTTTTATTTCTTTAAATTTACTCAGTCGAGAAAAATTTGTGGAGTGCGAATTCTCCTCATGCTAGGTGACTTTTTAATCCTTCTCGTTGAGCTAGGATTTATTTCTTCCTTGCAGCCTTCCAGCTCCTTCTTGAAATCTTGGGGTATAAGCCACACTGGCTCTTTAAAGAGGGTGCTCCTGTGGAGGCTGAGACTCCCAGCTCTCCCCATACGCATCATGTGAACTCATGTGTGGGGAGCTTTGGGGTTTGCAGCTGCCTTTGACTTATCATGATTTCCTACTGAAAACTGTGACAAGTGGGTGCTGCCAGGTGCTTCGTGGCTCCGCTCCATTTGCAGCAAGAGCCCTGGCGTCAAGCACCTTGTCTAAACTCACCCGGTGAGGAGGTGTTGGAGAGGGTGCCATGTGAGGCTGTGAACAACCCAATGAACACAGCTCTGTCTGTTCAAGATGGACGCTGTCAGTTCTGAGAACTTCAGCATACAAAGGTGTTTGGATGTGTGGATGTCCCCGCTTCACAGAGCTGCCACACATGCAAGCTGTTCTGAGTTGAGGACAGTAGATACCATGAAGCGCCACGTACAGCACTGAGTTCAAGTATGAGTACTGGTATCTGATTCCAGCTGTTTACCGCAGGCCCCTCAACAAGTCACAGGTGCTCTGGACCCTGGATTTCATCTTGCATACAGCAGACATCACACACACACACACACACACACACACACGTTGATAGCTGAGTGTAAGATTGCTGGGAGACCCATCAATGAAATGAGGAGTCAAAGTCTTACATACATTTGAAAATGAAGTGGAGGTATGGCAGAAATGCTTTCTTTATTTTGTCTCTCAGAAGCAATAGTTTTGAGTCAACCAGGTCGGCAGCACAAATTTGACTCCCTCTCTTACTTCCCATTGACCCTGAGTAAGATATTGGCACCAGCTTCAGTGTTCTGGCTATGAAATGGAGATAATAGTGATGATATAGATTAGAGAAAACAGTGTCTCTGTGTCTGTCACTGTGTGTGCACATATGTATATATCTGTATACACATATATAAAATGAAAATGTACACTTAAATTCACATATTTACCACACATATTCCTATGTGCATGTGCACTCATGCACACACACACACACTTTTACTCAGTTCCAACACTTAGGCAGCTTGTGGAGGATGACTGCTGCTATTATTGCTACTGTGGCTACTATTTCTATCACCATCCTGTGTCATCCCTGCAGAGAAAGGAGGCCACTTCTCCCCTCCAAAACCCCTCTGAGAGATGTTCAACACATGCCTCCTTAGACACAGCCACCACATGTTAGATAAAGGCAATTCTGGACTCACATCCAGGATAGGAGGAAGAAGAGTTCCAGTGTCGGACAAAACAGTGATATGGTGTTTCATAGCATGACTACTGGGGTCAAGCCATAGTTCCAATTCCCCCTCTTTATTTTACTAACTAAATGACCTCAAATTTGTTATCTTTCGAAGCCTGGGTTTGTTTATTTTCAAGATGGAGGTGATTACAGGCCCTTCTCCCACCGAAGGTAGTTGTAAGTATTAAATGAATATCCACAGTACATGCTTGGCCCATAATATAATCATAGAATGTAAACTGGCTAAGGGGAGGAGACATAGAAGGGGAAAATGACAGAATGACAGAGAAGGAGGAGAAGTGAAAGTGTTCCTCAGTGAGTTATCTCTATAATCTCCTCTTTCACAAATGCTTCTATCTCTAGAAGCTGGGAGGTATGGATCCACCTTTGCAAGGTGTCTCAGGAAGTTGACAATGGCTGGGACCAGACCAGGGCACCTGTCTTTTCTTGGGCTGCTATATGCCACTGGTGGTTATGGAGTTAGTCTCTGGCTGGCCCTTCCACCATCCTGATCTCTTACTATATATGCTCACTGATGAACAAGCATGCTGGCTTACACAGTTGTTTCTATAGGATAGATGGAGCATTTTGTCTTTGGATTCAGAAAATGCTGGTGCAGTTCCACTAGTTGGGTCTCTAAGTCGTCCCCCAAGCCCACAAATCATGTTTCTCCAGAAAGCTGCAAACTGGAAGCAAAGGGAGCACTTCCCATGCTTGTGAGAAGAATGAATTATGGCTTATGGATCAACACCTTTAAATAGTCACATGACTGTATTCTTTAGGAAATTTGCCCAAACACACACACAGCTTGAGGCCTCTCTCCAAAACCAGTGCTTGCTGATAAAAAGTATAGCATGTGTGCATGGGATAGTCACTGTGTGCATTTCCTTGGAACTGCTGTCTATATTCCAGGAAGTTGCAATGTACAAGCTTGGGAAGGAGAGAGGAAGGAAGGAAGTGGGTAAAAGGGATGGCAAGAATGAGATAAGAGATAGCAAATAAAGCACTGTGGCAGAGAGGTTGCATACCTGAGTATCTGCTTGGAAACAAGAGATCCTGAGTGAGAACCACAGCCTCTGTGAGCCTCAGTTTGCTCATTTGTCAAAATGGGAACAATTATTAAAGCACCTGCTTTATAGAGTTGCCTTGAGTCCTGCAAGAGATGCAGACAACTTCAGACAATGCCCAGAACACAGTCAGCAATCACCACAGATTCACCAGCCCATTAAAGAGCGGAAGAGGAAAGGGTCCAGAAAAGAAAGGAAAATGAAAATGAGGCTGCAGCGCGAGAACGTCGGAAACGGAAGGAGACTGTGGGACAGACAGGAGCCGCCCGCATGCATCTGCCGTGCTGCTTCTGCTCCTCCTGGCCCTGCTGGCGTTTCCCTCTCTCTGTGTCTGGAGGCATGGTTCACGGATAAACAGCGAGCCGCGCCAGCTGAGCACGGAGTTCAGCCCCATACACAATAGGCAGGCACAAGAGCAGTCACACATTCAGTTTGCCTAATAAAAGCTTTTCTGGTGCAACTTTGCAGCTCAAAACTGGTCGAACAAAACTACAACACCATTACCTTATTTTAACAGGAATCTGCCCTGACCCCGTTCAGTCTCTTTCCTAGGTTTGAGAGCCATGGTCAGTGTGACAAGCCTGTGTGGACACTCCTGCCAGAGGTGTTATTTTTTTCTTATTCTTTTGTCTTCCACCAGCTAAAATGGGGAGATGGACATGATCACTTTTAGATTGCCACTTCTACATCGAGTGGATTTTATAATAAGAAGCCATTTTTTCCCCCCGACAGGCTGCCCTTGTGCCCGCCTCTCTGACTTTGAGGGCCTCATTATTGTGGGTTTAAATGAAGGATGTTCATTCAGGCAGGGATGGGGGAGGCCACCAGGCATCAGAGGTGTTATCAGGCCCTTCTATCAGGCCAAGTGACAGGCGTCCAGAGCAAGAATGCAGAGCTCATGGTGGAGACCTCCGGCTGACACCAAAGGTGACCCCCTCACTCTCAACCTTGAAAGGGAAAGTTCCCACTTTATTAAAATGAATTTCGAAAGGGCCGCTCTGACAGCTGCATAATTAAATATTGGAGTGTCAGCGATAATTTATTCCACTCGCATGTGGTGGTCAGATCCCTTTCACTAGAGGGTCAGCAAGTGCAGTGACAGAGGCAAGGAGACAAGGGATTCTGGCCCTTTGTCATTTACGTAGCCCTGGTGGTGAAATTGGAGACTTAGAAAATGCACAACTACAAGCTCACGAGCAAACATACACATACCTCAGGAAGAAAACAGTGCCTGTTATTATTCACCAGGTAGCAGCACTCTGGAGCTTGCGAGGCAGATGTCTTTATGAATGGTAAACAGTGAAGTTCTGCACATAGACTTTTCACCTGCACTTGAGAGCTCCGAGCTGCCACAGGTTTTTCCTAAGCATCAGACATTTCATGCTCCACTGAGAAGTCTTCCTGCTAGGTGACCTGGATGACAAGGGCCACCATGGGCAAGAAAGGAGCTAGACATCCCAAACATGAACTTTTTTATGCATACAGTTCCAAAGCTCCACTCTGCAAAGGGTCTTTGGGTACCCATTGAGCCTAATTAATGGACAACCATGAAAGAGATCATTGCAGAGGGCAAGTTCATGTGTGTGCCCATGTGTTATGGAGAGATGCTTACCTATCTTAAGCAGGTGTCCTGTAAACAACACAGGCTTTGAAGCCAGAGTTTGGATCCTTTCTTATGATTGATGCAGCTAAATTTCCCACCTCAGCCAGAGGCATATTGCTTCATAAATGTCTATAAAAACATGAAAAACAGAGACAGGGAGAATTCAGCATAGACCCACTCAGATGTTTATTCTTTGTGGATGTTGGTGTTTTGCTTTGTTTTGTTTCAGCTGGGGAGCAGTTGAGTTCAGTTCCCTCCTCAGCAATTCAGAATCAATGAGTTAATGCTGCTCAGGGCTCATTGGCGGTAAGGCTGTGCCCATAGCTTGCCCACACAGACCCTGCGCAGGAGCCCAGTCCATCATTTCTTTGTTGACCCTGCCCTATTTACTCTGGTAGGGTAAAAGCACCGGCTAAGCTTGGCTAGTCAGTGTATTACTTTGTCAGAGGCAGGCTTGGCCACTCCGAGTCAGGCTGAACAAATTACATCCCTCACTTCGTCGCCGAACCAGGAACAGGGTTATAACTCAGTCTAAGCACCGCTCCCTCTTCTATTACCTTCATAACCAAGGTCATACTAATCAACTCAATTACCAGCCCTCTTGGACATTTTCATAATGTTTTCTGTTAGTTGCTCTCCTGTGAAAATCTCTGGGTCTAAGCAAATTAATGCCATTTTTATAAGTATCTACATTTCAGGGACAGTGATCTCCTTTGGAAAAGATGGTATCCCCAGCCACATAAACCAGCTCTACCTCCCAGCACAATGTGAGAATGGATTGGGATATTGCTGTAGAAAACAAATCATCTTGCTTTTGGGAAAACATGATATTACAAGGAAAATGACTTTAGTCCCTTCCTGAAGGAGTGTGCTATGTCCTCTCCCCACCTCCTTCCTTCATTCTTTTCTCAACTCAGCAAGCTAAATCTTTCATTGTGCACCATCCCAGGCCCACAGAGACAAGGATAGCACAATTTCACGATTTCTCCCCCCAGGTTGTGTTTTCAGTCCTGACTAGCTCACAGATCTGTGCCCTTTGCCTCCTCATCACCCCACCTCCTCCTTTGTTATAGAAGCACTGTGTGATCCAAACACTGTTCCATTTTTCACCACGGGTTCAGAATTGCAGTATATGGGCAGTAGCTCACAGTTGCAAAAATTCCCTTACACATAAGTGCTGAGTAGCTAGCCTGGAAGATGTCAGATTGGCATGCTACCCAACAGAACTCCGAGTTTAGAAAGCAAAGTAGCTATTTAAGCTAATACACTGAACTAGTCAAAGCACATGGTGACTGCTGAATTCCAGACTGCCCAGACTGCCCCTTACAATGTGTAGATACAGTTTTAAGTAAAATGAAACTCTACAGTGCCAGATGTATGTCTTTAAGTTATACATGCTCAGAGCACATCAGCTCACTATATTCACATGCTCATAGCACACAAGTTCACAATGCTCATGTGCTCATAGAACACCAGTTCAATGAGTAATGAGTTCTCCATGTATACTGTCTGTTCTTACTGTTGGTTCAAGGCAGGATCTCAACACTATCCCAGCCTGCTCTGGAGTTCACGTTGTAGCCCAGACTGGCCTCAAACTCACAGCTATCCTCCTTCCCCAGTCTCCTGAGTACTGAAATTAATGGTGTGAGATACCATGCCTGGTCCATATATACATTCTTCACTGGAATTGTTGGCGGTGTGTGTGCATGTATGAGTGCTTCCATGTGAGTAGGCACATGCATACATATGTGCATGTGCCTATGGAGGCCAAGGCTGATATCATGTATCTTACTCATTGCTATCCACTTTGTTGTTAGAGACAGAGTCTCTCACTGAACCAAAAGCTGTTCTACCTCCCCAGCTCTGGGGTCATAGGCCATCATGTGCAGCATCTTACATGGGCACCAGGGGTTAAAACTCAATCCTCCAGCTTGTGAGCTATCTCTCCAGCCTCTGGACTTGGTTTTTGCTCCAAAGAGATACTGAGCTGAGCACATAGGACACAATGCACTTAACTTCATTGAATGTTTGATTTCAGTAAAAAGGAAGTGAGAAAGCAAAGGTGACAAGTGCCAGCAATCCCACCTGGGAGTGTGAGTGCCGCAATACCCTTCCACCCACCTTTGCTGTACTTAGTAGCTCCTCCAAGGAATGCTCACCGCATGGCAGAGAGAGGTGTGGTGGCAAAGGGATGGGGCACTGGCAGGCCTTAGCTGGCTGTTTTGCTTGTGGCATCTCTGGGACTCTCATGTGCTCTGCAGAGTATCATCCTCACTATCTGAACTCAGACAGAATTAAAGCCAAGGTGACCCAGTCACTTTCCCAAGGTCACAGGAGTCCAGTGAGACCATGATGAGATTATAATTCGATGTCTAATATAATGCCTTGAAATTACCTGGATCTGTGGGCATAAGGGTGCACATCTGTAATCCCAGCACTAGGGAGTCTGAGGCAGGAGGATCATGAGTTTGAGCATTCTAGCCAAGGCCCCACCTCACCCCCTTTCATGAAAAAGAAAAACCAAATTTGGGGTTTACTGAATAATTGATTGATTAAGTGATTAGTCATTTTTCCTATAAGTTTTTTTTTTTTAACTGAGGCAGAATTCACATAACATATGATTGTATTAAAGTGCATGCTTTTTTAAAAAACATATTTTGTTTATTTATATTTTCAAGCAGAGGGAAAAAAAGAGAAGAGAGACAGATAGAATAGGTGCACCAGTGTGTATAGCCCCTGCAAACGAACACATCACTTTGTGTATCTGGCTGTATATGGGTACTGGGAAATTGAACCTGGGTCATTCATTAGGCTTTGCAGGTGAACACTTTAACTACTGAGGAATCTTTCCAGCCCAAACACATGGTTTTAAAGTGACTCAGCTGCGTTTAATGCTATGCAGCCACCACCTTTTCCTAATTTAAAATTTTTTTCATCATTCCAGAAGAACACTCCTTCCTCATTAAGTAACCACTCTCCACCCCCTTCTCCTACCTTATCTGCTTTCCCTCTTCACAAGGTTGCTTACTCCAGTAACCCCATGCAGGGAAGTACTTCATGCGCACTGTGTCTAGCTTCAGGGATTAGCAGGGTGTCCCCAAGGTTCATCTTGGTAGCATGTGTCAGCACTTCATTCCTTTTTTAAAAAATAAAAACATTTTATGTATTTATTTTCAAGAAGAGAGAGATAAAAAGAGAGTCAGAGAGGCAGAATGGGATTGCCAGGGCCTACAACCACTGCAAAGGAACTCCAGATGCATGTGTCACTTTGTGCATCTGGCAGTACATGGGTACTAAGGAATCAGACCCAGATTGTTAGGCTTTGCAGGCAAGCATGTAAATGGCTGAGCCATCTCTCTAGCCCTCATTCCCTTTTATATAGATGAATAATATTCCTTTGCTTGATAGCTGTTTTAAATCTATTCATCTATTGATGGACATAAAATTCTATTTATTCTTTTGGGGAATTCTGAATGATACTGTAAACATTTATAGCTCAGTCTCTAAGTAAACATGGTGTTTTCACTTTTCTTGTGCATATACTGAGGAGCAGAATTGTTGGGTTTTAGGTTAACTCTACTCTTCACTTTATGAGAAACTACTGAACCGTTTTCCACAGTGCCTGTACCACTTTACATAAAACCCTTATTTTTGAAAGTTCTCCATGTTTTGGAAGGTACAGGACTTTTCATTAAGTTCATCTCTGCAGAAAGAGTTCAGGAATCTTCTCAAGTAACTCTAATCACCCCCCAGGGACTTGCTCACCGAGCTTGCGTGTGTGAAACCGAAATAGCCACAGGCATCTCTGTGCTCTGTTATTTCAGTCTCTTCCCTTCCCTGCCGGCTGAACTCCAGCTCAGTATTACCCAAGAATGGAGGCTTGTGGCCTAGAAAATGTAAGGAAAGTGGTGAGTCTTAATTAGCCATCTCCAGTGTCGATCAGCTTTTCCAGAGTTTTCCTGGAAGAAACGGAACCCCAGCCCTCATTCGGCTTGCCCAGGCTCTCGGTCCAGGTTCTATCTGGCTTGATTCAGTGTTCTCGCATCTCTTTTAGCTTCTTTTGTAGTTTATAAAACTAAAAACATGTATGTGAGAAGTTCTTTTAAAAGAGAAAGATTCGGTCTTAGGAAATAGCTCCTTTTGGTATAATGCTTGCCTAACATGTCCAAAGCCCTGGGCTCCATGCCCAGCAATGTATAAAACCTGGACACAGTAACATACAACTGTGAAACCTGGCACTGTGAATGTAGACAAAAAATGTAAGGTCATCCTTGGCTACATAGTGAATTCAAGGCCAGCCTGGGCTACCTGAGAATACTACCTCGAAAAAAAAACCCACAAACAATGAAAGTTTTTCATTATATAAACTGGCCAATTTTGTTAAGTAAAAACTTCTAGCTGGGTATTGTAGTGCATGCTTTTAATCCCAGCACTCAGAAGACAGAGGTAGGAGGATCTCTGTGAGTTCAAGGCCACCTTGAGACTACATAGTGAATTCCAGGTCAGACTTGGCTAGAGGAAAACCCCAACTCAAAAAAAAAAAAAAAAAAATCCTGGTCTCTTAGAAAGATAGTATATAGAAAATGTAATGTGTGCATGGATGTGGGCAAAACATGGACTTGCTCTTTGGTGAATGTGACCCCATTTTCCTATTTAACTGTTTACCTTCCAACTCTGCAAAGTCTAACCCCGAGTACAGAGGAGGAAGCTAAGACTCAGAGGCATTAATGATGCGTGCCAAGTTTCCCCTTTAGTTTCCCCTTTGCAGCCATAAACTGCAGTTTGTTTCTGCCACATCAAACTCTGATACTTGTCATGCATCAGACAGCATAAAGCTAAGCCCCCCAAAACCTTGACTGCAAGAGCCGTGACGATTTATTGAGCAAATCTGAGGTTCGCCCCTCCATCCCAAAAGAACATCCAGAAATGCAATGCGTCCCGTCACCTGCAGAGAGTCTGAAAAGTACCAGTCCTAGAATTTTTAACAACTGGGCCTTTGAGCTATCCTTTTCATGTTATCTCACCATTTCGGGCTATCCTGTGAAGGCAGGCAACAGCTCCTACCTCAGTCCAGAATCAAGTCTGGAGTGCGACCTTCCCACATTTCATAAATAGCTAAAACTTCCTAAATTCTAATGGACCAATAGGAAGTTGTCAGTCCAAGTCCAGTGTGGCCCTGCTGAATAAGAAGCCTGAAGTCCTTAGTCAAACTTTGCCATGGACCACTTCTGGCACCACGGGGAATTCCGTTTCCTTTCTGGACCTTTTGTATAAATCATGAGAGAGCTCTAGATGGTACTGCTGTCTTCCAGAGAAAGACTTAGAAATGAAACGGTAAAACAAAGTTGGGATCCCTCTGTCCCCCACACAGTAGGCCAGAGCAAATGGCTCTATGACCAGCACTCCAGTGTATGGTACTCCCTTTACAAGGCATTACATTCTTAAGGACACATGTACCCTACTTCTAAAAGAAGATGTTGGTATGAGCTGAGTGACCATAGGCAAATAACTTAACCTCTCTGGTCCCCTAGTTTCTAAACTATAAATAAAGAGGGTAACAACACTGATAGTATGTAATGAGATAATGTTAATTGGTAAAGAGAAATATGTGAAAGAAAAGGGGCATTCAGCAGGGAATTACTCCTTTGGGAAATCTTGGTTTCACTAGGTTTTTAATGGTCCCTGAGAGAGAGAGAGAGAGGGAGAGGGAGAGGGAGAAGGAGAGAGAGAGAGAAAGGGAGAAGGAGAGAGAGAGAGAGGTTGAATGGGTGTACCAGGGTCTCCAGCCACTGCAAATGCACTCCAGATGCATGTGCCACCTTGTGCATCTAGTTTACGGGGGACTGAGGAATTGAAGCTAGATCCTTAGGCTTCGTAGACAAGTGCCTTAACTGCTAAACAATTGCTCCAGAACCCTTTTTATTCATTTATTATGTTAAGAAATATAAACAGGAGATAGGAAGTAGGTCCTTTCCAGGTTTATGGGGATGGTTCATAATTCTTTAATGACTCTGGCCAAGGTTTTGTGCCTCCTTGTGGGCTGATGGCTATCTGTGTCTTGCCTTCAGATTGCAGAGACATTGACTTATCAAAATAACACACATACTCCTCAATTTACAAAAAAAAAAAAATGTGAAATGTTGGGAAATGTTTCCAAGCATAGACTAAAGGATTAACTGGCCTGGACGAGTCAAGTTGAAGAGGAAATGGAATATATTCAGAATAACCATGATAGCTTTCTGACTGCTGGCTCAGAAAACACATATCCCAAAAGAGAATGACAATATGGGTGTGTGTACTAGTGGCAATGCAGACCACATCCAGGGCTCCTCAGAGGGAGGTTCTGACTAACTCTACAAGTGTTTGCATTATGACTTTCACTTATAGCACACACCTAATAATATGATGACACACTTGTCAAGTAGTGTAGCTTTCTAGTTCTTCTCATTGCAGTGATTATAGGAATTCCTGCTAGTATCCTCTCTCTGTGTCTTATGAAACCAGTGGTTGGTGGTTCATAGGAAAAATGTTTTGTGATTTTTCACATAGATTTTCTTGCTTCGAGGTTTGTGGTATTTTCTCTTATCATGTATCTAGGTGGCAGTGGTACCCCCAGGTCCCCTGATAGTGGGTGCTGATGCACAGTGGGCCTATAAATGCCCACGTGCAGCTCAGTGCTTGTAGGAGTCTGCTCAAAGGGAAGCTGGTTCTCCTGGGTTCCTCATGGCCTAATAATGCCACAGTGCTTTTGTCAGCCAACCAGCAGATGTTTTCCCCCTCCATCAGATGGGAAAGCACTCTCCACTGTCGAAACCAGTAAGTTTATTATCTTATTTTTTTGTTGGTATGTTGTTTTCTGTAGTCCTGACGGCAGAATCGATCATCACAATCCTTTACAAAAAGAAAGAAAGAGAAAGAGAGAGAAGGAAAGAAAGAAAGAAAAGAAAAGAAAAAGTACAGAAGCAAATTCAATCACAGAAGCTTTTAAAATCCAAAATCTGAAGATTCTAATTAGTGCATCCCTTTTAAGATGGCTTCTTGCATTTTGATACATGCATGGGCTTGGATTAAATGTAGCTGGCGGCTTGCCACATGTCAGGGAGGTCATCCTGGCTCTTAGGAACACCGAGCTCTTGCAGAAGCCTGTGGAAAGAGGACAGACCCAGACCATTCCCCCAGTGAGTGCCTGACCGCTCTGTCACCAAGTACCAGGTGGAAGCCAAAGGCTGCTCCCGATAGTTTCTTGTGCACTCTGTGAACTTCTCCCATTGCCCTAATGCTGTCCTTATTTTGCTCTTTCCTCACTTGATATTGAGCCTTGAGTGCGCAGGAACTGCCTGCATCTCTGAGCTTTGCGTGGCACTTGGCACACAGGCGTTTCTAATAACTGCAGCTGCCATGGTGCAGAAAGCTGTAGAGCTAGGCAGAGGACTGTGGCCTGGGAGCAAGTGGCTCTCCTGAACCTGTGTCTGAACACCCTGCAGGCTTTGCAGTTCTGGAGCACGGGTACTGCTGACTGATGCCCACTGTCCCTTCACTAGGAAGGCTGAGGTGGGAGGATTGCCTTGATTTAAAGGCCAGCCTGGGCTCCAGAGTGAGCTCTTGTCTGAAAAATATCAAAAACACAGTGTCTATTTCTGCTCTGGGCTGCGAAGCACCTGAAATAGAAATCCTTTACCATAATCTTGAATGGTATCTGGATAGCACTGACCCTCTGTGGACATCTACTCCTTACCATGACTGTACACACAGTGTCTAGCATGTCTGTTTTGGGATGAACCCAAGTAATTTCTTTAGAACTGTGTCATAGCTGAGTGTGGTATGTGCCCTTCTAATCCCAGTACTTGGGAAGCAGAGACAGATGGAACCCTGGAGCTCCCTGGCCAGTCTGGCTTAACTGGCAAATTTCAAGCAGTGAGAGGCCCTGTTCCAAAAAGAGGTAGATGGCGTTCCTGATGAACAACTGAGATTGTCCTCCAGTCCCATACTTGTACACATGTGCACATGTATCTGCACACACACAAGCACATACACATATAATAGGAAGTGTGCCATGTGTGGTGGTGCATGTTTTTTTGTCCCAGTACTTTGGAGGCAGAGTTAGGAGGCTTGCTGTGAGTTTGAAGCCACCATGAGACTACAATCGTGAATTTCAGGTCAGCCTGGGCTAGAATGAAACCTTACCTTGAAAACCAAAATAAATAAATAAATAAATGAATAAAAACTGTTTCGTTGTCCCTCCTGGAACACAGCAGTTTCACTCCCAATGCCAAAGATGGATTATGAGAGGTAGTGTGTGTGTGTGTGTGTGTGTGTGTGTGTGATGCAAATACAAAATTATAGCTAAAACACTTTGCTGAATCCATCTCATTATGTTGGAAAGACAGCCAGGATTCTCTCCAGAAAAATATTTCCTGGCATAGAAACCATTGTTAATCACATTTGCAACACATGTGTGTCTATGTCTCCAGGCCCATGTCCATATGCATCTACGTCACTGCAGAATTAACCCTATTGGTACGTACCATCTGCTCCCCTTCTGGGCCTCCTGAGGACCGTGGGAGTGGTACATTCCAGATTCAGGGACCACGTACTAACCATTTTAGAAGCATGAAATGCTTGGCATGTTTGGGGCTCCATGGAACAACTCACTGTAGAGATATTTGATTGTTGGGATGCTCCACATGGCCTCTCACCCATGCTCACACATGAGCCACAGAGGCTGACCAGCCGAGGCTGGGATCAGAGCTCAGTATAGTGCTCAGAAAATGGTTGAATGTTGAATGGCAATCCCTAAGGCTTCACAGAGAAGCTCCTTCACTGAGTTCTCAAAACACAAAGCAACTATAGGTCCTGTATGTTAATGGTTAAAGCCATGGAAAAGATTATTTTATACACATAGCCCTCCTCTATCACTGTTTGAGAAATCTATCTCATGAGAGCTTAAAATCAACTAGAAGGTTCACTAGTAGAGAAATGATTCCATAAGTTCTGGTAGATCCACTCGGTGAGATATTATACAGCCACTAGCATAAAATGCCAACTGAAAAAATATAAAATGTTAAAATACAACAGGTCGGTTCAAAGTGACTAGAAGATGATTAAAAGGTAGGGTGTGGTGGTGCAGGCCTGTCTGGAGCAGAAAGATCACTATGAATTTTCAGACCAGCCTGGGCTACTGTGTGAGCTTTTGTTTTCAGCAAACAAATAGACACAGTGGAGCAATAACAAACAAATAGAAGAAACAGACTTAAAGAAAGCTGAGTAAGAGAGAACATGATGCTGTATTATATGCATAGGTATGGCTTTTCACTTTTCAGCGTTCAATGTACTTCATTGCCCCTATGATTTCTAAATGTCACATTGGAAATGTATTGCCTAGAAAATGGTGCTGCACTATAAACTGGAAGGATGCCATGTTTTTTAGGGTATCTAAGGGGTCAGCAGTGCTCACATGTAGCCAGGATGTTGTTCTGAACTTGGTTTTGTGAGGGGTCAGATCCCAGGACTGTAAAAGGAAAGACTGTCCAAGGCAGGGCAGGAGCAATGCTGATCCAGGGGCTGTGGCTTCTGGGCAATGGAAGCGCCCTCATCTCCGGGCACTGTCAGCTGTCCCAGCTTGTCAATGCTCTGCACCTTTCTCGGTTGCCTCCAGTGCCTGGTTGTTACCGAAAAATGATCTGTCAAGCACACAATGCTTGCCTGACCCAGAGGGCCTTGACCAATCCTTCAAGACGAAGAGTGGATGAGTGTCTGGTGAACTGCTGTCAAAGAACTCAGGGTTGGAGGGGAGTGAGGTTTGGGTATGTTCTTGTGCAACATTAGTGAATATCATTGGGTTAACTTTAGATGCTAATTAGTAATTCATTTGAGAACTTTACCAGAAAATTTAAAACTAATTATAATTAATCAGAATCAAAAGAGGAGCTAGGAGATAGATGGCTCAGTCAGTAAAGTGCTTGGCTTGTAAGCACAAGAACCTGGGTTTGATCCCCAGTATCCATGTAAAAATACCAGCCATGATGGTGCACACCTGTAACCCTAGTGCCAATAGGATACCCGGGACTCACAAGCCAACCAGCGGAGCCCAACTGGTTAGCCCTATGACCATGAGAAACCCTGTCTACCATGAGGTGGTCAACATTTCTCATAGTGACAACTGAGGTTGTACTCTGGCCTTCACATACACACACCCTCATGTGTATGCACACACACATACACGTGCGCACACACCCTCTTGTATGTAAGCACACACATTAGTAAAGAAAGAAACTAATAAAAAGATGATCATATTTGATATATCTTTCATTTATTGAGCCTTTCACAATGCCATTTGGGAGCATTACTTCTATCTTGAATAATTTATACTGTTTAATATTAGCAATAGTCAGCAGTGACCCCAAAGAACTGGTATTCCTATCTGCATCTGTCTAGTATCATCACACAGGTCTTTTCCCTCTCAGCACTCTGCTTCTTGTTGACTTCTAGGCCCCCTTTTCTGCCTCGTACCACCTCTGACAACACCTGCCCATCTACTGTGCACATCTCTTCTGTACTATTGGGGATTTGGAGCATCCTGTGGAGTACAACTGTACCCCAGAAATATTGGTCAACTCTGACTTAATGGTTCTCATGTTTACTAGACCTCGCTGTTCTTGCCCAAAGAAGCAGAAGTTAGGTACTAGCTAAAGAGCTCCTCTGTGATTAGAGGCAGCTGATCAGCTGGAACTTACTTCACCTTTGTGGAGTAGAACAAAGCCTAGCCCCTCCTCAGACTAAAGATAGCCATTTCCCTTTCTACACAGTATCTTAGAATTCTCTGTGTGGGTTTTAATCTATTTTGGGTGGGCTTTGCCTATGTTTCTGCGTGACCGCCAGGCCAGCCACAAAACTGTGGTTCTGGGCAGTCTCATTTCTTTCTGTATGAATCATGTGACAACCTGCCTCTATTATTAGCTCCATGGATTTGACCTGATAAAGTGCTCACTTGCCCTTGGTTTGATCTTCACTCTTGGTTGCGAGTGTCTTGGGGAGTGTAGGCTCTCGTTCTCAGAGTCCATGGTCTCCTGTGGACCGTATCTGACTCAGCGGTGGCCCCCACCTGAAGGTGATGCACTCTGATTTTGAACAAAGATAAGTAGCTAATGTTAGGGGCAGGTTTGTCCTGTGCCATGGCAACTTTTCAAAGTTCATGTGTGCCCCTCATCCCCCACAAGAGGCCCTGCACTAGTTGCACTTAGTAAGCCCCTTTTGATTCATGCTTCCTTCTGCACATCCTGCTTCCAGCTCCCTTAATTATCCACAATCACACCAATAGGCCAAATCCCATGTCTGAGCTTTTGAAAGTGCCGCGACTTCTATCTGAGGTCCCTTCCTTCCACCATCTGGCTTGTCCTGTTCCTTTTGCTGCATGTCTTTGTGTTGGATCAGTATCAGGATCTTCTAGATGAAAGTTTTCTAATTGTAGATTTTCCACATGCCTCCACACATCTGCACACACATTAAAGTCCTAAATATATTATGAAATGTCTTTTATGGGGATTCCTTGCACATTTGTGCTATGTCTGTATTAGGGTAAGCAAGGCTGCAATGAGAAGGAGCCTCCAAAGTGTCTTATAGCTCAAACCCCAGAAGTTGTATTTGTTACCCAAAACAGCATACGTGGATGCTGCTGGCGAGTGTCAGCCATATTCCATGAAATGATTCAGGGACCTTTCCAATCTCCCAGAGGCACATTTGTGCCTATTGGGATTTGCAATTAGCTTGTTGAATCTTTTACCATCCCTAACCATATTCACCGGTAAGAGTTTATCCTATGGTTGTGTCCACATGCAAGGCAGGCTGAATGTACTCTAGTTTTAACATTTTTAGTTCTATAGTTTTCATTTTATTGTGTGTGCATGTGTGTGTGTGTGTGTGTGTGTTGTGTATCTGTTAAGATATACGTGTGTGGAGGCCAGAGGTTCATACTGGCATCTTCCTTAATGGCTTCTCTACCTCATTCTTTGAGACAAGGTCTCTTGATGAACCTAGAGCTCACAAAGTCTACTGGACTAGCTAGCCAGTAAGCCCCAAGGATCTCTTGTCTGCCTTACAAACACTGAGCTGACAGGCATGTGCCACCATGCCTGCTGTATTGCATGTTTTCTGGGGATCCAGACTCAGGTCTTCATGCTTGTGCACTTAATACTGTATCCACTCAGCTGTCTCCTGAGCCCCAATCTTTCTGGGAAGAAAACAAATGTGTCATCATCACCATCATCATCATCATCATTATTATTATCATCATTATTTGGTGGGGAGAGCTGGCAGTCTGTCACAATGAGCTACTTGATGACAGACGATTTCCACTCTCACAGAATCTCCCTTCGCTGACATCAGCTTGGATCCCCTAAGCTTGGGTCCCCAATCTATTCCCCAGTAAGCATATGTGAACTGACAGAACAGTACATTCGCTTGATTTCCACTTGCCATCCTGTTGTTGAACTTTGAATGAAGTAACAGACCTCCCCCTGCCCACATACCCGGCATTGTAGGAAGGCCTTCATTTTATGACTGCACACCAAAACACCAAGGGCTTTTAAGAAGGCACTGTGATGTCTTCAGCTGCATTTTCTCATCACAGTCATGAAACCAGAGCCTTGGCATTGTGCAAGGTGAAAACACTGTGGTGAAGAGTCACCCAGTAATTCATGTTTATGTTACAAGTGTACCCTCACCCAGTCATTTCCCCACTGGCATCATCTTGGCCGACTTTGGCTCCCCTTCCTGCCTAATGCATCTTTTCTTTCTCATCAGTTTCTGTTCCTCCCGCCTAACCTGGAATACAATGAAGAGACATATAATAAAATCTTTTAATTGTCTTAGCATATGTTGCTTTTATTAGGTGGGCATAATTGCATTCATGGGATCACCTACAAAGTCCTTTCGAATATAAAATCAAAATGGCTTCACACTCTGTGCACAAGTCCTTCTCAGCTGCTGTTTTCCCCTTCGCTGCCTCCTGTCCCCCTTTTGCAGTAAAGTTCACATTGAAGTGTGAAAAGGGAGATGTGGGCAGACACGGATGGGCCTTATCAGCTGCAAGTGCAGCTGTAGCCCCGCTGAAGACTGAAGAGCAACTGTCATTTCTACACCATTTATTCCTCGCCTGGCCTCATTGCCTGCTTCCTTTAGGAGGAAAGTCTCCCCTGTTAAAGTACTGCACTTGTCATTTATTTCCTTTTTTTCCTGCTCTCTCTCCCTTGGGCGGGTTCTGATATGCATTTATCCCAAAGGCGAGCCTTTTACACACTTCCGCTGACCTCTGAGGGTCAGGCTCCTCCGAGCTGATTCAGGCTCGTAAAAGCAACCCAGCAAAGCTTTTATGGTGTCATTACAGCTCCCTGGAACCCCTCTCCTTCCAGCCTCCAATCATTTCATTGCCTCTGATCACTTTGCTTGCTCTGTTATTTGAAAGTGGGAGTAGGAGAGAAGAGAACCAGCTAGACCCCTTCCCTGGGATCAGTCTGTGACAACTATTATAGCCCGTCCTCACTGTTGATGCTGGGTCACACTGAGCATGCTCAGCCCCAGGGGTCATGTTAGAAGAGGGATCTGCTAACTTTTTGTATAAAGGGTCAGGATAATGACTATTTTAGTCCATAGGTTCTATGTGAAAACTACTCAATTTTACCATTTTGCTTTGCCCAAAAAGTCTGGAGTTCATTTGTAGTGGCCTGCCTCTTCTCTCTCTCTCCATTTCATAGATAAATGAAAATAATTTTTAAAAAGCTTGAGCTGCGATCATAAAATACCACTCTCTAGGTAGCTTATAAGCAACATACACTCCACAGTTCTGGAGATGGGATACCCAGCGTCAAGCGGCCAGCTGCTTCCGTGTCTGGGGAGGACTCCTGGTTTGTAGATGGCATCTGGTTCTGTCCCCGCATGTGGGAGGGGATAAAGCAGCTCTCTCTCATAAGGGCGCTAACCTCATGGAGAAGAGTCACTGTCAAACTCTGATTGCCTCCCACATTATCACGTTCAAGAGATTCACTTCCATATGTGAGTTTGAGAGCGGCTCTACTCTCCACAGCCCGGCACCGTAGCACAAAGCAATCGTGGACAATGCATAAACGCAGGACTGTGTTTTTCCCAAGGAAATTGTGGGCAGGACCTGCTTGCTGGGCTGTATTTTGCTGCACTGTTTTAGAGATTAAGAAAAATCTATTTATTTTTCACAAATTGCCCTAGTCTAATTTTAAGCAATTCTAGCTTTCCAAAGACATGGGGTATGCATCTCTAATGTTTCACCTGGATGGTAGAATATTATTACCAAATAAAAATTTGGCTGAATGATTTTCTAAGCACTTTTTTTTTTTTTTGCTCTTTACATACTTTCTTTTGGATAATAGGAATTTACTTTGAAATCTATCTTGAAATAATCTCACAGTGCCATATAGGGCTATCTAGAAACCTGGATATTGCACTTCCAGTTTATAATGTGCATAAAATGTGCATGCTCATTTCCCTGAGAGTTACCTGAGCACATTTCTCAGGCCGTCTTCCCATCCTCCTCAGAAGTAATATGTGGCCAAGGATGCCATTCGAGACAGTGTTATACATGAAGTGATTCCCAATAGCCCCAGCTTGGACCACTGGGAAAATCAAACATATGATCTTCCATGTTTTGATTTTGTGCCTGTGAGTTTGACCAAAAAGGAAGATGGCTCCTAAATTCATCCTAGAATCAAGATGCTGGAAGCACCTGCACCTCTGGTTCCTCAAATAGTGGTGTCTTCTGAGCTGCTGTTTTATTGTATCCATGTTATTGCAAATCTAGGACTTGGTACTTCTTTGGCATGCAAAGGTATTGATGTGGCCAGGCTCAATGAATCAGGAAGCTCACTGTCCTAGGGCTTCTGGAGATCTGTAATGAGAATGTAACAAATGTCTCCAAATATTTTAGCAAGTATCATGAAATATGACTGAATTGAGCAGGAATTACAACCTAGATGCTAAGTGACCTGTCTAAGGTCACAGAGGTGATGGAGTTCAGGTCAAGGATAAAAGTTCATGGCTCTGGGATCCTAAATTGGGTTTGTTTTCCATGTCCCTTTAGAAGATGATTCAGTCCTGGGGTTTTCAGTGAATTGTTTACAGAGAAATGGGATTCTGTTGTGCTGCTATGCTCAGCTGAGGAGGAAGAATGTCTACTGTATTACAAGAGACTTAAGAGATCTTAAGACGTGGGCAAAGGATGCATAAAAATAGATGTTGGAGACTCAACCACCACTGGGGGAGGAGAGAGAGAAAGAGATCAGTAATTTATAGGTTGACATTTTCCTTGAGCCCTCATAATACTTGTTTATTAGAGATAATTTGCTTAAGTGTGCTCAAGATAGAAGGTCATGCAAGGAAGGCTTTCATTAGTTGTGTACTGAGCGGATCAATAGTAATTTGAATACTATAAATCTGCCCTGTTAACAGGTTTACTTCTTCATCAGATACTGGTTCCATAGCATTTGAACTCTGATAGAATGAACATGAGGCACATGGCACAGATGCAGCACCCTCTGTAGTCAGGTTGAGGGTGTGTCTCCTAAGTCTCCAAGTGGATGCTCAGCTGTGAGGCTGCAAAATGGGACAGGCAAAACTGGCTGAACAGGAACCTGGAGCTGCTAAAGAAATAGAGGTAAAAAAAAAAAATGGAGAGCATCAACTTATTCACTTAATTTTCATACTTTTTTGTATTTCCTTTTCTTTGTTCCCTCCTCTCTTTATTCCTTCTCCCATCCTTCCTTCATTTTATGTATCCCTGTTTTTCTTGCTTTGCACATCTATCTACTTGTCCATCCATTCGTCCTGATTAGAAGAAAATACAAATATCAAAAGTAAAAAACTTATAAAATGTACAAAACCTTAAGAAAATAGCAACCATTCCTAATTATAATATTAAATAATAAGTTGGGATACGCATAGGGATATTTCTTTCTAGTCTATTTTCTACCCCAGGCATTCACATCATAACACAGCTGAGATGGTATTGTGCATCTGACTGTCAAAACATTAGATTTTTTTTTTTCATTTTTTGAGGAAGGGTTTTGCTCTAGGCCAGGCTAACCTGGAATTCACTATGTAGTCTCAGGGTGGCCTCAAACTCACAGCGATCCTCTACCTCTGCCTCCTGAGTACTGGGATTAAAGGCATGTGCCACCGTGCCCAGCTAAAACATTAGAATTTTTATATTGCTATGTTAATTATGCGCATTTAAACAAGTCTAACAATTTGAAGTCGGCATTCCCCAGCTCAGATCCATGTGGAGATTGCCAGCATAGGATGCTCAGCACCCAGGGAACCCAGCCCAGACCCATGTGGAGGGAGTGAGCCTGCCCATGCACTGAATAGGCTGCTCAGCTGCCAGTGTGCCCAGCCCACACCTGTGGGAGAATAGATTGCTAGCCCATGCCAGCCCAGGTAAAATCTGACCAGGTTACTCAACATAGGCCCCACTAGAACTGTTGTTGATCATTTTCAGCAAGACAAAGGGATTATCTTCCAATGGGCAAACCTCAATGCAAAACAAATAACACAAGAAACCAAGGCAAGATATCCCCACCAAGAATGCCTAGGCCCATAGTGGAAACCTCCAATGAAAATGACTCAGAGGAAACTACAGACAAAGAATGACAAGATGCAACTACAATAAGCATATCTAACAATATTAAGGTAGAAGAAGGAAAGTTATCATCTGTAGCATAGCCTTCTCTTTTGTTCCATTGCCTCTGTAGACCTTTTGTGACAAAAGCAAACATTAAGAGCTTTTGTGATGTGTGTGGGAATAAGGTATATGTTTAACAGGATGCAGTTTCCTATTACTTATAAAGTATCTTTTGTTGGTTAACAATATATAGAATACATATATGTGAAAACCTTATTTAATGGCTACATACTACTCTCCAATGAAGTGAAATATTCCCCTATCAATAAACACTGCATCATTGTTCAGTTTTGCTGTTACCATCATTTAAGCTCTAAGGAATACCAGAGCACTACATATTCTTACTCTTTTCTCTTAAGATATCTCTGGTTTTAATTTTGAAGGCTAGATCCCAAAGTGGAATTTCTGGGTCAAAGATCAGATGACATAATTGGATATCTTATGTTTTTACTTAACCTTATATCCAAGCAAGCATTTCTTGTATTCATGAAAGCTCTTTGCAAAGGATTTTTTTTTTAATTGGCTGCCAAGTACTCCATCATGTAGTTCTGAAGTTTACTCAACATTTCCTTATCACTGTGCCTTTGGATAGCATCCAGTTCTTTGCTTTTATAAATAATGCTGAGATGAACATCTTTTTGCATGGATCTTTGTCCTCCCTTTGAGTTGATGTCCTGAAGCTGGGATTATGAGCCAGAGATCACAGATGGGTGGAGAGACCTTTTAAGTCACAGGCTGAAGACAATCTCAGGGCAGTTGATCTGCAGGTTCCACCAAAAGGCAGCTAAAGTGCTTTACCAACTATAGGGGAAACCCTCAGAATCATTCTATCCTCTACCAGGCTGACAACCAACATCATTCTTTGGAAAGCTTCATCTAACCTGACCAGAGCCCACTGGTGATCTTTCTCACAATCCCAAGGCAGTTGGTGGAGTCTACAGCTGAGGAATTAAGGACGTTATGTGTGTGTGTGTGGGGGGGAGCTTTTACCCCCCCCCCCAGCATCCAAGATGATCCCTGCCCACAGCAGCCTGCTGGAAATGTTAGCACTTTACTTCTGGCTTGTCAGGGAAAGTTTCTTTTGTCCCTTCTTTTTTTCGTGGGAGTGTGTGTGTGTGTGTGTGTGTGTGTGTGTGTTTGTGTAGGCCAGAAAAAGGGTATTTATTTATTTATTTATTGGAGAGAGAATGAGAAAGAGGCAGGTGAGAGAGAGAGAGAGAGAGAGAGAGAGAGAGAGAGAGAGAGAGAATGGGCATGCCAGAGTCTCCAGCCACTGCAAACAAATTCCAGGTGCATGTGCCACTTTATGCATCTAGATTTACATGAGTACTGGGGAATCAAACTCAGGTCCTTAGGCTTTGCAGGCAATCACCTTAACTTCTGAGCAATCTCTCCAGCCAAGGGAAGAAGAAGGATAATATCCTCAGGAATGCTGTTACCCTCTTTTGAGACAAGGAGTGCTTTCAATGGTTGCCAGAAAGGACCAGCCCAACCTGCCAGCAGCCTGGCGCTCACTCAGGCTACCCTGGCTAGGCAGTGAACTCAGGGGTCCTCTTGTCTCACCCTTCTTTGCCTTGGGAGTTCAGGTGTGAGCCATTATTTTTCCTTCTTGTGGTTGGTGTTCAACGTCTGCTCATGACCACTGTTTTCCAACAGGGACACCATTCCTATTTGGGCCTGCACAGGGCTGGGCATAAAAGAAAGCCTACCGCTGGGTAGGGTACTCTTGACCCAACAACACGCTAGTCATCTGACAACCAGGAATGCTTGTCTGGGCCA
This sequence comes from Jaculus jaculus, assembly GCF_020740685.1. NCBI lineage: Eukaryota > Metazoa > Chordata > Mammalia > Rodentia > Dipodidae > Jaculus > Jaculus jaculus. The sequence goes on from NC_059102.1 coordinate 267,499,712, forward strand.
CCCACCCATCACTCCCTTTCATACCTCACCCCTAAATCGCAAAATTTGAATTTACAGTCTTCCTAGTCCTGTGGCTTATTTAAATGCATGGCATCTTTGTATGTGTATGGGCTTCTGTTGTGAGACCTCTGTGATAATGCAGTCATTACCAACTGAGATTGAAGGGGGAGGAAGGGGGAAAGTAATTAGCTGAGCCTATTATAATGGGGTTAGTGGGGTTATTTGTGGTTTTAAAGAAGAATAACAGGGTGTTTAAAAGCTGAGATTATGGAGCCAAAAGGCCTGGGTTCAAATTCTGACCCCTCATCTTACAAGCTTGTGACCTTGGCCAAGTTATTAACCTCTTTATGTCTTTATTTTACTATAAACACCGGATAATTATAGTGCCTGCTGCATAGTTTTGTTATGAGGCATAAATGAGTCACTATTTCTGAGATTGTTGTTTCTGCTGCTGAGCAAGCACTGTGTGTGTGTGGGTGGGTGGGTAAGTGGGTGTGTGTGTGTGATACAGAAATATGTGTGGATGCATGTGCTTATGTTTTCATAATTTGAGCAAGGCAAAGGGACGCTTGACCAAAAAAACAAAAACAACAACAAAAAAACCCCCAACTTTCTGGGCTATCAAGAATCCTAGGCAAGCAGGTTCACAGAGATTTTAAGGGAAGATGGACTAAGGGAGTCAGATATACAAGGTATGCAGGTCAGTACATGGTGGCTTTAATCAGACACAGCTACTTCCAGAGGAGGACATGTGGTTCATCGGGTATGTCAAGGTGGCACCCCACTGTTGGCCAGGTACAGAAAGTTCCAAAGCTGAACCAACCTAGCCTGAGGGAGAAGAGCAGGTGAAGGGGCTGTGAAGGAAGGGATGTTGGCACAAGGATGACCCAACCAGAAAGACTCTTCCTTTCCATGAGAACTCAGTGGGATGTACAAGGTGAGGCTAACTACAAGGCATGGTTAATGTCCACAACCTCCTTGCCCTTACAGATGGCAAAACGTTAAAGAGAGCTGGAGAGATGGCTTAGCAGTTAAAGTGCTAGCCTGCAGAGCCAAAGGACCCAGGTTTGATTCTCCAGGACCCACATAAGCAAGATGCACAAGGTGGCTCATGCATCTAGAGTTTGTTTGCTGCAGCTGGAAGCCCTGAAATGCCTATTCCATTCTCTCTCTCTCTCCCTCTCACTGCCTCTTTTTTCTCTCTCAAGTAAATAAATAAAAAAGAAAGAAAAACTTAAAGAAAGGAAGGATGAGAAAGGAAGAAGCGTTTTGTCAGACACCATGTGAACAATATCACATGTGACATTCAGAAGAGCATATGGGCAGATAGAAGCTTGGATTTGAAGAGACTAAACACCTTACTTCTTCTGTCATAAAATATACACTTATTTCTTACGTATTTCAGAAATTAGCACGCACCATATAATCTCTGAGGCTATTTACAGTAATCTCGATTTTTTTTTTTCTGCTCAATCCTGTGAGCAGATCAACCATTCCCAAAAGCTTAATGGCCTTACTGTTCAAATTACGTGGAGGGTGATAATAGTAATTACTCTAAAAACACACTTAAATAATTATTTGGTCTCTTCCTTTTTATATCTTATTTATTTATTAAAGAGAAATAAAGAGAGAATATGGGTGTGCCAGTGCCTCTAGCCACTGCAAATGAATTCCAGATGCATATGCCACCATGGCTTATGTGGATACTGGAGAATCAAACCTGAGTCCTTAGCTCCTTAAGTTTCACAGGTGAGTGCCTTAACTGTTAAGCTATCTTTATAGCCCTGTTCTCTGCATTTTATAACTCATTTGATGGGCATAACAATCCAGTGAGGGAGGCTCCGCTATTGTGCCTATTCTACTGATGAGCACATGAAATCACATGAAGTTAAACAGTCTATCCTAGTTCCACAGCTGGTGTGAGACAGATCTAGGATATGAACTCAGGTCTCTACCTCGCAAATCTATAGTCCTACACCACATCCATGGATTCTATCACCCAGCCCTGCTCTCACTGATCTGGTATCTATACTCAGAAGACTGAGATTTTCCACTTAGAAGATTCTAGAACCAAACATGCTTTGATGAGTATTATGGTTTGAATGTGAAATGACTCCTTAGGCTAATATGATCAAACATTTGGTCCCCAGCTAGTGGGTCTGTTTTAGAAGGCAAAAATCTTCTAAAAAAAATCTTTAGAAGATGGAGCCTTGCTTGAAGAAGTGGGTTATTGGGGACAGGCTTTGATGCATTGTAATGGTTCCACTTCCTGTCTACCTTCTGCTTCCTGATGGCAAATACATTGTGACTGCTGCTTATGTTCCTGCTACCATGCCTTTCCTGCTATAATGAACTATGTCCACTCATATGTAAGGCAAAGGGGCTACGGAGAGTGCTCAGTGGTTAAAGTGCTTACTAGCAATCACGAGGACCTGAATTTAGATTCTTAACACCCACATACAATGTTGGGCTTGGGGACATTGTGATCCCAGTGTTGGGGAACTGGGGACAGGGAATCCTTGTGGTTTTGTAGCTAGCTAATCTGTTTGAATCAGCAAGCTCTAGGTTAGTAAGACAGCCAATCTTAAAGAGTAAGGTAGAAAGTAACTGAGAAAGCATCCTGATGTTGACTCCTGGTCCTCACATACACACATGTGCATGTGCACACGTGCACGCATGCATGCGTGCACACACACACACGAACACCTACACACATGCATGCAATCACACACATATAGACACACAAAAATGCAAGCCAAAATAAACTCTCTCCTAAGTTGTTTCTCATCTGGTATTTGGTCATAGCAACAAGAAAGCCATCTAATTCAAGGAGGATTGCCCCTGTCCCTCTCTCAGACCTCTTTATCTCCTTCGGGTGTTCCTTTCCAGTGTATTCTCTGGAGGAGGCATGTATGGACATTGGCAAGTGTTGTCCAGGAAGCAGGGAAAAGTAGCAGCAGTTGCCAGTGTTCATTGACAAAACATCTGACCAGGTGAGCAAATTGAACTCAGCCCAACGGAGCAGCACTGGCCTTCAACTTGAATGGCTTAAAAGCATTGAGCCAGATGCAGTCAGTTAGATCTAGACAGAAGAGTCAAAAGAAAATTTTCACAAAGAACCCACCGTTCCTTTATTAAAACAAAGCTTTTCTGCCCCCCTCCCCCAGCACTGTGGGAAGTGGTGGCAATGCACTACCATCCAAGCAGGTCTATTAAGGACAAAAACCTGAAGTCAACAGCACTGGGTATGAGAAATACCAAGAGCCCCAGTCTCTGTGTCCTCCATATTCCTACTGTTTTTGTCGTACCTTGACTAAAGGCATTGGTTAAGCTTTTGTCCTCATGGCCCGTGGCATCTCTCCTTGACCAGCCTTCTTCATTACAATACAAATTTAGCAGAGTCAACTTGTACCTGTCTCGAATAATGTCAAGATAGAGTCTTTTGTTGGCTCAACCCTCTGGCACCTCCATGATTCATAATCTGACCCTGGGATTGCTCCACTTTTCGCAGAAGATGGGGAGTCTTGGAAGACAAAGATAACAGTCTAAAGAGGAGGTACCTATGGCAGCCTGGGATGATAACCCCTCCAGCTAATTTCATTCCCACTTTCCCATGTCCTGGCAGTAATACTTTTGGCTCCAGAAAGAAGGTGATGAAAAGTTATCAGGCAAGAAAGAATGAAGAAATGGTTATTTTGGGATAATTGTTGGCTGTAAGAGACTTCCTTTAAACCTTCAAGGATTATGTACTGACAAACATTTGTGCTGTTTATAAAATCCAGGAAAGTACAAAAAAATAATAATTTGATGAACTCCCACTTTCTGATCTTTTTTTAATCCTAGAGACCTGGAGAAGAGAAAAACCACAGATATATTTTCTTGAACTGTTGACCTATTTGTAAGGCTGACGGGGAGAAGGCATTGCCCTCTGAAACCAAGGGGAAAATTAGTTATTTTCTTCTTATACTTAGATTACAGCTCTAAATAACACCATTTTCTGGTCAAGCCACGGAACCAGACAGGAAACTGGCCCTCTCCACTCAGAGAAGAGGAAACCTCCCTGCAAACCAACCTCCACCCTCACCTGCTTTGGTGGCAAGTTGTCTGCTTTCCCAACCCTTCTTATTTATAGTTTGTTGAAGGAAAGGTAACACTTAAATGTATTTGACCATATTTTCCCACTGAGAACCATTTCCCCTAAAAGATAATTGCTTATGTCCATATTATTTGTTAGTTAGAGGAGACATGATAGTTTTGCAACCTTTCCCCACCATCCGTAGCTCGCTTGTCTCTCAGGTTATCTGAGAATGGATGGAGAGCTTACTGCTGGTCCATGTTGGAGATGTGGTAGGAGGAGACCTCGTGTGGGGCTTTGGGCATGGTTATTCTAGAATATGTCTCACTGATCGAGAGCCGACTCTACTCCATGTTGACTTCATCATAACAGGGCTATAAAGATAGCTTAACAGTTAAGGCACTCACCTGTGAAACTTAAGGACCTAAGGACCCAGGTTTGATTCTCCAGTATCCACATAAGCCATGGTGGCATATGCATCTGGAGTTCATTTGCAGTGGCTAGAGGCACTGGCACACCCATATTCTCTCTTTATTTCTCTTTAATAAATAAATAAGATATAAAAAGGAAGAGACCAAATAATTATTTAAGTGTGTTTTTAGAGTAATTACTATTATCACCCTCCACGTAATATGAACAGTAAGGCCATTAAGCTTTTGGGAATGGTTGATCTGCTCACAGGATTGAGCAGAAAAAAAAAAAATCGAGATTACTGTAAATAGCCTCAGAGATTATATGGTGCGTGCTAATTTCTGAAATACGTAAGAAATAGAGCTCATATTCTAAGGCATTGGGGGCTCGGCTTTCAGATGTACTCTGGGACCACACTTCAACCTGTAGATAGTGATAATGGCAAGACTCTCACCAACACTGACATGACTTTGTGAATACCATTTCTGAAACAGCTACTGAACTGGGCATTAGGCTAGGTGCTTCCTTTCTGTTTACAGCCCCAACATCTCTGAAGACAAGGGAACTGGGCCTCAGGGAAGTGTGTTCCACATTTCTCATCTGTCTTCCTTGATCTCATCCCTGGGCCAGATTTTCCACATTTGACTACAAGCTTACTGGCACAGGGCTGTCCCCAAGCCCAAAGAAGACACGTGATCTGACAAGTGGCACAGCATCACAGTATGACAGAATGTCAAAAACTTGACCGTCTTAAGTTTAAATTGTGCAGTGAAATATAAGACTCTAAATGCTCAGAACAGGGCCTGAAGTGACTCTGAGCACTACATGAGTTAGTGGCACGGACTCTGAGCCCAGTTACCTGGGTACAAATATCAACAAGTCATGGCTTTGGGGAAATCCCACAAATACTATGTGATTTGTTTCCTCTTCTGTATAGTTTAATGCCAGTACTCACCACACTCAGGGTTTTCTTTTTGTTTGCTTGCTTTTGTTTTGTTTTTGGAGAGATTGTGTCTTATACCCTAGGCTAGTCCAAAACTCACTATGTAGCCAAAGATAATCCTTCTATCTCAACACCCATAATTTTCACAAAAGCAAAGTAAGCTTACATGGACTGTTTATGACAAGAAATAATAAGTTTTGCTCAAAATAGATTTTATAGGAATTTTTACATGCCTCCTAAAAGCAAAACATTTGAAGTCTTATTTTTGAAAACAGAGAAAACAGTGAATTAATTCATCTGAGCTGTGAGTCCTCCCTCTGCATGGGCTATAGTTGGCAGTCTATTGGCAATGTACCTTCTTATGACTAGGTACCTGATATCTTTTGCCCACTCAGGGAGAGCAGCGGCGCCCACCAAGTAGTAGGCCTCTTCTCCCACTGCCTGTGCAGCCCCACCCCCCCCACGCCCGCCAAGCTGCTGATGGCTGAAAGGGCCAGGATGGAGTAGCTCCTCTTCTGCATCCTCTTCCTGTGACATGTCACAGCTTGAGCTAGAGATGGCAAAGGGATTGGAAGATGTGCAGTGCATGCAACAAAGATGCAAAGACTTCCATCCTCAGTATCCGAAAGACCATGTCTACAAGATAGGCCATCAGTGGCCTCCTATCTGGTTTTGCTGGCAGCTTGAAGTCATGACTGCTGTGGTGAATCCTAAGTTCCTTGCCAATAGTCCTTCATTTTTGGTAGCCATGGAACTTCTTTTAGACACTTTGGGTTTCTTTAACAGATTTCCAAAATTCCTTTCTCAGAGAATATTTGGATGGGTATGGAGCAAAGCATGCATTGTCAGAGAAATTACAAATTACTAATTGAAGTGCCTCTGAGAATCATTTTCCTTTTGTTTTGTCTAATTTCCACACTTATGAAATCAAACTTTCAGTTAAATGTTTATACAGCAATTCAGCCCTTGTAAGCCATCTGTTGCCAAGCTGGATGCGCAGCGCTTGTGGTCGTGTGTGCTGGGCTGAGTCCTCCAAATCTCTTAGCACAGAGGCCTGATGTCTCAATCCTGCAAGCAGACTGCCACTTTTATTTCCACATTCCCCTCCTCCAAGCCTGCATGATTCTCCAGGGGACACAGATGGAGACTGGCCTGGGCTCTCCTGGGCTGCTCAGTCAGAGCTTTCTCCTTTGGCTTCTGTTCTTCCTTTGCCAAGAGAGCACCAAGGTAGAGCAAAGGCATCACCTTAGAAGGCACACTTGTGTGGGAGTAGTGAACTAAGATGCACCAGTGGGAAAATGTCACCTCTCATAAGTGCTCAATAATTGTAGCCTTTATTGCATCCAGATCCATACCAGGACACATAGTGGAAAGTTGTCCCATTCTATGTGAAAGAGTGGACAGGGGCTCATGGGTAAAAAGAAAAATAAGAAAAATGCTATACAGAGAGAAATATTTCTCTGTATAAACAAAGAGTGGGAGACATTGGTGACAGCAGGACTTGGGCTGTGTTGATGGCATGAACTTTCTGAAAATCTGGTTGGGCATATTAAACAGATATATTCTTAAAAATGCTTTTTTTTTTTTTTTTTTTTTTTTTTTTTAGCCAGGGTAGTGCACACCTCTAGTCCCAGCATTGGGGAGGCAGAAAAAGGAGGATCGCCATGAATTCGAGGCCACCATTAGACTACATAATGAATTCCAAATCAGCCTGGGCTAGAGTCAGACATGACCTTGAAAAATCAAAAATAAATTTCTTTTAAAAAATTAAAAAAACATTTTTCTTTTCTATTTTTTATTAAGGTAGGATCTATTTTAACTTCACATGGAAATATTTTCATAGCAAATTATTTTAAATATTTTTATTTATTTACAAGGGAGGAAAGGGGGCAATGGGCATACCACCAGGGCCTCCAGCTGCTACAGATGAACTCCAGATGCATGTGTCACTTTGTGCATCTGTCTTTACATGGGTACTGGGGAATCAAATCCTAGTTGTCAGGCTTTGCAGGCAACAGCCTTAACTGCTGAGCCATCTCTGGAGCCTGCAAAAATTTTATGGCAAACATTCATAGGAATTACCATGGAACAATCATTAGACATAGATTCTCCCCAAAGTTCTGGATGTAAAGTCCAAATACTGCAGGACTTATAGAAGAGTCTCTGGATTCTCAGAACAAGAGGTTGTCCCTCTACAGATAGTCCCATGAAAGTTCTCACCATATGGGCTAGAGATAGAGTTAGTAGAATGTTTGCTTAGCATGTCCTGCATTCAATCCCTAGCATTACATAAATCAGATTTTATAGTGTATGCCTGTCCTACCAACACTCTGGAGGTAGAAGGAGGAGGATCAGAAATTCAAGGTCCTCCTCAGTTAAATAGCAAGGTCTAGGTTGGTCTGGTACATACATGAAAGCCTGTCAAAAACACAGAGAGAGAGACAGAAGGAGAGAAGCAGGGAGGGAAGGGAAAGAGGGAAAGAGGGAGGGAGAGAAAGTCCTCATCACATTTTTACCTTGAATCATACTGATATGAAGGTTCAGTTCATAGTTGGGCAATCATTTAGAAGTTATATTCTTCAGTATTTGCTCAAATGATTAATTAGTTGTTACTGATAGAACAAATACCTACAAACTACAGTTCGTGGACTAAATCCAGTTCACTTACATTTTATAAATAAAGTTTTATTGGCACACAGACATGACTACTTGCACTACAACAGCAGAGTTCAACATTTGTACATTCTGCAGTCTAAGCTACTTACAAATGAGTTTGAGGACTCTTAGGTAACATTAACCCACTGAGGTTACTTAAATGTTTTTGAATTGTGCTAAATCTGTTTGTCCATACAATCAAATGAAACCATGTATTGAAGATGACATATGTATAACAAGAGGCTAGCAGGACCTTAATCGTGGGTTTTATGGGAGGAAAAAAGCCACTAGGATTGCAAATGGAAACCAGGATATAGGCACTGAGGAGATGACCTGACACACTGATTTTTGCTTTGCTGCAGATTTTGTGTATTTCAAAGCAGCTAGAACTGCACACTGAAAGGGTAGTTTGTTCTTCCCCACCTACTTAATAACAACCCCATTTTTACTCTTAGCTAGTAGGATCTTACTGTCTACTTGATCCTTGGGGATCACTGGAGACATCATTTGGAGAAAGCTTCTCTCAAATCCTATTTCACTGAGAAGAAATGTTTTCAATTTACAAAACCAACAAATAGGCCATGACAAAGGATAGATATCACCCACCCAGCACCTGGCAGAAGTGGGATCAGCCCAAAGCAATGGAGCCCCGAGCCCAGGAGATGCTGCAACAGAATTCACGGAATAGGCATCTGTTTACAAGGTTGTAGAATCCTGGGGCTGTGTGCTTCTAAGCCTGCCCTTCAATGGAGAAGTACTTAGGGTGCAGCAACCATTTTAAACAAAATTAGTGGAAAAACAGGGAATTTAAGGGAGCAGGAGATCAGGTTTTCTGGGCTCGCCACACATCAGGTGATTTAAGCTAAAAATGGCTTAAAATACCGCAATGGCTTGAAATACCTTACATAAACTGACCAGGAATCTGGGGCATTCACACTACAGACAATTTTCTTCTCCTCCAGATAAGGGAAGGGAATTAGTCATAGGGTATTTCCAGATAATGTAGTTAACACCTTGTGCAATATTAGGCAGGCAGGGAGTTCTGCTCTCAAGACCAAAAACCGCTCCTACCAGCTCCGACAAAGAATGTGTGTATTTTTAAAGTCTGCGTGATCAGTGGTGAGTCATTTCCATTTTGTGCCTCCCTTTCAGTGTGAAATGGGGCAAGAAGTATCTCAAAACATCTTTCCAGTTGTTTAGTCAGTGCCTCATCCACTCATCCATCCATCCACCTGTTCATTCATTTATTCATTTATTCATTCATTCATTCATACATTAATCCATTTTCCTATCCATCCACGTTTTCAGTCATTTATTCCTCCATCCATTTATCCATCCATCAACCAATTCATTGATTCACATGGTTATTTAACTCTCCTATATCCCAGGCCAAATGGTGAGTACTAGTGAGCGCATCAGTAAAATCTCATTATCTTACTCTTTATTAAATTAGTTTTCATTTTTGTATGAAATGATCAGTCCCATGATGAAATTTTCACATATGTGTATCATGTACTTTTCTCATATTTCATGCATGTACGTCATGTATTACCCCACTATTACCCTATCTGTCCCCTCTCCCCACTTCTGCTGGTTCCCTTCCACTTCCCAAATAGTCTCCCTTCAACTTTCATGTCATGTATATGTTCATATATATGCATATTTTTTGAGTGTGTGGTTGAACGTGTATGTGCCGGTCAGAGGACAACCTTGAGTGTCATTCTCCACCCAGCACACATACACCTCCTTTGAGAGGAAGCTGCTCATTGCCCTGGAACTGTTAGCCTGTAAGACCCAGGGATCCTACTGCCTCTGCTTCCCCAGTGCTGGGATTAAGGACGTGTGCCATCATACCTGGTACTTTTAAATGGGTACTAAGGGTTAAACTCAGGTCCTCATGTTTGTCAAGCAATCTCTTTACTGACTGAGCTATAACCCTAGCCCTACACGTAATACATTTTCAGACCTAGCTTTTGCTCATGAGATATATGTGATATGTGATATCTGTCTTTCTAAGTCTGGCTTATTTCACTTAACATGATGGTCTCTCCAATTCCATCCCTTTTCCTGAAAATGATATAATTTTATCATTATTTGTATGGCCAAATAAAACTCCATGGTGGTATGCATACATACAGGAAAAATATATGTATCTCTTTCACATTTTCTGTATCCAACTGTTTATAGGCACCTGGGTTGATTCCATAATACTACTGTGGTGTGAAGATATCTCTGTTATATGTTGCCTTGGATCTCTGGATGTATGCCCAGGAGTCGACTAGCTGGAATAGTTCTGTTTTCTGTGTTGTGAGAACCTCCACATTGATGAAATTAGTGCTCTGTGAAGAATGTTGGCCTCATCTCTGCAGGACAGGAAGTGATTTCATACTGAAGTGCTATGGTGTCACACCTACTTAAGTCTCTATTGGCTAAGGAAAGGCTGAGTGTAGAAAGGTTTCCCTTGAGGTGGTAAGTTATCAAGGAGCTGCCCCGAAGCTCGCTAGTGTGGCGCTGTGCTTATAAGGGTGACTTTCTTACTCATTTTGCCTCCTGATTTTTATTACCTATATGAGGTCCATCCTCTTTACTTATTCTTGGCATAAAAAATGTAGTATAGGGCTGGAGAGATGGCTTAGCGGTTAAGTGCTTGCCTATGAAGCCTAAGGACCCCGGTTCGAGGCTCGGTTCCCCAGGTCCCACGTTAGCCAGATGCACAAGGGGGCACACACGTCTGGAGTTCGTTTGCAGGGGCTGGAAGCCCTGGTGCGCCCATTCTCTCTCTCTCCCTCTATCTGTCTTTCTCTCTGTGTCTGTCGCTCTCAAATAAATAAATAAATAAATAAATAAAGAAATAAATAAATTTTTAAAAAATGTAGTATAATAAAAGCATTAATTTTAGAACCCACCCATCCCTTTTTATATTTGATCCCCAACTCTGCCATATGGGCATGTGTCCTTGGGAAAGGCATTGAACCTCTCTGAGTTCCAGTTTCCTCATGTCACTGCTAGACTGAGGTGAAGAACTGACAACTATGGTCACAGCAAAGAGAAGAGAAATGAAGGAGGGATGAAGAGGAAGGAAGGGCCTGGCTTCTATGCAATTTGACCCCTGCACATTTCTGCTACTTCATTTTGACTCACACAGTGGCAAGAAGTTGGTCTTTGTGACTGTGAACCAGATAAGATTTACCTGTGCTCTCCCTTCCTTGACCTCTCTGTTCCCAGTGTCAATGCACATAATCTCGGTTCTGAATAAACTGCATTTCATTTCTAGGGATTTTTACCGTAATGCCAAAAGGCAGAGTAAAAAAACACTACCTCTATTACTTTAAATTTTATTAGACTTGAATACTTGGAAGTACAATCTAACTTATGTTTCAATTACAGATTCTATCCCTTCTTCATAAGGCGTTCACCCATGAATCCCTGTGAGATAGGGAAATCGTAAGTCTTCCAAGGTTGTGATAAGAACTCTCAGTTGCACACAAAAGTCCTCAGCTCCCCTGCTGATGTACAGGGTCTCCACTGCCAGAAGATCACAGCCTTGACCCTGATGTGCCTCCTCTTATGTGTGGCTGAAACTTGGATGGAGAAAAGACTCAACAAGAAAAAGAATGAGGCTTTGGGTCAGTGCTTCTGGACTTTGTCTCCACAGAGAAGTTTGTTGTCTTTTTCAGGGGCCCTCAGAATATAGGAGGAATCTACCGAGTAGGCTTAAGAAGTAATTGCCAATACATTTTTTTTCCCTGCTGATTAAAGTACCTTTTCTTATTGAACTTTTTTGGGGGTAGGGGGCAGGTGAATATGTATGTGGTTGCATGCATGAGTATATGTGTGTTCCTATGTGTACACGTGCTTCTGGAGTCCAGAGGTCTATGTGGCATGTCTTTGAGATGGGGCCTCTTGTTGAACCTAGAGCTCACCAGTTCAGCCACACTGAGTAGCAGTGACTCTCAGAGATCCCTGTCCTTACCTTCCCAATACTGGGATTACAGGAACATGTCCCCTGCCCAGCAGTTCACATGGGTGCTGAGGATCCAGACTCATGTCTTTATACTTACATGGCTGTGCTTTACTCACAGAACCAGCTCACCAGCCCCTGAATTTTTAAAACTATAGCCCTACCCACATTCCTTGTCCTAGGTTAAGCCAATAAAGACTATTGCAGTCAGCTCCTCATTGCTGGGACATCCTGTCTTTAATTAGGGATCATAAGTGCAAAATTCCTCAGAAAGAATCTATCACCATCCAGAATAGATCCGTGAGGAAGTATTAAAAACACATGAATTGAGTAGGACATGGTGGTTCATGCATGTAGTCCTAACACGCTGGGAACTGAGGAAGGAGGGTCACAAGTTCAGGGCCACCCTCACTACATAGTGAGGTCAAGGCCAGCCTGAGATGCAAAATACTTTGATTTAAAAAAAAAATCATACTTTGACTTAAAAAAAATTATCAGGCTGGAGAGATGGCTTAGCAGTTAAGGCATTTGCCTGCAAAGACAAAGGACCCAGGTTCGATTCCCCAGGACCCACATAATCCATATGCACAATGTGTTTGGAGTTCTTTTGCTGTGGCTGGAAGCCCTGGTGCGCCCATTCTCTCCCTCTCTCTTCCTGTATCTCTCTGCCTCTTTCTGTCTCTTAAATAAATAAGTAAACAAAATATATTTTTAAAAGATGCAGCAAATTTATAAATTAAAAAAAAGCTCATAACCAACATCAATGAAAGAAAAATCCAATATCAGGGCTCTGGAGACAGGGTTCAGTGGGTAAAGTGCTTGCCACACAACATGAATGTCAGGTATGGTGGCCATACCTGTAATCCCCAGGGAGGTAGAGACTGGAGGATCCCTGGGGCTTGCTGGCTAGCTAGCCTACCTGAGTCAGCCAGCTGTAGGTTCACAAGAGACCCTGTCTCCAAGAATAAGGTGGAGAGAAATAGAAGAAGATACCTGATGTCCTTGTCCTCCACATGCATGTACACACATAGACAACATGCACACGACACACATGCATACACACAAAATGAATAAAATGCCTCACATGAATCCCCTTAGCCCAAGGTAGATCAGTAGTGCAAAATTGTAACTTGGTAAGTCAAGATGACTTGTTATTAAGTTATTAAACTGCTTGAGCATCATATTATTTTCTATTAATAAAGTAGGATAATGATACCTCCACAGGGCTCTTGCAGGAATTCATCAAAAATTCTGTGTTTTGGCACTTCAAAAATGCCACGGACAACATATGGGCCCTTATGTGGGCTTCATGTGTTAAAGGGTGTACCTTGTAAATATCACTTAATTTGGAATCAGAAATGCACACTGAGAACAGATTTCCTACCGTCTTGCCCATGTGAAGACCAGCTACACAACCGCCTTGCATCTTCCCTAACACCTTGCTCAGTAGCAGGGTGTATCTGTGCGCCTTCTTTTTCACAAGCCAGAAACTTGTGAGAGGATGATTGCTATCAGGTGAAGCATGGGGAGGGGGGTAGAAGCAGAGTAGATGATGTTCCTTGGTGTACCCCATTTTAGTGAGTTCAGCATTTCTCCAAATTGCAAGAACAGGAAACTTCCAAGCAGAACTGGCTCATCATGAGACCGCCCTCGTGGATGGGCCAGGTGACCCACACATGCTGAGCCATTAATCTGAGCCTGCCCAGACTGCAGGATCCTTCACAGGAGAAGCACCTTGCCTTGAGCCATGGGAGCACTGCCTCACCTGCCAGCAAAAGTGGTGCACCTGGAACTTGTGAGCATTGGCTTGGAAGGCAGGCAGGAAATTTGGGACCTAGCAACAGAGTTCAGAAAGTGGGAGGAAGGACCCTGAGACTCAGTGGAATGGTTGCACCCACCAGAAAGGTCAATGATAATGGCAGGGCTTATGTCAGCCCTTTATGGAATCAGTGGGGGCTGCTTTTTCAAATTTGCACATGGTCCCAGGATGCTCTGAAGGGTGTGGAGTGTGGAGTCAGAAGGAACATCCTCCACGAACAGGGATGTGGGCATCTAGGAAATGAGATGAATACAGTTTGGATCTTTGTTACGGTACTTCCAGGTCCTGTGGCCATCAGGTTTTTGTTGTTGTTGTTTTACCCACTTTAGTCTCTGCCTCTCCTTTAACCATAATATCTACTTGGCATGGTGAGATCGTTGTGAGACTCAGAAGGAATAATAGTCCTTTGGTACCTGAAAGATATCTGGTGCCCTGAACCCACAAGTATCTTCATGATTACTGTCCTTGCTAAGACTGATGACAATAATGATGGGGTTCCACTGACCCACACTTAGGCAGCAGTTAAATTTCACACTGTCCTTTGCCTAGACATGAAGCGCCTAGGATATCTTTGAAAGGGAGATTCCCAGCTGATCAAAGAGCTGACATGAGACTGCTATCATAAGGTGGTTCCTGGGCAGGTGACCAACCTAAAGAGGGGAAGGCAGGGGCAGGCAACAGGTGAGTCTTTATATGGGAGGCTTATGAGGTGGGCATGCTGGCTCTGTCTCTCATAAAGCTTGAAGGAAAAAAGAGAAACACATATCATCCAGAAAGAGTTTTTTTTTTTAATTTTTTAAAAATATTTTTATATATTTATTTGCAAGCAGAGAGAGATAAATAGAAGAAAGACAGAGACAATGGGCACACTAGGGCCCTTAGCCACTGCAAATGAATGCCAGATGCATGTAGCACCTTGTGCATTTGGGGACTAGGGAATGGAACCTGGGTCCTTAGGCTTCACAGGCAAGTGCCGTAACCTCTAAGCCATCTCTCCAGCTCCCAGGAAGTGTGTTTCCGAGAAGAAACTGATTTGAAGCCTCGAGTAGGGAAACACAGCCCAGTGGTAGAATGGGCCTTCTGGAAGTCCTACCACTATGGTCTGTGACAGATGCAAGATCTTTTTAATTTCTAAAACTTGATGTTGGCCACAGTCAGTTAGGAAGTATGCATAGAAGGTCAGCCTGGCTACGGAGTTTCCCATTCAACCTTAAGCCTCAAGGTTGTGCAGAAACTCACAATTTTGCCTTTGGCTGTGAGAACATCAGTTCTCTTCTAACACCCTTACCCAGTGAATCTAGTTCTCTGTGCTCAGCTTCCCCTGTCCACCAGTGTTTTCTGAGTGCAAATCATAGACATTCTCAATATGTGGGTGTCCAAAGACCAACAAAGCAACAACCTAGGGAGGTAGGTGGCTTCACAGTGATCTTCGCACAGTGGCTCACTTTTGACCTACTGCTGATTGGTTTCTGAGCTCTGGAGTTGGGGATCCCAAGAATTTCCTGCGCTTTTCTTGGGATATTATGGTAAAGTTTGTATTCATTTAAAAGTGTGCGTGCGGATTTGTGGGTGCACTGGGCCCTAGGTGTCTGACTGTCACTACTTCCTCCATATGGGGATATAAGTGTATGCCACTACCCCTAGAATTTTAAATGTGGATTCCGGGGATCAAACTCAGGTCCTCATGTTTGCAATGGAAGCACTTTACTGGCCTAGCTGTCTCCTCAGCCTTCATTTTCATGTTTCGAGGCTAATATTCTGCTAGTAGAATAAGAGCCAGGGTTTAGTAATTCTAGATGGTATAATAGAGATTCGCACAGATCTTTTTGGAGATAAGACTGAAGCCAGGTAGGCACAATTTTCAAAAGGTATTTATGACCTAGTAGGTGGCAGACAGTAAGCCAGCCATCACCTCTTCTGTACTTCAGCCTTCTCCTCCATAAACTGGAGCTAATACTCCACAGGGATGGACGTGTGCATTTTCCTTATTAGTATCATATAGGTTTCCAGACAGAACATTTCACAAGTGCTGCAGAAGCCCTCCACCTACCTCTCACCTTGATTCTGGAGTTTAGTGCTCTCGTTTCAACTTTTAACGCCCCTCCATCCATCTGCCTGTGGAGCCTCCGTGCTCTTGCTCCAGTCATTCCTGTGCAGAGGTATTTGGAGAGGCAGAGGAAAAAAGTAAAGGGCCTTGGGGAGAGGAATGTTAACAAATTAACAAAGCACTTAACAAAGTATCACAGTAATTGTTCAAATGTTGGTGTCCCAAGAACATGGACATGAACGTGGTTCTGGCCTGTTGTGGAAGAGAAACCATGGGGCTCACACTCAGCACAGTATCCCGATGTCAAGTGAGGATTGATGGGCAGGGGACTGCTGCTTGGATTTTTAAAAATTTATCATTATTATTATTGTTTTCTTTTGGTTTTTCAAGGTAGGGTCTCACTCTAGTCCAGGCTGACCAGGAACTCACTCTGTAGTCTCAGGGTGGCCTTAATCTCATAGTGATTCTCCTACCTCTGCCTCCTGAATGTTGAGATTAAAGGCCTGCTCCACCATGCCCAGCAAAAAAATTATTATTATTTTATTAGCAACTTCAATTGATAATTAACAGTATATGATGATAATATTCACCTCTAGCTACCTTCCCTTTTCTCCCTCCCAAATCCTTGAATCCTTTCTCCTCTTCTTCCTCTTCTTCTTCCTTCCTCCTCCTTCTTCTTTTTCCATTTGTGTGTGTGTGTGTGTGTGTGTGTGTGTGTGTGTGTGTATTGTACATAGGTATCCCCTCACCCCCGGTCCCATTTTCCTGAGGGCCCTCCTAATCCAGAAAGTGGGAATTGTTCCCTAACTTTCAAGTCTCTAGATGAGGAAAGCCTGCATGTTTTGTGCTGCATGCTTCCTTCTCTGGGCGTGGATAAACAGAAGGGCAGCAACCTTTGAACTTGTATATGCAGTCGAACTCGGGCAACGACCCAATGTCATCACTTGTCCTTAGAAGATCAACTCATAGATGAAGAAACTGCAGCCCAGTGGCTTGTCATATGGCTGCCAGGTGGCAAGGGAAGGGCTGCAGTTGGAGTATTTCTGGCCTTAGCTCTTGGACTTTGCCCATTATGTCATACTGCCACCCGCTCTGCAAAAGCACCACTGCCCTCCTCCTCCAGCTCCCTCCAGGACAGAAGAGCTAGCATAGGTCCCTTCACAGTAGAGGGTAGGAGGCGCCTCTCCCTACCCAAGGTGAGAGCGCAGAAAGCTGCTCATGGAAGAGTAAAGGCAGCGAGGGCTGTCTCTGAGTGAGTTCTGCAGGAAAGTAGACCAGGATTTGTACATGATGCCCAAGCTGGCTTTGTCTTTCTAAAATTCTAACTGTAGCCTTCTTCAAGGAATCTGGAGTTCCTTGTGCCATCAAATTAAGTTTGGAAACTTCAATAAAATAAAGTCCCGAAGGAAACTGTCAATTAATGCTTTTACACTGAAGCATCGTACTTGGGCAGCACATCTTCAAACACTAATGCTGTTTTCCAGCCATTAAAAAAAGGGATGCAAGCTCCTTGGTTTCCATAGATACCTGAGCTAACAGCCTCTTTCCTCTCATTGAAGAGTCACGGTTATTCAGTTTCTTTCTTTCTTTTCATTTTTTTTTAACCTTTGTCTTTCATAACTTTTTTCTCCATTCCCATTTATAAAAACAAAAGATAACCACATTGAAACCTGACAGTGTAATTTGTCTGAGGAAGACGGCTTGATTTTAAAGTGCAGGTGATTTTACTTTTGCTCACCTCATTATTTCATGACTTTCACTAAAAGTGCTGGTATTTTAGAAACAAGATTAGAGAATTTTCAGTTGATTAAAGTATTTCCTCGGTCCATCCAAAACATACATATACATACTCAAAGACAAATGATAGTGGTCTAATAGAGAACAGCTCAGTTTTCATAATGTGTAGAGCAGAGATTGACAAACTGTGGCCTGAAGGCCAAATCTGGCACACAACCTGTTTTTATAAAGTTTTATTGGAATATAGCCATGTTCTTTTTGGTGAATGTTGCCCATGCCTTTTCAAAAAAATATATTTTGTTTATTTTTATTTATTTACTTGAGAGTGACAGACAGAGAGGAAAAGAGGTGGAGAGAGAGAGAGAGAGAGAGAGAGAGAGAGAGAGAGAGAGAGAGAGAGACAATGGGAGTGAGGGCCTCTAGCCACTGCAAACAAACTCCAGATGCGTACGCCCCCTTGTGCATCGGGCTAATGTGGGTCCTTGGCGAATTGAGTCTTGAACCAGGTCCTTAGGCTGCGTAGGCAAGCGTTTAGCCACTAAGCCATCTCTCCAGCCCTTTTTAAAAAATATTTTGTTTATTTATATTTATTTATTTGAGACCGACAAACAGAGAGAGAAAGAGGCAGAGAGAGAGGGAAAGAATGCCCATGGCTTTTTTGTTTTTGAAGCAACAATAGTAGAGTTGAATTGTTGTAACAGAAACTACAGGGCCTGCAGAGCCTAAATTATTTAATTTCTGGCTCTTTATAGAAAAACTATTAATCTTTTATATGTGGGGAAAGAATCAGGGCTTGGGTGGAATCTAGCCTTTTGTCAGTAATCTTAATGTGGCTCCATTTCTGCATCTTTGACCTGGGAATGATAGAACCCTTTAACAGTTTTTGGATTGAGCTTGACACCTAAGAAAGGAATGTGAGGAACTATTTTCACTCAACTCATTTGCTTGAAAAATTCCAAGAATCCTTCCTAGGATTATAGACTTGCTCTTGAAAATCTAAGAAAAGTGTGTAAACCCCAAGCCAAATAGTTCAGCTAATGTTTGGGGGCCCAACACGTGCACAGCAGCTCTTTCCCTTAGCAAGGTGAGAAACCTGGGTGGAGACTCCATTCAGAGAATAGATGGCAAACAACAGGAGCCATGCTGGTCTAAGAAGAAATCTTTAATGTCTACTCAGCTTCAAAGATTTGAGGGAGTTTTGTCCCTCCCCCTTTAAACAAACCAGTTCAAGTACATGCCTTCAGATTATAAAAGTACCTGAAATTGCCTAGAATATCAACATGCATAGCTTATTAGTATTTACATATATTTACATAAGAAAACAAGAAAAAGATCTACAGTTATTTACAGTCTACATAGGAGAAGAGAAAGGCAGCCTAATTGTATTTCCTAAAATACAATAGATGAGTAGTTAGCACATGCATATTTAGATAATATTTGCATGATAGAATGCAATTTTTTTAAGAAACATACCTTTGTAACTTTCTATGCTAAGTCGTTGCATAATCAAGGTAATTTTTTTTGTTTGTTTTGTCTCTAGTTTATTTGCATGAAGTGTTTTTAAAATCCTCACTAACACCGAGGCAGAATTATTTACCCTGGCAATTAAAGCAACACCACACAGGATCATTTCCTACTAACTAGAAACAAGCTGCTGGTGAATAAAGTTATCTATTGTTTCTCATTACCCATCGACCACTGTGAAGAGATCTCTCTGTATCAAGGCAGTGCCTAAGCTATCATCATTAATTATGGAAGTAATATAAATGAGACACCCGCCACAGTATGTTTTAAATGAAATATTAACAAGGCAAGCGTCTTTGAGCCTGAGAAATGATCTGTTCCAATGAGTTCTCAAAGTTTTTAAAATGCACATAGCTGAATAAAGACGTGCCTAATTTGACATGGTGGAGCTAGGCATGGGGCCTGCCTGTAAGAGCATTATGTCAAAGTATATCCTCTTAATTCATTTTGGGAAGACAGATTAAGAGTAAATTTCTTACCATGCTGTGGTCATATCAGAGAACTGTGTCTGCCTCCCTCTCCCCCCACCAAAAGCTCCCCCTAATGTCTTCAGTTCTCCGTTTGTGGTAGAATATATATGTGATATAGGTGTAAAGAAGTTGTCAACTGTTAACCTTAAAAGCTAAGCAGCTTGTGAGAGAAGTGGTCTGAAATGCTGCCTGCTCGACAGATGGTCAGTACTTGGATTTCTTATAGAGCTAGTATGGTGGGCTGACTGAGCAGAGCTCTTCTGTGCAGAAGAGAAAGGGTGCCCTGTGAGTTTCACCTGTACTGTGAAGACGCTCTTTGCACCATTCGATCAGAACCAAACCCATTAATTCTGCCTGGCAATAATTTCAAATGCTTATTTCAGTATACATGGCAGATACGGAGGCATACATGTATGTACAGTATATAGAGCTAGCTAATAAAAGAGGGTAAAGAAGTAGAGTACAAAAGTAAGTGCTTCAAGTTCACACCAGCTCAATACCTTCTCATAAACAGCCAGTGGTCCTCCAGCACTGGCGTAAAGGTGGTGGCTCTGTAGGAGAAGTTCAGACACCGGACCAGCATGGAAGACTGATGCTGTTAGTAAGTTACTTGTGTCAGTGGTAAACGACTATGGGTCTTCTGCTTGCTTATCCAAAGTAACCCATGAAGGAATGAGTGCCCCAACACACATTTTCATCCAGAAGGAGGTCTCTCCATCTGCAATGAAACTTACTTTGAGCAATAATAGCTATTCCAGGCAACACCAACAGGGACCGTCCAGGCACTGCCTTCTTAGATGGAAGACATGAGCCACAGCACCTTCTGTCTAATGAGAACTCCTCAGGTCCAGTCAGGCCTATAGGAACACTAACAGACACAGTGGAAGGTGGGATAAGTGTGCTTGAAGTCACCCATAGGGATTGCACTTAACAATTCCTTTTTCCTCCTCTCATGAGGAGTACCCTTCTCCACCAAAGCATGGCACAATTGTGGCAGAGCTCAGAAGAGGACATCACTTCTATGTATCTTGCCTTCAGTCCTTTAATAGACCATGCATAAATCCCTCATGGAACCCTTAGGTTATCTATAGCAAAAAAAAAAAAAAACCCTCAGAAAAGGACACTATTCACTATTTCACTGCAGGGGAAAGTTTAGAGCAATTCCTTGATGACTGGCCAAGTTAAACTTATTCTGTGTCTGATTTCCCCAAACAAGCAAGGCCTTGGACTTCTTTGAATGGTTGGGATTGGCCACCTGCTGTACCCCTAGACATAAGGCCAGGGGTGCTGACTCTATCCTTCTGCTTCAAAAGAGTTCTGTCCAGCTTCCCATGTGGATCCTAGTGGTCTTAGGACTTGTTCTTACAAAATTATTTTGGGGACAAATAAGAGCAACATTCCTGGTGTCTTCCTAATTTATCCCACCCTATTCAAGCCAGCATCTTAAAACTTTTCATGCTAGAAATGCATATTCCTAGTCAGTAAGTTGATTTATATTTGGGGGTGTCTTATGTGGGATATCTGCAAAACAAGTGGAGAAGGCCCCAGGTCAGCTTGGAGACTCTGAGTACATGGCTGTCAGTCGAGAGTTGAATGTCATTCTTCTTTCTTTCACTCGAGGTGAACTTTGCAATGTTGAGCTTATGAGCTGACTGCATGTACAGTGATGAAATGGCTCTCCCTCAGGGCACTGCCAACAAGCCCACCCCATAGACTCAGCCCCTACACCTGATGAACGTTACTCGTCACTTTCATGGAAGAGCCAGCTGAAAAAAAAAGAACCTGAGATTTGTCACGTTTGCAGACCTTCGTTGAGCCAAAAAAACTTGCGGCCAACAGTTAGGTCCTGAAACATGCTGTCAAGCCCACTGTTTCAGGTGGGTATCTATTCCCATCTGCAGAGTAGAAGGGCTACACGTGAGCTGTATGGCTTCTCTGTAGTATTCTGGCACACTGGTAGACCCACAAAACAAATACCCATTCTCCTGAGCTTCGTTGTTTTTCTGGTGAGAAGTCACATACATTCTCCCTTTGTCATAAAAGCTATGAAGAGCTTGTATATCAGCCAAGTCCCAAAGAGCTATGAGAAAAGTTGTTACAATCCCTATGTGATACATTTGCATGTATTCAAGCCTCTAGCGTTCAAATGCTATAGGAAAAATTTGTAAAGATTAGTTATTAGGGACTTGCTAACAATTTATTGGGGGTGGTGTGGGGAAGGGGTGAACCTGTTTGCTCTACAAATCTGATAGAACTTGCTAGGGCATATGCCTACAGAAGGCCACATTTGTATGGGACTTTATAAGATAGGAATGACTCCACTTTCACTGGTTTTGATAGTCATGCTTCAAAACATTCTATCTTTAAAGAGTAAGTCCCTTAGCTTGGCACACCTGGTGCCTGGAGGTGGCATTTTGAAATAGGAAACCTTTTATGAAGGGTCATTTGAATCATCTGGAGGGGTGCTGAGTCTGCATTTTGTTAATCCAAATGGATATAATTTCAATTTCGCTCACTGACTAAACCAACAATGGAAATACCTCCTTTGAACATTGCTCAGGTGAACATTTGACAGCCTGCACATTTAATTTAGGCCAAGTCAGGGCATTGTTCTATGACCAGGTATAGCTGGTGAAGAAGAAGGCAAAAATAACATACAGAAGCTTGAGCCAAGTGGACATGGCATTGCATTACAGGAAATTATAGGAAACTTTATAGGAAATGTGTCACATGTCTATATTTGTGTCACGCATTTGGAAGGAATCGTATGGTTTGTAGGTCAGTCTATGAGTACCTCTGTGGCTTTGGACAAAGTTGCTTTTGACCACTGATGCTAAGTGGGGCTCTCTAGAAATGGGGATGCACATGGTCTGTGGCCCGTGGGACCGCTGAGTAACACGTGGGTGAGAACATGCTACTTATGATGCTCTCTGCCAGTGTCTGGCAAATGGCACCCATCAGGAACCATCACTGTGCCTACTTGAGTATTCCCCAGAGGCTGAAACTCACTGGTTGGGAAGACAGAGCCCTTTCCAGTAGAGATCTCTGCATCCTTCTGACTCCTCCCGCCTTCCTGTCTGTTGGTGAGTTTCTCATTCATTGCAATGGGTAAGTCAGTTATGCAGATTGCGCAGTGGAAGGGGAGGGCTTTTGCTCCTTGTTCACTCTCATCAGAGAGGTGTGTGTGCCTCTCTCCTGTACTAACTACATTGCTTAGGAATGGAGGGGCCTTGTGGCAAATGTGTCCCCTGAAAGGACTATTTGTGTATAGTACACAGAGACACATCACCCCTTTGACCGGCTGCCTTGTGTTTGTCTTTCCAATCAGAGATTGAAACCATGATTGTTTCCAAGAACGACCACATCCCGAGCACCAAGATATGTGGAGACAGACTCGGGAACTGTATAGCACCTTTTCCTCTGGAGCTGCAGTCACTTTTCTGGCTCAGTACTTCCACTCTTGCAACAGTGCCCCTGGGGCGGGGGGTGTTAAGGGTGGTGATAGTGTGGCAGCAACCATGCATTTCATACGCGAAGGAAACTTATTCCCTCATCTCCACCATGGCTGGCTGAGAGATTATTCCACTCTGCCTCATATATTCTTCCCAGTACTATTGGATTCAGTGTCTCATTTTGCATTTGGAAAGCATTTGCTTTGCCCAGTAGAACCACAAAGTGTAACAATGACAGCTTTGGAGATTTGAGGATGTATTTGTCTTTTTGGCCACACCTGCTCACTGCAGGTCACCTCTTTGTCCCAGGAATCCACCTCTGTTGTCACTGCCTGCTTTCACAGGGCCTCTCTCCTACCTTGCTCTTGTGGCTTCAGACCTAATGTAGCTTTCGTGGTACATTTCCTTTCTCACTTTTGCTTTTTGCATAAATTGATTAATTCAGCATTTGTTATGTAATGTCCTGCTATGGATACATCTGTGATAAAGCAATCTTTGAATGTCTACACCACTTGCAAACACTGAATATGTAGATATGCCAGATATGCCATGATATTGTGTCTATTTTAAAATGCACCTCATCTACTTTAAGATAAGAATCTATTCTTTGTTTTAAATCTGCATGCATATGAAAGTAGAGACATCTGAAAACTCAACATTAATTATGTAACACGTGTTCTTATTAGAATGTAAGTATTATAGTATTAACCAACGCATTAAACATATCAATATGTGGGATTTTTTTTTTTACCATGTATTGTTTATCAGAAACCTCTGTACCTTTGCTTTTAAAGGAGTCAATATTCATTTGTATTCTGTACTGATGGCTACAAATTGATGGCTGGCAGTTATCAAATAAATGTTGATGCAAAGCGACTACTTAACATTTTCATCCCAACAAAGGGTTTTAGAGAGATGGGTCATTTAAATCTCAGGGTCTCAGCTGCAAGCGGCAGCGAGTTTCTTTACCCTGGCTTTCTAAGGTTGAAGATGCTGCTATAAGTCGCACCAATGGATTCTGAAAGAGATGATCTCTCTTCTCTCTTTCTTTCTCACATAGGGTGTCACTGTAGCCCAAGCTGATCTAGATTCAAACTGTAGTCCCAGGCCGGCCTCCAATTCACAGTAATCCTCCTACCTCTGCCTCCGTCATGCTGGGATTAAGGCATGCATCAACACACCTGGCTATGATCCTCTCTTATTACAAAAATGCTCTTAGATTAATCCCAACTGAGAATCTTGAGTAATTTTACAAACACATTAAAGACTGATAACACAATTCTCTGGCCACTCACAAATGCTTGATCAGCTCAGGGAAAGTCTGTGGGCATGAGTAAAGATTCTGCTGGGCTTCCCAGACAGCCTCACCTTTGTGTCGTCATATCTTATCCTACTGCCATTGCTGTGGATTAGGGTGACTTGGGGTGATTAGCCAAACTGCATGCAACCTCATAAGTTGTTCTGGAAAATAAATGGGGGAACCTGTAGCTCAAGCCAGTGTTCATATGTCATAGTATTCTTGTTTTGTCACAGTTGACCAGTAAGCAGTGTTGACAAATGACAAATCATGCCTTCAAATATTTGATACCAGAGCTGTTGACATCATTTCCTTTATAGGGCTTCTTTCATCTGTTCTGAATTATGTGCTGATGCCCCCAAAACATAGTGTGAAAGTCATTTGATAGTGATTAAAGTGCTCTTTAAAAGATTCTTTATTGGCTTAAAAAATGTTTTGTCTTGTATCTGCAGTACAGGCTTATAGACTAATGATATCTCACTAGTGTGGACCAGCCAAATTCTGTTCATATGCAGACCAAAAAGCTGATGAGCCAAAAAGGAGGAATTGTTATTAAACTGTCATCACATCTGATCATGTAAAGATGTCACTCAGAGGTGGCCACTGAAACAGCTGAAAGGATAATTCTCTAAAATATTCAAAAGATAGTGGGCATGGGGCCAACAAGAGATTGTTGCCACTTAATTGTCCATCATGAAAAGAAAATAGAGCAAGATCAAATGGAACAGAGCATGAGCCAGACAGGGAGATAGCCCACAACACACCATTGATCTCTGGAGTGGTCATGGTGGTCTGCATCCTCCTGTAGTGTGCTCTTCCCAGAAGCACTGACAGGGTAGCTTTGCTGTACCACCCAAAGCCCAGTGGCAAGGACTCAAAGCTAGCCCATGCTAGAATATTGGGCTTTTCTAAAATGTGTGGCTTGCAGTGTTTCCATGAAATGAAGCTAAATACAAACTGCATGCATATTCCACAGAGGGAAATGCATCTATGCTCCTATGTTCCCTGCCTGCTTGATTTGGAACCAGGGTGACCTCAGACTTGCTTTCCAAAAACACTGTTCCAATGATTCAAGAACACAATGTAGAATTGCTTTAGAAGGCCATAGAGGCAAAATCCTACATTGTGTTTGGACGAATTCTGCTTTTTGCTTTCCCAAGTGGCCCCAAGTGCCCAGAACTGTGAGGGACAAGTCTGTCACAACACTGTGTGGTATTACTGTCCCTCCAAGGATGACTGGCTTCTCTCACCCACCACTTGCAGAGCCTGTGGCATGTCACCTGATTACTTGCTGTTGGATTTGATGGCTGCATAGTAAAATGGAAACCCAGGAGAGCAATCATGAAGTTCATGCAAAGCATGGTCCCCAGATAAACTGTAGAGAGCAAAGCCAAGATGCTGTGTAGCTTGTTGGCTGGATGAACCTCTTACTTCTTTGTCTTTAGAGATGTTTTGCTTCCCTTTTCCCTGCAAAGGATGTAGGAGAGTCAGGAAAAACCCCTCACAAACCTTTAGATAATGTATCACATGCTAAGCTAAAGGTTATTTAGAGTAATCACTCTGGGAAAGGAAATCCAGACAACCTCATTCCACTAGAACTGAGTCACATGGGTCTACTGGGAAAGAATGGCACTGGGTATTTGGGGGGAGGGTGGAACTTAGGGAGGTGACAAACAAGTTGGTTTAATTAAACTCAAACCATGTCAGTTGTTTAACTGCTGGACTGATGGGACCTGTCCTATGGGCTTAAGCAGCAGGAGTTGTTAAATCTTGCATCTCTGTCATACACACATCCCTCCCACAGTGAGGACCGTTGGCTGCACATGACCATTTCATTTTCAGATTAATGCAGACATGGCCACAGACCCTGATGTTGATGCTAACACAATGTCATTTTCCTAAATTTATAATACCTTATAACATTCTGGTTCTCAGAGCAGGCTCCCACTCATTCCAGAATGTGATCACAGCTAGTGTCATCAAACCACGTGGCATGTTTCTCCCTAGAGCATTTTGATATGGCACAATTTAAACCCTGAGAGGGACAGAGAAATAGCAAACTTTGGCTGGGGATAGAAACCCATCTTCCCTTCAATCAAACATCCCTAATGTTTTCCTGGAGGCAACATCTGTGCTGACCTTTCAGTCCTCCTTTACAACTCCACTCCCACCAGCTGATAATTAGTTGATGCATCAAGGGTTGTGATGCACATAAATAATCACAAGATGCCAGATAAACTGTATTGGTTTTAAATTAGAGCCATGTGTATCGCGTCTCCCCATGAACAGCAGCCTATTACTTTTAATTATGACTTGCAAAGCAAAGTGATTTCTGCCTTTCTTTATGGCATGCCTGGCAACAGTCTGTCACTCTGGATGCCATGGTGCCCACCAGCGCACACATCCCTAGCTCTAGTCCCAAGTGCTACTCCAAAGGAAAATGGAGATGATCCATTGCGGTTTCTGTTCCGAAGTGAGCTGGAAGGAAGTGTGCCCCTTTAGCCTTTGCCCCACTGTACATCAGAAACACACATGACATTGAGAAGAAGGTTTTCCCAGCTGAGTTAACAAATGCAGTGTGGATATGTATGAGACTATGCGTGTGCACTCGGTATGATTCAAAATCTCGATGGATTGTAAACTCCATTCCCTAGCAGTACCCTAGGCAAAGAAAAAGGGAAAGATCTGGCACTGGCCCCACTTGGGTCTACCTGATAGACCATGATTAAGAGTGGTTAGTTTAATTGAGACAGAAGGTTCTAGAAAGTTCTTGGTATCAAATTACATCACACATTGAGAAGTCAAGGGTCTCAAATGGACAGATTTGTTGTGGCATATTTGAAAGGACACCATCCTTTTTTTCTTGGTGCAGAAGAGGCGCCTGGACTGGTGTATCCACGTATTTCCTTATTTTCAAACTTTTTCTTCTATGAGGTGTAAAAAGTTACGCAGCTTTCCAAGTGGGGTTTTTGGAGTCATTATTCCAGGACTGTTACCTTTGGATAGAACTGTGCCTGGAGTTCAGAACTCTTTGGCATATATTATATCCAGCTGGAGTGGGGAGGGAGGGCTTGATAACTTGTAGATGGCCATAATGACATTCTTAGCACTCAATTTTCTTAAAGCTTTTTTTTCTCTTTTTGATTCCCAGCAACAGGGCGCTGCCACCACCGTCTACTGCGCTGTCGCTCCGGAGCTGGAGGGCCTGGGAGGGATGTATTTCAACAACTGCTGCCGCTGCCTGCCCTCCGCAGAAGCCCAGAGTGAAGACACGGCCCGCGCTCTGTGGGCCCTCAGCGAGAGGCTTGTCCGGGAACGACTGGGCAGCCCATCCGTCTAGGGGGAGCTCACCAGCATGGGACACCCTCCACCCTTGCTCCTTCCCTCACCATCCTGGGGGTGTCATGTCCCTCCAAGACAGTTCCATAATAGTAAAGGAAATAAGAGTAGTTGCAACAAACTGAAGCATGTTAGGTACCAATGGAAAGACCAGAACCACAGAGGTCAAGGGGCAGTGTCCCTTCCCTGGGGCTGGGTTAACCAAGGGGCCCTTTGCGTTTCTGTGGGTGGCTTGATGGAAAGTGTAAGCATAGTTGGGAATGTAGTCTCTGTCTTTCATTATAAAAGCATAAGCAATTGTCTCTCATTCTTAGAGTAGCTTTATGTCCCTTTGTTTTACCCAAATACCAAGGTAACCACCACTGCCACCTGAGGCTGGCTTCCTTCTGTTTAGGGTAGAAGAAGCAAGTGTACACATTCCCTTGCTGAATTGACGAAGGAAGTCATTGTTTCATTCAACCCTACCATGTCTGAGAGGCTTGGCAACTTGTGGGAGAGAAACTTGGAATCATGTTCCAGTAGAGCAAGATCAGAGATGGAGCAGAGCTGAGGACTTCCCTTGGCCAAAGCTGTACAAACAACCAAAGTTCCCCAGCTATCCAGACAGTGGACAAAAGAGGAACCATTATGTCCTTGAGATATGCACGATGTTCTTGAGGTGGGGAATAAAGTAGTCCTCTTCACCCTTTGCAGCACCCCTCCCGTGGGTGAATGTCACAGCCGCTCAGTCCTCTCACCCACATGGCCTGAGCATCCCACTTCAACTTCCTCCCCCCCCCCCCCCACGCTTAATAAAAGAACATGCTTGGTTATGATTGCCTGAAGTTCCTATCATTTGTTGAATGTTCATGTCAGGTTTTTTGTTTTGTTTTGTTTTTGTTTCTTGCTTCCCCTCCCCGCCTTTTTAGAAAAGAAATCTGGAAGAAAAATAAAGCGCTTCTTGTAGACGCCAGGAAAACACCATCCTTGTTTCTTCTCTGAGTCTGTGTTTTGTTTTTGTGCTTTGTGGCTGTCCATGGCCAAGTTGTATCACGCGATTAGCATGCCGGCGTCGTATTTTCTGTTAGAGAAAAAGAGAAAGAAATGCAAGATGACTATTGTATAATTACACCTGGAGACATTTTGTTATTACTTGTCGAGAGTTATTTCAGTCTTCAACAGTTCATTCCTCTGTGATAATCAATCACTTATCAATGAGTGGGGATCTGCATGTATTCGAATGAGAGCAGTAAGGGGCTCTTCCCCGGACATCCCTTTCTACTCACACCACGGTTTCCAGGCAAGAGGAAGTGAGGGGTCCTTTGAGGTAGTTAAGAAATTCCCTGACTTCTATAGACCAAGTCTTTTAGTTTGCACAGCTAGCATCCTGAGGACTGTATTATGGAAATTTACATTTTAGGGTAAGTAAGCAAGAAGTGGAAGGAAGGGTCTCATCCCTGGCAGGGCGGAGAGAAGACTTTCCCTGAGATACCTTCAAGGGGGGGGGGCAGATATGTGCCCTTGTTCCACCTTCTGTGATGGCAGCTCCATGTGAGCCAGTACCACGGAGCTCCAGGCCTGTGATCAGCACGTGTGTCCAGTCAGACACCATTGCTTCACAGGTACTCACAGCGTGACTATAACCTTCCAGGTGACAATATTTGCCATTAGAAAATCTTTTACTGGAATAAGGAGTAGCCGAGTAGATACTGTGGCTTAAAGGTGAAATACCTCCCATAGGGTTGTGAGTTTGAATGCTTAGTCTCCAGCTAGTGTTGCTGTTGGGAAGGTAGTGAAACCTTCAGGAGATAGCGCTTTGACAGAGGAAGTGTATCATGAGAGGTGGGCCTCAGGTATCATGTCTGACCTCATGCTCTGTTTGTCCTCTGCTTCCTGACTGTGAATGCAGTGTGACTAGCTGGCCTTCCTTCCCTACTCCATGTTTTCCCCAGTGTGATGGACTGTACGTCTGTAACTGTAAGGCAAAGTAAACCCTTTCCTTCACTAAGCTGCTTCCTGTCTGGTATTCGTTCACAGTGATGACTAAAATAACCAATACAGTAGGGAAAGTGCTTGCTTTATAAGCATGAGGAGCTCAGTCCCATCTCCAGAACAGGCATGTTGTGATCCCAGCACCAGAGACACAGAGACAGATCCCAGGGCTCATGGACCCGCTAGTCTAACATACTTCGCAAGCTCCAGACCAGCAAGAAATATTGTACCGAAGGTGAACAGTATTCCTGATGCCTGAGGAATCTGCTTGAAGTTTTCCTCTGGCCTACACACGCACAGACACACACACACACACACACACACACACACACACACATGTATCCTCTACATGGACACACACAACAAAATCCTTTATTATTCTATGGCCATTGGAAAGTATGGACCAGACAATGACACCTCCCTATATCAATCCCCTGGCTCTTCTATGCTGGGTCATTGGCATAAGTGGCCAGTCTAACTCTCCTTTCAGGCCAAACTTTGGATAGGTAACTGCCACACTAACTCTGACCTTGTGCATGTGACTTGCTTAGGATTGTGCATTATGTCTTGTCTTGAAGTATAATCGTCTGCATGAGCCTGAGCTGGGTACTGAGAAGCACATACCATCACATGAAATGACATCACACTAACCATTAGGCATGCAAGTCAGGGCATCACCAACTAACTCAGCCCCAGCTAAGCCAGCTCAGAGGAAGAAAAACTCCTCACTCAACCTACTCAACAACTGCAAAGGATAATAAAAGCATATTATTTTAAGCTACTAAATTTCAGGATTACTTGTTATACAACAGAAACTAACAGATACAGTTATTATTTCATCAAGTAAAGGCAAAATTAGTTTTCCTTAGCTTGTGAGTCCTCTCATAATTTTATCTCCAGCTGCCTTGCTCATCCCACATTCCAGCATCTTCTCTTCCTTTTGAAGCCCCTGCTGCTTCTGTTGCCCAAACATACTAAGCACATTACCAACCCTTTATATTTCTGTTCCCTCTGCTGAAATGCTTTTCTCCTGCATGCATTTCTTTCCCTACTTTCTGGCCACTGCTCACATGTTACCTGTTTCAGGTGAGGTTGGCATTTCTTGTTACTGCATTCATAATATGATGTCCATTGACACTCTCTTATCTTTGTCTTTTTATTTATTTATTTATTTTTTGCTTCCCAACACTTAATACTGTGAATGACACTATATATCTACTTTTTCTCTCTCTACAAAATAATTCCCATGAAACTTGTTTGTTTTCCTCACAACTTTGGCCCTGTGACATGAATAGCCATTAAGGAAAAGCATGGTCCATGGGTACTAGACATGTTCATGGAGGTGACTTCCATCACTGTGATAATGGTCTTTAGCCAAACACTGTGCCCAACAGCCTAGGAAACTTTACCTAATTTCTAATGTGACATCCTTCTTGGTAGGCAGTTCCCCTCTTTCCATCTTACAGATGACAAAGCTAAGGCCAAGAATATTCAAAACTTGAGATCATCCACACAATTCACAATTCGCAATTCCTACCTAGGTCTTTTTGACTTCAAGTTATCCCTGCACCAAAGCCACCTTCTTAGGTGGAAAATGTCTGTTATGATGGCATGTATATCTGGTTGTCTCAGGTTGTACAGAAAAGTCAGACTGTAGCTCAGGTTAGGATGAAGGTAGAGAATAAACAAGAACACACTGCTACAGTAACTCAGCCAAGTAATATGCAAAACAGTGACCAGAACAAGGAGACCTGCTGGCCTCCTGCAATCGTCTGCTGATTTGTAGAAGTGGTGTGTCTCTGGCTTGGGAGAGGAGGACTGGAGCAACTCGGTAATGGAAAGGTGGGGATTCCTACAACTCAGGAAGCCTTAAGTTGTGCTTGGGAGGTAGCTCAGTCTATAAAGTGCTTGCCTTGTGAGCATGAAAACCCGAGTTAGCTTTCTAGGACCCACCTTTTAAAAAAATGTTGGGTGCGGTGACACACATTTATAATACTAACCTTGGGGAGGCAGAGACAGATGGATCCCTAGGGACTGCTGGCCAGCCAGTCTAGCCTACTTGTCAACTTCCATATTAGGTCCCACGTCCTAAACATTCCACAACTTTCTAAAGTAGCACCACCATCTGGGAACCAAATGTTCAAAGCTGTGAGCTTGTGGGGAGTAGCTTACTCCAAACCACAACACCTGGTCTGCATGCATACATTCACTCATCCACTAAACAAACATAGACAATGTTGCATTCTAAAAATTCAGCTTAATGTCACCAATGTTCCTGCTGCAAAGGAATTTAAATCATAGGTCTACAGTTGTTCTCACAAGCATAATTTCCTGAGCAATTTTATCAAAAGTTCTCTAAACATTTAAAGCACTGAAGACCCCAGAACAATAGTCAGACTCCCTTTCACCCATTTCTTTCATGAATTCCCTTAATCTGACAATCCTCGTGGCCGTTTGTACTGTTCAGAACACTAATATTACTTCTTTGGCTATTTCTGTTGAGAATTTTGGACAAGTGAGCAAGAAAACACTACAATTCCTATGTAAGCTTATTGTTAGGCCAAGGCTATTTCTCCATTTGTCATGGTATGGACAGACCTGTATTTGTAAGTGCACACCCATACCCATGGACAGATCTGCATCTGTATGAAGTATGCATTTCATGTAAGAGGGATCCTCTCCTGCTATTACCAACACTAGTCATTGCAGAGCTATTTATTGAACATTTACTCCTTGATCATCAAGGACCTAGATAAACCACACACATCTTTTATTGTATGCCCAGAGGACACAACTGAGGGCCAGAGGAAGCACAGCCTGTCCACAGGACATGGAGGGTAAGTAGCATAGTCAGCTCTGCCGGCATTCAAGCCCAGGTGTCTTCTTCTTGATAGACAGACTGGAGACTAGCAGTATATCCACATTCTATTTATACAAGGAATGAGTTACAAAAGAAGACGAGTTGGCTTCTGCCCAAGGCTGGGATGTGACCCTTTCCCAGTGGCCAATGCCTGGTATGAGCTTTACAAATGGCTTGTGTGTGCCATTGATCCAACAATATTGGCTTCAGCCTCACCAGCATTTCCCAACAGACCATCTCGCCTGTCCTGGTTATAAATAAGTCTGTACCTGGCTGTTGTACCTTGACTTAGCTTTAGGTGGACTCAGTGTTCAGAGCCACACTGGATCCACCCAGGGGGAAAAATGAGCCAGGCCCTCTGTGGTCATTTTCTTCTGAGCCCTACATTGTCCCTGTTTCATTAAGCCAAAAGAGTGGCCACTTTCTACTTTCATGCCAGAATCAGAAGATTTTGCTGCAATTTAACTTCAACAGAGGGAACCTGATCACTTTCATCAATGTGAATGCTTGGATTGCAAAAGCATACATCTTATTACAGGCAGGCATCACTTTAGAAGGTAATGTTAAAAAAAAAAATACTAAAAGAAGTTTGGAGAGATGACTCAGTGGCCGAAGAGCTTGCCTGAAAACCCTAATGACCTGACCTTGATTGCCTGGCACCCATTTAAAGCCAGAAGCACGTAATGGTGCATATGTCTGGAGTTCATTTGCAGTGACTAGAGACCCTGGCATGCCTTCTCCCTGCCCACCCCACCTCTGTTTGGAAATAAAATAAAAGAAAAAACACTAAAAGGGCAATATCTTCCCTATGCTTTAACTCTGCCTTTCAACATATCCAAAATAGTTTGATTGAAGAAGTCACATTGGAACACTAAAGAAGGGCAGGAAATATGACCCACAGATGGTGAGGAGACCGCTCTGAAGCACTGTGTCTGCTGATGAAATGATCTAGCAACAATAAAGGCAACTTGTAGAAAAGGAGGGCTCATCATGTTGCTGTGCTTTACTAGACTCTATTTTGCATTTCCTTGTTGCCTTTCAAGTTTTCATGATCTTTGGTGGCATATCCCCCACCCCCAATTTTTTTTATTTCTCATAACTTTGCCATTGCTTTACTAGATGCCCCATATGTCATGGCGGTAGTACGATATCATTTGCAAACGGATTCCCCTGCTATGTAACACTTAGGTTAGTTTCAGTTTCTGCTGTTTGGACCAATGGCTCCATTAGCATCTTTGTGCATACAAACATTTCCTTTGAAGAATCCAGAATCCACTTCCTTTGCAGGCTTGGAGATGGCCAGAGAGCTCTTATGTGACTCCTGCTTCAGTAATGTGGGTGTTGGCTAGAAGAGTTACACTTGCTCAACATGCACATTTCTGTTTGTTTCCAGCCTTGTTAACATTCAGTTACATTTACTCTTTTTTTTTTTTGAATATGTGTGCATGTGTGTGCACATGTGCATACTTGTGCATGTGGAGGCCAGAGGTTGAGGTCAGATGCCTTCCTCAATCGCTCACTATCCATTTATTTTTTTTGTTGTTGTTGTTTTATGTTTATTTATTTATTTGAAAGTGACAGACAAAGAAAGAGGCAGAGAGAGAGAGAAGGAGAGAGAATGGGCGTGCCAGGGCCTCCAGCCACTGCAAAGGAACTCCAGACACATGTGCCCCCTTGTGCATCTGGCTAACGTGGGTCCTGGGGACTCGAGCCTCGAACCGGGGTCCTTAGGTTTCACAGGCAAGCCCTTAACTGCAAACCTGTCTCTCAGTCCCATATATTTTTTTTAAGACAGAGTTTTTCACTGACTAATTACACTAGAGCAGGACTGTTAGAGATTCTCCTGTGTCCACCCTCCCAGCACTGTGATTACAGGTCATCATGCATGGGATTCTTAGGTGGGTACAGGGGATCAGAACTCAGGTCCTCATGTGTGCAGGGCAAGCACTTTATCCTCCCCAGCTCCATTTATACTTTTAAATTTATTTTAGCATCATATTGTCACAACTTATATCTATTTATACATATTCCCAAGCAGCCAGTCTCCTTATTTAAAGTAGAAGCATTTGTCTTTCATTTTCCCACAGGATAGAGTTCACAGTTTTAATTAGCATGGAAATTCAGAGTGAGTCTACAGAGAGAGGGTTTGGATAGAAAAATATTATTGCAGCCAAGGTACTTCATCTTTAGCACAGTATTCAGCCAGAGAGCCTCTCTTTCTTTCCATTCTCCAGCTGTTACAGTAAAGTAATCCAACCCAAATGTGGCACCCAGATCAAAATAAATACCCCAAGTTTCTTTGATTGTCATTAGCTTGTATGCTTACATCATTAGCTGGGACTCCTTGGTAGCTGGCATGCTGTCTGCACTTATGAAATGTCATTTACGCCGCAGCAATCTCCTGTTGAACCTTCAGCGTGAACCACGGCTGACACAGGACTACGCAAATCACAGTCTTCCCTGCCTCACACCCACTGGACAGACCTTGCTTCTAACTCTAGCAAGTTTTCCCTGAAGTTCACTAGGAGCTTGTCCTCCGACTCCAGAATTATGACCTTGTCTCATTTAATGCCGGGCATTCTGGAGAAGAAAATTCACTTTCATAGTTGTATTTCCCGAGTGCTTACCTGAGATGCTGTCTGTATGGAGTTAAGCCTCAAAGCTTTGAAAGTCAGTGTGAGTGGTCTCTTCACCATGGAGGAAGCCACTGGACCCTAAGGCCGTGGCCTCTTGTGTGACCTTCTCCCTAAGCCCATTTTTTTCTGCCCACTTTCCCTGCACATGCCTTGCGTTTGTGCACTCCCGTTCCCTTGCCTCTGCTTCACTGTCTATTTCAAGTGGTTGAGACTTCTCTAAAGATTCCGTTAAGAATTTACCTCAATGGAGCTTTCTTCTTTATATCCTTTAAGTACAATTTGTGCAAAAGAAAATCTGTTACTGCATTGAAAAATCATTGATCTTTGCAACGGTACGGAATAAGATTTTGTTTAAACAAAATGCATTGCTATTTGCACTAGAAAGTTCAAATGCATGTCTAGCATTTAAACTTAGGGAGAAAATTCAGAAAAAAAAAACATACGTCATATTTCCACTGCTCAAGACCATGAGTGTAACAATTCTGGTAAATTTTCTTAAGTGTAGTTTCAAATTTGTTTGTACCTTTCTCTGTACACAGGTATATCTATTTCAAACTAAATAAATTCCCTTTAACTCTTCCATGCCTTTGCAATCCCATATTAAGTGAACAGATATATCATACTTATTTTACTGTGTGAATGGAGTTAAGTTTCCTTCCCCACCACAGCTTATAAAGGATGAATCAGCAGATGCATTTTCATAAGACACTTGCAGGATAGTTCGATTTTTTAAAAATTATTTATTTATTTATTTGAGAGCAACAGACACAGAGAGAAAGACAGATAGAGGGAGAGAGAGAGAGAGAGAATGGGTGTGCCAGGGCTTCCAGCCTCTGCAAACGAACTCCAGACGCGTGCCCCCCTCGTGCATCTGGCTAACGTGGGACCTGGGGAACCGAGCCTCGAACCGGGGTCCTTAGGCTTCATAGGCAAGCGCTTAACCACTAAGCCATCTCTCCAGCCCTCGATGTTGTTTTTTAACACTCCAAGGAGAATGCTAGGGTCAACTGCTATGAAATATTTTCTAGCTGTGGGCAGCTAGCTATTGGCAAAAGACTTTTCTTAGGCTGCCCACATGGCTGCCTTTTATTTCTGCTGTGGGCTTTGTTTGGGAAATGAAGGTGCTTTGCACCCAGGTGGACTTTCTGTTCATCAGTTTATTTTCCCCAGGTGAGCTGCCTGCCAGGCACTCAGCAAAGCTAATCTTGGACAGGAATATTCAGAAAGTTCCTGGGTGTGAAATACTCCTTAGGTCTGGAACCAAGACAGAGAAGGCCAGGATCAGCAAAATTAAAAAAAAAAAAAAAAAAAGAAAGAAACAAAAGAAAAAGGCTGAATGTTGAAAACAGAAAGGAACCAGCTGAAAGTTGGGTCAGCTGGTTTGCCACCTCTGGGTAGCGTTCATTGTTCTGCTGCTTCAGGACCTCTGCTGAGAGCTTGAAGACCTGCCTGGCTGCGCTGGGTAATGGTCAGGGTTCTGATAGGTTTGCTGACACAGGGCTCCCTTCAGACTTTGCTCTGGAAACTACTACCTGGAGTGGCCTAGATTAGAGGAAATCTAGCTGGCCTTTTGACCTTTCTTTTTTTCCTCCTCCTCCTCCTTCTTTTAACCTATCTCATCTTTCAAACATATCTTGGAGGGAAGCTAGGCAGATCTTCCCTAAGTGAGATTTTTGAACAATTCAGTCATATTGAGAGTGGGGTACAGTTAGGGTAAATGGGCCCCCTGAATGTAAAAAAAAGGCAGGAAAGTTTGCACTTGATAGGAATCAAAGATGATCTGACCATTTATTTCTTGCCTTGTTCCCGAGACCTGTTTTTCCACAAACAATCAGGATCCCTCCTGGGAGGGAGGTCTTTCATAAGGTTTAAATATTGTGGTTGGTCAAGTTCAGCCCCTGGAACTTGTTATCAGGGCTAGCCTCTTCCTGAGGCAGCCCCTAGCCCTACCCAACCAGCTGTCCTTCTTTAGTTCACCTGATTCAGAAGACATCCCACCTCCACTAAAAGGTCATAAATACCTTTGCAAAGAGAGGGCAGGCTCTCTGACCACTTGGGAACTTTCAGCTGTGGGTGATTTTTCCCTCAGTTGGGCCTGGGCTAGCTTGGCCCAGGCCAGCTGGGAGGACCCCTTTAGGCCTTACTCTCCATATGGGTTCTTTATCTCTTCCAGCTCCTCACATGGCAGGAGCTCCTTGAACTTTTTTTTCTCTTTTTTTTTCCAGGCTTTTTCCCCAGGCCCTCCACATGGGATCTCTAGCCACATGCGTGCTTTTCCTTGCCCTGTACTTCCCTCATAAATATAATAATTTAATAATTACCCTTCTCAGTCTTCTTTTCTATTCGATTTTTTGACTAAAATTAAAAAACGAGGGCTGGAGAGATGGCTTAGTGGTTAAGCGCTTGCCTGTGATGCCTAAGGACCCCGATTCAAGGCTCAATCCCCCAGTACCCATGCAAGCCAGATGCACAAAGTAGCGCATGCATCTGGAGTTTGTTTACAGTAGCTGGAGGCCCTGGTGCGCCCACTCTCTCTTTCTCTATCTGTCACTCTCAAATAAATAAATAAAAATAAAACAAACAGAAATAATATTTAAAACAATTAGAAACGAATCTAGGTTTTGGGGTTCAAGGACTTTCCTGGACCCCTAGCTCACTGTTACAATATCACTGTATTTCCTGTCCTAATACACCTATTTATGTGCACACTGTCCTAATACATATGCCTATGTGAATACTGTTGCCTCCAAGTTCGCTAGTGTTAACAGAGAATAATAACTATGCTGTAGAATAATAGAGCCAGGAAAACCGCAGTGATTCCTTGTGTGGGGGCGGGTGCATGAGCGCCTGTGTGCAGAGAGGAGTTCAGGTGTCATTCCTCAGGCACCATCCAGCTGCTCTGTTTATTTATTTTTATTTTTTGAGAAAGGGCCTCTCATTGGTGTGGATCTCATCAAGTAAGCTAGGCTGGTTGGTCAGTGTGCTCCAGGGGTCCTCTTGTCTCTCTTGCCTCCCCAAAGCTATGATTATAAGTGCATGACACCACGAAACAACACCTAGCTCTAAAATCTTTTTTTTCTAAATATTGGATAATGGGGATCTTAGTCAGGTCCTTATGTTTGCAAGGCAAGTGCTTTACCAGCTGAGCCATCTTCCCAGTAAACCTTTAACCCAGGAATTTAAGTTGTAGGTGCAAATCTTAAAGCAGGGTACCATGAGAGCATGTTGTGGTAGAAGTTAAATAGAGTAAGAATGACATGAAAACATAGGTGGAGCAGTCTCCCACTCTGTCAGGTGGCTGTCAGTGTGAACCTGATCTGTGTAAATGTGTGCTGAGACATAAGTGGAAGTGGAAGGTGGTGTGAGTAGCTGTCTCTGTAGGGAGAACTATGAGTATTGTTTGTTTCCTTATCTCTTTTTCCTTCACTCTCTACAAAGAAAATAGTAGCTCTTCTACTTTCTCAAAAATACAGTTGTAATAAATCAAAATTTTTTTTTTAAAAACGGAAAACCGACCAGCGATCCCACAGTATGTCTGACTGTGTCACTGAGTGAGCTGACCCAGCTCTACCAGGAAGTCCTCTTGGGTTGATTCACAGCAATGCAGTGGCTTTTAAGGTTCACAAGAATGAAGTAGGGGATTTAGTCCTACACTGCACAAAGGAAAATATATTTGGAAAACAAAATCTGGCTTTTGAATTACCTCTTGGCGCCGTGTAAACAAACTCTATCTCCCCATGGCTTCAGTCAGGTAACTCTACGCTAAGATACTTTGCTCTCTGGAGTTTGACTTTCTGCCAAGGTTAAATAGCATACTCCAAATTGTTCAACTCCTCACCTCTTCCACCTCAGTGCACTTCTATTAACCTTGAGCATTTACACCCAGTTTCTGCAGAACATGGAGTGTGCATATATGACAAACCCCTTTCCAAGTTGTATTTTATGATAGCTTGCTAAAAATTTATTTTAAATGATAAGATCATATATCGTTTTAAACAACACAGGATTTAAAAAGTAACACAATACTAGTGCCAACAGCTGGGTTCATCAAACTACCTTGAATGAAGTAATTTGGCTTTTTTTTCAATGCAACATTGATATAATTAGTGTGTATAGATAAATCCTGAATGGATAGCAGCTTCCTTCTTGGAATTGGGCAATCACGTCATGTTGATTAGTGATGCTCATAGTGCTTGCCTAGCTGGTACAAGGCCTGGGTTTGATCCATAATACCGCATGAACTAAGTGTGATGGTCCATGCCAATAATTCTAGCACTTGAGGCAGGAAGCAGGATGGTCAGGTGTTCAAGATCATCCTCTGCTACATACTGAGCTCCAGGCCAGACTGGGCTACATGAAACACTGTTTCAAAATAAAAGAGAGAAAAAAAAGGAAGAAAGGATTTCCAGCGTTGTTTAGCATTCTATTTGAGGGAGTGGATAAAGGTTTGTAATCTACAGAGAAAAATCTAATAACCACAACAAAGACAAACACCAAAATACCTCCTGAGCCTCATCAACTAACCAGCAGTTACATGACAGCAAGATCAGTATGATTCTCCAGTCACAGCCCCATGTCTTCCTTAATAAAACCGGGGAGAAAGGGCTTGACCAGATCTTGCTCTGACTTTAAATTCCAGGCCAGGAAGATGCACTGACTGTTCTCAAGGCCCGGGAGAGCAAAGCCTCACCAATTGGCTGAGATGCATCTTATGTTCCCTCGTTGTCCCCCATTGATCTTCACGGTTCCTGAGTCCCTGACAGTGTTTGATTCCTGCCTCCTGCCCTTTGTGACGCTTGACATCTTTGATCACAAGCAGTTCTACAGACACACAAAGGGAGACAGAAGAAAAGGTCCCCTTCCCACACTTGATACGGCGCGGAAAATGAAGCATCAATAAGCAGTATGAGGGTCAGCTAGAACGAACAATGTCTTCATGAAGGAATGCATTGCTGAGGGGTTGGTCAGGTAGCCTTGTTTTCAGGGAGCCAGTCATAGGGCCACCTGCCTGCCTGCTTCAGCGGAACTGGAGGTCAGCACCTGATCCAGGCTATCCAATCAGCTCTCTCTCCCAGATTCACCTGAGCCTGAGGGGAGAACCCACCACAAAGATTATAAATAGATCCTTAGCAGGTGGGAAAGGGCTCTTTTTGGCTGTTTAACTCTCTTGAACTTCCAGGTCCCTGCTCGGGTAAGTGACCCCTCATCTCAGCTTGTGTGGGCTAAGCTGGGGGCGGGGGACCCTACTCCCGTGTGAGCTCTCTACCTCATCCTGCCTTCCACATGGGAGGAACTCTCTGTAGTTTATTTTTAAATTTAATTCCTTTTCATAATCTTATAAAGTCTCTTTAAGTTTTAACCTCTGGTCTATAGATATAAATTCATTAAATTCATAGGACAAGGATCCCAGGACAGCCCACATTTGTTGGTGCATTGATGTATTGACAAGGAACCCAGACACTCCCATTAGAGGACAGTAGAAAAAGCCCGGCCAGACATGTTCCAGTCCCACTTCTCACCATCTAACTATGTGATCTCAGGGACAACACTGGCTTTCTAGGAGCTTGTTCCTCTAAAATAGAGGGACACTGCTGGGCATGATAGCACATGCCTGGAATGCTAGTACACCAGAGGTAGAGGCAGAACAACCAGGAGTTCAAGTTCATCTTTGGCTACATCACAAGTTTGAGGCCAATCTAGGCTGTATAAGACCTTATCTCCATTAAAAAATAACAACAACAATAACAAAAAAACCCTCCAAACTCCAAAAATGAGTA
This sequence comes from Jaculus jaculus, assembly GCF_020740685.1. Classification (NCBI taxonomy): domain Eukaryota; kingdom Metazoa; phylum Chordata; class Mammalia; order Rodentia; family Dipodidae; genus Jaculus; species Jaculus jaculus. The sequence goes on from NC_059102.1 coordinate 267,540,686, forward strand.
AAATAAAATAAGATAGATAACACCTGGATCACTATACTTTACTTTTAAAGAGCTCAGCCACAGCCATGGCTAATGATACGTCCTCACCTCCAGACCTCAGTGGGATTTCTTGTCCCCTAGCAACAGGGTTTGATGTGGCTGTGAAATCCGCCATAACTCAGCTGTCAGGTGATAGTCTTGTGTGTGCCCACAATTCATGTGAAAGGCAGATATTTTGCAGGGTGTCTCCTTGATGGTCTGTTAAAGAGCTGCCTGACCCTATATCTGCAGTTAGAGCTGCCTTTCTATTGTCTGTGGAATTCACTGTGCATGCTGAGAGAGCTGCTGGCCCTGGCAGAGATCAGAGGAGCGTAAAAGTGTCAGAACATTATGAATGGCCTGAAGACTGAGGCCAGCAGTTCTGTGCTGGGCACTGAGGAAGGACTGATGGTGAGCAGCATGTAGGCTGTGCAGCGGCACCTCCATCTGCCTGTGGAGAGGGGAGTGAGGACTGAGCAGACTCAGGCAGGCACCAGCCAGCTGCTCCCGCTGTGGGGTTGTTGATGGTATCATCCAGTGAAATAACAGTGTGCAGAGGGTCCAAGTAAAGCACCTCATGCCCCCAGCATTCCTTCTTTCCATTACAGAGTGAAAGCTGCTGGGTTTAATCCTGACCTTGTAGTGAGATGGGTTCCACATTCACCTTACAGAATGGTCTGGTTTCTGTGGCTCAGTAGTAGTCAACATACTAATTTAACTTCATTTTATAGGTATTTTACATGCAATGTAAGCACACAGTCCCCTGTAGCTAATTAAAAGGAAGCCTTATCAATTTGAAGGATAGTTGCCTACAAAAAATTATAATAAAATACACCACACTGGACTCCTCCATTCTTCAGAGGTAAACATCCACCACTCAGCTCAGCTATTAGTTTTTAATCACTGGTCTTGTAAACATGGTGTAAACATGTACTTGTTGAGGGAAAAGTCCATGCTTTGAGAACTGCCCTTGGTTATTACACAATTAATTTTCTGGAACTGAGCCATGAAGAACCTTCCTGAGGACTGCGTGCAAGAGGACTGCATGATGGCGACAGGGGCATGCTTCTCTGAGTGCTGACTGGACCTGCACTTCTGTCCTTGACCTAGACAAGGTGGACTTTTCCTATGAGCGTCATCCAAAAAGGCAGAAAGAGGACATGGAGCCCTCCCACAGACAGGGCTCCAACTGTGGACCATCTAGCTGAAGGGTAATGGATGAGAATCGGTCATGAGAAGTCAGCCCAAGCCCTTGCCATGTCTGGCTAGGGGTCCCCAACCCGCTGGGGCCTTGCCTGGCTGGGTTCCTTCTGTGACCAGGGCTTTGCCTGGATGGGGGTCCTCCATCAGCAGGCTAAGAATGTTGATTTGAAAGAATATTGTGATATCAGGTCCCTTTTAAAAATTGAGAAAAAAAACCATGATTAAGGTGTATGAAAATAGTTCTCACATAAGCTCACTGGGAAGACCAGTTTCCCAACGTGGAGTTTTCTTTTTGAATCCACTATTCTAGCCCAACTTTCTAAGACAGTATTTTAACTTTTCTGAATAAAATACACTTATCCATAAGTGAGATGAACCACTGATATCTTTGGTTGCATTTTATTTGGGAGGTGAAATCCAAGTACACGTTGCATGGATACCCCACTTCCCCATTAGGCTGTGGAGGGGTAAGACTGCACACTGTCATATTTCCCTTCCTAAATCTGGCTTCAGTTTGCCAGAATGGTCTATTTCAAACATCTATTTTTTTTAAATCACCCCCAAAACAAATTAAAATGAGGATTATCATGGTCGTTCTTTTCTGTAGTCACAATAGTTTTGCCTTGGCAAAAAGAGAAAGAAATGTTAACACCCAGGCAGTATAGTAGGGACCACCAAGGTACTGAATTTTTACCGTGGAGACAATAGTTCAAATCTGGAGGCTTCCTGAGCTGGTTAATTGTTTGTAGTAGTTACCCTCTATTTGTTGGGACCAAACACCCAACCAGAAGCAGCTCACGCAAGGAAAAGGTTAATTTCCAGCTTACAGTTTCAAAGGGGAGTTTCACTGTGATAGACAAAGTATGGCAGAAGCAGATACCAAGTGCCACATCTCCATGGCAGCAAAGAAGAAGTAGAGAGAGAGAGCAAACTGTGGCAAGTAGGGCTGGACTACAACACATCAAGGCCCATCCCCAGCCACACACCCACTCCAGCAAGGCTCCACCTCTCAAAGGCTCTACCAGTAGGGGTTAAATATGAGGCTTCATCACAAACATGAGGCCATGGGGGATATTTTGTAGTCAAACAGCCATAACCAGTGAGGACTTCTGGGGCAGGATATTGAAGTCTCAGAAGCCCAGCCCTGGAGGGGCTATTAGATGGTCTGGGTGAGTATTCGATCAGTATTCTGACCTGGTTTCCTGAGTAAACCTGAATATGAGCTCTCACTGTATTGCATTTTAAAACTAATACTGTGGTATGCGCCATTGTGCTTAGCTTATGCAGTTCTGGAAATTAAACCCAGGGTTTTGTGCATACTAGGCAAATACTCAACCAGCTGAACTACACCCTCAGCCCACCTAAACACTTGCTTTAAACACTCCGAACATTGCAACATTTCTGCAAGAATGTTTCCAAGTGACTGACTGCATTTTTGGTAGTGCATGTGCAGTATTTTAATATTTGCATGTACCATTATTGATGTGTAAAGTTCCCTTTTGAATAAAATAAGAAACCTAGAGTCCTGATACAACTCAATATCCCAGTTCAGCTCATGAAGAAGCATACTGGAAATGTTTGTATGAAGTTACTGACCTCAGTGCTAAAAGGAAGCTTGAAGCTTAAACTCACACTACCTGGCAACACATGCATGTGGACACTGTGAGCTTGGTCAGAGGACAAACAAATGGTTACAAATTAAAACATCCAACTGAATGTGTCTGGTGTTCTTTGTTTTCCATAACACCTTTTGATTCATACAGCCAAGCCCTCCCTCCAAATTGATTAGTGCACTTGATGAGATGAAACATGGCAGAAGTCCCAGAAATAAGACTCCAGCTTAGTAACAGTTGGAAAAGTATCACCACAAGGAGACCATTCTTAATAAACACTCGTGCAGGGTTTTCATGAAGAATGATCATTGAAGGAGAGACTAATGCAGAGAGGAAGGGGATATAATGGAGAATGGAGATGTGAAGAGGAAAGTGGATGAGGGGAGTGAATTATCATGGTTTACTGTCTTTAAGTATAGAAATTGTCAATAAAAAATAAAAAGAGAATGATCTTTGGCTTCATAATAGGAACATCAATGTATAGGGTGGTTCATTTATTCATGTAACAAATAGTCACTAAGCAACTCAACACTTGTGCTACTTAACGCCCACAGCGTTAAGTAGTGTTGGCCCCCAGCTCAGACTAAGGACTGGAAAGATTCCTTAAATGATCATTGGGACCCTTGTTCAACCATAAAGGGTACCATTACACTGCAGTCTCTAAGCTAGCCTCAGAGCTAGGCTCCGTTGTGGAGATCCAACACCCATGTGCTATTCCAGACCTGTGCATGTGGGGGTCCCATAAGCAATGAAGTCATGCTATGGCTGCTTAGATGACCATAAGTGCAAAGTCCCATGGGATTAGCAAGCTCTCAGGCCTAAACCCCTCCCTCAGAAAGGCTGAGATGCCATCAAACTCCTACTGAAAGTAACATGGACCTTTCAAGTGTACAGACATATTCAGGACTAAATTTGCAGAACGGAATAAGAGCAGACATATCTTCTTGCTTTCAATAAATATGCTAAGAAACACATTCTATAGGCTGGAGATGCAGGTTAGTGGTTAAGGTGCTTTCCACCAAAGCCAAAGGATCAAGGTTCAATTCTCCAGGATCCATATAAGTCAGATGTACAAGGTGGTGCATGTGTCTGGAGTTTGTTTGCAGTGTCTGGAGGCCCTGGCATAGCCATTCATTCTCTCTCTCTCCTTGCAAATAAATAAAAATATTTTTTTTAAAAATACATCACAGACCTGCCTCACCCTCTGAACATTTTCTATGGAAGCAGCCTCTTCGTTGCCAAAGTCCCAGTGGTTCTGTTCCCACTGACACAGCTGAGGAGACCATGTCCCTTGACATTTGTGGGCCATACACCATGTTTTCCTCAGGGACTACCAATCATGAAACTCACAAGTCAGCCACCAACCATTGGTAGTTCAGTTCAGACCACACAATTAATTTCATTTTTGCCCTCAGCCAGATTACAAAGACCCCAGAGATGCCTAGAATATTAATTTATTAAAAAGCAATAACTTGATAACACACATGATAATAGAAGAAATGAATATGCCCAATATCTTATAAAACAGTTGGTGATCACATAATAGAGTGTTCATTGTCAATTTTGTAGCATGTCTCATTATGTTCAGCAAATAGTTGTAAAATAGTGTATTATTCATGAATCAACATGCTTTAATTACTTTTAGTGTGCATTTATTTTTCAAATGCAATGTGAGTTAGATTTGTCTGTATAAATAATCCATTTTGCCAGCCTGTGTTAAGACCTTCCCCGAGTAGCTGCACACAGTTGAAGGTCCCACTCTTGAAGAGACAGCTTAGAGAATGAATTGGCTTTGTCCTATCATGAACCAGCAGTGGGAGCTCCTGATTTTAGATCACCAGCCAAGCTGCTGTGGCCTCTAGCCATAGACTTCACCACCTACTCAAGCCAACATCTTTGCACCTCTCCCTGCCAGGGCTTGGTTCATCCTCTTGTCCTCTTGTTCCAAAGCAGTGAGTGAACACTGAGCTCTAAGGAACCATGCTAATTGGTGCTCCATATTTGGTACAGATTGTTCTCTTCCTGGAGATCCCTTTCTACATACCCTCTTCAGGTGCTGTGAGGGGAACTCCTACACATCCCTCAGAATCTACCACTTGGGGCACTTCTTCAGGTGACTTCCCAGGGTCATCCAAGCCTATTTCCCTTTAACACCTGTAGTATGTGTGACTATACTCTTGTACTTGGTTTGTTTCATCTTTCTAGGTGTCCCATTAATCCATGAGACACATACAAATGAATTATACCACTGACACATAAGAGAACCTTGCAAAGAGTGGCCAAGGCCAGCCTCTGAAGTGACCCAGGGACCCTATCCCTTCCTGTGACCTCTGAGTAGGGTTTCTAGCTGAGCCATTTCTCTTCCCATGTCATTGTCCAATTCCCCAGAATTACTCACTGAAAACGTTCATGTATGTGCATGCATCTGTGTGTGTTTATTTGTGGGTGCACAATTGTGTGCCTGCATGTGGAAGCCAGAGAACAGCCTTGGGTGTCATCCTCGGGAATATCATCACCTTCATTGAGGCAGGGTCTCTCTAGCCTGGCCCTGAGGCTTTCTGGAAGCTCTTGTGGTCCACTGTTCCCATCTCCCCAATGCTCAAATTACAGGCGCATGCCACTGTGCTGGCATTTTTATGTGGGCTCTGGGGATCAAGCTCAGGTCTTCATGCTTGTGAGGCAAACACTTTACTAACTAAGCTTTCTCCTCAGCCTATTTCTTTTTACTTATTTTTCCCTCTCTCTCTTCTTCCTTCTCTCCCTCCCTACTTTCCCTTTTTCCTTGACAATATCTGGCTATGTATATAGGCTTGGCTGGCCTTAAACTTCCAGTCCTTTTGATTCCTTCTTATTAAGAATTTTTTAAAAGCAAAGCATACTCCATCCCCATAGCTGATGACTGTGGACCCTCCAGGGACAACCTAGCAAGGTTTACAGTGATCTGGAGCAAGCGAGGACATTTCTAATTAAATTCTTTAGTGCTTCTGCTTGACCTCATTTCAACTGTGCCATAAGTCTTGAAGAAAAAATAAAGACCTCGAATTCAAAATTTTAAATAATGCTTATGTGTTGGTTTAGATCAGGGCTTGTTCTTACCCCAATTGTGGCATATACTTTGATCACCAAGGCAGATCTGAGGACAGGGTCAGGGAAGGGCCACTGACCATTTCAATTAAAGTGTTTTCAAGGATTTCTAAATAATGCATGGAACTTGCCCATAATTACAGATGAAATAGTAATTAAAACAGCCCCCATAATCCTGTGTGTAATGTTAGGGCACACTGTTGGTGTCCATGTACCAAGACAAATAGCTCCCTGAGATGGGGAGCTGCAGAACGAATTAAAGAATAAATCCAGGGCTCCCATTATCACCCTGGTTATATTAGCTGATTCTGTCTTTGGTCACACTAAAGCCCCATGGAGTTTAATGGTGGCTGGGAAAGGAATAGTTTGTGTCCTATATGTGTGAACATGAAATTCCATTCAGTAAATCTCTGTAGTAATTGGTTAATAAACACACAGTTTGGTAAGTATCTGCAGGGAATGGTTTGTGGGAGAATAGTCTTCAATCTTCCTTCTTACTTCTCAGGGGATTTCTAGTTTCTGGAAGGCAGGCATTGTTTTTGAGCACTTCTGTCCTTTCAGAATGTGGGCACCTGGAAATTCTAAGCAGGTTAGCTTTTGAGTCAGGCCATTCATGAGACAGTCTGTCATTCTTCTTGGTGATGGATGTATCTTAGCATCTCTTAGCCTCAATACTACTCCTACTGGTACCTGAACTGGGTAGATCTTTGTTGGATGGAGCTGTCCTTTGTCCTGTAGACTTCTTTGTATCATTCTTGGCTGTGACTCACCAGTTGCCAGTAGCAACAACCCATCCTATTATGGCAACCTCAAAATGTTTGCAAACACTGTCAAATGTCTCCTATAGCACAAATTGCTTCTAATTAGTGACCTCTGGTCCAGGGATAGCTGAGTTGGTAAGGTTCTTGTTTTGTAAACATAAGAACTTGGGTTCAATTCCCAGAAATGACATCAAAAGGGTAGGGTGGGGCTTGGGGAGGACTTAGTGCATAAAGTCCTTGCCATGTAAGTGTGAGGGCCAGAGTTCAGATCCCCAGCACACATGTAAGTACCAGGTGTGCACAGTGGTCCATCTATAATCCAAGTGCTCAGGAAGCAGACACAGGAGATGCCCAGGACAAGCAGAATAGCTAGACTAGTGAAATCAGTAGTTCTCTATCCAAGAGAGACACTTTCTTAGTAAACAGTGATCGAGAAAGACACCAGGTGTCAAACTCTTACCTACACACGCACTCACACACATGTGCATCTAAACACTGTGTGAATGTACACACACACACACACACACACACACACACACACACTACTACTACAAAAAATACCAGGCATGATAATGTACCTATAATCTGTGTTGGAGAGGAGGAGACAGGAGGATCCCTGTGGCTCACTGGGCAACTAGTCTAATTCTACCTGGGGAGTTCCATGCCAGTGAGAAGATGAGAACTCTGTCAGAAAATGGACTGGACCTAATGCTGGATAGCACATGAGGTATGACACCTCCACATGATTTCACATGATGTACCTGTGCACACCCTCCAGTCCCCTCACATATCTTGGAAGCATAATGAACTTAAAGGCTGGATATCCCATTGTGGAAAGCTATCATAGATCAGAAGCTCTTCCTAGACACAGGCACACTTCCCTGACTCTTCCCCACTGGCCTGGTTTCTATCACTTTTGAAAGTTTCATGTTCCCTCCCATTCATTTCCTGCTCTGGCTGTGTGTACAGCTGTGAGATTCTCAGGTATGTTCCACCATAATTGCCAATGGATCTTGAGTGGGATCCTTTATGAGGCTCTTTCTTTGCAGAATCACCTGGGACAAGTGACAAAGAGTTCTCTTCTTGCCCTGGTCCTCTCCGACAACATCTACTATAGATGTAGCTTTGTGTACACATCCCATATTGCTGGGATGAACATCCAACCAGACATTGTTTATGGGAGGAAGCAGTTTATTTCATCTTACAGATCCAGAGGAAACTCCATCGATGGTGGGAGAAGCTGCTTACTTTCATATATCCAAGCAGAGAGAAACAACCACAGACAGCAATAGACACAACAGCAGACACAAACCCTAGAGCTTAAACTGCTCTCCTCATACCTCAGGACCGGACCCCAGGGTTGACACTTCCTCCTACTGGGTGGCTGAAGACCCAAGTTACAAGCTTATATTTTAATAAAACACCTTAGTTTATGGGGCCATACATTAAATTTATCGATTCAAACTACCACAACTACAACTACATACTAATCCAAATCATCTCTGGTTGGAAGGGGGGGTGGTTACAGGGAATCTCTGTGGCTTTTCAAAGGTCCTGGAAGGTAGCACCCACTACCTTTCATTCACCAGGATCATTGATATACAATATAGCTAAAGGCATTATCGTTCACCCAGTCTTTTATATGTTTGCATATGTATATGTGTGTGGGCCATAGCACCTGTGTGAAATTTTCAGGTAACTATGGGGGTGTTTGTCCTCTCTTCCACCTTGCTTAAGATAGGGTCTCTCTTGTTTTTATTTATTTATTTTTGATACAGAATGTATGTCAGTTTGGCTGAGCCCACAAGCTTCCAGATTCTTCTGGCTCTGCCTCCCATTGCCTTAGGTGTGTTTGTGTTTGAACTATAAATCCATCAGCTTCTTTTTGTCCAGCTTTATGTGGGAGCTGGAGAATAGAACTCTGACCATTAAACTTGCAAACAAGTACCTGTAACTGCTGGGCAATGCCTCCAACCCATCTTGCTGACTTCAGTGTCATTCATCATTGTTGAACATTGTCCATTGGGCATGATGTGGCTATGAAAAACCCACATGATACATCCCAAAGCTGGGAGGAGCAAGACCATCATAAGATCCTCACCTGAGATTCCAGTCATTCATTCCCTCCTGTCCCCAACTCCATGTGGTCTAGGAAGAAGCTGCATTATATTGGAAATGGAAGGTTAACCAAGGGTGGAACTTTTTAGTAACTCAGCTACTGGGAGATCATCACCCTTTTGTGTTGGGGTTCTTCAGTGATACAGTTGTTGGGAGGTCACCCATGCTCCTGTGCATACCCTCTCCTCCAAGTTCCTGCAAGCTCAATAAACTCATTGGCTAACTAAGATGAACTTGAGTGGAATCATGTTTTTGGTCTATCTTGTACCTTTCAATGGGTGTGTAGAAAAGTCACACAATAGTTACTGCTAGTGTTACAAGCTAATTCAGTAGTGGTATCTGTGTCTGAAGTCTTCAGGAAGGTGCCAAGTATAAAGTAGAATGATTTTTCTGAAAATGGAATGGTGATGTAGATTAAAATATAGAGTTCACAATTTGACTGAAATTTCATATAAGCACTCATTTTTAAGTTTAAATATATGCAATGCAATGTGGGATATACTTACACTAAAAGATATCAGTTTATTGGAAACTCAAAACTAAGTGCCTTATATTTTTACTTGTTAAATCTGACCAGCCTTGGCAGGTAGGATGTTGGTTTTGACCATGACCCTAGCCAAATTGGCCCTCCCTTAATTCCTCAAGACCCTCTGTGGGTCTGAACTCCATTGTGCTAAGCATGTGATGGAGTGGGCATGAAGGAGGAGGTAAGGACATGAAGGGAACCTGGTGGAGACACAATATCATAGTGTCACATCCTGTGGGACTAACCCTGCTAGCCACAAGTCCAGGAGGGGTAAACACCTTTGTTAACTTGGCTACTCATAGCCACTTCATTGGTCACTAGCCTGAGGTGGTTTACCACTCTAGCCAAGGCTGTATACACTTCCACTGTCCTACTGAAAAGAGTTTGCTTAATCTCTGGGCTCCACAGGTCCTGTTTTCTATCACTCTGTTCTAGCAGATTCTCCCTCCACTACTTCCCCAAATCTGCCACGCTTGAAGTCTTACATGGCTTCCCAATGTTCCTACATTATATACAGTGACTGAGAGCTATCTGGCTGCTCTTATGTGACACCATCAATTATCCTTGTCTGCTCAGGACTGAGGACTTTCCTGAGGCATGGGACCATTCAAGCTAAATTTGGAAATGTCTCTCCAAGCCCACAAGGATGAATTGGTCACCCTCCCATGAAGGCAATGGGTGAAGGTGATGGGTGGAGTCTTGTGAGATGATTTGTATGGAATAAAGCTCCAAAATCAAAGTTGCAGTCCATTGAATTGGATTAAGGGGAAGTCTAAACTTTGATTTGAGAGCCAAATGAAGCATCATCTCCACCCAGGATCTGACTGGACCACACAGAGTGGCAAATTTTAAACTGAGTGCACGAGTTCCTTTCATAGAATTCCTCTCTCTCTCTCTCTCTCTCTCTCTCTCTCTCTCTCTCTCTCTCTCACACACACACACACACACACACACACACACACACGCACACGTGTGTAATCACACACTGCTAAATTATTTTTGCATCCTACTCTAGAGTTGATGAACTCTATAAGGAAGATCACAAAATCTGTTCTGTGTTCCTAAAATCATCGATGACTTAGCATAAACCCAGCCCAGTGTAGAGGCTTTAAAAATATCTGCAGTATGACCAGATGGGTAGTTCAATGCCTAGCATGTTGGGCAAGGCATGGAGGGGCTGAGGTAGTAGAAGCACAGACTCTGATTTCAAATGGATAATTCTTAAACAACATGAAAGCTTTATGGAGGTGAGATAAATCCAGAAAGAGAAATGAGTAGTGGCAAAGACCAGGAAACTCTCACAGAGGGTTTGTCCAAATCATTGTCTTTTTTTTTTTTTTAATGTGCATATGGAGGCCAGAGGACTAGATCAGGTATCATCATCCGACATGCTGTCCACCACTTTTTTTTGAGGCATAGTCTCTCATTGGTCCAGAACTCACCAATTATGGCTAGACTTGTTAGTCAGGGAGCTTCAACAATCTAACTGTCTCTGAATCACTTCCCCGGTACAGAGATTATAGGTATGTGCTACCATGTGTGGCATTTTTTTATGTGAGCTCTATGGATCAAACCAAGGTCTTCATGCTTGCAAGGCAAATACCTTGCTAAATGAGTCATCTCCTCAGCCCTCAACCCCCTGTCTTAAATGGATCATCCAGGGTAGCAAAGGACTCCCCATCCCTTAGCCTGAGGGAGAAGATTGCAGGAGTGAGCAATGCAGAGTCAGTGAAGCACAGGGTGACATGAGGGATCCGGGTTTTCTGGTGAGCAGGTGTCAGAAAAGAAAGGCTAATCCTGGAGAGCCTTGCTGGAGCTCTAAGGCAGGAATGAGTCCCCACTGGAGTTCAAGATTCAGAAAGTGGATCAAAAGGAGAACCTTTTAAGAAGGAAGAAACATCTGGAAAATTGGTCTATCAATAGGAAAGGGGATGAACCTGGGCTTGGGTGTTTTTTTTTATACTAGACATCAACCCAACACTAGAGAGAATTCCCAGCCAGCTTCTCATTTCCAAGCCCCGTGTCTCTGGAGGTGAATGGTGGTGGTGGTGGTGAGAGGTAGGGTTCTCCTTTTCCTGAACTAGTGGCTCCCGAGGTGGATGCACTGGGCCTCAGCAACTTCCTCTTTGTTGAGATCCGTGGATGTGGGCACTTTGCGACCCGGCATCATGCAGAAGAGAAAAAGATTTTGCCTGGATAGTTTAAACACTCATTACAAATGTCCCTTCCCCACTGGTCTTACAGAGGAAGCCATTTGCAGATTGCCAAGCATCTAACCACTACTCAGCCCTCGTTAGCCACAGCTGAACAAAACAAAGCCTCCTTTCCTGGAGTTTGATTGGCTAAAAACAAACAAAAAGCTTCACTTACTTGTACATGCCTTTAACTAACTTCCATTTGAGTTTGCATCAAAACTATGTAACTAAAACTGGAAGCTGGGAGATATTGTTAGGACCCACCCAAGTCCAACATGGATTGCTAAAACAGTTATGTTCACATATAAGCACTGCTTCTACCATTCTTGAATAGGAGACCTTTCTTTATTTTGTTCCCTTTTAAGTGTGCTGATGAAGTCAGGGAAAAAAATCTTTTCCAAATATTTCTTGTTTTGTACCCAAAGTCAGACATATTTTTGCAAATCCCAGTGTCCTCTGATACATGACAATTTATTGATGTGTCCTTAATAAATGTCAATGAGGCTTTTCTTCTTCATATCTAGATTAATTTCATTTGAATTACAAAATAACTATACTATAGGTTAAATGGACTGTAATGCTGTGCTATTTTCTTTTTTTCTTCCCTCTGTGGCACTGGTGATAGCATCCCCAGCCTGGTGAATGCTAGGTGAGCTCTCCACCACAGAGATGCATCCCCAACCCTGAAACTACCCCTTTAAAATAAAGTTGACTACAGCTTAGATCAGCAGGATACCCTCAAAGGGTTAAGAGTGCCACTTAGAATTAAATATGCTACCTAATCATAAATGTTTCCTTTTGGAATTCAAAGCAATTTTCTCTTCCTTAAGGTCTTAATAATGTGATACAGTGTCTGAAATAATAGCTGCATTTCGCCAGTCCAAGTTTTCCCATGTCTTTTACATCTCTAATTTCTTACATGATTCTTCTGGTTTTACAAGTATTTTTAATAGACTGATGTTCCAGATTCTCCTACACAGTCAAATCCTTTCATAATCAGAGCCTTGTTTTTCCATAGGAATTTAATTCCCTCTGCAGAATTGTAACACGGCTGGACTGATCTGGTTTACATTCTCCAACATGTTTTCCCTCCCCTGAAGATTAACTTAACTATCACTTGGCAACTTCTCAATCCTTTTCATCTCATTTTCACTTTAGAAAAATATTCTGATTTCATTCACTTGCATATCTCACACACTGGCTTCAGAAGGCAGGGATGTCAGCTCAGGGAAAGGGGTGGGATTGATATCACCACCGGAGCCCTAGGCAATGCTCAGATGGGCTGAAATCACCACCGTGTGCCCAAGACTAAAAACAACACCAAAACACACACCTAGTTGAGTGGAACATCTCTATAAAGATGAATTACTCCTGTGAAGAGTTCAATAGAAATTTGTCTTAAAAATCAGTTCTATCAATGACTTACCATCTAGGTACGTAATACATTTAATTTGATAAGAATTTTTTAAAGTTTATTCTACTCAAATGGTGTTCTTTTTCTTTCTTTCTTTTTTGTTTTTACTTGCTTATGAGTGTGATGTGTGATGTGGATATGCCCACGTGGCACCCATGTACCTGCCTGCAGCAGGGTGCACAACACTGGGTATCCTGCTCCTTTGTTCCTCTGCTTATTCCTCTTGAAGCCAGAGTTCTTCTTGACCTTGGAGCTTGCCAGTTTGTTCTGGAGGTCCAACCACTTTCCAGTATCTGCACCTCTACAGGACTCTGGTCACAGATGGGCCTGGCCACCCACCACTGTTTATGTGTGTTGTGGGGATTGAATCCTAGCAGTCCGTCTCTTGAGGCTTTCTTGGGCTCTCATGCTTGCTCTGGAAGTGCTCTTTACCACTGACACAT